>NC_064646.1:490523996-491133163 GCF_023864345.2 Schistocerca serialis cubense | reverse complement strand
CCTACCTATTCATGGGCCATCAAGAGGAATACTTTCTAAAGACACAGAATCGCAAACCCGTCATCTAGTTCAGATTCAATGATATCTTTGTGATATTGATCGAGGGTGAGGACACCCTATCCACATTCCTCCAGAACCTCAACACCTTCTCACCCATTCACTTCAGCCGGTCCTACTCAACCCAAGAGGCCACCTTCCTCAATGTTGACATTCACCTCATCAAAGATGGCTACATCAGTACCTCCATCCATATCAAACGAACATTCCACCAGCAATACCTTCACTTTGCCAGTTGCTACCCATTCCATACCCTCCCAGCCTGGTACAAAAACAAATCTCCCATGCCTTTTTTCTCCAGTCACCCACCACTTCACAAAACCTACCGTCCGACCACAGGGGAGCATTCCCCTTGTGATTCAGTACCACCCAGAGCTGGAGCAACTGAATAACTTTCTCTGCTAGGGTTTCAACTTCAAGTCATCATGCCTTGAAATGATGAATGTCTTAGCCACTATTTTTCCCAACCCTCCCACAGTGATATTCCACTGCCCATCAAACCTACACAAATCCTTGTCCATCTCTGCAGAGCTCCTGCTCCCAACCCCTTGGCTGCTTGCTCAAATTCCTGTAATAGATGTAGATGCAAGACCTGTCCCATATACTCTCTCTCCACCACCTATTCCAGTCTGGTCACGAGCATCACCTATCCCATCAAAAGCAGGGCTACCTGCGAAACCAGACACATGATCTCCAAGCTGCGCTGCAATCACTGTGCTGCAGTCTACATGGGCATGACAACCAACAAGCTGTCTGTCCGCAAGAATGGTCCATGACAAACTGTAGCCAATAAATAGATGGACCACCCCGTCGCTGAACAAGATGAATGACTTTCTTTGTTTTAATGACCGTTTCACAGTCTGTGCCATTTGGACCCTTCCCAACAACACCAGCTTTCCCCAACTGCAGAGGTGGGAACTCTTCCAGCAATGTATCATACATTCCCGTAAGCGTCCTCGCCTCAACCTTTATTAGTCTCTGTCCTTTGTCATCTAGCCCCTTCCCTGTTCCCATTCCAACTCTAAACAGCTCTCTATTCCACCTGTGCACCCATAGTCTTCTCACTTCTTTCCTTTCCTGATACCTCGCCCCCCCCCCCCAACCCCCCCTCCCCCCCCCCCCCCCCCCTCTCCCACCCTCTGTCTAATCTCGCGACTGCATGTCGCTGCCCTATCATCTCTCTACCTCATCCCTGTTTGTTCCCACAAGCAGCACTTTACTGTCCCCCAGCCCTACCCTGTTATCCCTCCCCCTTTCCTGCCGCAGCCTCTTTCTTACCCCCACCACCCGGCTGCTTCTCCCACCACGTCCTGCTGCTCACAGTCTGTCTTCACCAGCCAGAGACTGTGGTCATGTGTGTACCTATCTGTGGCTCATCATCTCTGCCACAGGGTGAGTAGCAGCTATCCTTTTGATCATATTGTCACTTTCCACCCTAGATTTTCCATTGTTTGATATTCTGAATACAAGGTTTAAATAATAAGGAAAGTGTCTCAGTATAGGATACACTAAACGTTGATACATACTCAAAATGTGCTACTCGCTCTATTAATGTTTTTGCAGAAAGTAGAAGGCTGTTTTCAACAAATATGAGAATGGTAATACAGCTGAAAATGAGAGTTTTGTTGAAAAAAGTTACATATTTTCCCACAACTGTGTCTTATTTTGCAATAACAATGTCTTCCACATCACAGTAAAAATAAACACCATGTTCTTGCACTACAAATAAGCAAGAACTGTAAGACACAAAGGAAACTGAAAGAAAAGTACACATAGTTCACATGTACCTGGATGTTTCTTGTGCTGCTAGGGAAGTTGTGGACAGCCTTGTAGAATTAAGAGAATCTGTTGCTTCAGTGGTGGCATCGACAGCATCTTCAATCAACTGTTGGTTTGATCGTCGTCCTGATAAACGGCCTGTACTGACACCTCTCCTCAAACTTCCTGAATTGCTGCTGTTTGGACTCTCACCACTTGGCTGTGGACAAACATCAAAGATAGTTTCCAGTATCCCACATACTTCCCCTGCAAAACAGCAAGAGTCATTTATGCATCTGAAACATTGACAAGCTCCACATACATAACCTGCTCAAAAGACTCAAAATACATTTAAAAATCATATATGGAAAAACATTCTCAAATAGTTTTTATACACATCATGAAGCAAGGACTTTGCAGTGGTAAGATGACTTATAAGCCTCTGTGAAACATACAGCTATACCATAGGTGCAACCACAATGTAATGCTGTCTGTGGAGAGACCAGACTAACCTGTGGTTACTGAAGAGGGACAGCAGCCTTTCCTGTAGCTGTATGCCAACAGTCTGGGTGACTGACTGATTTGGCCTTGTGCAGTTCCAGGAAGAAGAGAACTTCTGCTCTAGTGAGTGCAGGGATACAAATAAAGATAATGGAAAAATAAGTCTAGTAATAAATATGAATATAGGAATGTGGGTAAGCCATTATGATCAGCATTATCATAGCCAAGACAGATATGAAGCAAACACCCACCAGGTAGTACAAGTTCATAGTCCTATTACCTCCAAAGATCATAAAAAGATTGAAAAAAATTATGACAAGATAAAACATATTATTCAGTTACTTAAGAGAGATGAAAATGTAATTCTGACAGGGGACATAAATTCACATCAAAAAAAGAAAGAGAAGAAAAAAAATAGTTGGCAATCATGGAATAGGGGAAAAGGAATGAAAGGGAAAGCTGCCTGTTGTATTATGCAAGGGAAATAATTTAATCACTGCTCACACTTTATTTAATATTAACAAATTGGGACCCTTACAAGGTAGGACTGATTGAAGAGAGCGAGAAGATCTAACAAAGCGTGTTGTGTTTCATCACTGGATCATTTGGTCTGCACAGGAGTATTACAGCGTTGCTCAACAAGCTCCAGTGGCAGAGACTGTTACACGAGAGCCTGGTTGTCTGGTTGGTTTGGGGGAGGAGAGCAACTGCGAGGTCATCAGTCCCATCGGATTAGGAAAGCATGGGGAAGGAAATGTGCTATGCCCTTTCACAGGAATCATCCCAGCACTTGCCTAAGGCAAGTTAGGAAAATCACGGAAACCCTAAGTCAGAATGGCTGGACGTGGGTTTCAACTGTCGTACTCCTGAATGTAAATCCAGTGTGCTAACTACTGTGCCATCTTGCTTGGCACAAGAGAGGCATTGTGCATCATAAAGAAGTTTAAAATGGAAATTAAGAGAGTACTTTCCGGAAAGAGTCTCTCAACATATTTCTTCATCCCATATACATCTCATGAAACGACCACGATGAGGAAATTCAAGAAATTAAGAGCTAATACAGAGGCTTACGAACAATCATTCTTCCCAAGTGTGATTTGTGAGTGGAACAGGAAAGGGAGGAACAGCTAGTGGTGCCAGAAGTATGCTCTTGGCCACACACTGTCAGGTGGCTTGTGGAGTAATATGTAGCTGTAGATACAATGAAAAGACAGACATTTCATAATCAGATTTTTAACTGCAAAAAATTTCCAAGGGCAGATGTAGACTCCCACCATAATTTATTGGCTATGAATCACAGATTAAAATAGAAGAAAAGTAGGAAATTAAAGAGATGAAAGCTGTATAAATTGAAAGAACCAGAGGTTGTTGAGACTTTCAAAGATGGTGTTAAGCTACTACTGAGTAAAATAGGTAAATGATTAATTGAAAATCTCATATAAAGATGTGAAACAAATACTATCAAAGAGATAGAGGGACTGGCCAGTACTTACCTCAGCTCAGTACAGCTGATAGATAACACATAACAGAAAATTTACATTCCTAGTTTTCGGAACTTTGTTACTTCATCAGGGAGGAGAGGGGGGGGGGGGGGGGGGGGGGGAAGGGAAGAAGGGAAAGTGGATTTAGTTACTCACAACCCAGGTTATGAAGAAACAGGGAAAGGTAAACCGGGAGGGTAGCAAGGATGGAGGCACGGTTATCGTAGCAAGGATGGAGGCATGGTTATCAGAATATTTTTGGCTTCCCTCTGACAACCATGCCTCCATCCTTGCTACCCTCCCTGTTTACCTTTCCCTGTTGCTTCATAACCTGGGTTGTGAGTAACTAAATCCACTTTCCTTTCTTCCCTTTTTTCCCCTCTCTCCTCCCTGATGAAGGAACAAAGTTCTGAAAGCTGGGAATGTAAATTTTCTGTTCTGTTTTGTGTTATCTATTGGCTGTACTGAGCTAAGTACTGGCCAGCCCCTCTATCTCTTTTGTAGTATTTGTTTCACATCTAAAATAGGTAAATGAAACACAATAGAAGATGAATGGTACCTTTGAGAAATGAAAGAGTGAAGGCAGCAGGCAAAATGTCAAGGCTGAGTAAAACACACAAGATACTGAATTTAATTCATGAAAGGAGAAAATATAAAAATGCAACAAATGAAGCAGGCAAAATGGAATATAGATGCCTTAAAAATGAGATTGACAGGAACTGCAAAATTGTAGCAAGTATGGCTAGAGCACGAATGCAAGGCTGTAGAAGCATGCATGACTAGGAGGAAAACTGATGTCACCTACAGGAAAACTGAAAAGATCATATGAGAAAAGAGAGGAAACTGCATGGGTATTAAGGGCATAGATTGCAAATGAGCAATAAGCAAAGATGAGAAAGCTGAAAGATGGGAAACATACATAAAAGGACTCTAAAATGGGAAAAAATTGTTGAAAATATTATAGGTAGGGAAGTGGAGGTAAATAAATATGAGGTGGAACATATGACACTGTGAATATAATTTGACAAAGTGGTGAAAGACCCATATCAAAGCAAAGTTCTGGAGTAAATCACATTCCCTCAGAATCATTGAGATCATTGGGAGATCCAAACAAGACAAAACTAATCCACATGGAGAGGAAGATATAATGCATGACAATAAAATTGCTTTCAGGTTTCAAGAAGAACACAATAATTTCATGATGAAAGCAGACGAAATGAATTAAAATTTGTGCTGCGGCCGGGACTCGAACCCGGGTCTTCTTGCTTGCTAGGCAGAAATGCTAACCATTACACCAAATGCTAACCATTACACCAACGCAGTACAATGGTCAACATTGCTGCATGAACTACCTAAGCTGAGTGCCCTCCCCAACACAAATTTCAATTCATTTTTCCCTTACATACTGTCACTACTGCCAGGGTTCTCCAATACTGGCACGGATCCCAGCACTGGACGTGATGGGATGTCCTTGTACATTGGTGATCTCATAGATCTTATAATTAAATGATTCCCTGAGACATTTAAGTCTCTTTTTATTATCTATGATAATGATCGAAGCAGACAAAATGAATTAAAATTAGCTGGATGCTGAAAGGAAGGATACCAAGCATGAAGATACGTATAATGGCTATCCAGAAGTAGACTTTCAGGCTATGAATAAAATACTGGAACAGTTAATCCAAATGTGTTAGAAAAATCTTAGAACTTGACCTTTGTATTACTTCTCTCCACAATCACTATTGAGATTTAAGCATTTAACTTATCTCACAGCAAGCTGCTGATTTTCTTCTGCACAAATTTCTGTTGTCAGATTCCGACACAATAGATGAGCAATTTAACCTTTTGCCGAAAATGTTGTTACAACATTATGAATCCATTTTTCTTTCATATTTGGGACATGTGCAATGGAAGTTGAGAAAAAAGTGCCCAACATCTGGGATAAAATCTTGTTACAGGAAGACACAGCTTTATTTAATGCAAAGGACAATGTCCAATAAAGACTTAAAATGCACTATTTCCAAAATTCATCCATTAATCATCAAAATGACAAAAACTGTAATTGACAAAAAATTTGAATTCCGAGAATTAGGCAAGGTCCATCTGGAGCATTATTACACACGAAGTGAATCAACTCAGCAACGCAAGTGATACTGAACTCCCAGACGCCAGTACCGGTGAGACAGATGATATGAAATTAAAATCAGTGGCTACTAAATTATTCGTAACAGTAGCTGAAACCGGGGACAAAAAAAATCATCCATTGAAAGCAGCTTCGATAAATTTACTTAGGCATATAACGTACACTCCACCACCAGGCACAAATTTTGCTGACTAAGCTGTTAGAGAGGCTATAAAAATTATGACATTAAAAGGTAGAAACTCTTCTGGTTACGATGATATCTAAGCCAAAGTACTGAAATCATTTGCGAACTTTCTAGTGCCACTCTCAAGTTACCTTCGTAATCAGTCGATGCGTCATGGAGTATTTTCTAAAAGACGGAAGCATGCAGTAGTAACATCAAGGTACTAAAGTGGAGATAAGTAACTGATGGTTTAATTATTGACTGAGCTCACTTCTTCCTCTCTTCTGAAAAATTTTTATGCCACACATAGCTCATGTGGAAAAATTACTGTTGTGCTATCCCTTTCCCACCCCCTCCAGAGTGATGATTCCAGTTTATGTGACTTGCTTTCTAGTCCAAGCTGCCAGAAATGGTGTGGTCACTTGTGTGAATGAATATGTGTGTGTTTTGTTTTCTGAAGAAGGTTTTGGCTGAAAGCCAATGTGTAAGTGTCTTTTCATTGTGCCTATCTACAACTCAACATCTCATTTTTACAGTACATAGCAATCTATCTTTTCCTTATACTGTTGATATACTAATGAAATAACAACATTATGAAATGGGTAGATTGTTACTCACCATGTACAGGGGGCACTGAGTTGCAGACAGTCATAACAAAGAGACTGCTAGACATTTGTTGTTATTCCAACCAGTACTTTCCATTGTTTGATACTAAAGGATTACAATTTTAAGAATAAATGGACAATATTTATTTCAAAAGCAGTGTCAATCCACTGTTCTGACAGCTCTTTTTTCCAAAATCCAAAACCAAACTGCCAAATGGACTTTCACAATACAGAAGTCTGAGGATCAAGATGGCTTCACCCACCATAAGCTGTTACCAAATATTGTACAGTGCATGTAATTTTATTCCAAATGTATATTATTGGTGAAAAGTCAGGAGCTGCTATGATTTGCAAGCTGTCATTTAAAATTTACAAATTAGTGAAATGTTTGAGTTGAGCGTCTAGCCAACATCAAGCTCATTCAAGATTGTGAACCAACTGAGATGGATAACACAGAAATGATCACATAGGTGGCACACTTTGGTTCTTTCGCAGGCTACAAAGAAAACTGCTAACAAACCACTTCTGTGCCCAATCCAAGAATGTTGCTGAAGTGTGTAGGATCCATCCATACTAACATTACATATGCGGAAGTAACTCTCTCTGCTACATTTTCATGACTAAAGCCATGAACTGGTTTAGGTGAAATTTGGTATAGAGATAGCATCAACCATGAGGGAGAACACTGACTACTTTAGAAAGTTGCATTATTTTTCTGAGTATTATTAATATTTTTAAATGTGAGTGGGACGCAACTGACGATTGCACGGAGTCGGCAACTGAATGTTTATAGATAATTCCACGAAAGTGTGAATCCGATAATTACTCATGTGCATGGTTTCTTAAATTTTAGAAGCACTTATTACACCATCTGCTGACTGGACAATTTTTATGGTTAAACTGTGTGGACATACATCAATAAAATATAATGTAAGCTCAAGAACCGTATTTAGAACTATTACTTTGGGAGAGCCTTGATTGACTGACAAATTAAATGGGGGTGGATTATGGGACAAAACAGTGAGGTCATCAGCCCACAATTCCGAAGTTGCTTGTGGAAGAGAGAGGGTGTCCTTAAAGTGGACAGATTCAAAGTTGCTTGTGGAAGAGAGAGGGTGCCCTTAAAGTGGACAGATTCAGTCAGAGGAGTCAATCTATAAAATGATGAATTCAAAACACACACAGTAGAAGGCATAAATGGGTAGCCCAAATCTAAACATTGGAAAAATAGAGGAGTAAAAGAGTGATCTTCCCATGGGGGAATGATCATGGGCCCCCAAACGAGAAAATGCGAAGAGAGATCCCAAGCACAACCACCAAGCCCCTGAAAATAAACACCACTTTCATGGAGGAAACTGAGGACCAGTTCAACCATCCATGAATTGTCTGCTAATAGTAAAACCAAGGAATCTGGAGGACTATACTTTGTATGAAAGGCCAAAATAAGGGGATATTCCACCAATGTATGGGACACAGTCAGACTGCCTCCACAACCACATTGATTGTGTGAAGTTTATTACTGAGAGCAGTAGTGCACCAGATGTCATTCCACTTTTCGGCAAAAGGAGATTTGACGTAGATCCACAAATCCGCAGCTGGACTTATGAAAGGGATTGGAGGTAACTATCTGCTTCTCTAGTCAAATGGTCAGCCATTTCGCTGGGATGCCCACACAACTTGGCACACAGAGTAATTAATACAACTGAGTAGACAGCAGACAGCAAGGACAGGGAGAAGCTCATGGATAGCAGAGACCAAAGGGTGAAAAGAGTGGCACTGATCAATAGCCTGCAGGCTACTCAATGAGTTGGTACATATTAAAACACTGTGGAGGGAAGCCTGAGTAAGAAAATGGAGGGGGCCTGTTTATGACTAGCAGCTCTGCTGTGAACACAGTACATGATCCAAGCAATAAATTGTGTTCTAAGCCAGTAGGAGGTGTGAAAAATATCCCACCTTATCTACCACCTTACAACAATCAGTGTAGAAGATGGTTGCACCCTGGAACTCTGCAAGGATGGAATGTACAAGATGCAACAAGACTATAACGGAGACAGATACTGTAAGTCCCTGGAATAGGTCCTTCCTAATCCGTGGTCTAAGCATCATCCAGGGGTGGCGGGGGAGGGGGGCATTCCATTGAATGGAGGGTGGTCGGTTGATCATAGCGTCAAACGGGTGACCATGAAATAAAATTTAGTGAGACGAGCGTGCTAGCTAAGACATCGCATTATTATGCACGTATGTATAGAGAGGCTGTAGAGATTTTTAAACACCACAATAATTTTAACAGGAAAGAAGAAGGCTTGAAGTTAGATAAGATATGGCAATCGACTTTGTACCAAAGATGTGACAATTGATTACCTTTGATCGAGAGTAATGACGCCAGCCAGAGATAGTTTTACTGTTGACAACACGTGACGAGTGGTGGCGCCCTCTACGTGCTCTATATAAACAGGACCTCCACGGCCTAGCAGCCAGTCGTAGACTCACCTCAGATGATGTTGCCCGCAGCTGGCAACGAAACATCAGGTAGAAGTATTTCTACCATTGGACCACGGCCTCTTAGCCCGGAAGTTTTAATTACTGGTGGTTGGTTGGTTTGTGGGGATTTAAGGGACAAGCACTGAGTGGAGGTGGAGATCCTGAGAGACAGAAGTGAGACCCATTTCAAGCAGAAATCCCTCCTGTGGGCAGTTATCAGGAGGGAGACATCACTCATTGGAAAGAGGACTGGGTGTGCAAGATGATCAGAGAATTGGCGAATGGTGATTGTGTAAGAAACCAGGAGTTGGCTCCATCATATTTGTACAGGGGGAATCCACACTTCTGCAAGGAGATTGACAATGTAACCAGTGTGAAAGACACTATGGTGAACAGGGTCATGTTTTTTCAGAGTGGAAGGAGTCACTGAGCCATAAACCTATCATAATCTAATCTGGACAAGACCAGAGCATGGTGAAGATGGAGAAGAGTAGCATAGTCTGCATCCCAAGATGTGTAGGCCAGACGGTAGAGAGCATTAAGCTTCTGCATGCATGTCATCTTCAGATGGCAAATATGAGGCAGCGACGTCAGCTTTTTATCAAAAATAAGGCCCAAGAAATGGGACTGTGCTACAACATCTAGCAGCTCATCACATAAATAAAGTTCTGGATCATGTTGTACTGTGGTTCGATGACCAAAATGTATAACCCGCGTTTTGGAGGGAGAAAACTGGAAGTCATGGGAGACAGCCCACACCAAGGCCTGTGTGATGGTGCCCTGGAGCTGGCACTCAGCAGAGGTTACTGTGTGGGGGCTGCACCAGATAAAAAAATCGTCGGCATACAACACCAGGGTAACCAGAGGTCCAACAGAGGTTACAAGCCCACAGATGGCTAGGAGGAAGAGTGTGAACATTTAAAACAGAACCCTGTAGGATACCATTCTCTTGAAACCAAGGGGTGCTGAGAGAAGTGCCAACTTCAACTCGGACGAGCCAGTGGCATAAAAACTCGGGATAAAAATCTGAAGTGGGCCACGAAAGCCACAGTCATGGAGGGTAACTAACATGTGACGGTGCCAAGCCGTGTTGTATGCCTTATGTAGGACAAAGAAGACTGTGACAAGGAGCCAGCAGTTAGTAAAAGCCTGTCTGATTGCTGTTTCCAATCTGAGTAAATAGTTGGAGATCGTCCCTCCTGGTAGCCACACTGATACAGAGACAAAAGGCCTCGAGATTTGAGTACCCAACATAATTGGAAGCTAACCACCCTCTCAAGCAATTTACACACTACATTTATCATGCTAATCGGGCGGTAGCTGTCTAGAGACATTGGGCTCTTCCCGGGCTTAAGGACGGAGATAGAGACATAGTGCTCTTCCCAGGTTTTAGGACTGTCTCGCCACTGCGAGGGGAAGGCACCTCTGAGCCAAGTACAGTTGAAGACCCTGAGTAGAAGTTGCCTCAGTGTTGGATCATCTGGTTGTGGATGGAATACAGGCTGGGGCCTTGTCATGTGAAAAGGTAAGTACCTGCAAGAATTCCCATTCAGTGAAGGGTTCATTATATATTTCAGCTTGGTGGGGTTGAAAGAAAGGGGGCTCTGTTCAACTCTGCGTTCTGCCGGAGGTGGCAACGCCTTCAGAAACATATTATTAATATTCTTTATTTTACAAAATGCCTCACAAATTTAAGTCTGACTTAGTGCATAGTTCTAAGAGTGCTCAAGCTGGAAAAGTTACTCAAATCCAACAAATCTCAGATAATCTCAGCTCCACTGGAGCTCAGATGCAGAATGTCAAGCGGCCTTTAGATTAGAGCTAGAGAGACAATACAACAGTCACAAGCCCCTCGCATTTTAGACACCAAGCTTCACACATTTACTATAGCTTCTGTGATGGTTGATGACTCACAATGATTGCATCATTTAAATGCTTATGAGAAACAGAGAGATGTCACACCTTTACATGTAGAACATGAAAGGGTTCTAGTGAGGATGCATTTGACTATGACCTATATCTACACCACTGCATACACATATAGATTACTAGCTCACATACTCACCATCACCCGTCATAACAAAATTACTAATATGAGAGTGCGGCTGTAGATAACACATAGTTAAAGACAAAAATGTTGTTTTATGTTTCAGCAATTGCCAAGTGCCATTTCAATTTGTTAATTTGTATATAATTTAGTTTAAAGTATGAAAAAGTAGCTAATGAGATTAGAACCAGTGATTTTAAAATCACAACACTGATACACTACTCATTCTGTTGGCAGCTACTATGTTAATACACTGCAAGCATTTTATTTTTAACAGTGTTTGCAAGTTTTCTTAAACTTCAAAAGTCATTTTTGTTTTCTTTTTTTGAGAATTGCACTGTATTGCTTTATGAAACATGCCCAGGCACTGACCTCCAAATCCTGTAAATATGAAGAAAATCAAAATTGGCGGAGCAGTGCATGAGATCTCCTTGTAAGAATTTAATAAAGTTACGAGAAAATCTTTAAATGTAAAAGCATAGGAGCACGTTCATGACACACTGAATGTGAATTTCTTTCCCTGTCACTATTGTTGGTCATATGTATAATTTGAGAACAAAATGAAAATCATATAATATACAAAATATTACATTCCATGTGTCAAAACGTACTTGTCTTTTTTAAAAATGAAATAACTGAAGAGGCATAAAACATAATTCCATAGTCTGGAAGTGGTGTTATTCTCAGTTAATGAGTAGTTGTCAATAACAAGTCAATCTTGCTATCTCATTATTTCACTAGTGTTTCACTACATACTTTATGTCATTTATCCTGTTTTTCATTGTTTTCCTTTTTCTTGACCTACTATAGATACTGCTAAAACATGAGCACTAAAACACTAAGTTATTATAGCCAATTTCACACAACACATTATAACCCATGTGGCATGGTAACAAACTTGACCACTCTTGTATCAGTTCTAATGTGCACAATCACCTTTTAGGTACAGATTTTTAGTATACGGAGCCTAACTTCGCAAACTTGGTCCTGCATATTCAGAATACATCTCCTGAGCAGCTTTCACTTACCTTATAGGAGACATAATTTTCCCAGGAACGCCACCAGTCACTTGCAATGAGATACCAGAACTGTCCCACCCTATAACCACGTCTCTTCTCTCTTTCCAGCCAGCCTTTCACAATTTCTCCCTCTTCTTCACGTGATACTGGACGTAGCCCCAAAACAATGTGACATACCTGAAATACATCAAGTTATAGTAAACTTCTACTCAGTTTCAAGAAACCCAACATGAGTAGGTGGTCAAATTTGGTGATTTCACAACAGAATCCTCTATGACAGACAAGTACTTATGAATGCTTTAACACACACACACACACACACACACACACACACACACACACACACACACAGTAATATGTACTCTAAATTCCACATTACTGCTGAAGAAGTGAATGCAAGAGTCAGCTTACTGTACAGATCAATGTAAATGCATGTTCTTGTATACACTGACAAGTAGTGTGGCCTTCAAGTGACTGACCATTTTACAATTCCTTGCTCTAAATGAAATCAAGTAGTGATCTAGAAATTTAAACACACCAGATATCATAAAAAAAACACCATTACAAATTTAGTCTTAGACTCATTGGGTTCAGAAAAATCAATATAGTAGACCTCATGGATGACTGGGTGGAACAAAGATATGTTGCAAGTGGGCATACACAGGAACTCAAGAAAAGTAATGATTACATCCTGAACAAGGTGTGGTATGTACTTACATAAGAGACACATTAAGGTTTCAACAGGCCAAGGGACGAGGGTGGGGGTGCGGGGGAGGGAAATCAGCAGTAGATGGACATTTGTGCAAGTTGATCTTAAAGTTGCAACGTCACTAAGACTTGATGGTAGTTTACCTGACTGCCAAATTCAAAAGTAAACGAAGCTAGAGCCTACATGACATTCCCATATGTGACCAGAAGAATACTGGCCAAGGTATCATGGATTCCTATGGAATAGGCTGCTGAAAGACAAAACTGTGCTGGATTAGCAGTACAGCTCACCATAAAATGTGCAATCAACATAACTGCCCACTTAGTAAACCTCTGACTACTTCATTTTTCCCTTAGTTGAATCACAATAAAATTTAATGAACAATAAAAAAAAGTTGAAATAACTTTTGGGAAAGCAGTCGACAACTGCCGATATTTCAACCGGAGCATACCCTGCCATTTTCAAGGCAAAATGGCAGCAAGAAGGTGCAGTGCAAGTGAATTTAAAATCTTGGTTTTCAGAGAAGTTCTGTAAAGGGAAAAGCATGTGCGCGCACACACAGGTGTGCGCACACAAACGTGAGCATAGCAAATCCTTGTGCCATCACAAACCCAAGATGACACATCAGAAGTTATCAACAATTAAGTTAATAATTAGTGGGTGAAATAGCATAAATTCTGTCCCTCTATTTTTTTGACAAATGTGAGAGCAGGATCCCATGCAGATTTTAAACAAAAACAATTCTTGATAACTTCCGATGTCTGTCATCCTTGGTTTGTGACAGCACTATTTTTTTTACAGTGTGTGTGTGTGTGTGTGTGTGTGTGTGTGTGTGTGTGTGTGTGTGCGTGTGTGCGTGTGCGTGTGCGCGCGCGCGCCATGAAAATGGCAGGGTGTGCTCCTATCAAAATATCAGTGGAAATCAATGACGTCACTTTGCTGCATTCTCTTAAGTTATTTGAACACAGATTAAAAAATGACTGAATACATCAATTTCAAAGTAAAAACAGCCACTTGGCAATTTAATGAGTAGCATCATCAGTGTTCAGAACTTGTGAAATATTCTAATTATATTACTCCGCTGTATTCATATGCGCCCAAGGTGAACCATATGAGACGGGGGGGGGGGGGGGGGGGGGGGGGCAGCGGAGGGAGACGGGGGGAGCGGGGGAGACGAGGGGAGAGAGCGAGATGGACGGGGGAGAGAGGGTGGAGATTTCAGTAAAGGCTCTGGGAAGTCAAACTGGATTACTGGGATGGGGCCCCAGCAGTGGGCAGGCTTTTTGAGTGGATGCATTAACTAGCATATAAACACACTCTCCAGTTTATAATTATGATAGTGGAGTGACTATCATCTTGTTGGGATCAGTTCAGAGGTGATTCTATTTTTCCTGCAGCCACAAAGTTGGTCTGATTGTAAAGGACTGAGAATAGGAATATGACACAGATAAGAAATTCTTCAAAAGTTGTCACAGGATACCCATGTGGAAAGGAGAAGTATTACTGTTAGCCATGGTTACAAAGTAAACTAGGCAGAAATCAATGTTGGTTTTGAGACGTTCTGGTCTGCCAGGCAGTAGGTGATGAATTGTTTCTACTGTAGAGACCGTGTAAAGGAAAGGAGGTCTTTGATAAGACCAGCATGATTAAAATTCAGTGTGGGACTAAGGACAAGGCCTTTGAAGAGGACAAACGTCTGCAGGACATAGGCTTAGAGAGCAGACTGATGACTCTCGTCAGGATCTTTTTGAGTTTTGGATTCTGTCGAGGAAGGAAATTCTATAATTTCAATTTTAGTATGCCTGCATAGCATGGTTTGGTGGCTATTACAGGGCAACAGACTAGTTTACTGGAGATGGTTTGTGTCTATGTGGGTTAACATACTTCAAGGTAAGAGAATAGGAGGTTCATAGTTTAGTTTATTCGAGGTGCTTGTGTGCATGTTTGTCAGGTTTTTCAAGGACATGGATTTGATCTGGAAGATGAAATCCTGGAATCTCTTGACTGTAAAGGAGTAGAGGTAGTAAACGAAGACTTGTGCCATAGGGATGCAGTTTACCACAACCAAGTTGGTGAAGATTAGGGACTGATAAAATGTGAGTAGATGGTGGTCTTTGCAAAAATATGGATTGTAGCTAGAAATGGTAATTTGAATTGTCACACCGTTGGGAATGACTCCTTGGATTAAACAGCAATTTTGGAATAATGTGCAAAACTAGGTTTTACAAATGATGTGGGAGCACTCTCATATTGACACAGGTTAAACGCTCATGGTAGAAAAGTAGGATACAGAAAACACAGTCATGAAAGGTCGGTTACACGATAAATCAAGTCCAATCTAAAAGCCGTAAATTCAACTAAATACCTAAGTATTACAACAACGAAGAACTTAAATTGGAAGGAACACACAGAAAATGCTGTGGGGAAGGCTAACCAAAGGCTGCGTTTTATTGGTAGGACACTTAGAAAATGTAACAGACGTACCAAGGAGACTGCCTACACTACGCTTGTCCGTCCTCTTTTAGAATACTGCTGCGCGGTGTGGGATCCTTACCAGAGAGGACTGACGGAGTACATCGAAAAAGTTCAAAGAAAGGCAGCACGGTTTGTATTATCACGAAATATGAGAGAGAGTGTCACAGAAATGATACAGGATTTGGGCTGGACATCATTAAAAGAAAGGCGTTTTTTATTGCAACGGAATCTTCTCACGAAATTTCAATCACCAACTTCCTCCTCCGAATGCGAAAATATTTTGTTGACGCCAACCTACATAGAGAAGAACAATCACCAAGATAAAATAAGGGAAATCAGAGCTCGTACGGAAAGATACAGGTGTTCATTCTTTCTGCGCGCTATACGAGATTGGAATAATAGAGAATTGTGAAGGTGGTTCGATGAACCCTCTGCCAGGCATTTAAATGTGATTTGCAGAGTATCCATGCAGATGTGGATGAAAATGGAATACAAACAAAGGTAAAGAAAAAAAAAGCAGAAAAATATTAAGAATATAAAAATACAAAATTTTGTTTCGTGGCTACTTGTTAATGTAATATCTGTTGGCTTCTGTATCAGAATTTTCAGCCAGTATAAAACAACGGAAAATCAATGATGGAATGACGACAATATTATGAAAAGTTAACTGCATCATTGTATAGATCTTCCAACTCTTAAATCACCAATATAAGATTGAAAATATTCACAGTATAAAATAGAACAGTCCAGCCTCAGTGGCCAGAGATAGTGACCATCTATGTCTGAATTGTGCTTGTGTGAAAGTGTGGGTGTCTTCTTCTTTAGAAGAGGGCTTTTTGGCTGAAAGCTCAAAAGCAGTCTTTTTGTCATGCCTGTCAGCAACTCAACACTTCCTATATATGGAAAATAGTAATCTATCATTTTCATAATATTGTCATTAGTCTTCAGCCAGTGTTCGTTTAGGCATTTTCCTGATGTTTTGTCAGCAGGAGTGGCTGGCATTGTCAAAGGTTCGCCTTCCACTGCTGATGGACAAATGGAGTTGAGCCCGAGGCAGTGATGATTATAAGTACGCCAAGCCAACGTCTGAAGGATATCCCCCAGTCATTACCATTGCGGTTCTTATTTTGTTGCTTGCAGTGATTATTCACTGCAGCTTGAGAATTCAGGGTCAGTAAACCTTGAGGGGGCGGGAAAAAAAATTCTACGCCAAGGAGGAGTTGTGCAACATAAATGAAAGCTGGTAGATGTGTTTTTACATCAAAGAGATGATGTGTATTCAAATTTTGCACTAGTCACATAACAGTGGTCTACTAGCTTCCACTATGAGTGTTCAAGTCAGGTTTCCTTTAAATACACACTCTAATGGTTGTGAGCATTAGTTACCTTTGAGATTGGACATGGTAAGCTGTTGTTAGTCAAGAATGCCTTTAAGGTGACAAAGATGTCATTATCAACATCTCACCGTGTTTGAACGAGGCCGTATAATAGGACTACAAGGTACTGGATGTTCCTTCTGCGATACTGCAGGTAGACATGGCACGAATGTAACCACTGTACTCGATTGCAGCAGTGCTGCTCACGAGAATGTACAGCCGCAAGAAGACTGGGCTTGGGACAGCCACGTGTTGCTACCGAAAGGAAAGACCATCACATTCGGCGTGCGAGTCTGGCACATCATACTGCATCTGCAGCAGCAATCTGAGCAGCAGTGAGCACCAGACTAACATAACAAACTGTTACAAATTGGTTACTTCAAGGACAGCTCCAAGCCAGATGTCATGTACCATGCATTCTGCTGAACCCAACCACCACCATTTGCGACTTCAGTGGTGTCAAGTGAGAGCTCAATGGAAGGCTGGGTGGAGGTCTGTTGTTTTTTTCTGATAAAAGCTGGTTCTACCTCTGTGCCAGTGAAATCCATGTGTTTATTAGGGGGAGGCCAGCTGAAAGCATGCAACCAACCTGTCTGCGTGGTAGATACACTGAACCTACACCTGGTGTTATGGTCTGGGGTATGATTTTGTACGACAGCAGAAGCATTCCCAAGGTTATCCTGTGCATCCTCACTGCCTTGCTGTACATCAATCTCGTGATTCAACCTGTTGTATTGCCATTCACAAACAGTATCCCAGGGAGCATTTTCCAATGGGATAATTCTTGCCCACATACTGCTGTTGTATCCCAACATGCTCTAAAGAGTGTTGACAAGCCTTAGCCTGCTTGATCACCAGATTCATCTCCAGTCAAGCACATATGGGACATTATCGGACAATAACTCCAGCATCATCCACAAATAGCATTAACTGTCCCTGTATTGGCCAACCAAGTGCAACAGGTATGGAGCTCCATCCCACAAACTTACATCCAGCACATGCACAACTCAATTTGTGCATGTCTGCATGCTTGCATTTAACATTCTGGCAGTTACACCTGTTATTAATGTATAAGCATTTCACCCTTGCAAGGCTTACCTGATTCTTACATTAAGCTGTGATCTTGCATTGTCAATCACTTAAGTATGTTACCTAAGGAAATGTATTCCTGAAATTTCATTAAACTTCATTAATTGCGTTACAGTGTTGTGATTTTCCCCCATCGGTGTACATATATAAACAACCATTGAGAAGATTACATTTCAAATGGAAATTCTGAACTGATACCAACACTCCTTAGCTGCTAGACATATTATTTTTACAGACACTACCTTACATTGTAATCACAAAAAAATATTTAAGCATATGAAATGCAGCCCCACTTTGAATTTGTTCTCGAATACATGATGAGTTACTGACATCCAAGCTCAAAATCACCCTATCTACTGTTAAAAGGTTGGCAGATGCTGGGAATCAGTGTGTTGGAAGAGCTCCTAAGAGACATGTATCTGTGATACCAGTACTTCAAGTATTATCATTTCCTGTGGATCCTGTCTCCTCTCCAGAAAGTACAGTATCTATCACTACTCGTTCAACTGACTGTGAGTGCAGTGTCACTGGTAGATCTACCCATCCCATATAAGGTGGACAGGGACCCGGGAGGTCTCAGGGTTCTGTACTGATCCCCCTAACCAACAAGTTTGATGTGTTGCCTTTCACTGACACTGAAATAGTGGGACTCACTTCACCTGTTTCGCAAAAACCTATTTTGTACGGTGTCAAGAGGAGGCAAACATGAAAGGGTAGTGGTCTTATAAACAGTCACCAGTTCAAAAGCACTACAAATGATGGTTCCCCTTACGGAAATGGCAGCAAGAGACAGTCAAGGACACCATGTCCACTCAGTGTGTGTTCCTGGGACCTCATTCAACATGTTGAAGAGGCTATTTCAGCAGCCATTTAGGGGACAGGGTGCAACCAACTGCAAATTGTGGTGCACTCCGGAACAAATGATGCCTGTCATCTGGGCTTTGAGGTCATACTTTGGTCATTCTAGCAACTGATAATTTGCAACACTGTCCCCACAACTGATTATGGCGCTTTGGTTCAGAGTTGAGTAGAAGGACTGAAGCAGTGACTATGAAGGTTCTGTGATAAGCTAGGCTGCGACTTCCTTGACTTGTACCACAGGGTTGGCAACTGTAGCTCCCCCCCTTCCCAAAATGGGTCGTGTGTGCACTACACATTAGAGGCTGCTACTCAGACAGCCGACTTTGTGCGGGGTGCACACAAGAGTTTTTTAGTTTACGCGACTCTCCAACTAATCCAGATAACAATAGCTCAATAGCTGTAGGAAACCCAGAAGTAACAGTATGACATCAAAGGAAATGCCTCCCATGGGAGAGTGTATTGAAATCCTGCGAAACCATTTGCAACTAAGTGCTAGAATTTGATGCGCTTTTGAAGAACAGCAAAGCTCACATAACACTAGGTACAGAAAGCTGGTGAAACCTGAAATCGTCAGCAATGAGATTTTTCAAGATAATTAGAGTGTGTATCAAAAGATTAGGCAAATGGGAAATGGAGATGGTGTACCTGTTGCAGTAGACAAGAAACTCAACTCCACCGAGATAGAAAGTGAAGCTGTATGTGAGATTATTTGGGCAAAACTCATTATCAGAGGCACCATAAAATGATAATCTGATCCTTCTATCAATCACCAGACTCATCTCCTAATGAAATTCTCTGTTTACTTGTATGGGAGTTCCCCAATCATATTGAAATCATTGGTGGAGATTTTAATCATCCCACAATTAATTGGGAAGATTACACTTCTGTTAGTAGTGGGAATATAAGACATCCTGTGAAATATTTCTAAACACCTTCTCTGAAAACTACCTGGAACAGATGGTCAGGAACCCCACTCATGATGACTGGCATAATAGCAACAAGTAGATCTATTTGAGAATGTCCGCATCAAAACTCAAACCAGTGACCATGACGCAGTTGTGGCAACAATGACTACCGAAGTACAAATGACACCCAAAACAAGCAGGAAGATATGTACACTCACGTACAGGGGGGAAAAAACAGAACACCTAAAAAATTAGAGGTAGGACACTCACATTTTCAGTACATGTACTTTAGTATGTCCTGCAGACATAATTTGCATTTGAACCATGTCATCCCGGGAGTTCAAGGTCAACATTAATATTGTGGTGCAATACCACCTACTGGTAAAACGTGCATGCGTCTCTCGGTGTTGGTCATGGATCAGTGTTACTTAAGCAGACATGCAGGATGCCTCAGACACACATGTGCGAGCCATACTGTGACGGCAGGTTTGAAAGAGGACACACTATTGGCATGAGAGAATGTGATGCGTCCACCTGGGAAATTGCTGCTTACATGGGATGACGTGTTTCAGCAGTGCATTGGGTAGGCGCAGAATTGTTCAGGGAATGCCTTAGAACACGAGGGGATGGGTTAGGACAAACCAACCAGACCAGCCCCCGAGAAGGCCAAAACCACATCCCAATGGAATTGCAGGACAGACTTGTGTCCTCCTCGGCTCTGGCACAACAGTGGAACAGTGTAACACATCATACACTATCAGGGATGACAGTCTTTCGCCATTTATTATGGCATGGATTACATGTACATCACCGACTTGTCTGCCTACCTTTTACGAATGTGCAGAAACATACTAGATGGCAATGGTGTATGGAACGATGCCACTGGTGACAGGAATGGCATCATATAGTGTTTTCAGAAGAATCCAGGTTCCATTTGTTTGAAAACGATGGTCAAATTTTGGTTTGCTGCCAACAGGGGAAGTGGTATTGCAGTGACTTCATTTGCATAAGACATACAGTGCCAACTCAAGGCCATACACCATTAGTCGCAGTTGGTGCGTGTCCTGGGCACTGTGACAAGTGTCACCCACATGATTGGCATCCTGTGAACCATAGCCATACCCTTTCTGCACAACAGCCTAAACGAAATTTTTTCAGCAAGACAATTCATGACCACACGTCGCTGCATGAACACTTGCCTTCTTGGTGTCACAGGCTGTCAGCCTTTTGCCCTGGCCCACCAGGTCATCAGACTTGTCACGGAACAAAAATGTGTAGGATATGGTGAAACAACAGGTGCAGTGCTGTGACCCAATGCCAACCCCACAGAAGAAATTTGGAACCAGGTGAAAGAAGCATGGACAGTTATACCACAGGACACCATTCATCCTTATATGTGTAAATGCCATCACACAAGGAAAAAGTTACCTGGGCCCATAGTGGACACTGTGCCTACAAGGCAACAGGGCCCATGTTGACCAAAGGTTATAAATGTTAATCATTTCTGCAGAACATACTAATGTACATGTCCTGTGAATATGAACTTTCAGCACAGAGCAAGAGCAAGTAGAAGAACCATGGCTGAAGTTTAAATGAATATCTGACATCACACTGGATAGATATGCACCCAGTGAACAGTTTGTAATGGGAGGGAACCTCAATGATATTCAGTCACTGTAAATAAATTCCTAAAGAAACAGAGATTACTGCGTAATAAGTGTAAAACAAAGAGTAGAACTATAGACAGAGTGATGCTGAATGAAACCGATTGTCTGTCAAGAGAGCAATGCATACACCTTCAATGCTATTTCACAAAATCTAAAAAAATTCTGGTCATATGTAAAGGCTGTTAATGACACCAAAGTTAGTGTCCAGTCCCTAGCAAATGAGACAGGAACTGAAATTTAGGATAGCAAAGCAAAAGCTGAAATGCTTCACTCCAAATGTTCCTTTACAAAGAAAAGCCAAGGAGAATCGTCCCAAATTAATCCTTGTACCACTGAAAATATGAACAAAGTAAGTATTAGTGTCAGTGGTGTTGAGAAACAGCTGAAAGTATTAAAACTGAACAAAGTTCCGGGGCCCAATGGAATTCCTATCAGATTCTATACTGAATTTGCAGCTCATTTAGCCCTCTTCTTACTATAATCTATCGTAGATCCATTGAGAAAAACACCATGTCCAGTTCTTGAGGGGGGGGAAACACACACACACACACACACACACACACACACACACACACACAGGTTGCACCTGTCTACAAGATGTGATCCACAAAACTACCATCTAAACATAATGATCTATCTTGAACAGAATGACTTTCTCACTTCAACAGGCATGGATTTTGAAAACAACAATCATGTGAAACACAACTCGCACTTTTCTCACATGACATACTGAAAGCATTTGATCATGACAACCAGGTAGACGCAGTGTTTTTTGATTCCCGAAAAGCACTTGACTCAGTACCACACCTATACTTACTGCCAAAAGTATGATCATCAACTGAAATTTGTGACTGGACTGAGGACTTTATGCTACGGACAGCACAGTATGTTATCTTGGATGGACAGTCACCATCAGCTGTAGAAGTAACTTCACGTATGCTCAGGGAATGCTTTCTGTTCATATTGTATATTAATGACCTTGCAGAAAATATTAATAGTGAAGTCAGACTTTTTGCAGATGATCCAGTTATCTACAATGAAGTGCTGTGTGAAAAAATCTGTATAAATATGTGGTGCAAAGATGGCAACTTACTTTAAATGTTCAGAAATGTAAAACTGTGCACTTCACAAAATAAAAAACCATAGTGTCCTATGCCTATAACATTAACAAGCCACTGTTGGAACTGGTCGACTTGAACAAATATCTGGGTGTAACACTTTGTAGGGATATGAAATGGGATGATCACATAGGCTCAGCCGCAGGTGGATCAGGTGGCAGACTTTGGTTTATTGGTAGAATAATGGAGAGTTGCAATCTGTCTAGAAAGGAGAATGCTTACAAATTGATCAACTGTATGGGACCCGTACCAGATAAGACTAGCAGCGAATATATAACATATACAGAGAAGGGCAGCATGAACGGTCACAGGTTTGTTTGATTCATGGGAGAGTGTCATAGAGATACTGAAGGAATTGAACTGGAAGACTCTTTAAGAAAGACGTAAACTACCCCAAGAAAGTTTACTAACAAAGTTTCAAGAACAGGCTTTAAATGATTACTATGTACTGCTCCTATAGGGATGATGAGGATAAGATTAGAATAATTACTGCACACTCAGAGGCATTCAAACAATCTTTCCTCTCACACTCCATACAGTCGTGGAGTAGGAAGAAACCTTAATAACTGGTACAATTGGGTGTACCCTCTGCTGTGGACTTCACAATAGTTTTCAGAGTTCTTACAATCAGTCGGTTTCTAAATACACATATCTGAACAAATAACATGTGAAAAATTAGTTTCTGTATAACAAATTAGTCCAGAATAGGTACCAACTACAAACCCTTACCTGAAACAACAAATTTAAGAAATCCATTGGAAGTGGGTTTTCCACAGTCCACATTAAATATTCTTCTGTTGTCAACCCTTTCTCACTTGTTGCGTGTCTCCTGATATCTTTCATGACCATTTCCACATCTAACATTAAAGGAGAAATAAATTATTGAGTTGTATTTTTGGTTATACATCTTAAAACTTATCTTCAGCAAGTCAGAAATATGACTTCACATCTAAAGCAAATAATTTAGTACTGCATGCTGCAGAGAGAAGTAACAAATTGTATATTTAATTCAAAATTTCTTTCACATGCTTATTGCATCATCTGTTAGGATGGACTGAAACATGTAGCATCAAGTTAGAACTACAGAGAAAGAGAGAGCAATTGTATGCCACAATGACTATCAGTCAATAAGACTAATATGTCTAACACGATATAAAATGATACAAAGGCAAGTAAGAAATTTAACACTAGGAAAAACAGAGGGGTGAAAAGGAGAAAAAATAACTCATAAGGAATTACAACATCATCAGGGCACAAGACATGTGATCATCAACTAGAAAACAATCACTGAGGATGTATGTGGGCTTAGTATCAGTCACTCTAGTGTACTAGTAAATGAAACTATACAATTTGAAAAACTTGAGTTTACTTTTTGAAACTGTGGATACAACATACTGTGGTTTCATAAGACACACCTTTACGAGGACGCTGTGTTAAACACTAAAACAGTAACTAAAAAATGCGACTCATTCTTAGAGTGCAGAGGCACAGCAAATATTTTAATGTCACCTTTGAAATGTATGTCACTCACTGTATGAAGTGTTCGTGCAGTGTAGTTATTGCAAAGGCTAACAACAATATTACAGAAAGGACAGACTGTTACCATCCACCACGAGATGGCATTCGGTTGCAGACAGGCACAATGACAAAGACAGGTATAATATTTTAAGCTTTATCTGAAGTAGAGGAATAAACAAAAACAAAACAAAAAACCACACACACACGCACGCATGCGGACAAAACCAATGGACACTGGAGCCTGACTCCAACTGATGTGAGAAGTAATCTAAGGGGATGGGGGAAAGGAAAGGAAAGGAAAGGAAAGGAAAGGAAAGGAAAGGGGAGGGCGAAATATAGCAGCTTAGGGAAAATTGCTGTACTGACTGAAATGTGGGAGCATGCAAGGATGTGGTGGGGACAGGACAGGACTGCTAGGTGCACTGTCTGAGGGCTATCCTGGAGGAGGAGGGGGGGGGGTGACAAATAGGGGGTGACAAATAGTAGAGAAGAGAGGAGAGAAGTGGAAAAGACTGTAGGTGTGTTGGAGAAACAGATGACGTGTGTAGTTCTAGAGTGACAGCTGGGAAGGGGCAGCTAGGTGAAGGACAGAGACTAGCAAAGATTGAGGCCAGGTGCAGGGTTGTGCAAATGAAGGACATGTTGTAGGGAGAACTCTCGCCTGTGCTATTCACAAAACCTAGCATTAGTAAAAAAGTTCCAGATGGTGCAGTTTGTGAGGCAACTATGTCATCCAGCTGTTTGTTGACCACACTTAAGCCACTCATGCAGACAGGCAGCTTGTTAATTGCCATGCCCATGTAGAAAGCAGCACAGTGATTGCAGCTTAATTGGTAGGTTGCAGGGCTGCTTTCATAGGTGGCCCTGCCTTTGATGAGGTATGAAATGCCTGTGACAGGGCTGGGTTTTTTAAAGGTGGTATTGGGAGTCTGTAAGGGGACAGGTCTTGCACATAGATCTATTGTGGTGACATTAGCCATGAGGCAAGGGATGGATAGGGATAATTCATAGGTTCAGTGGGCAGCAAAATGCCTCTGTAGGAGGGGCAGAACAGATACTGTGTAGGATATTCCTCACTTCAGGGCACAGGAAAAGTAGTCAAAATTCTGGTGGAGAACGTGATTCAGTTGCTCCAGTCCTGGGTGGTACTGAGTGACATGAACAGTCCTCCGTGGCTGGACAGTGAGAATGTGGGAAGTGGTAGGTGGCTGAAGAGACAAAGCACAGGAGTTAGTTTTCTGGAAAAGTTGGGAGGGTATTATTGGTCTGTGAAGGCCTCATTGAGACCCTTACATATTTGGTGAGGACTTCTTATCACTGCAGATGTGGTTACGTTGGGTTGCTAGGCTGCATGGAAAGGACTTCTTGTTGTGGAACACGTAGCATCTGTTGAAGTGGAATTATTATTAGTGGCTGGTAGATCTGATATGGATGAAGGTTACAATGTAGCCATACTTGAGGTGGAGGTCACCATCAAGGAAAGTGGCTTGTCAGATTCATGTGGACCAGCTGAAGTGAATGGGGGAGAAGGTGTTGAGCTTCTAGAGGAATGTGGATAGTGTGTCCTCATACACGGTCATGAAGATGTCATCAATGAATCTGAACCAGGTAAGAGGGTTTCAAATTATGGGTGGTTAGGAAGGGGTCCCCTAAGACAAACCATGAGTAGCTTACCACAGCATGGTCCCATGCAGCTGCCCATTGCTGTAACAGGCACTTGTTTGTAGGTGATGTCTCCAAAGGAGAAGTAACTGTGGAAAAAATAAATGGTAATGTCGTGTGGCTAGGGCCTCCCGTCGGGTAGACCGAGGATACAGTTGGCCATGGTGACTGGAAAGGAGGTTGTAAATTTGGGGTAGGTCTGGCATTGGGAAAGGGAGTGTCCCAAGAGCAGCAAGCCTGTGAGCATTGGGGGATGCTAGCATAAAGTGAGGTGGCTTTGACAGTGACAGTAAGGGCACTGGATGGTAAAGGAACAGGAAAAGTGAAAGTCAGTGGAGGAATTGGTTGGTGTCTTTTATATAGAACAGTAGGTTACAGGAAATACCTCCATCAACATCAAACTTACCGGCCACCAACAACATCTCCACTCCGACAACTGCCCCCCATGAAGCATTGCATGTACCGCTATCTGCAACGGATTTATGGTCTTTTTTTCTCTCAATTTTTATTTTATTGATAACTTAACATGAACTGCAATTTACTGTTGTGTGTTCAACTAGCTTTTTGCTATAAATATTAGCTGTTTACTCCTTGTTCAATCGTGACTGTCCCCCCACCCCCTCCACCCACTCCCCGCACACACACACGCACGCACGCACGCACGGAAATGAACAAATTGCAGTACAGTCATTAACAGTAAATAAAGATGCATTGTCAGAAAGCTAGTAATCAAAATTACTCAAAAGTAAAATATTTAACCAAGAAGAATCTTTATGTTCCACCTCAACAACTTTCATTGAATTAACAGATACATGAATTTATTTTTACTGCTGAAGTCTCACAGCCAGATGAGAACTTTTAGGAAAATATCTGAGATGACTACAGATACTAATGAATACTGTAAAAAATTCTTGACCTTATGGTGACACCAAACTAAAGTAAAACATGAGTATCACATCAACAAGATGTTACACCGCTTCACTGTGCCTCTTACAACTTCTTACACAAAATTTCAATCCCCGCCTACCTACTTGGAAAGAAAGGAGCAACAGAGTGCCATGCTGCATCCCTTAACTTGACAGCCAGTAGTCACTGGCTAGATTTTAGGTGAAAGTTTCACACGAAAGTTTCACACGAAAGTTTCACACGAAAGTTTCACACGAAAGTTTCACACGAAAGTTTCACACGAAAGTTTCACACTATTAAAGCACTACACACTGCAACACTAGGTAAAGAAAGTGAGGAAGCAGTCCGCGTCAGTCTAGACATCAACATGGAAAAAAGGGACTGTGCATTAAATTTTTGGTCATGTCAGGACCTAAAGCAGGGTTAGTTTTTGCCTTGGGTGCATTTTTCCATTTCAAGAACTAACTTCCTAATCATAGTATCTCTGTTTTAGTTACAAAATCAACTTTCAATAAATGTATAGCCATATTTCTGACTTTATATGTACGTGCAAATAACATACCAACTTCACCGTACGGATCTAGAGAGAGTTCTTTAGATGATTTATTTTCACGGCGTACAAATAATAGAACATCAATCATGTGCTGCAACTCTTCTTCTGTGAGGACACCATCTCTATCACCATCAAAAACTTTAAAACAAACTGAAACAAAATTTATGAAACTGCAAGATTACTCATCATTATTATTAAAAAGTTATGTTAAGAAGTTATCAACTGAGAGTGCAAGTATTTATCCTTGTTGATTCACTACAATGTTACATTTGTCAATAAAAATAACTTAGAAACATAAATGCAGATCTAGATAATTTTTTTATGTAGATATTCAAAAAGTTATCTGACTTGCCATTACCAAATGAGCACAGAACTGCATCAGCTATACAAGTCCATTATATACTCACACTTTTGCCTCTCAGTGAGAGGGCCCCTGCACGCAGCAGATACACCGCACGCCATTTCCTTGAAGTCAATGTGGCTGTCCCTGTTCTCGTCAAACGCAGCGAAGACCCCGGCACAGACGGACAAGGGCACTGGGGGGCTGACCAGAGGCACCAGCGTGTCCAGGTCAAGCTTCCCCGTGCGTGACTGGCCCTTCAAAAGCCAGTAGCGCTTCTCCAGCTCGATGATGTCACTCTCTTCCACTGAAACGCAAATCATTTTTTAACTACACTGGAAGAACACTATTATAAAAGTAATGTGTCTAATAAACTAACAAATGTTGCACAGATGCATACCCTTCTCTCTAAATCCCTTTTTCATTCGGTCACTTGCTCATGTTACGAGGGCTCTTCAAAAAATAAGTGACATTATAATGGCAGCCCAAATTAACTTTTATTGAACGCTGCTCTACACTTCAAACTGACAAAGGAAAGTGACTATTTTTCCACAGTCACTGAGTCCAACCAAATAACACACGAAATGTTCTACTGACCATTCAATCCTTTGACGACAGAAATATAGTCCTCGTCAGGGAGCAATACGAGAAGTGCCATGTGGACATCCTTATAGCTGGAAAATCGATTTCAAATTGCCAAAAAGATGGAAATTGTGAGGTACTGGGCCTGGACTGTATGACAGATGCTTCCAAATTTCCCATCAAAAACTATAAAGCAAAGCTCATATTTGTACTCAGAGTAGAGAGTTGTACACAGAGTTGGGTGTTGTACTGTCACACAGAAAAATAATGTCTTCAGTGATGTTCCACACTTCTAGTTCTCTACATCACTGTGCAGTGATGTCAGTGCTGCACAGTGTAAAAATGGAAGTAATGGTTGTGTTCTTTGCCATAAACTCTGTCAAAAGAACTCCTTCACAGCTGAAGGAATCACTGGCTCTGACCATCCCTGCTGATGCCACAACATTGCATTTCTTCGACAGATTCGAAGAGGGTCTCCACATTCTACAGATGCTCTCGTTCCCACAGGTGTGAAGCGTTGGGCCATGTAACGATGTGGCTTATGAAATCATTGCCTTCCACTGACTAATGACAGAAGAAATCTAGAGATACAGTGAACTTCGCATCTTTGTATGCAGGCAACACTGAAAGCAAAAACCAGCTTGAGCATAATATTCAATACTGCAGACGATCTCTGACAATGGAATGAGCACTGACTATTGAGATGTGCATCTGCCAAGCAATGTTCTCTATAATATGTCTACAGTTGCTAAGAAGTTATTCCTCAATTATCTGGACAGTGTTGTCAGTGGTCAAGGTCAATGGCCTTCCTTCCTGATTGGTAACACCCACGTCCATCAAATTTTTGGCACCATTCCACTACAGCTGAATATGCCACTTGGTCCATGTATCACCAGAATTCCACACTCAATCTGTGAGCAATTTAGGCTTTGGCCCAGAAGAACCTTACTGCCTCAGGTACTTCAACTTTGGAGCACATTTCCAGTTGCTGTGCCATTTCAATTGCACATACTGACGCACCCATTATCCGTGCTGCAGCACAATGGTGTCTGCAGGAAACCTAGATAATGTATTCTCTTTTGACACTGCATTACTATTTTTTTTCTTTTTTTTTTTGTGCAATGATCTTAGCATGGGCAGATCTGTGTAACTTACTTTCCCAATCATTATGTATATACAAACAGAAAACCTCCACTTGTGATCCACACAGTCATCAGCTCAGATAACACATTATCCACTTATATGAAAAACCTTCAACATTAGTGCAACTATAATTCTGTCTCACCTGCATTCTCACATTCCACAGCTATGATCATGTGCTAAATACTTTTCATACCACCTCAAACATGTGGATGAGCTGCTCCTCTTTAAGATTTACATCAAATATTTCTGGCAATATAATTGAAATACAGCTGTCCAATAGCTTATGCATAAACTGTCACACAACAGCGAGAGGCTCCTGGTTCCTATGTGAGACTTCACACAAACATAAAACCAAAATCTTTTTCATTAATCTCATCCCAGATGCTTTTCCCATAAAACTGAGATCTGCGTTGTTCATTTACTACCAGGTGACAAACTAAGCAGATGTAATGTACAGAAACAGCAATATAGTCCTCCAATATGAAGTAGTAGCTCAAAATGTGTTGGAACTGAAGAAAATATTGAGAATGAAGATGAGATGTTACTAGTAACAATAACCCTAACTTACAAGATAAAGTTATGGATAGTTAATTACAAAAGGCCTGTTAATAATGTAAATCTAGACACATGCACATTAAAAAAGCACATAAAGTGAAAGTTACACAGAACAAGACAACCAAATGAAATAAAAGACAACGAGGCAGGTGAGCAAACATCAGTTCCCATTCCCCCACCCCCGCCTCTCTCTCTCACTCTCTCTCTCTCTCTCTCTCTCTCTCTCTCTCTCTCTCTCTCTCGTATATATGCATATATATATTTTCAACATATAAACTCATCAACAATAACATGCCTGATTTTCTTTTAATATGAAGACTTACAATGAGTCACACCAGCAAGTGTTTGGTAGAAGGTTGGTGTTTCCAATTCATTGCTTAGAGTAACAGTACACGGCTCCGACAGCAACCAACGGCTCAATGAGGTCGCATCACGACGTGACAAGAGCCAGTCCCGGAATTCTTCGTATGACACACGATCTTTCTGGAGGGGAAAAAAATACAATTTTATGGAAGCCAAAGATATAAGGAGGATACCAGAATTTTCTGTTTTGTAAACCGATTACTAGAAGGCAGCCACAAATTTTGACTCATTTACATACATTAAATCACACACAATATATAGAAAAAGGAACATTCCCTGTAAGTAGAAATTACAGTTGTTCTAATCTGTAGCATAGTCTTCATATAAAAACAGAAAAAAATAATAAATTACCACTATAAAAAGATTGCCAGATGCACTAACACTCATCCTGAAATGTCAAATGGACAATGGGTTCTTCATAGGAAGTGGAGGTAATGGCTTGCACTTTCAAACTATTGTTATACAGTTGGGAAAGGAGAAGAGATACAGAGGGAGCGGCATAAAAAATTTACATCATAAGAGGTGCTAAAGAATGAAATAAAGAGGCATAAACGAAGATAAAAACAAAAAATAAATAATGAGTTAAAGACAAGAAAATTAACAAATCTGAAGCTAATACCGAAGGGGGGGGGGGGGGGGGGGACAGAAGCGGGAAAACTAGGGTCAGAAAACGGGAAATGGGGAGGTGCGTAACAATACCAAGATCTACTGGAGACTCAACTCTCAGGACTGTAATCAGTGATTAGGAGTCAGTTCTTATGATTAAAGCACATCAGAGGAGTTCTCTTGTTGTTAATATACCTCCTGACCCTCACCTCAATGCAAATGTTATATAGGAGAACAAACACAGAATACATGCAAGAGAAATGGGAATACAAAGTATGTGAGAAGAAGGGAAAGAATGGAACAGATAGAAGGAGAACAATAACAACAGACAAGAGGAGTGTATGTTGAAAACTGATGATATTTTGAAAAGGATAGAATGCTATTTACCATAGAGCAGATATGTTGAGTGACAGACAGGCACAACAAAAAGACAGCTAAACAAGTGAGCTTTCTTCCAAAAAGCCTCCTCCCAAAAAAAACACACACACACGCGCACACACACACACACACACACACACACACACACACAAAGCACAAGTCGCACACATAACCAATGCTTCTAGCCTCTGAGGCCGGACTGTGAGCAATTGTGCATGATGAGAGAAGCAAAATGGGTGGTGGACATCATGATGAGGCTGGGCTGGGGAGAAGGATGGGGGGGAGGGGGGGGGGCTGGAGGCAGGGATAGAAGGATAGGAATGGACACTGGTCAGGTGCTACTTGTGGGAGCACACAGAGACATGCTGGGAACAGGGCAGAGCCACTAGGTGCAGTCGTGGGGGTTAGATGGGGGGAGAGGGAGAGGGAGAGGGAGGGGAAGGGGAAGGGAACAGAAAGGAGAAGATCAGGGAAGTAAAAATATTTGTTGGTACATTGGTAGAGAGGTGGCCCAATAAGGGTGAGGTGAGGTGAATTGGGAGCAGGTGATAGGACAGAAAGAACGGAAACTATTGGGTGCAGGGTGTGGTAACAAAAGGTTACCATACGCCGAAGCCAGAACGATATCAGGACAGAAGAATGTGTTGTACTGATAACTTCCAGGCCTCACACTTAAAGTTCCCATCTCTGGCTGTAACCCTTCTTTGCATCAGTGCCTATACCAGTTCCAAACTGAACAATCCATAGCCCTCACCCACCTAATCCTTCACCTACACATCAACTCAGACAATGAACACACCTGTCAACTCCTATCCTTAATAAAAGTCCTCAATCTTTCCTCTCCCACATCCACACTGGCTGTTCAGAGCATCCTCCTACAGGCCAACCACAAATTAGAACAGCATGCCACCCTCCACCTCAAAAAACTATCCAATCTCCTGGTTTCCCACCTCCGGAAAGGCAACTCACTCACCCTCCACAACCTTTCCAGCAAACCTCAACCTCCTCTCATTGCACACAGACCCAGTCTCTCCCATCTACTCAATCTCCCACTTCCAGCTCCACTCCCCCCAAAACCTCAAAATTCTAATCAATACAATCTGGAACCACAACAACCTAATTCAGCAGTTAACCTTTCCTCCAAACCTCTCTCCCAATCCGAAACCTCTGTCCCATCCAAAGGCCTCACCTTCAGCCCTACTCCCAGATTCAACCAAACAACCCTCATCAAAGATTTACTGTCCTAAACTCGTACTCTCTGCTGGAAATATCACTTTGCCATGAAGAAAAATAATCCTACTCCTAATGATCCAACTCCCCAAGACACTATCCAAATTGAACCCTGCCTGGAACAGTTCCGTCCTCCATCAAAGCAGGACCCACGTCCTCTTCCTCGAAATCACCCTCTCCAAACCTTCCAGGAATTTCTCACTTCCAGCCTTGCCTCTCAATCCTTCTTGAAAAACCTTAATCCTACTCTCAACATCACCACTGCTGAAGCCCAGGCTATCTGTGATCTGAAGGCTGACCGATCCATTGTCATTCTTCCGGCGGACAAGGGTTCCACAACCGTGGTACTTTATCGTCGGGAGTATGTGGCTGAGGGACTGCATCAGCTTTCAGACAACACTACACACAAAGTTTGCCAAGGTAATCCCATTCCTGATGTCCAGGCGGAGCTTCAAGGAATCCTCAGAACCTTAGGCCCCCTACAAAACCTTTCACCTGACTCCATCAACCTCCTGACCCCACCGACACCCCGCACCCCTACCTTCTACCTACTTCCTAAAATTCACAAACCCAATCATCCCGGCCGCCCCATTTTAGCTGGTTACCAAGCCCCCACAGAACGTATCACTGCCTACGCAGATCAACACCTTTAACCCATTACGTGCAGTCTCCCATCCTTCATCAAAGACACCAACCACTTTCTCGAACGCCTGGAATCCTTACCCAATCTGTTACCCCCAGAAACCATCCTTGTAACCATTGATGCCACTTCCTTATACACAAATATTCCACATGTCCAGGGCCTCACTGTGATGGAGAACTTCCTTTCATGCCGATCACCTGCCACCCTACCTAAAACCTCTTTCCTCATTACCTTAGCCAGGTTCATCCTGACTCACAACTTCTTCACTTTCGAAGGCCAGACATACCAACAATTAAAGGGAACAGCCATGGGTACCAGGATGGCCCCCTCATACGCCAACCTATTTACAGGTCGCTTAGAGGAAGCCTTCTTGGTTGCCCAGGCCTGCCAACCCAAAGTTTGGTACAGATTTATTGATGACATGTTCATGATCTGGACTCACAGTGAAGAACTCCAGAATTTCCTCTCCAAGCTCAACTCCTTTGGTTCCATCAGATTCACCTGGTCCTACTCCAAATCCCATGCCACTTTCCTTGACGTTGACCTCCATCTGTCCAATGGCCAGCTTCACACATCCGTCCACATCAAACCCACCAACAAGCAACAGTAGCTCCATTATGACAGCTGCCACCCATTCCATATCAAATGGTCCCTTCCCTACAGCCTAGGTCTTTGTGGCAAACGAATCTGCTCCAGTCGTGAATCCCTGAACCAACAACATGAAAACAGCTTTTGCAACCCGCAACAACCCTCCCGACCTGGTACAGAAGCAAATAACCAGAGCCACTTCCTCTTCCCCTCAAACCCAGAACCTTCCACAGAAGAACCCCAAAAGTGCCCCACTTGTGACAGGATACTTTCCGGGACTGGATCAGACTCTGAATGTGGCTCTCCAGCAGGGATACGACTTCCTCAAATCCTGCCCTGAAATGAGCTCCATCCTTCATAAAATCCTCCCCACTCCACCAAGAGTGTCTTTCCGCCGTCCACCTAACCTTCGTAACCTCTTGGTTCATCCCTACCCTCTGACTCCTACCTTTGTAACCACCCCCGGTGAAAAACCTGTCCCATGTACCCTCCCACCACCACCTACTCCAGTCCTTAAACCGGAAGGTGTACACGATCAAAGGCAGAGCCACGTGTGAAAGCACCCACGTGATTTACCAACGGACCAGCCTACACTGTGAAGCTTTCTGGCACAGTGTTACACCGTCCGGGTTATTTGGATACTTCCCACTAACACCAACATGTCAGAACTCCGGAGATGGGAACTTGTCCTTCAGTATATTCTCTCTTCCCGTTACCCACCAGGCCACAACCTCTGCTAATTTCAAGTTGCCGCCGCTCATACCTCACCTGTCATTCAACAACATCTTTGCCTCTGTACTTCCCCCTCGACTGACATCTCTGCCCAAACTCTTTGCCTTTACAAATGTCTGCTTGTGTCTGTATATGTGCGGATGGATGTGTGCGCGTGCGGGTATACCTGTCCTTTTTCCCCCTAAGGTAAGTCTTTCCGCTATCATGATTGGAATGACTCCTTACTCTCTCCCTTGAAACACACATCCTTCCATCTTTCCCTCTCCTTCCCTCTTACCTGATGAAGCAACTGTGGGCTGTGAAAGCTTGAATTTTGTGTGTGTGTGTGTGTGTGTGTGTGTGTGCGTGTGTGTGCCTATCAACATACCAACGCTTTCGTTTGGTAAGTTACATCATCTTTGTTTTATATATAAGCGTTGGTATGTTGATGGACACACAAACAAACACAAACACACACACAAAATTCAAGTTTTCGCAACCCATGGTTGCTTCACCAGGAAAGAGGGGAGGAGAGGGAAAAACGAAAGGATGTGGGTTTTAAGGGAGAGGGTAAGGAGTCATTCCAACTCCGGGAGTGGAAAGACTGACCTTGGGGGGAAAAAGGGACACGTATACACACACACACACACACACACACACACACACACACACACACACACGACAGGGCTCCTTTCACAGGTGGCCCAGCTTGTGGTGGGGTACGATAAGCTTGTGACAGCAGAGGAGTAGGAAGTGCTGGGTGGGTGGATAAGGCAGGTCTTACACATGGACCTTCCACAGGGATATGATACCTGCGGCAAAATGTTGGGATTGGGAATGGCATAGAGATGGCCAAGGATGTTGTGGGGCTGGATGGGACCACTGCTTTGGGAGGTTGGGGCAGGATATTGGGTAGAATGTCCCTCATTTCAGGCATTATTGTTGGTGTTGTGGTCTTCAATCCAGAGGCTGGTTTGCTGCAACTCTCCATGCTACTCTATCCTGTGCAAGCTCCTTCATCTCCCAGTACCTACTGCAACCTACATCCTTCTGAATATGTTAAGTGTATTCATCTCTTGGTCTCCCTCTAAGATTTTTACCCTCCATGCTGCCCTCCAATACTAAATTGGTGAACCCTTGATGCCTCAGAATATGTCCTACCAAGTGATCCCTTTTTCTAGTCAAGTTGTGCCATAAATTTCCCTTCTCCCCAGTTCTATTCAATACCTCCTCATTAGTTATGTGATCTACCCATCTAATCTTCAGCATTCTTCTGTAGCACCACATTTCGAAAGCTTCTATTCTCTTCTTGTCTAAACTATTTATCATCCATGTTTCACTTCCATGCCTTGATAATAGATATAATGAAAGCCACCAATGAACGATGAGGTTCTGTGATTCCAATCCAGGGCAGTATTGGGTGATAAAGGGAGCACTCTTTGTAGCTGATACTTGGGGGTTGGGGAAGATTTGTGTGTGTGTGTCTGTGTGTGTGTGTGTGTGTGTGTGTGTGTGTGTGTGTGTGTGGGAGGGGTGGGGGGGGGGGGGGGGGGGAGGAATATGTTTGTGGACAAAGTCTGGGGAATAGTGCCCATCCAAGAAGGTCATTAGGAGATCTTCAGCACACTGGACAAGGGAGTTCACGTCACTGTGGATACTACTTATCGGAGAGAGAGCAGCTGTCAAAATGCAAGTACTGTTGGTGGGTTTAATGTGTACAGAGGTGTGGATGAAGCCATCAGAGAGCAGGAGGTCAACATCCAAGAAAGTGGCATGCTGTGGTGAGGTGGACCGTAAGTAAGAGCATGAGATCTACTTGCTATTGTGAATATATTTGTGCGTGTGTGTGTGTGTGTGTGTGTGTGTGTGTGTGTGTGTGTGTGTGTGTGTTTCCTTTCTGAAGATGACTTCAGCTGAAAACGAAATTTTTCCATTTTTTCAAATTTCCCTGATATTTCCGATACGTTTGAAATTCCCTGATTTCCAGAACTTGTGGCAATCCCGATTACAGAACTGTGAGGAATTCTAAATGTGAATCAATAAGAAAAAGACAATGTCATGTATTCCTGGAATGCAATCAAATGTGGTTAGGTGGAAAGGGGGGAAAGATCACATAACAAGCTTGATTTCAATGGCTGGTTCACAACCTGTGTCATTTGGATACTACCATCCACCTCCAGCTTTTCTGAATTGCACAGATGGGGAGTTATCCTTACAACACATTTTCCACTTCCAAAATCTTCTCAGCCTCAACATACGGTAACTTAGTGTTCCCCCAGCCAATAGATTCTGTCAACTGTCATGTCTCCTCCTCTCATTTCACATCTCTTGATCTTCACTTGGTACTACTTCTACCAACACATCCACCCATCTTTTCTCCTTCCCTCCTCATCTTCTCTTCCATTCCATTCCATTCCTCCCACACAATCTCCTCCTGCTTCCGTTCGACATGACACAGTTGTCTTCTGTGTAGAGCAGCTGGAAATTGCAGTCATGTGTGCATGAGATCTACTTGCTAGTGTGTGTGTATATATATAGTTATAATAGAGAGAAACATTCCACGTAGGAAAAATATATCTAAAAACAAAGATGATGTGACTTACCAAATGAAAGTGCTGGCAGGTCGACAGACACACAAACAAACACAAACATACACACAAAATTCAAGCTTTCGCAACAAACTGTTGCCTCATCAGGAAAGAGGGAAGGAGAGGGAAAGACGAAAGGATGTGGGTTTTAAGGGAGAGGGTAAGGAGTCATTCCAATCCCGGGAGCGGAAAGACTTACCTTAGGGGGAAAAAAGGACGGGTACACACACACACACACACACACACACACACACACACACACACACATATACAGACACAAGCAGACATATTTAAAGACAAAGAGTTTCTTTGTCTTTAAATATGTCTGCTTGTGTCTGTATATGTGTGTGTGTGTGTGTGTGTGTGTGTGTGTGTGTGTGTGTGTACCAATCCAGAAGTTTGAGTAGTGCAGCACGACAATTCACATGCAACATTGATATCAAAGGTCATTCAACCTTTGGTGAGGTAGGTCATAAGAGAATTAGAGATGGGTGACATTTACCAGAACTGATAAAATACTACTTTTACTGAATCATACTTGTTACACAATAATGTTTTCGTCCCTGGTTCTCATTATATTTTTAATGTTCGGCCTATAGGATTTGCCAATGGAAAAATGGGTTTTCACCATTCACCTCTCTCTCTCTCTCTCTCTCTCTCTCTCTCTCTCTCTCTCTCTCCCCCCCCCCCCCCCCTTTTTTTTGGCAGTGGTGAGGAACATTTCAGTTTTAATTACAATGTCTATCTTTGTGCCTTTAAAATATCAGTAATTTCAAAAGAAATCAATATTATTTGTGGCTTGGCACTGTTACAGGTGGCCTCAGAGTTCCATATCACAACCTATTAGGCACAACCAAAGCTCCATGCAGTCTGGGTGATATTCAGGTGTTTGCACCATATTCATTACTTTATAAGCATATATCATATAGCACATGTGACTCATTAATGGCTCCACATGAGCAAGATGCAAGTTAGAATACAATTTTTTCTTCGATAGCAGTTACAAGGGTGTGGCAGTACTTAGTACCACGTCATTCCACTGCACAAGAAGCACCAGCAGCATTGCCTGACAGAAGCTGTGATACATCCACAGCTCCAGATGTGCAGTGCATTCATGTGAGCAGCCCTGCAGTCAAATATTATTCAAGCCTGGCATACTACAGAAAGGTGAAGTGTGGTAATTTTACATTCAACTTTTCGCGTGTTTGTGTGTGGTTGGCAACAATGACATGACTTATTTAGATACACTTTAACAACTTGCTTTAAATGCTTAACATTGTAAAAAATACTTGGATGTAACAATTTGTGGGGATACAGCTTGGAATCTTCACACAGGTAAACCAAGTGGCACACTTTGGTTTTCTGGGACAATACTGGCAAATTGTAGTCAGGCCACAAAGAAGATTGCTTATGTATCACTTCTGTGTCCCATCCTACAATACTGCTCAAGTGTGTGGGATCCATATGTAGTAACATTATAAATGCTAAAGTAACTGTGTCTGCTATGTTTTCATGGCTAATCCCACTGAACTGATTTTGATGAAATTTGGTAGGAGATGGCTTGAACTGTGGGAAAGGACATAGGGTAGTTAAGAAACAAGTTAACCCCTAAGCGAGTGAAGTAGGGAATGGCACTTTTTTTTTTATATTAGTGAACACAAACAACCGTCGTCATCATTTAAGACTGATTATGCCTTTCAGCGTTCAGTCTGGAGCATAACCCCCCTTATACAGTTCCTCCATGTTCCCCTATTCAGTGCTAACATTGGTGCCTCTTCTGATGTTAAACCTATTACTTCAAAATCATTCTTAACCGAATCCAGGTACCTTCTCCTCGGTCTGCCCCGGACTCCTCCTACCCTCTACTGCTGAATCCATGAGTCTCTTGGGTAACCTTGCTTCTCCCATGCGTGTAACATGACCCCACCATCTAAGCCTGTTCGTCCTGACTGCTACATCTATAGAGTTAATTCCCAGTTTTTCTTTGATTTCCTCATTGTGGACACCCTCCTGCCATTGTTCCCATCTACTAGTACCTGCAATCATCCTAGCTACTTTCATATCCGTAACCTCAACCTTGTTGATTACCATATTTACTCGAATCTAAGCCGCACTCGAATCTAAGCCGCACCTGAAAAATGAGACTTGAAGTCAAGGACAAAAAATTTTCCCGAATCTAAGCCGCACCTGAAATTTGAGACTCGAAATTCAAGGGGAGAGAAAAGTTTTAGGCCGCACCTCCAAATCGAAACAAAGTTGGTCCATTGTAATACGAGACACAATTTAGGTCGAATGAATGACGATACAACTAGCTACAGTAGTTTGGTTCGAGTCGTAAGCTTAGCAGTTAAGCTTTACCAGGTAGCCAGCCATTGCTATGCGTCAGGGGCTCCGTCCGTATTTATACGGGTACCCTTCCTTTTTCAGGTGCTTCGTTTGGTTTGAATTGATTGCTTATTTTTCTTTGATCTGATAGGTGTCGTTCTCTGTTATAGGTGTTTACGTCACTCTAAGCTAAAAATGTATTATTGTACTGTGTCATGCATTGTTTGTCGCATTCTGTTAATGAGTTTCTACGGCCTGTCGCCGCCCGCCGCATGGCTTGCTGTTGTGCGCGCTACCGCGCCTTTTTTTTTTTTTTTTTTAAAAAAAAGAGGGATCGTCTTATTAGCGAAACAATGGCAAGAGACTGCTATTTGTTGTTACTTACACTGCTGCTTTATTTGATAAAGATCAACAAGAACCAAATAATAGACTGCGTATGATAGAAGTTGTTCTGAACGAGAGTTTAGCGAAAATTTTTCTCCGTTTGAAAATCTTTGTAGACGCCTCTTTAGTACATTACATTCTGCACAGAAATTAGAGTCATCGTAGATTTAAAAACTAGTCAATTGCCGTGCTTCATTTCTGACTGTATTATTATTAGGCATAAGAATAATACGAATATAAACATGACATGATATGTATATTCTTCTGTGTTTGCTGTTGTCTCACTCTAGTTTCGTAGTTTATTAGGCAGACAGGATTTAAATGAGATTGCAGCAAACACGAAAGAATACATCGTATTATTCTTATGGTGAAGAGAATACTGCATGTGATTCACAATTTGTAAAATTACTATTAGCGACGATCTCTTCTCACAGGTAGTCAGGTAGGAAAAAAATTCAGAACGTAGCGTTGGCCATATTGATAAACATCCAAAACAGTCTTTCCAGTCGGATTTTCGTAGTATATTGGTGAAATGCTGCTACATTCGAAGATGAACAATACGTAATTTGTATTTACTTCGTTGTATAATGTATGAAAAATGCAGTGGTCGAAACTCGGGGCAGAGAAAACGTTCGTCTTCCACCTCTTTTTTTAAAATTTATTTACTGATGCAGAGGATTTGGCGCCAATATTTATCTTTGTGCCTGCAAAGTATGCCTGTATAGCGCTACATATGTTCGACGCCAGAAGTTAGTTGTGGTGGCACCTACCAACATTTTTGAGAACTTCCGCTTTCGTTGCACTCGATTCTAAGCCGCAGGCGGTTTTTTGGATTACAAAAACCGGAAAAAAAGTGCGGCTTAGATTCGAGTAAATACGGTAGGTAACCTGAATCCACCCAGCTTTCGCTCCCATACAACAAAGTTGGTCGAAAGATTGAACGGTGCACAGATAACTTAGTCTTGGTACTGACTTCCTTCTTGCAGAAGAGAGTGGATTGTAGCTGAGTGCTCACTGCATTAGCTTTGCTACACCTCGCTTCCAGTTCTTTCACTATGTTGCCATCCTGTGAGAATATGCATCCTAAGTACTTGAAACTGTCCACCTGTTCTAACTTTGTTCCTCCTATTTGGCACTCAATCTGTTTATATTTCTTTCCCACTGACATTACTTTCGTTTTGGAGATGCTAATCTTCATACCATAGTCCTTACATTTCTGATCTAGCTCTGAAATATTACTTTGCAAACTTTCAATCGAATCTGCCATCACAACTAAGTCATCCGCATATGCAAGACTGCTTATTTTGTGTTCACCTATCTTAATCTCACCCAGCCAGTCTATTGTTTTCAACATATGATCCATAAATAATATGAACAACAGTGGAGACAGGTTGCAGCCTTGTCTTACCCCTGAAACTACTCTGAACCATGAACTCAATTTGCCGTCAACTAACTGCTGCCTGACTATCCATGTAAAGACCTTTAATTGCTTGCAAAAGTTTGCCTCCTATTCCATAATCTTGTAGAACAGACAATAACTTCCTCCTAGGAACCCGGTCATATGCTTTTCTAGATCTATAAAGCATAGATACAATTCCCTGTTCCACTCATAACACTTCTCCATTATTTGCCGTAAGCTAAAGATCTGGTCCTGACAACCTCTAAGAGGCCTAAACCCACACTGATTTTCATCCAATTGCTCCTCAACTAATACTCGCACTTTCCTTTCAACAATACCTGAGAAGATTTTACCCACAACGCTGATTAAAGAGATACCTCTGTAGTTGTTACAATCTTTTCTGTTTCCATGTTTAAAGATTGGTGTGATTACTGCTTTTGTCCAGTCTGATGGAACCTGTTCCAACTCCCAGGCCATTTCAATTATCCTGTGTAGCCATTAAAGACCTGACATTCCACTGTATTTGATGAGTTCCGACTTAATTTCATCCACCCCAGCTGCTTTATTGCACTGCAATCTATTGACCATTTTCTCCACTTCCTCAAATGTGATCCTATTTCCATCATCATTCCTATCCCATTCTACCTCGAAATCTGAAACATTACTGATCGTATTTTCACCTACATTGAGCAACTCTTCAAAACATTCCCTCCATCTGCCCAAGGAATCCACAGGATTCACCAGCAGTTTTCCTGACCTGTCCAAAATACTTGTCATTTCCTTCTTACCTCCCTATCGAAGACCGCTAATTACACTCCAGAATGGTTTTCCAGCAGCTTGACCCATAGTCTCCAACCTGTTTCCAAAGTCTTCCCACGATTTCTTCTTGGATGCTGCAATTATCTGCTTGGCTTTGTTTCTTTCTTCAACATAACTTTCTCTGTCTACCTGGGTTCTGGTATGCAGCCATTTCTGATACGCCTTCTTTTTCCTTTTACAGGTTGCCTTGACTGTATCATTCCACCAAGCTGTTTGCTTCATCCTACTTTTACACACTACTGTTCCAAGACATTCTTTAGCCACTTCTAGTACTGTGTCCCTGTACCTTGTCCATTCCTTTTCCAATGACTGTAATTGACTACATTCAACTAACTGGTACCTTTGTGAAATCGCTGTTATGCACTTATGCCTGATTTCCTTATCCTGAAGTTTCTCCACTCTTATCCTCCTACATATGGACCTGACCTCCTGCACTTTCGGCCTCACAATCCCAATTTCACTGCAGATTAAATAATGATCAGTGTCATCAAAGAATCCCCTGAATACACTTGTGTCCCTCACAGCCTTCCTGAATTCTTGACCTGTTATTATATAGTCAATGACAGATCTGGTTCCCCTGCCTTCCCAAGTACACCGGTAAATGTTCTTATGTTTAAAAAAGGAGTTTGTGATTACTAAGCCCATACTGGCACAGAAACCCAAGAGTTGTTTCCCGTTCCTGTTGGCCTCCATATCCTCTCCAAATTTACCCATAACCTTTTCATACCCTTCTGTTCGATTTCCAATCCTCGCGTTAAAATCACCCATGAGCAGAACACTGTCTTTGTCCTTTACTCTAACAACTACATCACTGAGTGCCTCATAAAAACTATCCATCTTATCTTGATCTGTCCCTTCACAATGCGAATATACTGACACAATCCTAATTTTCTTGCTAGACACTGTCAAATCTATCCACATCAGTCGTGCATTTACATACCTTATTGCAACTACGCTGGGTTCCATTTCTTTCCTGATGTAAAGCCCTACACCCCATTGTGCTATTCCTGCTTTGACTCCTGACAGGTAGACCTTGTATTCTCCCACTTCCTCTTCTTTCTCACCCCTTACCCGAATGTCACTAACAGCTAAAACGTCCAGCCCCATCTTACTTGCAGCCTCTGCCAGCTCTACCTTCTTCCCAGAGTAGCCCCCATTGATATTAATAGCTCCCCATCTCATTACCATTTGTTTGCCAAGTCGTATCTTAGGAGTCCCTGGTTTGTCAGTTAGAGGTGGGACTCCGTCACCTCCAAAGGTCCAAGGCATTTTGCTCTGATTGTTGCCAGCATCATATTTAAAGTACCAGGGAAGCAGGTTGCTAGCCTTACTTGCCCCGAGCCCCATTGGGTTTTACCCCTAATGGCTGACTGACTAACCGGTGGATTTGGTAGTCTTCGCCGTATGAGCACAAAGGTGACCACAACTCAGAATATGTCCGAGATGCCCAGCCTTATTCCAAAGTAACTGGTATCCCGACTGTCGGGACCACTTACTTGGCCACTCATACGTTGCCCGTGGTTCAGTCGTGCATCATGACTACAGGAACCCACACCATGAACCACACAACACAAAACAAACAACATTAAGCAAAATAAAAAAAACGGAAAATCCAGGATTGAATAATGACAATATTATGAAAAGGTAAAAATATTGTCACTAAACCATATTATGTCATTATAAAACTTGCTGTATAACATACATCTAATTCAATAGCATGATGCATATATGCATGCTTTTGCCCACAGCCCTCTGCAAGCAATGCTCAGCAGCAATGCATCATCACAAACTGGGGCAGTTGGAGGGGGGAACGTGGACATGTGAGGACAGCTCAAATTACTGCACAAGCATATATTATAGAATTTTCACTGCATTCTTTCTTTGTCAGATTAATTCTATTAAAAAATTTTGCAAAGTCCATATTTTATTTCAGTGCTCAACTTGATTTCTTGAAAAAGGCATCAATTTTGTAATAGGTAGTACATATTTTTTAATTTTTAATTTTGTATTTAATTTAGCTTTGATAATACAATCACAAATTAAACATTTCAAATTTGGAAAAATAAAAGAGTTTCTGTTACAAAAGCCTCCTATAGAATAGCTATCGTGCTACTCAATGGTGGCCGAATGGCACATTCGGTACTTAAGCTGCCACTGAACTTAGGTCATAAAGAGACACCTAGTTGTAACATCAGTAAAATAGCAACCATGCTAAAGCAATGTAAGCTGCTGGTTTGGGATAGATGTACAATGTCCCCAACAGAGCAATTACAGTGCTTAATTGTCCAATGCAAGATATTACAAGCAACTGAAGTATAACAGGAGAGAGATGGTATTATTGGGTGGCAATTATAGACACACTGCCTGTAACAACTAAAGGCACCTGGCAGATTAAGTAAATGCATGAATAAAGATGTCAACCTTATGGCAGAAAGTTAAAAACTATATTTTAATAACTCGTGTGTTTACAACAGCACAAGACACAGAATCAGGACAGTATGCAACTGGTGCTTATGACATGATTATACATAGGTTGGAACTTAAATAGTGGCAACACTGCTGTGGAGACACTATGCAATGGAATCTACTATTGTCGCTGATAGCACACGTTGCTGACATACCTACCTTACCCCCGAGCAAGTGCACTCTCCCGTCCCATGTCACCAGCACATGCACAATCGAGGGAAAAGCAGTCACTTGTGAGTGAGTGGTCTAACGTAACAGCTTCACTATGTTTTTGAAACAGGAACAACGGAGTTGGATCAAGGTTGAATGTGCCAGAGGTCATACAGCACGACAGTGTCAAGGTCTTCAAGAGGCATGGGAATCGGCATTGCCGTACATAACAGTGGAACGCTGGGTAAAAGCCTCCAACAAAGGTCGGCAAACTGTGGCAGACATGCATCAGGCAGGTTGTCCTAGCGTCTCTGAAGAAGAAGTCATACTGCTGCCACGTTAGTGGACAATGATCGACGACATATGATTTGTGAGCTCGCACACGAAACCGGATTAGCGCATACGACTGTGCTTCACATCCTAAAGGAATGCCTGGGCACGCGAAAAATTGCATCACGATGGGTTCCGCATTACTTGACGGAAATGCAGAAATGGATGCGTTATGACACTGCTCAGACACACTTGGAGCACAATGAGCGCAATGGAGAGGCTTTCTTATGCAGTATCTTAACACTGGAAGGGACATGAGCCACATTGCACGAGCCAAAACTGAAACACCAATCCAACGAATGGCGTCATTATGGGTCACCGCGAAAGTTGAAAGTGCGTCAGAGCCCCAGTCTGGTGAAAGTCATGGTGATTCTCATGTACAGCTGTGATGGTGTTATCCTAACACATTACATTCATCCACGGCAGACCGTCAATGCACAGTATTACTGTTCGTTTTTGAAGCATCACCTACAACCAGCTTTGCGAAAGAAGCGACGACACTTTCTGCGCAACCCACCCACCATTTTGCACAACAATGCATGGGCGCATACAGCGCAAGGTGTGGCTGCTCTGTTCGGTCGATGGGACTGGGAAGTACTGTACACTCTGTACACTCCACCATACTCCCCAGACTTAAGTCCTTGTGGCTTTGATTTGATTCTGAAGATGAAGGAACCACTTCGTGGTATTTGCTTCAGAACTGTTCCAGAGATTCGACAGGCAGTAGACCGCTCCATTCACACCATCAACAGAACAGGCTCTGCTAACAGTATACTACGCCTTCCACATCGCGGCAAAGGGTTCTACACAACACTGGTGACTACTTTGACGGACAGTAACAGGTGCAAACATTTAACTCTTTTGTATCAGTTGTGAATAAATCGTTGCCACTATTTAAGTTCCAACCCTCATATTACAGTAATATTCACAGTACAGAAATGTTGGCAAAAAAGGTTTATCATGAAATGCAAGCGAACATGGGAAATGAAGAATGATTGCGTGAAAAGGCAATTTTGGTACTGACTACTGAATTTGTAGGACAGAGAAATGAAAAAATTATGTCACAAGTAGAAAGAGAAATTATAGAGTATCTCTCTATCAATAATACAAGGGGCACTCAAAAAGAAATGAGCCGGAAGCATAATTACAGAAACCAGTACCTGTATTTTAGAAGTATTGATCCTAGCTGTTCAGACATTTGTCCCACTGTGATACAAGACGGTGAATGGCTGTCTCATAAAATTCCCGGGGCTGCGATGTTAACCAGTTCCACATGTACAGCTGGACGTCACTGCCCACACGAGTGCAGAAAAGGTTATGCTGACGTTGCTCTTTGACGAAGATGCCCCTTCTGATTTACTTCCTACAGCACAGGACAACAGTGAATGCCCAGTGTTACTCGCAAACCTTGACCACCCTTCGCCAAGCGATCAAATCAAAACAACCAAGCAATCTCACATGTGGGGTCATTCTGCTGCACAATAATACAAAGCCTAATATGGCCAACACAGCCACAGCACTTCTGCAGAAATCCAAATGGGAGGTTTTTGGCCACCCTCCATACAGTCCGGACCTCTCTCCCTGTGACTACACCATTTTTGGTCCCCTTAAAAGGGCTCTGAGGGGCAAACAATTCACCTCTTGACGACGATGTCCAGCTGTACGTGCAGAACTGGTTAACATCGCAGTCTCGGGAATTTTATGAGACAGCCATTCACCACCTTGTTTCACAGTGGGACAAGTGTCTCAACAGCCAGGGTCAATACTTCTAACATACAGGTACTCGTTTCTGTAATTATGCCTCCGACTCATTTCTTTTTGAACACCCCTTATATTATGGAAATTGAAGAAGTCACATCATACACTGCAGAGTTTTGTGACTCCCTAGAATTGTCAGAAGTATCTTCTCATCAACTTTGATTAAAAGTTGGTGTTTGGTCCTCTCAATGTGAAATCTTTATGTAACCCAATTGGGTAACAGTACATGCTTACAAATTACACATCAGTGGCAAAATGTTGTTAAAGCTATTATAATTGACAGCACAGCTATAGAAAAAAGTGTTTCAATTCCACAAACCTCAATTATACTTAATTTAAAAGAGTGCAACTGCCACTAAAAATTGCTTTTGGAATGACCACATAGCCCTGGGGCAGTTGCCTTTGTTCATTTAGATAAACCTTGTGACAGGCTCCTATGTATTCAACTCAAAAACTCTTACATGTCCTTGCAAAGGAAGGCACAACTAAAGATGTTTAACTAAAGTTCAACATATGGCAAAATAATAAAAATACTTTCCCTATTTACTCCGTAGTGGCACTACATACATTTATAAATATGTGCATACGTATCTACACCACTATGTACCCAGTTTCCTACTCACTATCACCCATCATAACAAAACTTCTGACAAGCGAGCGCAGCCGCGGGCAACATCTAGGACCAAACAACACTAACTGGAAATAGTGAATGCAGTCAAATTAAATCATACAAAGAATTAGGTTAGGAAATAAGACACGAAGAGTTGTTGATAAGTTTTGCTATTTGGGAGCAATATAACTGATGATGGTTGAAGCAGAAACGATAAAAAATACAGACTGGCAATAGAAAGAAAAAAAATTTCTGCAAAAAACTGAATTCCTTAATATAAATTTAAGAATAATATGTAAACTACAGAAAGGCAACCAGGTGTGTGCGCACGCACACACAACAGAAAACAGTATTCACACTATATTCAAGCTCTTGCTCTTTCTTTCTTTTTTTTTTCTTTTTTTTTTAATTTTTAAAAAGGACAGAAAGAAAGGAGAGAGAGAGAGAGAGAGAGAGAGAGAGAGAGAGAGAGAGAGTACACGCATCTACACAAATAACCACACCTAAATGCCCAAACCAGCAAGACTGACTTGTCATGGGGGTGTGCGCAAGTGAGAGTTCAAAAGTTAGTGTGAATATTGTTTTCTGTTGCATATTTCTACGAGCCACACACCAGTCAGCTGCAGGTGAGTGGCTGCATTTCCTTTATTTTACTTATTATTCGATTCAGGAAGTTCCATTGTTGTTATAAATTTAGGAATAAAAATTTACGTGTTAGGAACTCTTTGCTGAAGGTATTTGTCTGGATTGCAGCCTTTTACAGAAAAGAAATGTGGATGATAAGCAGTTAAGTCAAGAAGAGAACAGAAACTTTTGAAATGTAATGGTATAGAAGATTTCTGTAGAGTAGATGAGCAGATAGAACAACAAATGAGACGTTACTTAAACTGGGTAAAAAATAAATTTAGGGGCTGGTTGAAAGGACACACCATTAGGTATAAAGAAACAGTCAATTCGGTAACAGAGTGAAGTGCAGGTGAAAAAATTATAGGGGAAGCTAATGTTTGAATATAGTAATCAGTTTTAAATAAATGAATGAATGTTGCAGCACTTATGCACAGATGAAGAGGCTTGCACAGGATATACTACTACATTGGAGAGCTGCTTCAAATTCATCTTTGGACTGAGGATCACAATGACAATAGCTCCTACTTACATTACAAAAAAGACAAAGTCCAATGATGTCATAATGAAGACTGCTGTGAAGGAATCATGATCGACATATAACAGATCCAAAAGATTGTCACCAGGAGAGAGAGAAACTGTTCTGAAGCAATTACAGGTTGGCTTGATCAAAGAATAATTGAACCAATTCACCCAAATATGCAAGCCGAGTCATTGTTGTAAGAAAGAAAAATGAGAAGTACTGCATCTGTATACACTATAGAAAATGAAACAAAATTACTATGAATGATCATTACCCAATGTCCTTAATGCAAGTTCTTTTACTTAAAACACAAGATGCCCTAGTGTTTTAAACACAAGACCTCAAAAGAATGCACTCTTTTACACTGATGTTTAAGAGAAGTCCGTATTGCACATTTAATTAGTGACACACTTAGGGTGGTCATAGTTCAAGAAAGGTCTAGTTGGGTTATCAAATTTTCCTACTTTTTTTAATTTTTTTATTTTTTTTATTCTGTCACTGTGTTTTGGGCATTGACTCTAGAGATTATCGTACTTGTTTATATGGACGCTATTATAATGTTAGTGAAGAGTGGGAATGAGGCACTTAAACAGCTTAGTTTAGTGCTGAAAATTGTAACAGAATGGGGCTTGGACATTAATTTTCAAAATGTCAGATCTTGAAGAGATCTGTCCTGTCTCTCTGATACTTTATGCTGTGTGGACAAATTCAACAGTTTTCTGAGAAGATAAAAAACATTCGAAACTTTCCAAAACTAAAATCTCTTGCAGCAATAAAAATGTCCTAGAACTAACATGATATTTTAGAAAGTTCATGTCAAATTACTCTACAATTATCACACCTCTAGTGATTTATTGAGGAATAATAAGGAATACAAGTTTGAAGACAAGCCAAGAAGTGCATTCAACATGCTCAATGATATCCTTTCATTGTATTCAAACAATGGAAACTCTAGGTATCAATATCAGCAATGTAGAAAGAGACGGACTGCTACTTACCGTAAAGAAGATACATTAAGCTGCAGACAGGCACAGTTAAAAGACACTTATACAGAGCTCTCAGCCACAGCATTCATCAGCAAAAGAGAAACACACACGATTCTTACACACAAGCAAGCACAACTCAAGCACACATGACCGCCACCTACAGCATCTCTGGCTGGAATGCAACTACCACTTGGGATGCAAGCAGCAATCTGAAAGGGGTGGATAGGGGAAGAGAGAGTAGTGTACACATGGGAAGAGAGACGAGAGAAACAACAGCGTTCATCTCTCTCCCCACCTGCACACTACTATCCCTTCAGCTTCCTTGCCTCCTTCAGACTGCTGCCTGCATCCCACGTGGTAGTTGCATTCCAGCCAGAGATCCTGGAGGTGGCGGTCATGTGTGCATAAGGTATGCTTCTTATGTGTAAGAATGGTGTGTGTTTCTCTTTTGCTGATGAAGGCTGTGGCCAAAAGTTCTGCCTAAGAGTGAGTCTGCAGCTTAATGTGTCTTCTTTACGGTATGTTTTCATTGCATTCAATTTTAAGAATCTGCAACCTAAGATATGAAACTGAACGATACACAAATGCGATCAAAGAAGGTTTTGAGGTTGGATTACTACAAAAATCTCCCGATGATGAAGAACCTCTTGCAAAGTAAAAGAAAACACCACCATAAAAAGAAAAATACAGCAGTTACAAGCTCAAAGTCTTAGTCACTGTTAAAGCATTAAGTAAACTATGGATGTATTTACAAGAAATTTGGTTTAATATTGTATTGTTCTGTGCTAAATACCATTATCATGAATAAAGACCTGCCATCAAGAGTAACAACATGGGTTTTAAAAAGGAAGAATATTCCACTACCATCAAATACCAATCTGGTTCTAGATTTAAATGTTAATATCTTCACACTGTGTGTAAATGTGTTGTTTAATATTGCAGATGGTCTAATAGGTAGAATCAGAAAAGCTCAAGAGAAGGATGATGATCTGGCAATTCACTATTCAATGTGAAATCATCAAGCTTGTGCACGAGGAAAGATTTAACACTGTGCAGAGAACTGAGCTATGAAAGTTAAAACAAATGATACACACAATGTTTGCCAAGAAGCTGATGATCACGAGGATTCCAGGATTTATGCAACCCTGGCCAAGTTATTTCTTTTATCAGAGTCAGACAACTGATAGAATGACCAAATGTAGGATTCAGATGGGGTATTCAAAGGGTGTCCTGCACCAACAAGACAAGTTACACACCAGAGAAACCAAATAATACTGAAAAGTTTTTGTGTGAATGGTTAAGACAAAAGTTGGGTTGTCATGTTCTTTTATCTCATTTAGCACAACAAGTTTGTAGCTCTGGTAACAACAAACAGTTTGTGTGAACGTCTGAACCATGTGACCTAATAATAACAACACTTTTTGTTAGTTGTTTCACGATGGAGAAATCTTTTCTTATTAGAAAAACTATGCACCATAAAAAATGAGCATCTTTATAACTTTGAAATGAAGTGAGTGCGATATAAACAAGTTTGAGCTTACTTGAGCTGTGATACTATCTTAGCCCCAAGTACTTTATTTATTTATTTATTTATTTTTTTTTTTTTTTTTTGAAAAATATTGAAAACATTGCAACACTATAAAGTCCTAAGTCTAACAATATTACAGTGAAATCTATAACTCAATAATCTGTTTAATCAGATATGCCTTATGGCAGAATCTGTTAATACAAGACGAGAACCTCTTGGCACTAAATTTTTGAAAATGTCCAAACTTGTTTCATCAGTGAGGGACCACGTTTTGTGCAGTGATGAAGAATAAAACTGTCTTGATATCAAATAGCACTGTACAATTGGGACTAACCGAGTGAGGTAGAGCTGCTGTTAAGACAATGGCCTCATATTCGAAAGGATGGAGCTTGCTCAGTCCACCGACCCCGACCTAGTTTTTCCATGATTTTCCTAAGTCACTTCAGGCAGCAGACACTATGGTTCCTTCATCAAGGCGATCAACTGACCTATCTTCTTAAAGCATTCTTACGTATTCTATGTGTATGTATATTCTTGAACTATTTATTTTCGTTGTATCACGATGGCACATTCTATATCTCTGTCACAGGATCCCTGGATGAATAATGAATGAATGAATGAATAAATAAATAAATGAATAAATAAATAAATAAATGTTGATCACACACAAAGCTTTTCATGTGAAGCAATGTATTATCCTGTAAGAGGAAAATAAAATCATGATCCCTGTAGTTCTCTGTTGTAATAAAATTGTTACAATGAGAGGGATACACTTTGTATTGACTATTTTATTACCATCCATCCTTCTTGGTACACACAGTAAAAACAAATTCAATTAATTCTGTGAAATACTGCATCCTTTCCACATATTTGTGGACATCTCAGAAATATTATACCTCTGATAGTTCACAACAAATGGACTTTAGAAAGCAGACAAACTGATGCACATATCCATCTGAGGAGGGGAAACGTGAAAGAGAGACATTTTACTTCCCCCACTGCATCATCTGACAATTAAACAACATTATTTTGACAGGCAATTACCAGCTTAAATATCTTACATTTTTACCACACTAAATCACACTAATTGATGGATATGACAGAATGACTTGCCTCTGAGAAGAGACCAGTGACTGCTTCAGGAATGAAACTGCTCTCTGTCGCTTGAAGCAATCTCAAGAAGTCATCTCGAGAAATGTGACTCCCTGATTCATTCGAGTACAACCCGAATAAAACTGTAATAGGCAAAAAATACATTAGATAGAATCCTTGACTTAAACTGGCTGTTGTACTGCACAAAAATAATAAGGCAATTTATAAAATCAAATGTATGCCACTTTTTGCTCAATACAGTAAAACAGTAAATACCAAATAAAATGGGGATTTGCATCTCAAATGCACCAAACAAAAGCTCACTTAGAAATAACCGGTCTCATTGGACTGGTGCACGATAAAAATAAAAAAATATTTACAATATTACAGGATCTTTCAGGGAATCCCATATAGTTTTTAGCACATAACAACGTATCACTTAGTGGTCTACCAACATCCATTTATTGAATAACTCCAGTAGCAAAATGTATAACACAAAAGAAAATCTAGTACACAAACAGGGGACATAAATGAGAATCACTGAGATACAGCCTATGCTGCTTCCATAAAGCACTGCTTAGCAAATTAAGGGAACTGACATTTGTGTTGGAGTATGCAGTAATTCTAATTCCTCTTAGTGTATATTGAATAACACACATTGAAAGATAAGAGAGATTATGGTGCAGATGAAGCAGCTAATACAAGGGTGAATCGCATATAAACCCAAATTTTGTTTTATTTGCCTATCTGTAAATGAAAAGCAGCGCCACCTCCTCATTGTTGCTTCCGTTTTCAGTGACTGTTTTCCACAGGTATAACGTTGTTGTACTGTTTCTTTAGTCAGAATCGCAGTATCAGAACAAGAAGTTCTATTATACACTGCACAGCACAGTGTAATAAAGTTTCTCACAACAGAGGGTGTAAAACCTGCCAAAATTTTGGAAAGACTGAGCACAGTTTAGGGTCATCACCCCGAAAAAGACCCAAGTGTATGCACGGCACAAACAGTTTTTACGAGAATGAGAAACAGTTGACAATGCACTTCACTTCACCAATATCTCCCAACAATCAGCATGACGGATTTTTTGTTGTAAAGGAGTTCTTCTCATTGATTTTCACCACAAACATCACACTATGAACACTGCATACTACTGCCAACTTTTGGATCAAACATAACGCGCACATCATTAAAAAAAGGACACACATTCCCAATTTGGGATGTGACAGTGCTTCACGACAACACTTGACCACACACAACTGCCTGAACTTGATGAAAAATTCTGGAACTGTTCTGGATCACACTAGAATGCCCTTCCTACAGTCCAGACTTATCACCCTACGATTTTCTTTTGTTTGTATCACTTAACGACACCGTCAGAGGATTACAGTTTTGATGGCAATGGCACAGTCTAAGTGTTTGTGAGCGACTGTCTGCTGTGACAGCCACATGCATTTTATGAACATGGCATCGAGAAACTGCCTGTCTGATGGGAAAAATGTATTTCTCGTTCAGGAGACTACAGAAATATAACTTCTGTATGTATGAATTTTTCTGAAGCTTAAATGCTTGTATAAACTTATTTTAATAATATTAATAATAATCATAATAATAATACTGGTTTATATTTGATTCACCCTCATACTAATATGAAGTACTCTGTGTAATGCACTTTACAATATTATGTAAAACTAATACACAAAAAATTAGAATTATGCTTGTTATAAATGGTTTTCATGCTGACCATCCAACACAGCAACTGTTTCTTGACGAAGGTAATCACTGGAGAGAATCTTATCATTGGTTAACAACAGTACGTTCCCGAAATCTTTGATAAAACTCAATTTTGTGTAAAAAATGGCTTTCTTTAAACATTGGTAAGATAGAGACAATGTACACAGACAGGAGTGAAGTGAATAGCAGTACATGCATAAAGCTAATTTGAGAACATGTAAAAAATTGGAAGTGTGTCGTCATGCTTCAGGAAGGAAAGCGAGATTGGTTGCAGAAGGATAAGCAGAGAGAGAGAGAGAGAGAGAGAGAGAGAGAGAGAGAGAGAGAGAGGGGGGGGGGGGGAGGGGGGAGGGGTGCGGATAATCACTCAAACCACAGGGTGAAAGGAACCTTCCTACTGCAAGTACATGGGGACACACAAAATTTTCTACTTTAAGTGTTCCTATATTCAGTATTAGGAATCGTACCACGTGAAAGTAAATGTAGCCCACCAATTCTGTTCTCTCAATTCAATTTTTTGTTTATATAAAGGCTTTAGATGATTCAAACAGTGAAAAAAATGAAAAAATAACTTTAGACAAGTGCTATCTATGATGATATGCAACTGAGCTCTTATCAATGAAACACTGCTATTTACTACTTACAAGACCTATTTCAATTGATTATTTTTGTCACGGTTTACTAGCCACAAACTACAGCACTGTTTCCAGCAGAAGGAAGGACTAAAAGCATTCATCAGAAAGTATGGTTTGCTGCTTTGGTTAACAGAAGTTGGCATTTTGAATGCAGATTACACTCAATTGTCTCCATCTGTCAACACAATGCTGAGAAAAATTCGCATATACACCAATTCCATGAATTCAGAGTTGGGTTGCATTAACGATTTTCTAACCGATGAAGATGAAAGGAAAATGAAAGCTCAAGTACTTATCAAAAATAACATGAAACAAATATTAACAATGAACTGAAATCTCATTCAATACAGAGACAATGGCAGCATATAACACTCGCAAAACTCAGATGTTTTTGTGTATCACTTTTCGTAAGTGTATGCCTAGAACACTGAACTATCGAAATACTAATGCAATAATACACTGTAATTACTGTCTACAAGTAAGAGTCATCCGTAGTCTATTCGAATTTTCATGTTTGCATCTTGTGAATAATTTTAAGCAAAAAAGACAACTTGGTCTTTAAAGTACTTCATTACTATAACAGTCTCGGAGTGCCGTGTATTCATCTGTACTGTCCATCTGAAAAACTTACAACAGGCAAAGAAGTGTGCAAATTTTTGGGAGTCTATAAAGTAGAAATTGCATAAATATGGCTCAAATCAAACAATGGAAAATCTGGGAGCAAATAAGAATGGATTAAGAATGAGAATCAAAACAGAAAGCCTTAGGATCCCATACCTGGCTTTTGCTGATGACCCCATCTTACTGGCAAACGACATTCTTGAGGATTCTATGTAACTCCAAGCACTGTGTTTAATAGGGCTCTTTGTCAAAATTAAAAAGACCGTATTAATTATCAGTATCAAAGACAACCCAAAAGTGATTAGAGTCAGTGCTACGAAGAATATCAAGAGAGCTAAAAGTTTAAGGAGTGTTAGGGATTGGATCTCTCGAACAAAGGAAAATCAAACTAGACAGGGCATATCATGCTTGTAGAAAAATGAACACCTCCAGAAATCTATTGATGAATATCAAAGTAAGGCTGTCAATTCCCTATGCAGAACAGTGCCTATCCCTAACCAAGAAGATCCCATTAAAGTCATCTAGTGATGAGATAGGAAATTCCAGTGAAACATAGTGGGACCAAGGATCCTACCAGATGGTACCAGCCTAATCGTGAACTCTACCGGGATGACTAGCTTTACATAGCCAGCTGTATGTAATGGACCCCCATAGGTTGTCCTATAATATAATGTTGACTGGTATACTCTCTTTCAAATTCTGAAGGTGGCAGAGGTCAAATACAGGGAGCGAAAGGCTATTTACAATTTGTACAGAAACCAGATGCAGTTGTAAGAGTCGAGGGGCATGAAAGGGAAGCAGTGGTTGGGAAGGGAGTGAGACAGAATTGTAGCCTATCCCCAATGTTATTCAATCTGTATATTGAGCAAGCAGTAAAGGAAACATAAGAAAAATTGGGAGTAGGAATCAAAATCCACGGAGAAGAAATAAAAACTCTGAGGTCTGTCGATTGGAAGAGAATTGAACAGAATGGACAGTGTCTTGGCAGGGCGACGTAAGATGAACATCAACAAAAGCAAAACAAGGCTAATGGAATGCAGTCGAATTAGATCAGGTGATACTGAGGGAATTAGGTTAGCAAATGAGACAAAGTAGTAGGCGAGTTTCGCTACTTGGGGAGCAAAATAACTGATGATGGTCAAAGTGGAGAGGATATAAAATGTAGACTGGCAATGGCAAGGAAAGCATTTCTGAGTAAAAGAAATTTGTTAACATTGCGGATAGATTTAAGTGTCATGGAGTCTTTTCTGAAAGTATTTGTATGGAGTGTAGCCACGTGTGGAAGTGAAACATGGACCATAAATAGTTTAGACAAGAAGAGAATAGAAGCTTTCAAAATGTGGTGCTACAGAATGCTGAAGATTAGATGAGTAGATCATGTAACTAATGAGGAGCTACTGAATAGAATTGGGGAGAAGAGGAATTTGTGGCACAACTTGACTAGAAGAAGGGATCGGTTGGTAGGACATGTTCTGAGGCATCCAGGGATCACCAGTTTAGTATTGGAGGGCAGAGTGGAGGAGGGTAAAAATCATAGAGGAAAAGTTAGAGATGAATACACTAAGCAGATTCAGAAGGACGTAGATTACATTAGTTACTTGGAGATGAAGGAGGTTGCACAGGATAGTGTAGCATGGAGAGCTGCATCAAACCAGTCTCCAGACTGAAGAACACAACAACAACAACAAGAACATTAACATGCAATTACAGTTTCTGAGGATGGATAAAATACTAAATAATAATGATGATAAAAAATTATTTCTGCTAAACTATCATCCTATTTTCACAGTACTTAATCTTAAAAACTGCCAGCAATGACCTATATACTCTGTCATACAAGATTCCAGGGCCAGTCATGGCGTGCCAAACTCAGCGTAGGCTGGATGTGTGGCCCGCACGCAGGCCTCAGCTCAGTATTTATTTATTTATTTCTTGTTTCGTAGATCCAGTTAGTGAGTCAATCACAAGGATATGGAACGTGTCAAATTGTACAGGTTTCAATTTAAACTTACAATAAATACAAGGGCATTTCAATGGCAAATTGTACATAGTTTAAGTAAGACATACTATAAATACACTAACAGATACAATGTCAGCTAGATAACATAACTACCATTTGACAGAAAAAGGAGTTTCAAATAAAGGTTAAAGATAAGAGCACAAAGTTAAATCAGATATTAGACCTACAAGAATAAATACATGTACAGCCAATCTGTTGTTACAAAAAGTGTGCTAATGCCCAAATGCACAATAAAATCAATTGAACTACTTCTAGACATAATACGTTTAGTGATGGTATACATTTTCTTTCAGGTATTCATCCATAGTATAATAAGATTTCTCTGTCAGGTAATCTTTGAGAACTTGTTTAAATTTTGGCAGTTCTGTATGAACACATTTGATATGTAGTGGTAGAGCATTGAACAGCTTAATGCTGGAGTAGTAAACTCCTTTTTGTACCAGAGTGAGGCGTTTCATTTCTAAATGTAGACTGTTTTTGTTTCTGGTGTTATAACCATGGAATTTACTGTTGTCTTGGTAGATGGAATAATTTTTGCACACAAAGGTGAGCAAGGAAAAAATATACTGTGAGGCAGTTGTTAGGATACCTATCTTCCGAAACAAGTGCCTGCAAGAGTGTCTTTGATGGACCCCACACATTATTCTGATTGCTTTTTTTTGGATGGTGAAAACTTTTTTTGCAAGTGGTTGGTTCCCCCAGAATATGATAGCATATGACATCAATGAGTGGAAGTAGCCAAAGTAGGCAACCTTAATAGTGTCAACTTCAGCCACTGAAGAAATTACCCGTAATGCAAATGTTGCCGAGCTAAGTTTTTTACATAGATGAAGAATGTGAACTGACCAATTACATTTACTGTCTATGTAAGCACCCAGGAATTTTGTGTCTTCAACTTTCTGTATTGGTTGATCTCTACATTTTATGTTAATTTCATCGGGATTACTTTGTGATGTATGGAACCTCATATAATGAGTTTTATCTGCATTGAGCGAGAGACCATTTGAGGAGAACCAATTTAAGATGTCATTAAAAACAGTATTTGTAGTTTTTTCAAGATCACGATCAATCAAATCGTCAATTAGAATTGTGGTATCATCGGCAAACAGGGTAAATTTGCTGTTTGTCTCAGAACAAAGAGGAAGATCATTAATAAAGATGAGGAAAAACAGTGGGCTCAAAACGGAGCCTTGAGGCACACCACACGTTATCGTGCCCCATTCAGACGAGGCAGGTTCTCCAGAAGAGCCATTTAGCATTACAGTCTGCTTCCGATCCTGTAGATATGATTGCAGCCACAAGCCAACAGTACCACCTAAACCATAGTATTCTGCCTTTTTCCAAAGAATTTGGTGGTTTACACAGTCGAAGGCTTTCGTAAGATCACAAAAAATACTCACTGGAGACATTTTTTTGTTAATGGCTTCCAAAACTTGGTTGCTGAAAGAGAATATTGCCTGTTCAGTACAAAGACCGGCACAAAACCCAAACTGATTTTTGCTTAAGATACTGTGGAAGTTGAGATGGTCTACAATCCTCCTGTGCATGAGTTTTTCTAGAATTTTCGAGAAGGTAGTTAATAGGGATATTGGGCAATAGTTTGTAACAATCCTTTTATCCCCTTTTTTAAAGAGAGGAATCACTACAGCCAACTTAAGTCTGTCAGGGACAATCCCATCTTGTAGGGATGCATTGTATATGTTGCATAAGACGGGACTAACAAATTTATAACAGTGTTTCAGTATTTTACTAGAAATATTGTCCACACCAGCAGAATTTTTATTTTTTAATGATCTAATTACTCTTATAACTTCACTTACAGTAACTGGAGGTAAGGATATCTGTGGGATTCTGTTACTAATAGCTTTCTGTAGGAGGGACAATGATTCTTCCATAGAACCATTACAGCCTGTCTTCTCTGCTGCTCTCAAAAAGTGGTTATTAAATATTTCTGCAACCAACTCAGGTTTCTTTATGATACTGTCCCCTGTATTAATCTCTACCTGAGACATGTTCCCTGTTGTCCTGCCAGTTTCCCTCTTTATTACATTCCATATAGTTTTAATTTTATTTTCTGAGCTTTCAATTTCTGATTTTATGCACATACTTTTAGATTTATTTACAACCTTCTTGAGAATGCTACAGTAAAGTTTGTAGTGTTGTCATTTCTTTGGATCATTACAAGTCCTGAGAGAACTGTATAACATCCTCTTTGTTCTACAAGATGTTATTATCCCTGTAGTGATCCAAGACTTCTTGGCATTGCGTATATGACTATTTCTAACTACTTTTTTGGGAAAGATGGACTCAAATACAGAAATGAATTCATTTAAAAATGAATTGTACTGTTTCCCTATAAACTCGGCTCCAGTCTATCTCTTTTAGGCTATCATTGAATTTTTTAAGGCCCTGTTCATTTATTATCCTAAAAGATTTCCAAGAATGCTCGGAACTGTTGCACACACTGATGTAATTGAGCCTAAGCAATTGACCACCATGATCAGAAAGGCCAAGGATTGGATGTACAGTGATCTCATTGCATTTAGACTTACCTATAAATATATTATCTATCAGACTTTTACTGTTAACAGTAATCCTAGTTGGGAAATCTACTATTGCCATTAGATTATAAGACTCCATTAATGTACTAAATCAGCTTTACTATTGCTCTCATTTAGGAAATCAACATTAAAGTCACCAGTAATTATCAAGTTCTTGGACTTTGAGTACAGTATGGATAATAAAGAATCTAAGTGCTTAACAAATACATTCAAATCCCCTGAGGGAGATCTATACAGTGCTAACACTACAGCCGTGAAGTCATTTACAGTAATCTCAACACCACATACTTCAATTTGTTGCTCTATACAATGGCTCTTTAAATCTAATGCATTGTAAGATATGTTGTTTTTTACATAAATTACCACTCCACCTTTTTCCATTATGGTTCTAGAGTAATGCGCTGCCTGACAGTAACCACTTAGCTGTAACCTTTCAACATCTTTCACATGATGTTCACTAAAACATAATACATCAGTATCTTTTATTCCTTGTGGTTCCTCTAACAGAACAGTAATGTCATTTACTTTATTACCAAGTCCTCCCACATTTTGGTGAAAAATCGTCATTTCTTTGGAATTAGAGACAGATCTAAACTTTTGCCTAAAAAATTATCGGTAGCTACAGACACAGTACGTTCATTACTAACAATTTCCTGAAACATTTGAGTTTGAAACTGAGTCTGACTTGATGGTTGGAGCCATTCAAGTGTGATTGGTTCCAACTTTGGGGTACATTTGTGGACTTCTTCCAATATTTTTGTTTTTAAGAGGGTACCTAATGCTTTTTCTCCTGATCTGTTCAGGTGCATACTGTGTCTTGTAAATAATTCTCGTCCAAAACTGCTTACATCTACAACACAAGTATTTTTAAAATGCTTACACAACTTTGCTAACCTAGAGTTCGTTTGTGAGATAGCCTCATTTACACAGGACTGTGGAATTAAGTCATGTCTCTTTGGAATGTTCACAACAAATACCTTAGACTGATGAAGCGCCGATATTTTCTTCCTGAGCGACTGTATGGCATCATTCCCTTCGTTGCAGGCAACGTTGTTTGAGCCACCTATTAAGATCACACACTCGTCTTTTACTTTTTCAGGATCACACCCCGCTACAACTTCTTGAAGTTTAGCACCTGGCTTCACAATTCCACAAATATCGGCAGCATTAAAACTGCTTTTCACTATATCAGCCATGCCTCTACCATGACTATCAGCGAAAATGTGAAAACGATTTGTTGATGTTTCACTCACAGCAGACTGGATCACACCACTGCCACTTTCATTGCTGTTAACTGAACGTTGTGGCTTTGGAAGATCAAACCTAACCTTTTTCCGATAGTTTATCAGCACACTCTTCTTACGATTGTTTTCACTTTCAGTGAGACTATTACTAGAACAAAGTACATCAAAATTGTTTACATTCTCGAACCTCGAAACATTTGCTGTACACGAATTTTTAGTGCTGATTGTTTGACGCTTGTTGTGTACTACCTTCCATTCTGATGATTTATCAACGTCATTTTGCACCAATGTAGCCATGTTCTCGTGAAAGTTTTTGTCCTTCTGTCTGTCTTGAAGCAATGGATCCATGTTTCGCTTCGACTTCAGTTCCATATTTTCGGACTTCAGGCTGTCGATTTCTATTCTTAGACTGCTGATTACACATTGTAAACTAGCAATACGCTCATTATACTTTAATAATTCACTTTTGCAACTTACACACGAATTTTTAACGGCTTCACTGTAACTTATTTTTGGAGTAAAATCGCGGATATCTACACACGCCACCATCAGTCTGTCTTGGCTTTGCTAGTTCCTTCCCTGAAGTACTCGGTACAGTGCAACATTTCATTTAGTAGAACAGTGTGGCATATTTCGGTCGGCACAACTCTCTTCAGCCTGGCAGAATCATGGTTCAGTGCTGTTTACCCTTTGCAGTTTGTTCATGTTGTGAAGGATATTCACAGATACAGTGGCTGTTTCCACAAAAAGAAGAAATCTGGCACTCTAGTGTCATACACCTTTAAAAATTAATGTTGATGATGGAACAGAGGTATGAGAATTCTTAATATATGTTATGCAGTCATATAAATGACGGGTATTGCAAATTTGCTATGAAACAATATTAAAATACCACGCAAAAGAGTTTAAAGATTTAATTAACAATGAGTGAGCAAAAGATTACAAGGATAGGCAGATGGGATTCGTTGATCTGTACATCAAGAAGTATTGTGTTAAATTTACAGGTATGTAGGATGCGGAGAAATTGGCGATACAGATAATAAAATTTCTGAAGTCACATACATCATTCCACTTTTGGTTGCAACAGTTTTGCACAGAACTGAATGAAGAGTATGGAGACTTTATGTATTACTGCAAAGTAATTGTATAAGTCAAGCATCATGCCTTTAACAGCTTTTGAATTAAAAGCTCACAAATGTTGAATTTATGAAGGGAAAAGGAGTGCAGAACAAAAATTAGAACATCTGAATTGGACTGTAGATCTCACACTATGGGTGGACTTGACTGCAAACTGCCCACAGTAAGACAATGCAAGGTGAGGACCGTTCTGACAGAAACATTCCAGTTCCTTTAGGTCACTGCCATTAAGGATTACACGAGGTTTGAGGAATTTATTGTGGCCTTGAGAAAATTATATGGTTAGTTTTCTAAATGTTTTGAGGACACTGCCAATCTTACTTCTGTTTTCGAGAGTGTTTGTTGTTTCGGCTGAAAATGCACCTGCACATGTGCAGATGCAACTGACTTACCTGGAAGATAATTCCCTCTCTAATGATAAATCCTTTTATGTTAAAACTGCTCAGGACATCTACATTGCTTTCCTCAAGTAGTTTCCATGTCTCCATAATGAGGTTGCAAAAGTATTTTGATCGACATATTTATGTGAAATACTTTTTTCTGATTATGAAACTAAATAAGTCACAACTACGTGGCAACCCAAGTGCAAAAATCTGTGGGATTGTCTGCATCTGTCAGTATGCTGTGAGGACCGGGCGTGAGTCGTGCTTTGGTAGCTCAGATGGTAGAGCACTCGACCGCGAAAGGCAAAGGTCCCGAGTTCGAGTCTCGGTCGGGCACACAGTTTTAATCTGCCAGGAAGTTTCATATCAGCGCACACTCCGCTGCAGAGTGAAAATCTCATTCTGGAGTATGCTAACAGTTTGTACCAGATAAAAATTATATTGTATCTTCAGTGCACCAAATATAAATAATACTGAAAATTTGTTTTGTTTGTGACCTATGTGTTGAGAAATATGAAATATAAAAGCAAGTTCTATGCAGTGTGACTGCATGCCATTTAAATGAACCACATTCACAGTTTCCCCATCTGCCCCTCCTCTGGCTCAGACAGCTTGGCATGGCGGCAAGAAAGTACGCAGCGAGACCGAGTGCTATCACTCTCATCACAGCACGGATCACGAGCCAAAATCTTGGCAGCCCCTGCTATACTCCCATTAAAATTTGTTCATAACTACGGGTAGCCTAAAATGAATGTAGCTCTACTTCATGCAAAAGATTTTTCCATCTGAACTGTCTCAACCATTCTTCGTCTTGCCTATTAAAAATTCTACAATTGAATGGAGAAAGAAGAATACTTACACTTCAATTTCTCATCATCTTTTCCTCTAGTTAAAAGTACCAGACCACAGAGCAGGTCCTTAAAAACGATTCCTTTCTGTGTTCCGCCACACGCAGAAAATATGTACTGTGAACAAACACAAACAAAATAGCTCAAAAGGTGTCTCAGCATCACATTTCTGATACATTCTACATTTATTTATTTATTTAATTTTGGTATAAACACAAAAATATTATACAAACTATGTAACAGAATATATTATTTGAGAGGATCATATGAAAAATTCAGTTGATCTTCTACTGAAGTGTTACAATTACAAGGCAGATCCCAGCTGGAATTACTATTTTCTGCTGTTTCTCTATTGGCATGCTGAAGGATGGTACTATGCAAATAATTTTCTCTCTCTCTCTCTCTCTCTCTCTCTATATATATATATATATATATATATATATATATATATATATATATATATATATATATATATATATATATATATATATATATATATATATATATATATATATATATATATATATATATATATATATATAAAAATTGTAACATATACAATTGACTTCCAATAATTTTACAATCGATGATTTGGATCACTCAATTTCAAGTTTTTTCCTGGTCCCTTGAAAAATACTCTATAAACTGAAAAAAATCAACACGTGAAGGTCCATCCTCCTTGTGGACGTGGAACAGTGGCTGACAATATAATTCATGTAAATGGAGCAATGCAGCCATATTTTCAAAGTATTTATTGTTCAGACAACTGGTTTCAATGTTACATTTTTATCTCTTCAGGTCTTGTTTATCAAAAAACAACTCATATAATTACAATGTCTTTATGTAATAACGTTGTTTTTGTTCCTTTTTATGGTGTTAAAGCAGTTGTGGCATCTTTTTTTATCAATTAAGTTATTAGACACACACAATGTCACTATGTAAGTAGTGTTTTGATAATCAGGTCAGGTATAGCATTGAACCAAGTCATATGAAAAATAAATACTTCGAAAATTCAGCTGTGGTGTTCCATTTCCATTGCGGAAAAAAACAATGTGTTTTGGACATTCAAAGTTGTAGTTGCGAGGGCATCTCACCGACACTTCGTACTTTGCAGTCAGGGCTCCCAAACTCTCTACAATTTGAAGTCTCCTACTTCTGTGATTCCCACCAAAGTTTCTCCCCCCCCCCCCCCTCCTCCTCCCCCTCCCCGACCACTGGTCGTTTGTTTCTCCAAAATACATGCCATTCAGTCTGCATCTGCTTTCATACTGTGTTGTAGCCAGTGTTTCTTGAAACTGTGAAACGACATGAATGACAGAAGGAACAAGTATCTTTCAGTTAATGGAAAAAAAAGCTTGTTATTTAAGCTCTGGAGTGTGGAATTTAGAAAAATGATAAAAACAGTTCCCTACTTTACCATCTACGATGTCAATGATTTAAAAAAGAAAACAAAGATTGTGTCACCAAAAGTGTATCAGGCACAGGAAGGAGGACGTCACATCAAGATGGATTCCCCTGTCTTAAGGAATGCTTTACCAAGTGGATAAATGAGTGTAGAGAGCAAAACATGCCTGTGGATGGTTTCACGTTGAACGAAAAAGGCAGTCTCTTAGAATTGAAGGATTTGTGGTAAGTGAGGGGTGGCCCTAAAAAAAAGCGTGCGTGCGTGCACACACAAATCTGCAAAACAAAACCATTTTCAACAGAATAAAATAGTTTTCAACAAATTATAATTCAAACAAAAAACCATGGATGATGACAGAATTACTTAATGAAGGGCTGACCTCTGTTAGTAATAAAAAGGAAGAAACAAAATTTTACATTTCGGACAACTGCACCATACTTAACAATCCACCATCTTTGGATCACATAAAATTGATTTTTTCCCCACCCACATGACATCAAGATTGCAATCATTGGACCAGAATACAGAATTTTAAGACACTCTACTGCAGAGAAATTTTTTTTCCACTTGGGCTGGAGAGCACTGAAAAAGGTGAGAAGGTGTCATAACAGTTTTGACTGCTCTGAGCAAGATTGATGGAGTTTGGAAAAATGTCAGCTTCTCCATTCTATATAGCTATTTCAGTTTTTGTAATGCAAAGAAAAAATGCAGAACAGCCATCAGAGCCACAAGAATTAACGAATTCAATCCTGTCAGACTCAGTGTGGGAACTGCTACCTAGCTGTGGTGAGTCAACCTCTAAGGATTTTGTTCATTTTGATAATGACCTCAGTGTTCATGGTGTTCTAACTGATGCTGAACTGTTGGCTCATCAGGATGAGGACATGGAAGATGTTCTTGATGTTGATGTTGTTGTTGTTGTTGATGTCTTCAGTCCTGAGACTGGTTTGATGCAGCTCTCCATGCTACCCTATCCTGTGCAAGTTTCTTCATCTCCCAGCACCTACTGCAACCTACATCCTTCTGAATCTGCTTAGTGTATTCATCTCTTGGTCTCCCTCTACGGTTTTTACCCTCCACACTACCCTCCAATGCTAAATTTGTGATCCCTTGATGCCTCAGAACATGTCCTACTAACCGGTCCCTTCTTCTCGTCAAGTTGTGCCACAAACTCGTCTTCTCCCCAATTCCATTCAATACCTCCTCATTAGTTATGTGATCTACCCATCTAATCTTTAGCATTCTTCTGTAGCACCACATTTCAAAAGCTTCTATTCTCTTCTTGTCCAAACTACTTATCCTCCATGTTTCACTTTCATACACGGCTACACTCCATATGAATACTTTCAGAAATGACTTCCTGACACTTAAATCTATACTGGATGTTAACAAATTTCTCTTCAGAAACGCTTTCCTTGCCATTGTCAGTCTACATTTTATATCTTCTCTAGTTCGACCATCATCAGTTATTTTGCTCCCCAAACAGCAAAACTCCTTTACTACTTTAAATGTCTCATTTCCCAATCTAATTCCCTCAGCATCACCCGACTTAATTCGACTGCATTCCATTATCCTCATTTTGCTTTTGTTGATGTTCATCTTATATCCTCCCTTCAAGACACTGTCCATTCCATTCAACTGCTCTTCCAAGTCCTTTGCTGTCTCTGACAGAATTACAATGTCATCGGCGAACCTCACAGTCTTTATTTCTTCTCCATGGATTTTAATACTTACTCTGAGTTTTTCTTTTGTTTCCTTTACTGCTTGCTCAATATACAGATTGAATGACATCGGGGACAGGCTACAACCCTGTCTCACTCCCTTCCCAACCGCTGCTTCCCTTTCTTGCCCCTCGACTCTTATAACTGCCATCTGGTTTCTGTACAAATTGTAAATAGCCTTTCGCTCCCTATATTTTACCCTTACCACATTTAGAATTTGAAAGAGAGTATTCCAGTCAACATTGTCAAAAGCTTTCTCTAAGTCTACAAATGCTAGAAACATAGGTTTGCCTTTCCTTAATCTTTCTTCTAAGAAGTCGTAGGGTCAGTATTGCCTCACGTGTTCCAACATTTCTACGGAATCCAAACTGATCTCCCCAAGGTCGGCTTCTACCAGTTTTTCCATTCGTCTGTAAAGAATTCGTGTTAGTATTTTTCAGCTGTGACTTATTAAACTAATAGTTCGGTAATTTTCACATCTGTCAACACCTGCTTTCTTTGGGATTGGAATTATTATATTTTACTTTGAAGTCTGAGGGTATTTCGCCTGTCTCATACATCTTGCTCACTAGATGGTAGATTATGTTAGGCCTGGCTCTCCCAAGGCTGTCAGCAGTTCTAATGCAATGTTGTCTACTCCCGGGGCCTTGTTTCGGCTTAGGTCTTTCAGTGCTCTGTGAAACTCTTCACGCAGTATCTTATCTCCCATTTCATCTTCATCTACATCTTCTTCCATTTCCATAATATTGTCCTCAAGTACATCGCCCTTGTATAGACCCTCTATATACTCCTTCCACCTTTCTGCTTTCCCTTCTTTGCTTACAACTGGGCTACCATCTGAGCTCTTGATATTCATACAAGTGGTTCTTTTCTCTCCAAAGGTCTCTTTAATTTTCCTGTAGGCAGTATCTATCTTACCCCTAGTGAGATCAGCCTCTACATCCTTACATTTGTCCTCTAGCCATCCCTGCTTAGCCATTTTGCACTTCCTGTCGATCTCATTTTTGAGACGTTTGTATTCCTTTTTGCCTGCTTCATTTACTGCATTTTTATATTTTCTCCTTTCATCAATTAAATTCAATATTTCTTCTGTTACCCAAGGAGTTCTACTAGCCCTCCTCTTTTTACCTACTTGATCCTCTGCTGCCTTCACTACTTCATCCCTCAGAGCTACCCATTCTTCTTCTACTCTACTTCTTTCCCCCATTGGTGTCAATTGTTCCCTTAAGCTCTCTCTGAAACTCTGTACAACCTCTGGAAGATAATTAAGTATAATTGCCAAATCCAGTCACACTGAGCGATGCAAGGTCATCCTGTACATATCATATGCTCCTTTGCCATCAGAACAGAAACACGCAGTGATTTCTCCTCAGCTGTCATCATTATCGAGCAGGACTATGCTAGATGGAAGTCTGTCTCTCATAAGGAAATCACAAACTATTTTTCAAAATGACTTACCAGTTTCATTGGTATGTTTTTCCATGTACTGTATGTATCATAGATACATATTACTTTGAACATCATTAAGATACATATGAATGTACACATGTATGTACTACAATTTACCGTAAATCAAACTTTGTTTATTTGAAATTTTTCCTCTGTCCCTTTCAATAATGTGAATTCCTATTATTCTGAACTGTTGGTAATTTGAACTTTTCCCTCAGTCCCTCGAGATTCAAATTATCAAGAGTCTACTGTGCTATACAAGAAACACTAATTAATTAAATCATAACAAATTTGTAACTTTCACAGCATTATTCCAGAACATGAAGAGGTCTTGCATAGTTCAGAGTTTTGGAATCAGCCAGAAATGTGATCAAATTATGAAAGTTTGTCGGACTGGAAAAATCAAGAAACTGAAAGCAATATTAATGCCACAGCTGAGAAATAATTTAAGCATAAATAAAAATATTTGGCTCAGGCCGATACTTACATTGTAGTAGATGAGGGGCAAAGGTGAAGATGTGGAGAGACTAGTGAAGATCATGGCCACCAAAAGAATTGCTAGACCTGAGGAAGTGTTGTATAGACAATTCCTTTCTATGTAATTCGGAGTTGCTGGTGTGACACACGTTACACTCAGGTATTTGTATCAGTTGAATCATTCTACCAGAAAATACTGATATTGTAGTCATAGGATATCACTTTTTTTTCATTTTGTAAAGTGCACAATTGTATACATTCTTGAACATTTGAAGTTGGACCACTTCAAAATCTTATCAAGACCTGGCTGAGTATTTTTGCAGATTCTTTTAGACTGTGCTTCATTATAGATTACTGCATTATCTACAAAAGTTTGAGGTTACTATTGTCTGCAAGGTCATAGATATACAACGTGAACAGCAAGAGTCACAACACACTTCTCTGGTGCATACCTAAAGTTACTTTCCTTCTACTTGTGTTGATAACCGACTTCTCCATCCGAGATAAAGTGCTGTGTCCTTCTCCCAAAAAATGTTGAATCCATTACCAGTTTCCACATGATATCCCATTTGATCATACTTTCGACATTAAGCTTAAGTGTGGTACAAGTCAAATGCTTTTTCTAAGTCAAGAAATACTGCACATCTATCCGATTGCCTTGATCCATGGCTTTCAGGATGTCATGTGATAAAAAAACAATTTGGTTTTTGCGTGACCAACACTTCAGAATACATGCTGATTAACACGGAGGTCATCCCACTTGAGATACCTCATTACATTTTATCTCCTAATTCATTGTAGGATTCTACTACAAATGATATAGACAATCCCTGGATGTGAAGAAGCTAGTGAAGGAGACATAGATGAGTGGATGGCAGCAGATGGGGCATGTGTGGAGAACCTTACTGACTCTGATTTTGTTACTGCTGTGACTCAAGACCAGGAAGAAGTGGACTGCTGTGACGGAAGCAGTGCTTTATTTCTAAAAAATAGTTTGAGGGTACGCCAACAGTGGATATAATGCAGCGAAAATTACTTATAACTGAAGCATGGGATACCACCCGTCTGCTTTTAGTCATGATGTCATCAACATCATCATGTAGCGGGACCGTAGAGAGATCCATCAGTAGCTCGGTGTTTGAGCGTCTGCATATCCGTTTAGCACTACCATTGCCCGCTATTAGCGGGTGAGGGCCATACATGCATGTTGAACTGGCTGCCAGCGATTCAGTTGTCAAGAATGGTTGCCGCATCTTCAAAATGCTTAAAACAGTCAATGACATCGCTTTTCCCACCAAAAACTGCACTGATATCATTCGTATTGCAATTACCAACATGAAAAAATTAAATAAAAATTTACGTCCATGAAATAAATCTTTGGCACTCTTCCAAGTTCTCAACATTGTAAAAAAATTATTTTGTCGACGAAAAAGTTTAGGGGTACGTATCCCCCAGCGTTCCCCCAGAAAAACAGCACTGGACGGAAGTGACAAGGAGCCTGAAGGTGACAAAGGAGACCTGGTGCCACACAGTGATGCAGCAGAAGCCGTCGACTTCGCGCTACATTATTTGGAGCAACAGCCCACTGCTACACCTGCTGATTTGATGTTTATGAGACTATGGCACACCCATGTGTCGTAACAGTCTTGATTTTACACACACACACACACACACACACACACACACACACACACACACACACACACACACACAAAACAAAACAATGACTGAGTTTGTGTCATCTAAAAAGTTGGGAGAAAATGTCTGCTGTATTTTAGTAAGTTTGACAGCTTTTCTTTCATTGTTATGCATTGTTTAAACCTAATATTTTCTTCCCAATTTTTCTAATACTTGTTTACTGTACTGTTTAAATTAAAATAGTGTTTATGTACAGCAGTTCATCGCACAGTTTTCCATACTTAGACTAACATTTTTCATGTTCGAATTAGCGGGACTCTGCTGTACTGTGTGTGTTCTATCTCTGTACACACGACAGTGTCATTGTGCCACGAGTCAAATCATATGTCTGGTTTCAATAGACTCAATCCACACACCGATTTTCTACTATGTTGCTTCAATGATAGTTAAGAAAATAGATCTGTCAAATGGGCCACAACTACTACACAAGGTAAGGAAAGCTGTGGGTGTACAGTGCAGTCAGAAGGACGTCTTATGCACTTCACCAGAAATGATAGAAAATAAATAATTCCAGTAGGCCTATATCCTCCACATGCAATGTCGAAATGACATAATAAACAGTAACTAATAACACATGTGACTTGTCAAATAAAACAAATGGCACTGGAAGTATTAAAGCATTCTTTCTTAACCCCCGATAGCTAGTAACATGACTGTCACGTTTTCTCAAGCAAACATGCTAACTGGGAGCTTTACATCATGTTACAAGCTTACCCAAATAAATAAAGAATGTCGAAGAAAGAAAATGTCAGATGTAAAGAAACATGCCGATTTAAATGGCATGTAGAAAACAGTGCCACAAAGGTTACCAAAATCTGAAGAGCTACGAAAGTTTATTAATAATATACGTAGTATTCTAATTCATTTAACATTGCTTTTCTTATACCTCATTACAAAATTCCCATTTGCTAACTTCTTTTATAATTCTAATGGTGTTTAAAGCTGTAGGGTCCATTGCTTATGTTACCCCAGAACATAACCTCACACTTCAGTAAACTGTATGTTTCTATATTGTAGACTTTCTTAAGCATGTTTTACATGTAACAATATTTAGTTTTCTGTTTAATATTTCTTCATGCTTTTGCTTCTGTTACAAATCTCTTGACACAAACATAAAACTACCACTGTTCCTATGTCATATTTCACAGTTTCTAAGGGTCTAATTTGTTAAATGGAATTCAAGTACCTCTTCTGGAACTGTGTAGCCTTCCAAAATAATATATATTTCAAAAAGCAATCACAAGACTGCACAGCACAATCTAAAGTCATTTTCTGGCAACAACCTAGAGAGGCTACCTCCGAAGAAATGTAAATGTCTTAAGATAAGGTAGAACAGTTTAATCAATGAACACGTATACAACTTTGCAGTAAGCAATAAACACTGGGCAAACGGAAGGTATTCTACTTAATAACAAAACTATAAACAATTTATGGAACTTTAACGAGTAACACTAACTGTTTATTACTGTTCATCCAACAACACAAAATTAACAGCCCATTATTAGCAGGTGAAAGTCTGTCTCTACTCAACGTAATCATCTACATACCTCTGCTATCTGAGTCGGTACTCCATCGCCCAAGACATCTTTTACGAAAGACTGCTTCGTTATGCATCCATTTACGGTAGAAACACGTTTAAATGCCTCCTTCAGTCTTTTCAGCTCTGCTTCTGTCACTGTAATCAAAAATATAATCAAACGTCAAACTTGTCCAATGTTTACGTTTTAGAGCATCTTTAGTTTGACGATAACAGGACGTAAACACATACCACGCTTAGCTGCTTCTTCGTATGTTATACACAGGGGTTTTGAATCCTTTGCCCCCATTTTTACCAGAAATAACTATTTTCCTTGTTCTACAAATCGCAAATACCTCCTAAGTCTTCGATATTTATGTACGTCGCACACCACTTGTCATCCATTACGGATAAGCCGGAGTAATAATTACATTGCAAATAGAAATTATTACGTAATATATTTTTTTGTTCATTGTCTGCACCTGAAATAATTTCAACACAGTTAACAATTTACAGTAAGTACCACTTCCCTTAGCAAAACGTCACGACGATTATATTCCCACCACAGATGAAACAAACAACATTAAATGTACTCTCTGCAAGGCACCTGTTTTGATGTACTGTCAATTGGGAAACGATTGGTGCTGAAGCATGTCACACAAGTCATGATTTTGACAAACAATTTTCCCCGTCATGAAGATGATATGATAAACTATAAGTCCCATATTCCACTGTTTCTTACAGTTCGTAGAAATACTTCCGCCGCAACATACCTAGGGATTTATGTGAAAGGGATAATTTAATTTACGTCGCAAAAAAAAGAATACGGGGACTGAAAGAACTTAAATCATCTTACTATTAATATGAAGTGCTTATTTTCTATGAGTACAGATTATGTTTACGTAAATTATAAGCTCGCATCATTTTAGATTAAGAGTGTCTTTGCCAGTTTTTTCCAGTTTCTCTTGACTAAATTAAAATAATATCCCTTCGATTTGCGGTGCATCAAAACACCAGTGATAAATTTTAATGTCCTCACTTCAATGCCTTGAAGAAGATCAGAGTGAAAAAGTATCTTTGGCTTCTGTAGTGTGTGCCGTGTGGGTTGAGGAGTCTGCTTTGGGTGGAATTGAGAAAGACTAAAATCCCACTTGTTTTGCCATGACTGGAATTACAACTAAACTGTACCAGTCTGTGTTTCGGCGAACGTCGACGTTTGCATTAACCATCATGTTGAGTGCATTTGTGTTTGAAAGGACATTTGAACTTGGATCAGCCTGGACGTTCGATTACATCAACAGAGGCGTAAGGAATTTTACCTTATAACTAATGTCTTCGTTTATTTTAAGAAATAATATTTACAGTAGATAACTTCTTTTGTTACAGAAACTGTGGGATCATATAAAAGACAAATATGCAGCTCCAGAAGATGAATAATCCTTTATTAGTTGCTTTGCGGTATCCGCTCGGTGTAGATAATATTTGTAAAGTACGATTACGTTATAAATAAATAAATGCGTTGTAACAGAGACAAATGTGTGTTCCTCAATTATTTTCTATGTTATCCCCGTAAAATGTTAATGGAATGTGAGTAAATTTACTAATTTAATTTTGAGAACCCATAGCCAGCAGAAAAATAAAGGTTAACTCAAATTCAGTGCTGGAAGATCTACAACCATCTTTTAAGACATGAAACCCATCAAGGGAAGGCATAAAGCGGAACAATAAATTAGTTCTAGAAATATACGGGTGTGTTCCAATTCAGAGGCAAGCTGTACTGGGAAAACAAAGTAATCATCATGGAGGTATTACAGTATTTGAGTACTAACAGTTATGCGGGGACGTTCTCCTTAGTAATTTGCATAGATTTAATGGAAATTATATTTAAAGTTAAAGTCATATTACATAGAAACACATTAGGAACAGTACTGGTTTTGTATAATTTTGGGAAAAATACCCTCAAATTTTCTAGGTGAAGACACATGCTATGTTATGCTGTCTTGTAATTATTGTGCATGATGCATTCATTTGATCGTGATGCGTCATTTTTCACCATTTCTATGTTCCTCACTCAGTGCATAATAATTTTCTTATTCACATGAAATCTATTTTTGCTCTTATAAACACCATTACACTTTTTAATTATCTTACATCAGAATTAGCATATGCAACTTTTTGACTACAGCTTCTGAGAAACTGGTTCAAAGAAGTATTAGTCATTGGTGTAAGAATTGAAGTATCTTGAAATTCTTCATAGCTGTTCTCAATACAGTAACAATTGCATCAGAAAGTTAAGAATTTTAACCACATCACTGTTTATTTAGGAACTAATTTTAAAAGTCTTATTTTGGTGCTGATCAGATGGCTAACTTTTCTAATTAGAGTAATGTAATTATCAGCAGCATATTGTCCGCATGAGCTCGGCACGAATGTTTTTGTGTATTTAGTGCCACTGCATAAGTTGTGTGAATAGTAAATGCATATTATGTGAGATAAGTTATGGAATGCAAAGATATTTACATTTTGTATATCTAGTTAAATGCAGGAACTTATGCATGTTTTTGCTATTTCATTCTTATTGCAGAGAAACTAATCATAATAGAGTGGTGGAAACAGTTCACACATCAGTCAGGCAAGGGGTTATCAGTTAAAATAGGGCAGTGGCCAGTAAAATACATTGTTTGGCTCAACCACTAGGGCAATATTGTTAGGTTAGTGGGGATCAGTGGGTAAGTGCCCCCAAATCCAGTAGTGAAGAGTACTATGTCCAGTCAGTAACAGAATTTTTGTGAAACAACAGTTTGTTGATGTGAGAAATGCAAAATTAACACCAGTCAGGAGTCAAAGTTAAACTGTAGGTATTCGTACAATTGGATGGGTTATCAGTTAAGAGGTCAGAGGAAGACAAGGTCATACCACATCCTAATTGGATTATACCTAGCAAATGAAGTGCATTATCCATACCGACATTCCAGTTATTTTAACACATTGCCTGTCAGGCTGTGGCGTCAGACATGTGGCTCTGCTGTGGCCACCAGCGGGCAGATGGCATCAGGTATAAAGGTCTGCTATGGTGTCAGGCAGTCAGTGTGTTAAGTGTTATCTATTTAAAAGTGTGAATACAATATTTGTTTTGGGATCATCCCATGTCAATTCAACCAATTTGAGAAAATGTTCCAGCTGATAGTCTCATATTTGGCTGAAATTTAGTACAACAATGCTACCAAGTGTGGAACACTCATGTACAAAATTTTAAGTTCCCCTACCAATTAATTCCAGAATTATGGCTTGTGAAAGAAGGTGGCACGACCTGGAAATTGCAACCCGCATCTGGCAATCTATCTTCAGACCCAACTTCAGGTCTTAATAACTTTGGAACTATTCCACACAGTCCAGTGAAATTTTTACAACCCAGCAACATCCATTTAGAGAACACACTCTATGAATCAAAACACCAACATATTTCTGAGGGAAAATAAAAAATTCCAAAATGTGATTTAAAAAATGTAATACATTAAAAGGTACATATCGTAGGTGCCCTGTATGCCAAATATAATTCACTCAAAAAGGGTATAACTTTTTTTGTGGTAAGCTTAATGTGGCTTAAACACACACACAACTCATCTTGCCCATATCAGTCACACAAAGAGAGTTACATGCCCATGAAAATACAAACATTTGAAAAATTACCTGAAAAACTTGGATTTCCTAAGTGTGGTGGCACAAAAGGGACAAGTGATATCTAAGCCAAATTTCAAACACTGCATAAGTAGACCATAATATAATATGTGGCAAAATTTCAACTTGTTATTGCAAGGCATTTGTGTACAATAAGAGTTGACAGAGATGTATTTGGTTACGTTTCTTTTAAGGTGATTTAGCAAGTAATAGTGATGATGCAGACAGCTTGTTTCAGATAAAACTGCAGCAATTGTTGGGAACCATTAGGCAACAGATAGTTAGACAATGGTAGTTTCAGGGACAGAATGAGTCATTGTTAGGCAGGAACAACAAAGGAAACAAGCAACAATTACAGGTTACTCATGTTTTTAAGATTCTACTTCAGACTGGTCAGTACTATTATGGAAAGGCAGTATGGAAGCAGAAGAGTGTACTAGTGGTACTTTTGTTCAAACAAGTTGCAGTATTGGTAGAACACAAGCATCTGAATGTCATAAAACAACATATGGAACAAAATGTGGCATTCACTTCGTACTGTATGATCTGGATTAATCGGACCAAGATTTGTTGCTATGGAGATCCGGAATACACGTTGTGAGCACAAGAAGTACAGTTCCGGGAAACTTCAGTGTTTGTTATCATCATATGAAAGTGTTTCTGGATAAGTATTCTTTCCTACAAAGAAGTTGTTTTGATCCATTTCGAATTCATAAGAAGACAGTGAAGTGTAGCCTCAGAGAAATTGATATAAAATCAGTATTGAAAATGAGTCAGTGCATGGGGCTTAACATGAAACTAGGGCAAAAGTTATGTTCCGGGTGTGTTACACTGCTAAAAATTGAAGAATATTCTCATAATTTACATGACAGTGACGAAGAGTATCAGCCATCTACAACCACAGCGGATGAGCAATTAAATACTTCAGTGACTGCTCTTGGTTTGTCTCCCATGAAGACACACAAAGTTGGGAAAAGAGACAGGCCCAGCTATGGTAGAAGAAAACTACAAGAAGCTCAAATGGAATTAAAACACAAAATAAGTGACACACTAATGGTGGAAGAGGAAGAACTATCTGCTCCAAAGGAACAGATATCATGCCAGAAATGCTCTGATTTGGACAAAATTGTGCATGATTTGAAAGAAAAATGTGCCATATCCACATGCCAGAAAAAAGTAGCTACTCTTACCCTTGCACCTTCCAGCTGGTCTATTGGCTGCACTGCAAAGGAATTCAATGTTTCTACATATATGGTAAAGCAAGCTAGGAAAATAAAAGCAACCCAAGGAGTGCTTCCACAACTTCAGCAGGCTCAGGGTAAGCAACTGAGTTCAGAAATAAAGGTGCTAGTGTCGGAGTTTTATGAAAATAATGACTGCAGCCGAATAATGCCTGGAAAAAAAGGTTATTTAATGGTGAAAATGGGAAATGTACGTGTTCAGATGCAAAAAGACTGTTGCTATGCAACATATCAGAACTATATGTAGAATTCAAGGAAAAGCATCCCAATACCAAAGTAGGTTTATCATCTTTTTTCAGTCTTCGGCCAAAATGGGTTGTGCCTGTAAGCGCAAGAGGCACACACAATGTTTGTGTATGTGAGACCCAACAAAATACTAAGCTGATGTTAACTGCTATAAAGGATTCTGGTCTGGATTACAAAGATACAATGAAGCTGCTAGTGTGTGACATCAGTTCCTACCAGTGCATGATACACAGGTGTGAAAAGTGTCCTGGTAAGGCAAATCTTGCAGAACACATGAATAACAAACTGTATGGTGAACGCCTTGTGGATGACGAACTTGTTCCTTATAAACAATGGACACACATGGAGCACACAAGTCTTGAAACAAAGCAAAGTACAGTGGAAGATTTTGTTGAAATGTGTTGTCAAAAAACGGACAAACTGACCACTCACAGCAACAGCACAATTGGCTTATCTCCAGTTTTGAAAGGATAATTTGAAACAAGATGAAATTATAGTAATACTAGACTTTTCTGAAAATTATGCATTTATAGTTCAAGAAGCCATCCAAGGATATCATTGGGACAACAGTCAAGCAACTCTCCAGCCATTTGCGATTTACTATAGAGGTGAATCAGGTGATATGTCTGTCATGAACCTGTGCATTTTTAGTGACTGTTTAATTCATGATGCCATTGCAGTTCATGCCCACATTCGCACTGTTATGGCATATGTGAAAAACAAGCTGCCTCACATACATTTTGCGAAATACTTCAGTGATGGGGGAGCTAGTCAGTACAAAAACTGTAAAAATCTCAAAAATTTATGCATGCATTACTATGATTTTCAGATTCACGCAGAATGGAATTTTTTTGCAACAAGTCATGGTAAAAATATGTGTGATGGTATTGGTGCTACCATAAGCACATGGTATCACGAGCTAGTCTGCAGCACCCTACAGAAGGTCACATTCTAACACCTCTTCTATTATTTACCTGGGTACAGAAAAATATCTCTGGCATACATTCGTTCTATGTTTTGAAAGATGAGGTGAAATCAGTCGAAGAGTTGCTAAAAAGCAGACTAGAACACATTAAAACTGTTGCAGGCACCAGGAGCCATCATCATTTCTCACCAGTGGACTCTCACAATGTGCAGATGAGCAAACTGTCCGGTTATAACTATAGGTTTATGTACAACATGTGTCTTCACAGTGTGTCTGACTCAGGATTCAGAAGCAAAAACAGCTACATACAACCAGGTTGCTATGTTATTGCTGTTTATGATGACAAATGGTACTTAGGATGTGTTGCAGAGTGCTGTGAAGCAGGAGGTGATGTATTTGTGAACTTCATGGCACCAGCAGGACCAGCAAAATCATTTTATTGGCCATGTTTGGCAGACAGGTGTTGGATTCCTTTTGAACATATTCTTATGATAGTTCCAGTTCCTACCACAGTGTCACAAAGACAGTACAATTTGCCACTCAATGTACAGAGTACAGTAGCTGAAGTGTGAGAGAACTTCTGTTCGGAGCACAATTGACTGGTTTTTAGCAGTTAAGATGCAGTAAACATTAATGATAGGTTGTGTTAATCTGTCTATATGTTGTTGCTTAGTGATTAAACAGTAGTGGGAGAGGATAAGAAGAGGCAGAACAGTTTACAATATGTTTTTACAAAGTTGTATTGTGGAACAATGGCCACATCACCAAATCCGCTGTCAACTTCCATTGTACACAAATGTCTTGCAATAACATGCTAAAATTTTGAGATATATATCATTATGGTCTACTTATGTAGTGTGTTAAATTTGGCTTGGATACCACTTGTCCCTTTTGTGCTACCAGACTTCGAAAATACATTTTTTCAGGTAATTGTTCAAATTTTTGTATTTTCATGTGCATGTAACTCAGTATTTGTGACTGATATGGGCATGATGAGTTCTGTGTGTGTTTAGGCCACATTAAGCTTACCACAAAAAAATTATACCCTTTTTGAGTGAATTATATTTGGCATAGAGGGCACCTACAATATGTACCTTTTAATGTATTACATTTTTTAATCACATTTTTTAATTTTTTATTTTCCCTCAGAAATATGTTGTTGCTGTTTTGATTCATGGTGTGTGTTCTCTAAATAGATGTTACTGGGTTGTAAAAATTTCACTGGACTGTGTGGAATAGTTCCAAAGTTATTAAGACCTGAATTTGGGTCTGAAGATAGATTGCCAGATGCATGATGCAATTTCTTGGTCACGCCACCTTCTTTCACAAGCCATAATTCTGGAACTAATTGGCAGGGTAAACTAATACTTTGTACATGAGTGTTCTACACACGGTAGAATTAGTGTACTGAATTTCAGTCAAATCTGAGACTATGAGCTGGAGCTCCTGGTTGAACTGACATGGAATGACCCTTTGCTAAAATATAAGTTCTGTCATACAACATCTCAAAATGTGTGGTTCAAATTTTTTATTCGTCACAGGTACCGTCATACCACATCCCAAAACGTGTGGTTCGAGATTTTTTGTCACATGTATTAGAACACAATATCAGTGCATACAGTCACAAATTAAGCACTGGTTAATGTAATGTAAAAATCCTAGCTTAATCATAAACTGTGGAGTAGGATATAGATCGGCCAGTATGCAAGAAGTGGAACATTATACCTCTGCAATTTTTTGTAGGCTTTTGTGGTATAGTTGACATCTTATTTTCAAGTGTCAGCCAGTCGATGTCCTTTCATACCTTCATGACATTCCCCACTTGAATCTCGCACACCTGTGACGATATACTCAATATCTCCAGTTCATTATATGTGGTGTGGGTCCCTCACATGCTTTCTGGATAACAGCATTAAACTTTAATTCCAACATTTTCTTTAAATGTGTGTATAAGTGTAGCTGCTTTACAGTATGTTATTGTTATACCTCCTTTATAAGAAAGTCATTAACACGGTTAGTAATTTCACATTAACATCGTTGTCTCCATAGTTTTAGAAAGGGCAATTTACAGAAGAATGGCTCAATTCCAGTCACATGTGGGAAGAATGAATGGTTTTGTGTGTGCTTTAAGTAATTTGATCTTGTCTTTGCAGTCCCTACAAGACTGATAGATTGCTACAGTATGTCCCTAGATTCCTCACTGAAAACCAGTTCTTGAAACTTTATGTAGGCTTTTGTGGTATAGTTGACATCTTATTTTCAAGTGTCAGCCAGTCGATGTCCTTTCATACCTTCATGACATTCCCCACTTGAATCTCGCACACCTGTGACGATATACTCAATATCTCCAGTTCATTATATGTGGTGTGGGTCCCTCACAGAACTTGTTGTTGTCGTCTTCAGTCTGAAAAGTCATTTCATGCAGCTCTCCACCCCATGCACCAGAGTTGTATGCTCTCAGGGAAAAATAACAATTCTCTTATTCCCTTACTATCAGTTGTGTAAGTACCAACATATCATGGCAATTTTGCCAAACAGTATGTCGGAACACTCTCACATCCAGTGACTTCAGGAACCACAAGTTTGTCTGACTTCTCAACAGAAACCTATGGTATGCATATCTGTGTCATTATGGCATGCATGCCATCTCCCTCAACAAGGTCCCTCATCAAGAAAGACACGTCTACATAGTTCTGGGATGGGGGTCACATGAGCATTTTATAAGAAATATCCTTTGTAGACTGCACTTTTACAGCATCCTGCCAATGAACTGAAGTCCAACACATGCTTTAGCTAAAATTGAACCTATATAATTGTTCCATTTCATATCCCCACAAATTTTTAAATAGCTCTCACAGACCAAACATAACTTAACCAGTGAATATCTAGAGGCATCTCTCAATGTCAACAATTGAGTTGTAATTTTGCAATTTTATCGTAAGGGACACCACTAATTATACCTTGAACTTACAAAATTTGCATGCTGAAACAGATGCAACTACCCCAGGCTCCAAATGCATATTCAGTTGTTCCTGATCATCAGATTCTTGGGGATGCAGAGAAATGGAACTTTTTATCTCTTTGCCTCAATAAAATGAACTTTTTAGGCACTATTAATCTTAACACCTTCTGAAAACTGAAAAACTTAATAGCTGACTGATACTCATGACAAATTCATAATTCACGTTGTAGCAATTCAGGAAAACATGTTTACAAGATGTAAACCGTTTCAACTCAGAAAACTTCAGAATATTTAAAGGAAAATCAAACACAAGTTATCAGTCTTGGGACTGCGTTTTCAGTAAGAAAAGTGATTTTATATTCAGTTATCAACTTTATATCCCCACCTGAAAGAAACTCAGTTATTAAAGTGAAATGAAGCAACAAAGCATATGCCTTAAATGCTCATACCACCACCAACAGTGATAACAAGAAACATTCCCAGAAAGTAGAAGACTTTTGGGAAACATTAGAGGAAACTACAAGCAAGATCCCCATACACTGTGTGAAAATCATATTAGGCAATTTCAGTGGACAGTTTGACATGGAGAAGAAATACAGATCAAGAGTAAGCTTTCACACAGCACCTCAGTGGATAAATAAGAATGGAGAACATCTAATAAGCTTCTTTTCATCATTTGCACTGAGCTATATATCCACAAAGTTTAGGAGACCTCTACACAAAAAGAGAACTTGGAGTCACCTAACCCAGTACTTAGTGATTTCTAGATTGATCATATTTCAGTTTCTGCAAAGAGTACACTTGAGATTCAAAATGTCATAGTGCAGAAGGGAGTTGTTAATAATGATAACTACGTACAACAAATCAAAATTAGGTTACAACAAACAGATCCAGACCCAACGGGACTCAGTTTCTAAGACTTGGTACAGGTTACCGGAAGAACATGCAACATACAAGAATGAGATTCCAAAGAGTGGCCAGACCTCTGCGACACATTACAAACATCAGGCATGAAGTCAGGACAGCTACCCAGGAAACTTAAACACAGATGGTGGAAAACAACCTGCAATGAGGCAATCGGTGAGCAGATCAAAATGCGGAATCACTGGAATGGGCATTAAACAGTTGAAAGATGAGAGTCCTTCCTGAAGATACAAAAATAAGCCTCAAAAACAATTTACCATGAAGAAAGTGCGTAAGACAAAAGCAGACAAGACAAAAGCAGGATTTCCAGAAAAACACTATCCAAAATTTCTATGAGAGCCACCATATTACATTTTTCTGAAAGTAATGGAAAACTAGAGACAATAAAGGAAACTGCATGATACTGATTACTTCCAAGATTTACTGAACTGTGGCCATCCACAGAAAAGATTGTGTCTTGAATAATCTGTGTAAAACCCAGACTCTCAACCCCCAACCATTCGATAAACAGAAGAGGTATTCATTCACTCAAAAATAATAAAGCACCAGGAGAGAACTGCATAACTGCAGGAGTGTTAAAAATAGGAGGAGGTGACCTCATAATAAGAGTTCATGAACTTTTACCAGAAATATGGAAAACTGAAACAATTCCAAAGTACTGGAAGAAGGTTATTATCTTGTACATCTGTTGCATTCATGCAGGACAAACTTGAAATTCGAGCTGGGTACAATGTGTTACACATTCCAAGAAATATCCTTGTAGTGTTATTATTTATTGTAGTGCTATTATTTATTAATGTAAAAATCATTGTTAACTGTATTATAAATTTTTTACATGTCTCCTGTACGCAAATCAAATAGATTGCAAATGTATGTCATGAGATAAATAAAACACAATTCAACAATTCATAAAAAAAGATGGTAGAGCAAATCCCCAACAACTACAGAGGCCTATCTCTCCTGCCAGTTATATACAAGTCTCTAGCCAAAGCTTTCTTAAACAAAGCTGAACCACAAACAGACCATTTGAGTGATAAATATCAAGCAGGCCTTAGGAAATGGAGATTGGACGCTGAGCAGATTTGGTGTTCAAAGGCAATATTAAGGATAGTCAAAGTACTGACACGTATATCATCTTTGTTGATTTCAAGAAGGCATATGATTGTTGACAGACAAACTACTTTGGGCACTTTAGAATAGCTCAGGTTTGACAGGAAGATTAAAGAACTAATCTGCCTTACTCTCAAATGGCTCTGAGCACTATGGGACTTAACATCTGAGGTCATCAGTCACCGCCTTACTCTCATAGACACATCATCTCAAGTGTGTAGGTGAAACTTCTGCTCCTTTTGAAGTTCGAGAAGGGGATGGCCTCTTCCCGGTTCTGTTTAACATTATATTGAAGAAAATTATCAGACAATGGGGGGAAAGAAATTGAAAGTATAAACATCAGGACCCTGGGGCAGTAAATCAAAGTGAAGTGCCTAGCTTTTGCTGACAATCTAGCTATATTCACTAAGGCTGGTGAGAAAACCAATTACACATAGAGAAGTTACATGAGGCAGCATCAAAGATAGGCCTTCTGATATCATATGAGAACTCATTTGATGGAAAATTTGCATAAAAATATCAGAAGATCCTCACAACAAAAGAAATATGGGACAATTTCATATGTCTCTTCCTTTAAATATCATGGAGAAATCATAGTTCCCTCTTGAACAGACAGTAAAGCAAATTTAAAAAGAGCTACCAAACTGCAGAAAGCATACAGAATAACATGGAATCAATACCATAAATGAGTGATATCATGTAATGCAAAACTTCAGTATTACAAGACAGTTGTGCTGGCTGAACCACTAGCCCCACTAATATGAATTATATTTGGATTAAAAGAAAAACTATGGACCTATACACAGCACTAGACAATTTCACTGATGCAGTATGTAGAAGATGCTTGAAGTTCTATGAACCTCCCCTTCTACAGAATGCACAATATTAGAGTAACGAAAAAAAAAAAATCACAATAAATTAAAAAAGTTAAATTACCTGACTAGGAGAAGTTAAGGTAGACTTACAAGAAATGAATGCCATTAGAGAAAGCAATGTCTTTAGAATTCTAGTTGCAAATCATGCAATTGCAGAGGGGAAGAAAGAAAACTGGAGACAGTGTACAGAGGAACGCAAAAAAACAACACACCAAATTTGTGAAGAGATTTTGGAAGAGAAAAAGAGGCTGTCAGACCAAACTAATAAGTCAAAATGTGCTCTTTAACAGGGAGTAACAAAGAAAAAAGATAGTCCAGAATACGATAAACATGCACGCTAGAATATGAAAAACATACAGCCAAGCTTTGATTAAGTGAGCTGTGTTTATTTGTCACTAAGCAAAGGAAGAGGAAGTGTTACAGACATAACAAAACGTTCGGTTTTCATGGAATTACCTGTAACTGGTTCTCAGCAAATGGACTGTTACTGAACTTAAATAAAACACAATACAAGTAATTCAGAACTGCACAAGGCCTGAGCATACTATTAGAAATAACATAAGGGTGAAAGTCAATAAATGGAACAGAATATTCTAAATCTATAGTGCTTGTACTGATAAGAACATGAAATGGAAGTGACACCTTACTGACATTAAACATGTAAGCTCTGCAACTTTTACATTACAGAAAATATCAAATTTTGGAGATGAAAAAATTGAAATGATGATTGACTTTTCCTATTTCCATTCATGACTTATAGCATGATATTCTGGAATAACTCATCACTGAGGGAAAAAATGTTCATTGCACAGAGGCATGTAATAAGCATAATACATGGTCTCCACCCTTGATCCATTTGTAGAAAACACTTTCAACAATTGTGCGCACTGATGACAGTCCCACAACACACTTAATACCTTATGAAATTTGTTTTTAATAATTAATCACACTGTGAAAAGAACATCATCATTTGTAAATATAATACTAAGAGGAGACATAGAGTCACAGACAGGCACAATGATAAAGACTGCTCAAATACAAATATTAAAGCTTTCATACCAAGTCCTCGTACTACATAAGCACAGCTAGCACACATGTGATCACTGACTAGAGATGCTAGAGCCTGTCTGTATTCGACAGAGCAGCGATCAGAGATGGGTGGTGGGGCTAAGGAGGAATCATGAAGTGGGGAGGGAGGGTGGTGGCTGCAGGGTACAGGTGGGGGTGAGATGCCAGTGCTGTCTGGCATAGCAAGCAGAGACTGGAGGGGGACAAGATAAGGCTGTTAAGCACAGTGCCAACAGTGTTGGAAATCTGCACCGTGGAGGCGAGGGGGGGAGTGAAGAAGGGGGAAGGATTTGTAGGTGCATTAACATGAATACCCTCCCCTCCCACAGTGGTATTCCATGGTCAACCAAATGTATGCAACATCCTTGTCCATCCCGGGTCCAAACCCCTTACCTGATGGCTAATATTCCTGCAATTGACCTAGATACAAGACCTGTCCCATACATCCTCCAATTACCACCACCTATTCCAGCCTGGTTACAGGCATCTCCTGTCCCATCAGAGGCAGGGCTACCTGTGAAAGTAGTCATGTGATCTACACACTAAGTTTCTGTTCATCTGCTGCTTTCTACATGGAGATGACAACTAATGAGCTGTCTTTCAGCATGAATGGCCACTGACAAATGGTGATCAATCGATACCTGTACCATCCAGTTGCTGAACATGCTGCCCAACACAAAGTGCTTCACTTCAGTGACTGCATCACAGCCTGTGGCATCGGGATCCTTCCCAGCATCACCAACTTTTCTGTACTGCACAAGTGGGAACACTTGTGCAATATAGTCTATGTTCCCGTAGTTCTCCTGACCTCGACATCTGCTAGTTCCAGTCCTTCACCTCCCATTCCAGTACTATGCAACCTTATATTCCATCAACACACCCAGTAGTCTTCTCCCCTTCTTTACTTATCGCCTATCGTGCTCCACTCCCCCCCCCCCATCCAAACTGCCCAACTGTACCTGGAACTCCTACCCTGCCTCAGATTGTTTATGAAACACTTGTGGGACTCATCTTAGAATACTGCTCAAGCATGTTGGACTCGTACCAAATAGGACTAATAAGCCATACTGAATGTTTACAAAAAAGGGCAGCATAAATGGTCATAGGTTTGTTTGATTCATGGGAGAGAGTTACAAGGATGGTGAAAGAACTAAACTGGCAGGCACTTGATAGACATAAACTGTTCTGTAAAAAACTACTTAGAAAGTCTCCAGAACCAACTTTAAATGATGAATCTAGGAATATACTGCAACCCATTATGTGTAAGATAGGGATCACAAAGACAAGATAGGACTAATTACAGCCCACACATAAGTGTTTAAACAATCATTCTTCCCATGTTCCACATGTGAATGCAATGGGAAAAAGCCGTAATAACTGGTACGATGCAGATTTTACACGTAAATACTGAGAGCTCCACATATTTCACCTCCTGAAGGTAAAATATGCCCAGAACTTCTATCTGATAATTTATTAGTCTTATCAATTGAGTTTTCTTTCTGTAAGAGTATTATAATATGTGTAAAATATATGTCTCTATCGAATGGGTACGTCATTCCAGGGTACATGCCATAGACTAGATTTTGCCGTCATAATACTTTATGGATGGCTTATAAATGGTGCATTAGCAACTCACAAGACCTGCTCGTATAGAGTAATGTAGTGTGCATTAGCTTACGAGACACAAGGGTGAGCCTGAGCTGGACCAAATCCGCATTGTATGTTAACGACTGTGGGCGGCTGCATAAGGTAGCCGGAGTGTGGTTTTTAGGTGGCTTCCCAAGCTCATTTAGTCAAAACAGGTCCCCATTTCCCACCTCAGTGTATACAATGCACAAACAGCTAAGATACAGTATCACACAAGACAACATTATGAAAAGGATAGTTGCTATTCACCATATAGCGGAGATGCTGAGTCACAGATAGGTACAACAAAAAGACTGTCAGAAAGTCAGCTTTTGGCCAACAAGGCTTTTGTCAGAAATAGACAAAAACACACACACACACACACACACACACACACATACGCATGACCTCAGTCTCTGGCAGCTGAAGCCAGACTGCAAGCAGCAGCACATGATGGGTGAGGCAACTGGGTGGTGAGGATAATCAGGAGGCTGGAGTATAGGTAGGGAGGTAGTGGGAGGGCTACTTGTGGGAGCATATGGGGATGAGGTGGAGAGAGGATAGGGCAGCTAGGTGCAGTTGGGAGGTTAGACAGAGGGCAGTGGGGGGAGGGGGGGGGGGGGGTAGCAGAAAAGGAGAGAAGTAAAAAGACTGAGGGTGTGTGTTGGTGGAATAGAGGGCTGTGTACAGCTGGACTGGAAAAAGGTAAGGGACTAGATGGGTACGACAATTATGAACAAAGGTTGAGGCCAGGTGGGGTTACAGGAACGTAGGGTATGTTGCAGGGAGAGGTCCCATCTGCGCAGTTCAGAAAAGCTAGTGTTGGTGGGAAGATCCAGATGTCCTGTAATGCAGTCATTGAAATGAACATTTTGTTAGGTGGTGTACTCAGCAACAGGGTGAACCCACTATTTCTTGACCACCGTTTGTCAGTGGCCATTCATGCATGCAGACAGCTTGTGGATGGGTGACGTTTGTGACCAGACTGGTGTAGGGGGTGATGGGAGGATGTATGCATCTAGTTCTATTACAGGAATATGAGACATGATCCAAGGGGCTGGGAACAGGGGCTGTATAGGGATGGATGAGGATACTGTGTAGGTCCAGTGGGTGGTGAAATACCACTATGGGAGGGGCAGAAAGAATAGTGGGTAGGACATTTCTCATTTCAGGTTACAATGAAAGGTGGTTGAAACTATGGTGGAGGGTGTAATGCAGTTGCTCCAGTCCTGGGTGGTACTGAATCATGAGGGGGAGCAATGTCTGTGGCTGGAGGGTGGGAATTTGGGAGGTGGTGGGTGACTAGAAAAGTAAGGCACAGGTGCTCTGCTTTTGTACAGAGTTGGGAGGGTAATTATTGTCAGTGAAGGCCTTAGTGAGATGCTCAATATATTTCGAGAGGGACTGATCATCACTACAGATGTGACAACCACAGGTGGCTAGACTGTATGCAAGGGACTCCATAGTATGCATTGGGAGGCAGCTGTCGAAGTGGAGGTATTGCTGATGGGTGGTAGGTTTGATATGGACAGAGGTACTGATGTAGCTATCTTTGAGGTAGAGGTCAACATTGAGGAAGATGGCTTGTTGCTTTTAGGAGGACCAGTTAAGCGAATGGGAAGAAGGCGTTGAGGTTCTGGAGGTATGTGGATATGGTGTCCTCACCCTCAATCCAGATCACAAAGATGTCTTCAGTGAATCTGAACCTAGTTAGGGGTTTGGGATTTTGGGTAGTTAGGAAGGATTCCTCTAGATGGCCCATGAATAGGTTGGCATAGGATTGTGCCATGCATGTGCCCATAGCCATACCCCAGATTTGGTTGTAGGTAATGCCTTCAAAGAAGAAGTAGTTGAGGGTGAGGATATAATTGGTCAAGGCGACTAGAAAGGAAGTTGTTGGTTTGGAATATGTAGGGCATTGGGAAAGACAGTGTTCAATAGCAATAATGCCATGGGCATTAGGCGAGTTAGTGTAAAGGGAGGTGTCGTCAGTAGTGATGAGCAGGACACCCTGTGGTAAAGGAACAGGAACCGTCGAGAGTTGGTGGAGGAAATGGTTGGTATGTTTTATATAGGAGGGTAGGTTGCGAGTAACAGGCTGAAGGTGTTAGTCTATGAGAGCAGAGATTCTCTCAGTGGGGCCACAGTGGAGTGACCTGGTTGGTTGGGTTTATGGACTTCAAGAAGCTTGAAGAAGGTAGGAGGCAGTGAGTGGAGACTGTGCTGGATTTCTAGAATGGGGTTACTGGCTGGGTTTATAGGTGGATGAATCTGACCGCTGGCAGGGTCCTTCTCCCAGGTAATTCTTGTGGAGCCTTTGTCTGCAGGTAGGATTATAAGGTGGGGATAAGTTTTTAGGTGGTGGATTGGAGGTCTCCAGATGTAAGGTTAGTTTGCATGTTGATGGATTTGGCAAATGTTTGTGAGGCAAGGTTCAAGGTTAAAAAATTCTGAAAAGTTAACAGGGTGTGATTTAGCTGCCATGAGGGTGGACCACAGTTGGATGGAGGAGTGAACTGAGTCAGGCAGGTTCAATTGGTCTGTAGTTGAGTCTGATTGGTAAGGTTGGTGCTGAAAAAGTGTTTCCACTGTGGGGAATGGGAGAAGGAGAGGTCTTCAAAAAGTTCTCTGTGACTGAATGTGTGGGAGTGGGGCAAAAGGTGTAGCTTTTGATACTTCTGTGGGGCAAAGGCCTTTGGAGGAAAGGTTCATGACTGTGTTTCTGGTCTGTTTATGCTCTGGATTCAATGTGGTGGTGGGGCAGTGTTTTGAGGGTGGTGTAAATGTAGCAGGTTTGTGAGACAGGGTTTGTCAGCTGTGAGGGGACATGGGGGAGGTTTGAAGGTTGTTGTAGAGGTGGTGGATAGTGGTAGTCCAAGGTAGGAATAGGAAGTGAACAAGGTGGAGAGTTTTTGGGGTGGCATTGTGCTTGCTGCTGTAGTTCCTGGAGGGCAAGAGTTTCAATGTGCTTCATAGGATCCAGGAATTATACGGCAGGAAAATTTTGCAGATGGAGAGAAGATATTGTAAAACAAAGTTTACACAGATGGAGTACACAAATTTCCTCTCATAGGTTACCTTGACAACAGGAAGGGCATTTTGCCACAAATTTAAATAAAAAATAAATAAAATTTGCCAAATCCTACAAAAGTGGACCTCATACTACATGGGATAAAAGCTAGGGAAAAGAAGAAGGAGGAGGAAAAGGATTATCAACTCACAGATTGCAAGTATTTATTTTCAGCCATAAATATGTACAGTACCTTCTATTGGGGATGAAGTTGGAAGACCACGCAGTATCAGTGACCTCAACTCTGTGATTCCTGGGACTGATCTACCAGTCATGGTTGATGCTAAATGCCCACATCAGACATTTTACATTGGAGAACAAGTGATTTATTTATTTAGCGTATGTCATCACACACAGAAACATTTTTTTTCTGCAACTATACATATACATGTCTCTGACACACAGAAAAAAATCATAATTATAAGGTCATTAAACTTACAGTATTTATAAAGCATAGAAGGTCACAGACATATATCCGACTACTGAAAATATGCAATTGATGTCTTTGTTGCTAATAGGAACTCTTCTGTACCACCATGAAAAGATAGTTTTGGGCACATACATATTATATGCTGAACAGTTTGTTGCTCTGCGGCCAAATCACAGCTGGGTGATGTTAACCCCCATTTGTATATTGAGTCAGGATGTTGTAGAACATGTGAAATTTGAACTACATAGGTTAAAGGGGGAAAAACATTGTGTGACCTGGGTAAATATGACAAGCAATGAGTGAAAGGGGAGCAGCTGTTCAACTTCATCTACATTTGAGCTTATAGCATCAAATGATTTTGGCTTGTTACCTGAAGTAGGAGTGGAAGAGCCTTGTCCACCTGGAGGTCATAGTAGGGTGCAGCAGTAAAGAAACTTAGTCTTAGTCGGCACCAAAAGAGACTAGGAAGAAAAGAATCTTACTGCTAGCTAACAGCCATGGGATGGGTGTACGCTGGATGGTACAGAACAAATTAGGAACAGCATACCACATCCCCCCCCCCCCCCCCCCCCCCCCACACACACACACACAGTTTTCTGAGGGTGCTGCAGTGCCATGATCAGCCCTGAGTTAACATTGCTGTGAGACCTGTGAACATTGAGCTGATCAGGCTACTGCTGACAGGAATGAATGAAGTCTCATCTGTGTGCAGTGCATGTTGCAACACTCTGGCAGCTTGCTCATACAGAATTACTATGGATAAAGCAGGAGTTGTTACATATGTTAAGACAAAACCCAAGTTTAAAAACATTGAGAGAACTGGCCTAAACTTGAATAGCAGAAGGAAGGATAGGTTGGCTGAGCTTCTTGCAGGTAATGTATGGGTGGCCATCATCATGCAAGATCTCTGCAGTTATTGGTGTCAGCAAGGTATCTGTTTTAGTTTAGAATCAGAAATCAGACACCCTGTTTTGAAGAAGTCAAAATAACAGAAGAGCCCCACAAAATGCTTAAGAATGCACAGAAATGTAAGGTTAGCTTATTTCATCAAAATATTTGAAGATAGAGTAATAAAGTAGAAGAGCTTCTTGTAGAGTAGTAAAGCAGAAGAGCTTCTTGTGTGTTTGGAAAATTTCGTATTCTAAAAAGATTGACATCATGTGCCTAACCGAGCACTTTGTAGCCACAGGATAAAATAAGTTAATATAAAAGATTACACTCCAGTAGCTTTCTCCTGCAGAACTAATGTGGCTAAAGCAGGAGTTGTTACAGATTTTAAGACAAAACACAAGTTTAGGAACATTGAGAAAAGTGGATTTTGTATTCATCAGCACATATGAGTGTATGTTTGTGAATTAATACTGAAAAATGGTTCACTACTAAGTGTAACTGTATTTCCACTGGAAAGTTTTGAACTGTTTATGAGGAAGCTGGATTCCATACTATGCTATCTGTCAGACAGCAGCAAACATTTAATAGTCTGTGGGACTTCAAAGTAGATTTTTGAAAGGATTATGATAGGAAAAATGATGAGGAAACATTATGTGGAGCCTACAATTTGATCTCAGTGACTAACTTTCCAACACAGTTGGACGAAGACAGTAGGGCCCTAAATGATAATGTTTTCTTTGGCAAATCTCAAAGCAAGGAAATAACTGTTTACCTAGTCACAAATGCTATCTCTGACCATGGTGCACAGAGATTGGCTAAATAACATAGTGCCTTACAGTATGGGTACTCCTCAGTAGAAATCAGTAAAAATAATTAATGACTCCAGGACAAATGCGTGTAAGAATATATCATAAGAGATGTCCTGGGATGAAATATATAATGAACCAAATGCTAACATAAAATTTAATATATCCCATGAGAAATTCATATCATTAGTTGAAAATAGCATTGTGCATAAGCTAATCAGGGCAACGGCCTTGCCGCAGTGGATACACAGGTTCCTGTGAGATCATCGAAGTTAAGCGCTGTTGGGCATGGTCGGCACTTGGATGGGTGACCATCCAGGCCGCCATGCACTGTTGCCATTTTTCGGGGTGCACTCAGCCTCCTGATGCCAATTGAGGAGCTACTCGACTGAATAGTAGCGACTTCAGTCAAGAATACCATCATTACGACCGGGAGAGCGGTGTGCTGATCCAACGCCCCTCCTATCCGCATCCGCCACTGAGGATGACACGGCGGTCGGATGGTCCTGGTAGGCCACTCGTGGCCTGAAGACGGAGTGTTTTTTTTTATAAGCTAATAAGAAAGGACATTAAAAGCCATCTAAAAAACAATGAATTAGTAGAGGGATTAAATTATCATGTGAAAGGAAAATGGAAATGTATCCATTGGTAAGAGCAAGCAGAAATACTACAGTAGTTGCACATTACAATAAGTACTCAAAATTATCAAGAAAGTTTGTTTTAAAAACCAAGGAACGTGCACATAATGTCAAAAATCAACATTTCCAACAACAGACTTAAGGCTAAATTGAATGTAGTGAAATGAGAGACAGGACAACCAGTCGCAGAACTGGGTAACATCATTACTGAACTAAATGGGAGGGCTATAAATTATGAGTCACACATAGCTTAGGGGACATAATTCTGACTGGAGAGAAATCATGTATATGGTTCCCCAAGGCTCAGTCTTAGGTGTACCATTGTTCCTAATATACATGAATGACCTTCCATTTAATGTACAACAGGTAGAGTTATTCTTTTTGCAGATGACACTAGTATTGTAATCAATCCAAACATACATGCAGAAACAGAAGAAATGATAAACAGTGTTGTTAAAAGTATCATTGACTGGATTTCTGTGAATGGTCTCGTCCATAATTCCAAAAAGACACAACATATGAGTTGACTGGAAGGACTGAACTAGAGACTTCAAGGGTCCTGTGACAAGCTTTGCTGTGAATTCTTGGACCTGCGGTGTAGGACTGAGAACTGTAGGGTCCTTCCAAGTGTGCACTACACATCAGAGGCTGCTAGTCAGGTAGCTGACTGTGTCTGGGGTGTTGACAAAGTTTTTTCAGATTAGGAGACTCTCCATCCAACCCAGGCAGCTATAGGTGTAGGAAACCTAGAAGTATCAGTGTAAGATCAAAAGAAATGCCTCCCACAGGTGAGAGTATTAAAATCTTAATAATAAACTGCTGAATCATTTCCAACAAAATGCCAGAATTTGAAGGGCTCGTGAAAAACAGTGAAACTCACATAATACTAGGTACAGAAAGCTGGTTGAAACTTGAAATTGATAGCAGTGAGATTTTGGGGGAAAATTTCAATGTATATCAAAGGAATGGGCAAATTGGAAATGGAGGCGGTGTATTTGTCACAGTAGTCAAGAAACATAAATCCTCTGAGATACAAAATTGAAGTTGCAAGTGAGATTGTTTGGGCAAGACTCTGTATCGTGGGCAGGCATCAGATGATAACTGGATCCTTCTATCACTCACCGGACTCATCTCCTAGTGTAACCACAAACTTTAGAGAAAGTCTCAGTTTCCTCAACCATATTATAATTACTGATGTAGACTTTAATCATACAACAGTTAACTGGGAAAATTAAAGGTTTGTTAGTGGTGGGTATGGTAAGACATCATGTGAAACATTATTACATGCTTTCTTTGAAAGCTATCTAGAACAGATAGTTAGGAGCCCTACCCATGACAGAAATATTTTGAATCTAATGGCAACAAATAGACCTGACCTCTTTGAGGATATCCACATCAAAACTCGTATCAGTGACCATGACATGGTTATGGCAACAGTGATTACCAAAGGACAACTAAAACAAGCAGAAAGATGTATATGTTCAGTAAACTAGATAAAAAAATCAGTGGTGTCATGTCTCCCTGCAGAAGCATGTAGAGGAACTAAGACTCAAGTTCAAAAGAATCGTTGACTGTGCATTGGATAGATACAAACCCAGTAGAACAGTCTATGATGGGAGGGAACCTCCATGGTATACAGTCACTGCAAAGAAACTTTTAAAGAAACAGATGTTACTACACAATAGGTGTAAAACAAAGCATAGGGCTATAGATAGAGAGATGCTGAATGAAACACACTTGGCTGTCAGGAGAGCAATGTGTGTTGCATGCAGTGACTACTGTAGCAGAATATTGTCAAATCATCTTTCACAGAACCCAAAGAAATTATGGTCATATATAAAGACAGTTATAGTGCCAACATTAATGTCCAATTTCTAGTGAATGAGACAGGAGCTGACAATGAGAGTGACAAAGCAAAAGCTGAAAAGCTTGACACTGTATTTAAATGTTCCTTTACAAAAGAAAACCCTGGAGAATTGCCCTCAGTTTAATCTTCTTACCACTGAAAAGACGAATGAAACAAGTATTAGTGTCATTGGTGTTGAGAAACAGCTGAAATTGTTAAAGTTGAATAAAGCTCCATGGTCTGATGGAATCCCTGTCCGAATCTATACAGAATTTGTGTCTGAGTTAGCCCCTCTTCTAACTGTAATCTATCGTAGATCTCTTGAACAAAAACCGTGCCCAGCACAGGTCACAACAATCTATAAGAAGGGTAATACATGTGATCCACAAAACTACTGTCCATTATCCTTGATGCTAATTGTTGTAGAATCTTAGAACATAGTCTGAGCTCAAACAAAAGAGGTATCTCGAACAGAATGACCTCAATGCCAGCCAACATGAATTCCAAAAACGTCAGTCATGTGAAACCCAACTCACACTTTTCCCACATGACATATTGAAAGCTCTGGATCAAGAAAGTCATATGTATGCAGTATTTCTTGGTTTCTGAGAAGTATTTGACTCTGTACCACACCTACACTTATTGTCAAAAGTATGATCATATGGGGTATCAAGTGAAATTTGTGTCTGGATTGAGGACTTTTTGGTAGGGAGGACACAGCATGTTATCTTGGATAGAGAGTCATTGTCAGATGTAGAAGTAACTTCGAATGCACCCCAGTGAAGTCTATTGGGACTGTTGCTGTTCATGTTCTACATTAATGACCTTGCAGACAATATTAATAGTAAAATCAGGCTTTTTTGTAGATGATTCAGTTATCTATAATGAAGTACTATCTGAAAGAAGCTGCATAAATGTTCAGTCGGATCTCAGATTTCAGGTTTCAAATTGGTATGAAAATTGGCAACTTGCTCTAAATTTCAGAAATGTAAAATTGTGCTCTTTACCAAACAGAAAAGTGTAGTATCCTATGACTATAATATCAATGAGACGCAGTTGGAATTAGCCAACTCGTATAAGTACCTGTGTGTCACAGGTTGTAATGGTATGAAATGGAATGATCACATAGGTTCAGTCATAGGTAAAGCAGGTGGAAAACTTTGTTTATTGGTAGAACACAGAGGAAGTGAAATCAATCTACAAGGGAGACTACTTACAAATCACTCATGTGACCCATCGTAGAATATTGCACAAGTGTGTGGATCCCATACTAGGCAGGACCAACAGGGGATATTGAACATATATAGAGAAGGGCAGCATAAATGCTCACATGTTTGTTTAATCCATGGGAGTGTGTCACAAAGACACTGAAGGCACTGAAGTGGAAGGCATTTGAAGACATAAGTAAACTATCCCAAGAAAGTCTATTAACAAACTTTCAGGAATGAGCTTTAACTGGTGACTAGGAATGTACTACAATCCACCTCACATTGCTCACATTGGGTCATGAGGATAAGATTAGAATAACTACTGCATGCACAGAGACATTCAAACAATCATTCTTCCTGTGCCCCATATATGAATGGTACAGGAAGACCCCCAATAATTGGTTACAGTGGGATGTACACCTCTGCCATGCAGTTCATAGTAGTTTGCAGAATATAGATGTAGATTTTGATATTCAGTTCTGCACAACTAGTGGTACTATACCAATGATAAGTGTAACACATGGTGTGGAAGTGATAAATAGTGTGGAAAATTTTTGCATACCCATACTGATGAGAACATTTTAAACTCCTAAAACGACTTATTTCAGCCACATTTGGACTTAGAATCACTGAAAATCCTGGGGAGAAAGAAACCAGTTGATTGAAATATTTTGCATATTTTCATTCAATAATCTTACATGGAGTAATGTTCTGGTGTAATTCACCTTTAAGAAAGAAAGTCTTCATTGCACAAAAATTTTCTGTAAGAATAATATATAGTGCTCACCCATGATCATCTTGTAGACATCTGTTTAAGGAATTGGGCATTTTGACTACTGCTTCACAGTATATTTATTCCCTCACAAAGTTTGTTGTAAATAATCCATTACAGTTCAAAAGGAGCAATGATGTACTTAATTACAATATCAGAGGAAAAATGATATTCATTACTCCACATTATAGTTGTCTTTAAGCACAAAAAGGGGTGTACAGTGCTGCAGCTAATATTTTTGATCACTAACACTGTAAGATATGATGTCTGGTAGACAGCAAAGTAAAATAAACATATACACACACAAACACGAAGAAAAATCTGATGCTTACCAAATAAAGGATGGCAATGCCTGGATAATAGCATGTTTCAGAATGTCTTTAATTAAAGTAGTCACCCAGCAGCTACTGTTCCAGTTCAGCTGGTTTTCTTGATCTGAATTGTCTACAATATCGTCAGTTACATAATGATCCATGTAACTGGCCCATGGACAACTAGAGTTAGTGGAACAGATATAATAGTGGGTATAACCACTCTGTGATCAGGTATTACTGCATGTTCCACTTAGCGATATGCACAGTGGCATGATCAGGGTAATTTGGCCTTGTTCATGAGGTGACAATTCATCAACTGCAGAAGGTGAGTTTTCAAGTTATTTGGCTGGGTTGGTAAGCTGTAAGATGGTGGCAGCACAAAAGGTGTTTCAGGCAAATACAGCAAAAAAGATTTGAAACTTGTATTATGTGTGTAAGTCAAATGAGCAGATAATCTAACAGTGGCTGTGACAATGTCACAACAGGAACTTTTGAATAAACGCCCATTGTTAAAGTAGCCCAATAAGTCTGAGACGTAAATGTATAATTATAGCAGAGAAGTGCTTCTGCAGTTGGTTGTGATACCAATTACTGTAAACTTTTCCCAACAGGTATGAACTGAGGTTCATGCATCACGTAAACAGAGTGGGAGCAAGGGGAGAACCTTAGTTCCCTCTAAAAACAATGCATTTTCACAATTTGTGACACAAGTGCAGAGAGATGAAGTAGGACACATGTAACAACCTGTGTGAATGCAAAGCTGGAACTCAGTCAGAGGTTTAGCAGAGCATGTTTGAAGACCTTTAACAACAACCATGATGTCCTTTGTTTGCCAAACAATGTGTTTCTGAGCAACTACCCAGGTGAGTAGGAAGTGATAATGGCAGTAACATTTCAACTCACAGTTAGCGTTAGTGACTTTAATATGTGAATGTGTAAACAAAAGAGGAAATTAAAGATTCTCATCCATGTGAAAAAATTGAAATAAGTACATTTGGATGTACACTAGAGTAACAGTCATGATTAACTGTCTGAGCTCATAACAGTCTGAACAAACCAGCATGTCACACACTATACCATGTAGCCCACTACACAATGAACTGGTATCAGGTATTCACAATAGAGAAATAAGATATAAATGTTTATGGTGGGTTAGTCTTTTGTTTTTTAAATGATCTAGTCTTGCAACTACTCAGGGATGTAATTGGTCTATGACAGTACTAAATGACTTACCAAATGAAAGTGCTGGCAGGTCGACAGACACACAAACAAACACAAACATACACACAAAATTCAAGCTTTTGCAACAAACTGTTGCCTCATCAGGAAAGAGGGAAGGAGAGGGAAAGACGAAATGATGTGGGTTTTAAGGGAGAGGGTAAGGAGTCATTCCAATCCCAGGAGCGGAAAGACTTACCTTAGGGGGAAAAAAGGACGGGTATACACTCGCACACACACACATATCCATCCACACATATACAGACACAAGCAGACATATTTAAAGACCAAACTCTTTGTCTTTAAATATGTCTGCTTGTGTCTGTATATGTGTGGATGGATATGTGTGTGTGTGTGCGAGTGTATACCCGTCCTTTTTTCCCCCTAAGGTAAGTCTTTCCGCTCCTGGGATTGGAATGACTCCTTACCCTCTCCCTTAAAACCCACATCATTTCGTCTTTCCCTCTCCTTCCCTCTTTCCTGATGAGGCAACAGTTTGTTGCGAAAGCTTGAATTTTGTGTGTATGTTTGTGTTTGTTTGTGTGTCTGTCGACCTGCCAGCACTTTCATTTGGTAAGTCACATCATCTTTGTTTTTAGATATATTTTTCCTATGTGGAATGTTTCCCTCTATTATAACAGTACTAAATGAGTCAGATGGAAAGAACATCTAGCAGAACCCGAAAATATTAGTTCTCTTAAGGTGGAAAGACAGGAAGAGAAAGAGGGAGACATCATACACTCAAATTACTATGTGGATTACATTTAACCATAAAGAGAAACAAAACTTATGAAATAAGTATATTGCCAGATGAATCTTATGTCTCCCTTCACCTCATTGGAATACCAGGACATAATGAAGCTTAAATTGGTAAGAGTCAAAGGGAGTGTGTGGCTGCAAGGAATGCTATACGGAAGTCTACTGATGTACTGATTGACTGTTGATATACTGAATCATTCCTGTAGAAAATAATACTGGAGATGCAGTTCAGAACCTGTGATAAACCTTCAGAAAATAGATAAAATGAACAATGTGGCAGGGATAGAGTGATACCTCAGTAATATTGACTGGAATAGTAAGATAGAACTGGTACTGTTGCAGTTACATAGTCCAGATGAGCCCAGACTAGTTTCTCCTTGACAGAAGAAGAAAAACAAAATAAATTCAATGATACAGAGGTAGAATAAGGAATGGCAGGAAGGAGTTCAAAAAATAATTACAATGACATGTGACTGCTGGCACCTACCAGGGTTTCACCAACAATACGCGTGATTGCATGTCATGCCTTGTCAGCAGTGTAATGATCCATATCACTGAGAGGTTGTCCCTCTTTGTCCTTGTTTAATGTAGGTATAAATGGTTCTACATGAACTAGTTAGCAGGTAACCGCATTGAAAGAGGCTAATGTGATCTCCATTACCCTGTGCCAACATCATAAGGTGGTCTAATAGTTAATGGAACTTGTATCTTTACCCACAGTTCCAGGGTACTATCAAAATTATGACCACTTGAATATTAAACAATTGCCAGGTTTTGTGGGATTAACTTGCCTTAACCACACCTCTACATCTGAATGATGGAAGACACCTTAGGGGCATAACCACAGTTAAGAAAATAGTACAACAGTATTCAGCCAGAATACCCCACAGTCTAGTTCACAGTAACAAAACTCAATGGAAGGGTAATGTGTCACTATAGTACACAAAATAAATAGTTTTTCCAAGGAGATATTAAATCACAGTCACTTACTTACCCATAAAAGGAAGAAATAAAACCAGTGTTGGAAGGAATATTAACTCCTTAAAGTATTTGTGAACGAAAATTCCCCAATATTTCAGGTAAACATATAAGAAATGGTGCACACTGTCGACATATTTCATAAGGTATGTTATAAAACATATCCCCTTAAGCTTAAATATGGCTATATATATTTCATACTTCCTCCCAATACATACAATAGCTTCTATAAACCCTAAACTTCAACATAATGTTTCACCTAAAGTGCTCTCATCATACTTGTTACTAGATTGTTTCTGTAATTCCTTGCTTACTAGTTTTGGTTAGTCTCAGGAGAAAGGAGCTGTCATAAGCTTATCTCTGTAACATATGAAATATACTAAGTAAAACACAAAAGATAGCTAATACATAAAATAATAAAACAGAGGCTCATAAAAACATTGAAAATAAAACACACGTGAAACACTTAAGTATAAAATGCTGACTTGGTGGTCTCAATGTGCTGCCATGGTCTTCTGATGGTGGATTTACCTGTGATATTCAGGACTCCATGTACAATACCTTTTCTAAATTATGCTAAGTCTAACTTTTAGAAGTGTAAGACAAGACCTAAAATGGTATATTGCAAGAATTGTAGTCTCTATTTCTGTGACAATCATAGTTGTTTTCAGTGACTGATTCATTGAGTTGAAAATTTCCTCATGTGGCTGTATGTGTATTTGAGTAGGCTGTGCCTAGTAGCATATCTGTAACCAAGGACAACATAGCCTCTTGCTGACTCAGCTGGGCAAAGGAAGCTTCAGCAAAGCCAATTTCTCACTATGCCGACAGTAGCACATATACGCGTGGTGCGACATCGAGCCTTGTATGATTTGCTTGGGATTCAGTCTACCAACCTACACTGTGCACGGATATGGGAAGTAAACATATCTTGTTTACTGAATGTTAAAATGTAGCTGCAGATTATCCTTCTGTTGCTGTAAAACATGACAAACTGTTTCTCTTGAGCTTGTAATTGGTTCTCCAGTAATACAGGTTGCAGCAGATAGTGTCTGTATGAACAGTAGCTGTGGTTTGCTTTGGTGTTAACGTTGGAAAATCTTTCAACCTAGAATAGGTCTTGATGAATGATTTAATCACTTTAACATCTTGTTCTGCAATGAAATCATACAATTGTTGGTCTTTATTACTAATGAATTCTAGAGTGTTGTGCTGTTGCAATTGGGAATGCAGAATTGGAGTAAAAACTTAGACAGAGCTGTTTATAGTGATTGTTGTGACTCGCCGATCATTCAAAGTGCCGTCGCACAATTACGCGCGTCCTCTATGTGCGGCGCTGTCTGCCAGCCATGCAGCAGCTGCGCCACTTAAGCAGCCAGCTGAGCAGCGGCCAGCCGAGCAGCAGCCGCTAGACTGGGACTCAGTGCTCATTCAAATGCTAACGTGTACACATGTCTTGCTTGTCAACTTACTCTGTGACTTATATGTGTTGTGTCATTCTGAAATATATGTGTTAAACTTGACATTATAACAGGTGGCGACGAGGTAGTGGATTTTTCCTTTTCACTGTTGACCCACAGGGTTCCATGGCTACTGTCGAGCAACTATTGCAAAATCTCCTTGAACAGTAAACGCTTCTAACAGCAGCGATTCGTGATTTCGATGCAGCGTCAAATGCGGGGCGTTTCTCGTCGTTGGCTATACCTCCTTTTCCTCCTTACGACGAGACGGTGGAAGACTGGTCTGATTATGAAAAATGTCTTCAACAGCACTTCTTGGCATTTCATGTCACGGACGAACAACCATGTAAGTCTCTGTTCCTTTCCCGGATTTCACCTCAAATGTATCGGTTGTTGTCGCAATTGGCTCCTTTGAAGGATCCTGCGTCTTTGTCCTTTGCTGATATGTGCTCACTTCTGTCTGTCTATTTTCAAAAGCAAACACATGTGGTAGCCTCTCATGTTGCCTTTTATCGTTGTCAAAAACAGCCACATCAATCCTATCGTGCTTGGGCTGCTGAACTTCACGGCCTCAGTCGAAAGTGTCAATTTGTTACTGACGTTCACAAAGAATCCTATGCCGATTCCATGGTACGGGATGCTATTATCCGGTCGGCGCCCAACAAAGAAGTTCGTCAACGTGCCCTTCAGTTGGCAAATCTGACTCTAGATGAAGTTCTCTCCATTGCGCAGTCTTTTGAAATTTCTTGTGCCACTGGGGCGCAAAGAGAGGCATGGGGTGATGTCGGGGAAATACAACCTCTGTGCGCTGTTGACGACGCGTGCGGCGCGTCCCCGCCGGCCGATGTGGCCGCAGTGCGCTCCCATGCGCAGCCTCGGCCTAGCCGTAAATAACCCGCTAAGAAACTGCAGCAAAACCCCCAGCAACTTCCTTCATGTCCACAGTGTTTTACGAAACATTCACACGAGGATTGTCCCCAACGTTGGGCTGTGTGTCACAATTGCAAAAAGAAAGGTCATGTGTCTTCCGTTTGCAAATCCGACTGCATACAAGATGTTCATGAACATGATGCTGATTCTGATTCTGTGTTGTCTGTCAATTGCACTTCTTCCCTTTCAGGGAAGTTATTCCTCACTGTCCAAATCCTTGGTTGAGATGTTTGCATGCAAGTGGATACCGATTCTGCTGCCACTATAATTAATACTCAGACATATCTTCAGTTGGGTTCTCCACTCCTGTCACCTGTCACTCGGCAATTACGGACGTACAATAAACAGAAGATTTCTCTCTTGGGACAGTTTAATGCTGAGGTATCTTACAAATCCATCATTTACACTGTTCCCATATTTGTGGTCGACCAGAGCAACACAGAAAATCTTTTTGGTTTCGATGCCTTTTGCGTTTTTGGGTTCTCCATAGATGACTCTGTCAATATCGTCTCTGATGCTATTCCTTATGCTCAACTGGATTCCTTGTCGACGACATTTTCGTCCCTTTTTTCTCCTGGGTTAGGCCATGCAAACGACTTTGAAGCTCATATCACGCTCAAACCCACTGCTCGGCCTAAGTTTTTTCGGGCTCAGCCCATTCCTGTAGCCCTTCGTGATTGGGTAAAACGGGAGTTGGATCGTCTCACTACTTCAGGGGTCTTGCGTCCTGTCACTTCCAGTGAGTGGTCCTCTCCTGGCGTTGTCGTTGCTAAGCCAAATGGTGATATTCGTCTCTGCGGTGATTTCAAAGCCACTGTAAATGCTCAATGCCTCATCGACACTTACCCCTTGTTTCATCCATCAACGTCACTTCCCGACAAGGCTGCACACCGCCTCCAGCGTTGGGCTCTTTACTTGTCTCGTTTCAATTATGAGATTCATTTCTGGCCAACGGCTCAACATGCAAATGCTGATGCTCTGTCTCGCCTTCCCATGGGTCCTGATCAGGCATTCAATAGGGACGAACTGTTGTGTTTCCACCTGGATGTTGCCGAGCAGCGGGTTGTGGACGGATTCCCCATCACTGGGGGCAGGCTGGCAACTGCTACAGGTTCTGAGCCTACCCTCTCCTGGGTTTTACGCTGTATTCAGAAGGGTTGGCCAGATCGCCCGTCCGCTAAGACTTCTGATCCGTTGTGGAACTACTACGCTTTGCGCTACCGCCTCACTGCTAGGGATGGTGTTATCCTCCTCTCCACTGACAATGCTTCACCGCGTGTTGTGGTACCTGCGTCTTTGCATGCTTCGGTCTTGCGCCTCCTTCACCAAGGGCACTGGGGTGTGTCTTGCACACAATCTCTGGCGCGCTGTCATGTGTACTGGCCTGGCATTGACTCTGAAATAGCACACATGGTCGCTGCCTGTGGCCCTTGTGCATCACAGGCCGCTGCCCCGAAGTCATCTTTGTCACCGTGGCGTTCGCCTGAGAAGCCCTGGGAGCGCATTCATGCTGACTTTGCGGGACCCTTTTTAGGTACATATTGGCTCCTCGTAATTGATGCCTACTCTAACTTTCCTTTCATTGTCCATTGCACATCGCCTACCACCGCGGCAACCACCAGTGCTCTCGCCAGCATTTTTTCTTTGGAAGGCCTCCCCTCTACTCTTGTTACCGATAATAGTCTGCAATTTGCCTCTTCCGAATTTGCGGATTTTTGTGCTCGTCACAGCGTTATGCATTTCACGGCCCCGCCGTTCCATCCACAATCTAACAGTGAGGCTGAATGACTGGTCCGCACATTTAAGGCTCAGATGCGGAAACTTCTGACTTCTTCTGCTGCTGATGATGCGCTTCTCCAGTTTCTGGCGTCTTACTGTTTCACCCCCATGGGCAACCACAGCCTGGCTGAGCTCTTACATTGCTGACAGCCCCGCATGCTACTTCATCTTCTGCGGCCTTCCACCTCGCGGCCGCGGGTGCCTTCACTTGGCCGGTTCACCGCCGATGACCGCCGATGACCTCGTCTGGGTACGGGGACATGGCAGGCGGCCAAAATGGAGCCCGGGCCACACCTTAAGACACCGTGGCAGATGCCTGTATGAAATCCAGACGGACATGGGTGTTGCAGTGTGTCATTCGGACCAGCTTCGGCCTCGTGTGCCAGCAACGCCTGTTCCGAATGCCGCTACACCACCTTTGGCTCTACCTGACGCTCGGGATCTTGGCATCTCTCAATACTCACAACGCAGCCCTCTCACCGTCATTGCGATGCCAGCACAAGAACGGACGCCACCAGGAGACGTGCCCATGCAGGAACCGGAAGACCATCCTCTGTCAGAGCAAATCTACTCGCCTCCTCCTCCAACGGACGCCGACACATCACCCATGTCTCCTGTCATATCAACTGGACTTGCCACAACGGGCAGATTGGTGCATGGGGCCCCAGCAGATTCGACCCCTATGTCTCCTGTCATCTCAACCCGTTATCATCGGGGACACTTCCGTCCGTACAGGAAGCCTCCTCCTCGAGACTTTACGGCGAGTCAAACAATGCCTATGGACGTTAGCCATCTCCAGGACACCTCAACCAAGAACAGTGCAACCATTTCAAAGGGGGGAAAAGTGTTGTGACTCGCCGATCATTCAAAGTGCCGCCGCGCAATTACGCACGTCCTCTACGTGCGGCGCTGTCTGCTAGCCATGCAGTAGCTGCGCCACCTAAGCGGCCAGCCGAGCAGCGGCCGCTAGACTGGGACTCAGTGTTCATTCAAAGATTCGACCCCTATGTCTCCTGTCATCTCAACCCATTATCATCGGGGACACTTCCGTCCGTACAGGAAGCCTCCTCCTCGAGACTTTACGGCGAGTCAAACAATGCCTATGGACGTTAGCCATCTCCAGGACACCTCAACCAAGAACAGTGCAACCATTTCAAAGGGGGGAAAAGTGTTGTGACTCGCCGATCATTCAAAGTGCCGCCGCGCAATTACGCACGTCCTCTACGTGCGGCGCTGTCTGCTAGCCATGCAGTAGCTGCGCCACCTAAGCGGCCAGCCGAGCAGCGGCCGCTAGACTGGGACTCAGTGTTCATTCGAATGCTAATGTGTACACATGTCTTGCTTGTCAACTTACTCTGTGACTTATATGTATTGTGTCGTTCTGAAATATATGTGTTAAACTTGACATTATAACAGTGATGTTGAATGATTTTCTTGCAAAAATATAATTAAAATAAAATAAAGTAAAATATGAAATCCCAAGTTTCTTCTGAAAAAATAGGAAAATGGTAACAATCAATCCATGAGAGTGTTGTATCAGTAAGAGATACAACAGCAATGGGCTAGTATGTTGTGTGTAAGGATTATAACAATGCATACATTGTTGAATCTTAGTGGCCAGCGTACAAACAGCAACACACAGGGCTAGTGCACAGTGTACTCCTTATCATACATAGGAATGAGCAGAGCAGTGCTGCTAAGCTGAGCCCACATTTCACATAGTCTCTTTCTTTAGTCCTACTGGTGAGGTACAGTTTAACTGAGGGGAAGAGTAATTGTAATTAGTAAATGTAAGAGGATGCAAAACCTGAATGTGACTGATAAGAACTATATTTGGTCTGGTTAACATGTAGAAGCCATTTATCAAAATCTTCAAACAAAACTGTGTATAAATGAACTATAAAATCAGTAATCATTATGTTTAGATGGGGAGGAGTAGTTACAATAGCTGAAAAGTCATGGTAATGAGGGCAAACAGTCCATTTTTGGATTTTATTGCCTGCTGGACTAGTATCCATAGTAGATTCTTCAGATCCAAATTAATTGTTTATGGGAAATATCTTAGAATTTTGAGCAGCTCAACTTGAGAATGATGAATGAAAGTAACACCATAATTTACTTTGGTGCATGAAATTCTGCACTTTTGCATTAGCAAACTGAAATTATTTACATAGAGACACACACATTCACTGAGATGCCAAAGAAACTGGTATAGACATGCATTTTCAAATAGAGAGATTCGGTCAATGTTGCTACAATGGGAGGTTATCAAGATTTAATCAAGGATGAACATTGTGTTATAGTCAGAGATTTGATGTTTTACCGGATTCCTGATATTTATGGTACACTTATGAAATGGTCATACGTGAAAATCCCCACTTCATCGCTACCTCGGAGATCCTGTGTCTCATCGTATGGAGGCAACCTCATGGATCCATGGACCCTGCACGTTAGCAGGGGACTGTTGAAGCTGGTGGAGGCTCTGTAAGAGTGTGGGGCATGTGCAGTTGGAGTGACAAGGGACACTTGATACATCTAGATATGACTCTGACAGGTGACACGTACGTAAGCATCCTGTCTGAACACCTGCATCAATTCATGTCCATTGTGCATTCTGACAGACTTGGGCAGTTCCAGCAGTACAATGCGACACCCCACACATCCAGAATTGCTACAGAGTGGCTCCAGGAACACTCTTCTGAGTTTGAATGCTTCCGCTGGCCACCAAACTCTCCAGGCACAATCATTGTTGAGCATATCTGAGATGCCTTCTAACGTGCTGTTCAGAAGAGATCTCCACCCCCTCGTACTCTTAAAGATTTATGGACAATCCTGCAGGATTGATGGTGTCAATTCCCTTCAGCACTACTTCAGACATTGGTCAAGTCCATTCCATGTTGTTGTGTAACAGTTCTGTGCTCAGAGCCCTACACGATATTAGGTGTGTTGTGTGTGTGTGTGTGTGTGTGTGTGTGTGTGTGTGTGTGTGTGTGTGTGTGTGTGTGTGTGTGTGTCTAAGAATGTTTTTTGTTTAGACTGCAAATATGAGCATAGCTCAGTTATTGCAAAGAATTGTGATTTGAATAATTTTTGTGACATTGACACTTCTGTGCAAAACCTGAGGTTGGCCTCTCCCCACATATAACAGGCTCTATGCAGAAATGCATATCATAGCAGCCAGCTTCTCTAACATATGAACCTCTGCAACTTGTTGTTGTTGTGGTCTTCAATTCAAAGACTGGTTTGATTCTACTCTCTCCTCTGCAAGCCTCTTCATCTCCAAATAACAGCTGCATCCTCCTGAATCTGCTTACTGTATTCATCTCTTGCTCTCCCTCTATATTTGTACCTCCAACACTTCCCTCCAATACTAAGGTGGTGATTCATTGATGTCTCAGAATGTTTCCTATCAACCAAAGCCTTCTTCTAGTCAGGTTGTGCCATAAATTTCTTTTCTCCTCAATTTTATTCAATACCTCCTCACTATTTACATGATATATGCATCTAATCTTCAGTATTCTTCTGTAGCACCATATTTCAAAAGCCTCTATTCTCTTCTTGTCTAAATTGTTTATTGTCCATGTTTCACTGCCATACACGGCTACGCTCCATGCAAATACTTTCAGAAAAGTCTTCCTAACAATATTAACAAATTTCTCTTCTTCAAAATGCTTTTCTTGCCATTGTCAGTCTACAATTTATATCATGTCTACTTCAGCCATCATCAGTTATTTTACTGCCCAAATAGCAAAACTTCTTTATGACTTTAAATGTCTCATTTCCTAATCTAATTCCCCTAGCTTCACCTGATTTAATATGACTTTACCTCGTGGTCCTTGTTTTGCTTTTGTTGATGTTCATCTTATATCCACCTTTCAAGACACTGTCTGTTGTGTTCAACTGCTCTTCCACATCCTTTACTGTTTCTGACAGAATTACAATGGCATCAGCAAACCTCAAAGTTTTTATTTCTTCTGCCTGAACTTTAATTCCTTCTCCAAATTTTTCTTTGGTTTCCTTCACTGCTTGCTCAGTGTACAGAGTGAATAATGTAAGGGACACACTACATCTCACTATCTTCTCAACCATTGCTTCCTTTTCATGCCCCTCAAATCTTATAACTGCCATCTGGTTTCTGTACTTGTTGTGAATAGCCTTTTGCTCCCCATATTTTATCCCTGCTACCTTCAGAATTTCAAAGAGAGTATTCCAGTCAATATTGTCAAAAGCTTTCTCAAAGTCTACAAATGCTATAAATGTTGGTTTGCCTTTCCTTAATATTTCTTCTAAAATAAGTCATAGTATCAGTATTACCTCACCTGTGTGAGACTGATCTTCCCTGAGTTCAGCTTCAATCATCTTTTCCTTTCTTCTGTAAGATGTTCTTTTTAGTATTTTATAACAATGACTTATTAAACTGACAATTCAATAATATTCACACCTGTCAACAACTGCTTTCTTTGGAAATGGAATGATTATATTCTTCGTGAAGTCTAATGGTTTTTTGCCTCTCTTATGTATATATCATGCCCACCAGATGGAAGAGTTTTGTCATGGCAGCTCCCCTCAGGCAATCAGTAGGTCTGACAGAATGTTGTCTACTGCTGGGGCCTTGTTTTGACTTAAGTCTTTCAGAGCTCTATCAAATTCTTCTCACCGTATCTTGTCTCATATCTCCTCTTTATCTACACCCTCTTTCATTTCTATAAAAGTGCCTGCAAGTTCATCTCCCTTGTATAGACCATCTCTATACTCCCACTTTTCAGCTTTCCCTTGTTTGCATAGGACTGGTTTTCCGTCAGAGTTTCTGATATTCATACCACCACTTCCCTTCGTTCTAGCAGAGACTTCCTTAATTTTCCTGTAGGCAGTATTCATCTTTCTCCTGGTGATATATGCTTCTAAATCCTTACATTTGTCCTCTAGCTACTTTACACTTCCTGTCAGTCTCATTTTTTAGACATTTGTACTCCTTTTTGCCTACTTGATGTGCCACATTTTTATATTTTCTCCTTTTTTATTTAATTCCAATATCTTCTGTGTCACTCAAGGATTTCTACTAGGCCTTGTCTTCTTACCTATTTGATCCTCAGCTGTCTTCACTATTTCGTTTCTTAAAGCTACCCATTCGTCTTCTACTGTATTCCCTTCTCCTGTTCTAATCAACCATTACCTAATGCTTTCTCTAAAACTCTCTACAACCTCTGGTTCTTTCAACTTAACCAGATAACATTTTTTTAATTTCCTACCTTCTTTCATTTTTATCAGTTTTAATCTACAGTTCATTGTGGTGAGAGTCCACATCTGCTCCCGGAAATGTCTTATAATTTAAAATTTGGTTCCAAAACCTCTGTCTTATCATAATATAATCAATCTGAAACCTTCTGGTGTCTCCAGGTCTCTTCCACATATAAAAACTAATTTCATGATTCCTAAACATCTACATCTACATCTACATCTATACTCCGCGAGCCACCTTACGGTGTGTGGCGGAGGGTACTTATTGTACCACTATCTGATCCCCCCTTCCCTGTTCCATTCACGAATTGTGCGTGGGAAGAACGACTGCTTGTAAGTCTCCGTATTTGCTCTAATTTCTCGGATCTTTTCGTTGTGATCATTACGCGAGATATATGTGGGCGGTAGTAATATGTTGCCCATCTCTTCCCAGAATGTGCTCTCTCGTAATTTCGATAATAAACCTCTCCGTATTGTGTGAAAGTGATGATTAATTTACGCTCCGTACAAAATTCTACCAGGTGACTTTCTTTTTCATTCCTTTCACCCAGTCCATATTCACCTATTATTTTTCTTTCTTTCTTTCTCTCCCTTTTCCTACTATCAAATTCTAGTCCCCCATCAAAATTGCGTTTGTGTCTCCCTTAACTATCTGAATAATTTCTTTTATCAATATTATGAAAAGGACAGTTGCTACCTATCATACAGTCACAGATAGGCACAACAGACAGACTGTCACTCAATTTGCTTTTGACCAACAAGGCCTTTCTCAAAAATAGACAAAACACACACACACACTCATGAAAATGCAACTCACACACCCATGACCACAGTCTCGGTGGGGGTAAGGAACAGGCTGGGTCGTTGGAGAGGAGGAGAGATAGCAAGGCAAGTGCTGCTGCAGGAGCGTGACAGGACAAGGTGGAGAGAGGGTAGGGCAGCTAGGTGCAGTAGGGAGGTTAGGCGGAGAGCTGGGGAGAGATTTTGGGAGGGGGGGGGGGCAGAGTAGCAAAAAAGGAAAGAAGTAAAAAGACTGCATGCATTGGTGCAATAGAGGGCTGTGTAGTGCTGGAATGGGAACAGGCAAGGAGCTAGATGGTTAAGGATAATGACTAACAAAGATTGAGGCCAGGAGGGTTATGGGAATGCAGGATATATTGCAAGGAGAGCTCCCACCTGTGCAGCTCAGAAAAGCTAGTGTTGGTGAGAAGGATCAAGATGGCACAGGCTGTGAAGCAGTCACTGAAATGAAGAATGTCATTTTGGGCAGCATGCGCTGCAACAGGGTGGTCCAGATGTTTTTTGGCCATAGTTTGTTGGTGACCATTCATGCAGACAGACAGCTTCTTGGTTGCCATGCCCAGGTAGAATGCAGCACATTGGTTGCAACTTAGCCTGTAGATCATTTGACCGGTTTCACGAATAGCCCTGCCTGTGATGGGATTGGTGAAGTTTGCGACCAAACTGTAGTAGGTGCTGGTGGGAGGATTCTGGGACAGGTCTTTCATCTAGGTCTATTACAGGGATACGAGCAATGAGGCAAGGAGTTGGGGGCAGGGGTTGTGTATGGATGGTTCAGTGGGCAACAGAATACCATTTGGAGGGGGGGGGGGGGGGAATGGAGGAAAGAATAGTGGATAGGACATTTATCATTTCAGGGCATGATGAGAGGTAGTCAAAACCTTGTTGGAGGATGCAATTCTGTTCCTCCAGGCCTGGGTGGTATTGAGTCACGAGGGAGAAAACTCATCTGTGGCTCGACAGTGGGACTTTGGGAGGTGGTGGGTGACTGGAAAGATAAGAGATGGGAGATCTGTTTCTGCATAAGGTTGTGGGGCTAATTGCAGGCTGTAAAGGCCTATGTGAGACACTTGGTGTATTTTGAGAGGGACCACTAGGCACTGCAAATGTGACGGCCACCGGTGGATAGGCTGTATGGAATGAAATGGGTGACAGCTGTCAAACCGGAGATATTGGAGGTATTGCTGGTGATTGGTAGGTTTGATATGGACAGACGTACTGATGTAGCCATCTTTGAGATGGAGGTCAACTTCGACGAAGGTGGCTTGTTAGGTTGAGTAGGACCAGGTGAAGCGAATGGGGAAGAAGGTGTTGAGGTTCTGGTGGAATGTGGATAGGCTGTCCTCAACCTCAATCCAGATCACAAAGATGTCATCAGTGAATCTGAACAAGGTCAGGGGTTAGTCATTCTTGGCGTTTGGGAAGGATTCCTCTAGGTGGCCCGTGAATAGGTTGGCATAGGATGGTGCCATCCAGTTGCCAATAGCTGTACCCTGGTTTTGTCTGTAGGTAATGCCTTCAAAGGAGAAGTAATTGTGGGTGAGGATGTAGTTGGGCATGGTGACTAGGAAGGAGGTTTTTGGTTTGGAATCCATTGGGCACTGGGAAAGGTAGCTTCAGTAGTGGTAAGGCCATGGGCATTAGAGATATTTGCGGAAAGGGAGATGGCTCAAGGTGAAGAGGAGGCTAACACGTGGTAAAGGAACAGGAACTGTAGAGAGCTGGTGGAGGAAATGGTCAGTATATTTTATATAGGAGGGTAGGTTGTGGGTAATAGGCTGAAGGTGTTGGCTTATGAGAGCAGAGATTCTGTCAGTGGGGGCGCAGTAAGTGCCACAATGGGATGTTGTAGATGGCTGGGTTTATGGACTTTAGAAAGCACATAGAAAGTAAGAGTCAGAGAGTGGTAGGTGTGAGGGGAGAGATGGACTCTGGAGAGAGGTTCTGGGATGGGCCTAAGGATTTCAGGAGACCCTGGAGATCTTGTTGGATTTCTGGAATGGGGTCGCTGTGGCAGGATTTGTAGGTGGATGAATCTGCCAGCTGGCAGAGTCCTTCTGCCAGGTAATCACTGTAGTTCAAGACAACAATGGTGGAGCCTTTGTCAGCAGGTAGGATTATAAGGTCATGATCGATTTTTAGGTGTTGGATTGCAGTTATTTCTGTGGATGTAAAGTTAGGTTGCATGTTGAGGGATTTGGGGAATGATGGCAAGGCAAGATTTGTGGTTAAGAAATTCTGGAAAGTTAACGGGGTGATTTGGGGGCAACGGGGGTGGATCATGGTTGGATGGGGGGGGGGGGGGGGGGAGGGTGAACTGAGTCAGGCAGAAATCAACACTGGTCTTTGGTTGAGTCTGATTGGTGGTGAAATAGTGTTTCCACTGTGTTTCAAGAAGGAGAGAAGGTCTTTAACAAGTCCTATCTGACTGAATTTGGGAATGGGACAAAACATGAGGCCCTTGGAAAGGACTGATATTTCTGTGGGTCTAAGGCTTTTGGATGAAAGGTTCATGAAAAACTCAGCCAGTATGAAATTCTAGAAGCTATCCCCACACCTATTATTCAATTATGCACCTCTTTTAGATGATGTGATATCATCTACTTTTATGTAGGAGTTGTGATAAGTAAAACTTTGGCCCTCAATCTACAAGTAAATAAAAGGTTCTAAGCTGATGATTCAAACAATGGAAAATCCAGGATGTAATGTAACAATATCATGAGAAGGAAAGTTGCTACTCACCATATAGCAAAGATGCTGAGTCGCAGATAGGCACAGCAAAAAGACTTTCGCAATTAAAGCTTTCTGCTATTGACCTTCATCAGCAACAGACAGACACACACACACACACACACACACACACACACACACATGCAAACGCAACTCACGCACATGACTGCAGTCTCAGGCAACTGAAACCACACTGTGGGCAGCAGCACCAGCGCATGATGGGAGTGGCGACTGGGTGGGGGTAAGGAGGAGGATGGGGCAGGGATGGGGAGGGATAGTATGGTGGGGGTGGTGGACAGTGTATTCCTAGGTATGTTTATTCATGTTAGTGAAATTGCTGAATTGTGTAATTCCATATGTAATTTTCCAAAAAATGGTCATTGAAGTAATTTTACATTAAGCAAAGGATCAACACATTAAGAAGTTGAGGTATTTATCTTTGTCTTATCATCATTTTATCTTTGCTTTATCATCTTTTGACTCAGTGATGCACTTGAAAATGGGCGTATAACCCAAAACCTAGGTTGTGCAGCAAACATAATAAAATTTGTGAAATAAGGCAAAAAACCATGTTTGTTTAGTTAGTTTACAATGTTTCAATAAGCACCCACAGTCAATTCAATTAAAATGATATTTAGATAATTTTAATGCCTAATGTGTTAAATGACTGCTGGGGTCCTTTATACTTAGCATCCACAAAAGAGCAGCATTGTCAGTGACCACAGTGAAATTTCTTCTGTAAAAATAACATTTTAAGATGTTAACTCCAAATACAAGCACTAGGAACTCTTTCTTCTTGGTACTGTAATTGGCTTCTGCTTGATGTAACTTGTGGCAATCATCGAACACCAGAATCAAGTGTCAACACAGTGTGCTATATTTGAATTATCAGAATCTTTGACTATTCAAGTTAGTGCCACCATTGTAATTTTCTCTTCAGTCTTATTCCAGCGCTGGTCATGTGATGGTGTACTGTGTACAGTGTACATAATAGATATGGAGTTTATATACAGGGTGATTCAAAAAGAATACCACAACTTTAGGAATTTAAAACTCTGCAATGACAAAAGGCAGAGCTAAGCACTATCTGTCGGCGAATTAAGGGAGCTATAAAGTTTCATTTAGTTGTACATTTGTTTGCTTGAGGAGCTGTTGACTAGGCTGAAAACCAAACTACCCGAGGCAGCCCGTGACAGAGCACTTCATCACTGGCCTCCAAGAAGCCCCTATCTTACCCCATGTGATTTTTTCTTATGGGGGTATGTTAAGGATATGGTGTTTCGGCCACCTCTCCCAGCCACCATTGATGATTTGAAACGAGAAATAACAGCAGCTATCCAAACTGTTACGCCTGATATGCTACAGAGAGTGTGGAACGAGTTGGAGTATCGGGTTGATATTGCTCATGTGTCTGGAGGGGGCCATATTGAACATCTCTGAACTTCTTTTTGAGTGAAAAAAAAACCTTTTTAAATACTCTTTGTAATGATGTATAACAGAAGGTTATATTATGTTTCTTTCATTAAATACACATTTTTAAAGTTGTGGTATTCTTTTTGAATCACCCTGTATAAAGTGGTGTTTACATTTTTAATACAAGAATTATATGATCTGTTCCCCATAGCCGTGTCTCTGGCCTTCTGTGGTATGACCATGCACCTGTTTTCGCTGCACACATTTTGTATTATTCATGAGCCATAAAGTACTAATGAAGCACCATGTGGAGTGTGATTTGGAAGCTGCCATGAGTTTACCTGCAGTCTCTTCCACTGATGAAGTGCCAGCAGTTTGGACATCGACAGTTGCAAGTACATTTTCACATCTGTATGTTCCCATGCCAGCACAACATAACCTAATCAGTACTGTCCATAAGATGTGGAGCACACAGACTACACTGAGTCTACATGAATGGCAGTTCACAGACTTTGTACCACATCTGTAACAAGAACTACCTTCGCCACAGTGCCCCACAACATTTGAAGGGAAAACATTTCCTGCCAGCCCAACACATAGACATGTACTCCCACCTGACTCGCATGTCATTACATTCCCACAGCAACAACCTGCAACCATCTATGAAGCTGCCATGATGCCTGCACCTACCACATTTTCTCCCATGTCTTGTGTGTTGTGTGGACAGACACTTACACTGCATTACAGACAGATTGTATATCAGTTTCTGGGTAGCCACAGCCCATCTCCACCACCCCCTTGCACTGCCATCTTCCAATGACGCTACAGCAGCCACTTGTCAGGCAGTATCAAAAGCTTCGACAACCTCAGAAACACAACCCTACAATATGGTGGATAATATCCTGGACATACATGGCATGTCGGGAGACAACACATACTTCATGTGTTTGATGAGCCATCTATCTGACAAAGCAGACCTGGTCAGTGATCTATTGCTAATGCCACTGAGCAAGCACAAATATGCAACCACAAGAGCTTGTATCACCAAGCATCTATCGCATCCTCCTGCAGAGGCCATCCACCCTCTTATTCATGAAGTCTCTTTAGGGGACTGTATGCCTCCTCAACTTTGGTGCCACTTATGAGCTCAGGTCAGCGTTAACAAACTCCCCGACCTCATACTCTGGTTGTTGTGCCTCGCGACATTGCCATCAGATCTTCAGCTATATCTGTTGACCCATAAAAACTCCACCCTGGAAGAAAAGCTGCATGTGCAGGACCAGGCATACAACATCATTAAACACCACCAGATCATGTCCTCCTGTTTTTTGGATACACCAGAAGTTGGTAGCACAGCACTGTCCCCAAATCCTGCATTTCATCAGCCAGCCGGCAGAAGCTGGGTGTGCGGCATACAATGGCAGCCGATGGTGCCACCTAGCAGCCAGACAACCATACCTGCTGCCACTTCTCACCCAATTGCCCCGCCCACCCCCACCCCATGAAACCAGCTTCCTGGGCCAGGTGCCACACACAACATACCCACTATGTTGGCATCATGTTATATTGGGGGATGACGTGCATTCTTGTCGCACACTCTGCAATTACCCAAAAGTGAAGCGCATGTCTAAATAGGCACCATGACTCACACCAACACTTCAGGGCACCAGTCACATCTGCAGCTGACCACTCCCACTGCTCATCATCTCAGCAGACTATATATCTATGACAGGATCACCACACTCTATTTCCTTGTAGACACGGATGCTGATGCTAACGTCATTCCCAAGTTGAGCACTCCACCTGTGCTCTTTCTGTCTGCTACACTTCTCCAGGCAGCCAACAACTCCCAGTTCATGTCCATGGTTTGGCTGAACTTCACCTGCATCTCTTGTCTGCCTTCCACTGGACTTTCTGCATCATGGATTTCAACTGCCCCATTATTGGCATGGATTTCTTATGCAACCTCTGGTTCTCACCAGATCTCGAAGCAGCGACCCTCTTGCACTATGCTATCGACAGCCAGATATGAGGGGTCTTTGATACCACCCCACTGCCTCCTGCCACTCACTGTGACGACCTGTCTGCTGCTGCAACCGAATGTGCCCACCTCACTGCAGAGCTCACTGCGACTCTGGCCCACCTAACAACTCGGTACTGTGAGACCACCGACCTCTGTGTTGAAAACACGTGTCTACAACAGCTGATTACCACTGCATCAGCTGACCTGACATGCACACTCGACGCAGCAGAGGATGTGGCTGCAATGCAGGGACATGACCTCGCTGATACTGCCATGGTGCAGATGCTGGAGACACCCTTGAAGCGATGCCTACCCCGACAGGTCAGTGACATTCCAGCCTGTAATGTCGCAAGTGTTCCTATGGCTGCTTCCACTGTTGTTGCTCAGGGAATCCTATTGGTGGTAGGCATGATTACCAACAGTAATTGTCACTGATTGAACACAACGGAAGGCCCAACAGTGTGCCATGAGGCTCAATGCCTTAGTGCCACACAATTGCAGCACTCAAAAACCGCAGTACGAGAACTGCTCAACTCCAGTATTGTACACCTGTACAACAGTATCTGGTTCTCATCAATTCATTTAGTTCCTAAGAAGCATGGTTCATTTCATTTGTGTGGCAACTACCGGCAGTGAATGCCTGGATAATCTTAGACAACTAGCCCATACCGCACATACAGGATTTTGCCAAATAGCTCCATGGTGCACAGGTATTCAGTGTGATAAATTGTCAGAAAACACACCACCAGATCCCAATGTGTAAGGATGACATCCCTAAGACTGGGATAATCACCCCTCTACTGCTACATGCCATACAGCCTTAAAAATGCTGCACAGACTTGACAATGTTTTATCAGTTCCATACTATTCTCACTCCTGTACTGTTATGAATATCTAGACAATATTCTTATTTCATTAACTGCCTCTGAGGAGTATGAACAACATCTGTCAAGAGTCCTTAATATAATCACTGAGAATGGGGTTGTGATCAGTGACAATAACTCACAGTTGCGAGCTGCTAGTGTGATTTTCCTAGTGTATACTGTCTCCGTGCAAGGGATCCGCCCCACGTCAGAAAGAGTCACCTTTATCTGTGGCCTTCCTCTGCCTGAGACTTACCATGATCTATGCCATTTCCTAGGCATGATAAACTTTTTTTCTACAACATCCCACATGCTGCATCCCTGCAAGCACTGCTGACTGATGCACCTGCAGCAAAGAACACTTCTGTACTTCACATGGTGTGATGATATGCAACCAATGTTTGACATGTTAAAAACTGTATTCATAAATATTGTCACTCTCATGCACCCAGTCTCCGACACTCTGATATCAATCATGGTGGACTTGAGTGATACAGCCATTAGCACTGTGCTTCTTCAGCAGGTCGAGGGTGATGCACAGCTGCTTCATTTCTTCTCACAAAATTGTCTACCTCCCAGCATAAGTGGTCCATTTTACCGAGAACTTTTTTTCCATTTCACAATGATGTCTAGGGCAGGTCAATGACCACAGATACGGACAACAAGCCATTGGCTGATGCAGTGTGTAACCCCACAGCCAACCTCCCTCTCTCATGCTTGTGACTCATAGACCTAGTATGTCAGTTCACCACCAATGTCAGTTACATCAAGAGTGCAGACAACATCATCGCTGACTACATGTCATGAGTTGGTATGATCACATTCTCTTGGGGCTTCAATGAAGTAGTGGCCTAGCAACAGATAGATGATACATACAGCAGTTACTACACAGTGAGTCTACCTCACTTTCCATTGAGCCCCACAGAATTCCAGGTTGTTCCCTATTCGTCCTCTGTGACGTTTCCACAGGCACTGATTGCCTCCTGATTACAGTCATCTTGCACCATAAGATATCTGCTGCTATCCATAACCTGACACATACTAGTATTCCGGCCACCATGCATCTAATAACATAGCTTTATGTATGAACCAGGGTTAGGGCAGACTGCAAAAACTGGACCCGTGCACTCATACCCTGAAAATGCTCCAAGGTCGGTTCCCATGCATACCCATTGTTGTGCTCATTTGACATTCTTAAAGGTAGGTTCTGTCACATACATCTTGACCTGGTCTGCTCACCTCCCCCCTCAGAGGGTTTTCAATACAACCTGTCTATCATTGACCACATTAGCCCGGGGGTCAAGGCCATTCCTATCACAGATATAACGGCTGACTCTGTTGCATGGGCCTTTATCGCCTCCTGGACTGTGCAGTTCAGCTGCCTGTCTTTGGTCATGGCAGACCAGGGGTGACAATTTGAAGCTGTTCTTTTATCCAAGCTGTGTGACCTGTGCAATGCAAACAAACTACGATATGCAATCAAAAGTATTTGGACACCCCCAAAAACATACATTTTTCATATTAGGGGCATTGTGCTGCCACCTGCTGCCAGGTACTCCATATCAGTGACCTAAGTAGTCATTAAAAATCGTGAGAGAGCAGAATGGGGCACTCCGAGGAACTCACGGACTTCGCACGTGGTCAAGTGATTGGGTGTCCCTTGTGTCATACATCTGTATGCGAGATTTCCACACTCCTGAACATCCCTAGGTCCACTGTTTCCAATGTGATAGTGAACTAGAAACATGAAGGGACATGTACAGAACAAAAGCGTACTGACCGACCTCATCTGTCGACTAACAGAGCTTGCCGACAGTCGAAGAGGGTCATAATTTGTAATAGGCAGACATCTATCCAGACCATCACACAGGAATTCCAAACTGCATCAGGATCCACTGCAAGTACTGTGACAGTTACGAGGGAAGTGAGAAAACTTGGATTTCATGGTCGAGTGGTTGCTCATAAGCCACACATCACGCTGGTAAATGCCAAACGACACCTTGCTTGGTGTAAGGAGCATAAACATTGGATGATTGAACAGTGGAAAAATGTTGTGTGGAGTGATGAATCAGGGTATACAATTTGGCAATCCAATGGCAGGGTGTGGGTGTGGCGAATGCCCGGTGAACATCATCTGCCAGCATGTGCAATGCCAACAGTAAAATTCAGAGGTGATGGTGTTATGGTGTGGTCATGTTTTTCATGGAGGAAGCTTGCACCACTTGCTGTTTTGCATGGCACTATCACAGCACAGGCCTACATTGATGTTTCAAGCACCTTCTTGAAGAGCAATTCAGGTATGGCGACTGCATCTTTCAACATGATGTAGCATCTGTACATAATGCATGGCCTGTGGCACAGTGGTTACACAACAATAACATCCCTGTAATGGACTGGCCTGCACAGAGTCCTGACCTGAATCCTACAGAACATGTTTGGGATGTTTTGGAATGCTGACTTCATGCCAGGCCTCACTGATCGACATCGATACCTCTCCTCAGTGCAGCACTCCATGAAGAATGAGCTGCCATTCCCCAAGAAATCTTCCAGCACCTGATTGAATGTATGCCTGCAAGAGTGGAAGCTGTCATCAAGGCTAAGGGTGGGCCAATACTGTATTGAATTCCAACGGTACCGATGGAAGGCACCACGAACTTGTAAGTCATTTTCAGCCATTTGTCCAGATACTTTTGATCACACAGTGTATGTGCAACAGTCAACCAACTGCAGAGCAATGGGTTGGTCAAATGCTGACACTGAACTTTAAAAGCCTCGCTGATGTGCCATGACATGTCTTGGTCAGAGGCTCTCTGCTGGATCCTGCTTGACCTCTGGATGGCCTATAAAGAGGATTTAAAAGGCTCCCTAGCTGACCTGTTGTAAAAGGAACCTCTCGTCCTTCTGGCACAATTCATTAAGGACTCTGTCTGAACTTCTGACACTAGTAGAACTTGTCTGACACTTTGCCACGCACGTACACCCCCACCACAAAAGGCACACATGGGCCCTCGTGTCATCGTGCACAGAGACCTACACATTTGTGACTATGTGATGACACAGTACGACCCACACTGCACCCTCCTACTTGGGCCCATAAAGTATTACTCAGCTTGCTGCAGACATTTGACATTCTGGTCCATGGTAAAAGACAAGCAGTGTCCATCTCGCATCTCAAACCAGCTCTTGGTGGCTCGACAGAGATGCAGACTTGGAGGACGACTCTCCCCCCGATTCCAGTTCCACATGACCCAGTGCTCTTAATGATCTGAGCTCTCCCTCTGACTCTGATAGTGCATGTAATGACACATGTGATGCTAGTGCTTTGTGTCCTCCACCCAGCTCAGAGATTGCGCATGATGTTGCATGTGAAGGATTCCCATCACTTTCCTCCCACCCTAATGATTCCACTGACCAGCCAAGCCATCCGATGACACCTGATTTCTTGTCTTCCACGTCAACATGTCATCCTTTCCCATTGAGGACCTCTTCCTGCAGCTACATGACAGTACAGTGTTCACCCTGCATGCCCCTCCATGCACACTGGACGATACCACCTTCCACTTCTTGCTCCTCCGCATGTTTGTGATCCCTCCAGATACAGAGGAGACAGCCATTACCACCTCAATTGAAGACAACAGCCACTTCTCCATTGATGTGCCACTCATGGCGCCCCATGCCTCCACATTGCTGGGCCACCCGATCACGGTTTCCCGGTTCGGCCGCCTGTTTCGCCCACCGTAACTTCATCATTAACAGGATCCACACCTGCAGGGATGCCTTTAGACACAACCATGACTTAGCATCACGCCAGTCTATGTCATCACCTCTCCCCATGATATGCACGAGGGAGGGGGGCTCTGTGGCACTCATCAACCACCAGAATCAAGTGTCGATGCAATGTGCTATCTTTGAACTACCAAAATCTTTGACTATTAAAACTGCGGTTTCTTCTTCAGTCTTATTTCAGCACTTGGCATATGATGGTGTATTGTGTACAGTGTTCTTAATAAATATGAAGTTTATACACAATTTTGTGTTCAGGATTTTAATACAATGAGTGTATCACCTGTTACTCATAAACTGTTGCAAAGTGTAGCCTATGGGCATTTCTTAATAGAAGAGAGCTTGTCAGAACTTCAATTTATTTCATAGCTAACTAACAGTCTTCCATCCACTCAAATACTGCACCTTTCTTTAGCATTTTAGTTAATGGCCTGTCTACCATGGCATACACGAACATGAAACCAGATCAAGTCACCAACTATATCTGAGCAAAAAAAAAAAAAACAAAAACACAGAATAGTGTACTATACAATGGACTTAAACTACTCAACAAACTTCCACAGAATATAAAAGATAGAAGTGAAATACATGCCTTCAGACATAGCCTAAAAAGTTATTTATTAGAAAAGTGATTTTATACTGTCAAAGATTACCTGGAAAGTAGGTAAAATTTCGTCAACAACGTGACTGATTAAGTACTGTAACTAGTGGCTTTCTTTGGCATGTTCAATAACAGAGTGGTACAACATGTATAATCATGAAACACATTATACAAATAATTGTAGTTTAAATTTAGGAAATGCAATTGTACTTTTATATACCCTTGTGTCTGTATCATACATATGTACTTGTTGACAAAATCCTTATAATTTATATTGTCTATGGATGGATAGAAAAATAAAATAAAATAAAATAAAAAATGAAGTCCTCTTCACCAATACCTTTGAAGGTCCTGGGAGTAACATCTAAAACACAAACATACAAACATGAACTTTTCAGATTCATGGATGGAATAATACATAAAATAAAGGAAAGGCAACCACTCACCTATAGCTGATTCATGTGAGATGCATTACAGAAAATAGTCTTTACACTCGCTTTCACGTTCATATAACTACCATTTTCTGTTGCATGTTTCTATGTGCCACACACCAATCAGCTAGAGATGAGTGATTGCCTTCCCTTTATTTTTGCAAAAAAATTGACAACTCATACACTTGTTTACTACAAAATGGAAGAATAAAATGGTGACAATATTCTTTAAATCTTACCTCCATAACTTGACACACTTTATCTGAAAGATTTGTCTTCTCTTTTATTTCAGCTGATCACTCTTGTGCTTTTCTGAGGCCCCTTTGGTTCCTAGCAATAATAAGATATTTCTTTACTTTCTTTGGAGAGTTCATGTCCTCTGCTGTGAAATTGCCCAGTTTCTATGGTGATAAAAATGTATGTAAAGATAAATATAAAATCTATTGATTTATGAACATTTTGGAAAATATGTGAGGAGGAAGTTCGGGTAGGTTACACCAAACAACACTCCCATTTTGCAGTAGTTCATTTATTCACCTCTTTACACAAGCAAGGCTTACAAAGAACTGGCCACGACAGAAGAGAACAAAGATAATCTTAGCTTGGTGTCCAAAGACAATGCTCGGAGTCTAGAGACAAACGTATATCGATGCTGGTGTCGACCTCATCGGCACCACTAAGACCCCCCCCCCCCCCTCGCAGTATGGAGTACTCTTGAGAGGCTGGAGGGGGGGGGGGTGACCAAGGCATCGGCAGGGGTGATCTGGACCATGGTCAGCTCGACAGTGTCGTCGGGGAGCTGCGTGGGTAGATGTCATGAAGGAAGCTTCGGCCACCGAACCTGGAAGTCGATGAAGCATGCCGGGCGTTGTACTGGGCGTGCTGGTCGTGTGGCGACTGGTAGGCTGGCAGTTTGTGGGTGGAACGGAGCGACAACAACGATGTCTCCATGAGTGTGGCGAACACACGAAGCATGTCCAGGTCGACGTTGGGCGAGGGGGGAACACATTTCACCAGGTGGCAGGGAATGGAGGAGGTTGTGTCATGAGCTCCGGATAAGGGAAACACACGGCAAACAGTGTATCATCGTGTAGTATTATAGAGACATCGTGGATTATGTCTGGGGGAACAGGCACAAACACCTCGAGTGAGGGCACGTTCAAGATGGGGGCATGATAAACCTCGACAGGGCGAGGCAGGCAACGGGGGAGAGGTTGAAGGGACTGGCGAAGGGCCCAGTGGCAAGGGCGTGATCGTAGGTAAGCTCGATGTGGGGAGCATGGGGTCACTCAATGGAGTGTGTGAGACCAGAGTAGGGGCAAGGTTAGAGGAGAGCTTGACGATTGGACCTGGAAGTCACTCGATTGAGTGTGTAAGTCCAACCTGGAAGGAGTGGTCGGAGTGTCGTGAGCCACAACAGTGAGTGGCATGGTCGTGGCCTGAAGGGGGGGTAGAAGAAGGCTCGATATTAGCAGGATTAAGTCTGTTGAGAGAAAGTGTAACAGCCGAATCTTTTATCTGGATGTGATAGGTGTTGGCTGAGCACCGGAGAACTCAGTACAGGCCGGTATATGGAGGTTGGAGGGGAGCACGGACAATGTCATCTTGGAGCATGATGTATTCGCAATTGTCCAGAGATTTGAGGATGTGAACCTTAGGGCGGGAGTGGCTGGCAGTCAGAGGGATATGGACGTCGATGAAGTGGTGTCTTCTGACGCGGTCCACAAAGGAAGGTAAGTCAGACTGAGGGAGAGAAGTGGAAGGGCTCACAAGTTCGCCAGGGAGAACAATGTTCTGGCCATATACGAACTCGGCTATTGTGCCTCTGAGGTCTTCCTTATAGATCACATGAATGCCGAGTAGCACAGGTGGAAGGGCTTATGTCCATAGAGAGTCGCAGCATCGAAGAGCTGCCTTGAAAGTGCGGTGCCAGTGCTCAACTAGCCCGGTACTTTGCGGGTGATATGCTGTGGTATGGATGCGCCGGATGCCACAGATGTTACAAATCTTGTTGAACAGGATCAACTCAAAATGTCTGCCCTGGTCAGTCGTGATGATAGCTGGACATCCGAAACACGATACCCATGACTCGACGAAAGCTCAAGCAACAATTTCTGCCGTGATATTGGGGAGGAGGACAGCCTCGACCCAGCGAGTTGTTCGGTCGATAGATGAGAGAACATAACGAGAGCCATTAGAGGGGGGTAGAGGGCCGACAATGTCAATGTGAATATGCTGGAAACGCCCAGGAGGGATCGAAAAGGTGCTGAGGGGGGGGGGGGGGGGGGTGAAGTGTGCTTGTTTACTTTGCATCTTTAGCATGTGACGCAGGAGCGTGCCCATTGCTGGCAATCCTTGTTGACATTTCTCTACACAAAGCACTCTGCTATGAGGCGGGCAGACGCACGAACACCAGGGTGGACTAAATTATGCAATGCATTGAGGACAGCTCGACGGAGCATGGTGGGGACGAGGGGGCATAATGTACCCATACTGTCGTCGCACCAGATCTCACCAGAAATGCCAGGGAAGGTGGTGCGGATGAAGTGTAGTGAAGAGGTAGAGTCTGAGATCAGGTTTTGTGTGTCCTCGTTGGCGGGTTGGAGGTTAGGCAGTTCAGAGAGGTCTAACAGCGAATGGATGGCGTCAACTCGTGAAAGCAAATCAGCAACTATATTGTCAGCACCCTTTAAGTGTCTGACATCGGTGGTGAACTGAGATATGAAGTCCATGTATCTGAAGCAGTGAGGAGGCAGGTCAGCTTGCATGTTGTAATGGCTGCAGCCAGGGGTTTGTGGTCCATTAAAACATAGAAACTGCATCCCTCAACGTCAGTCTTAAAATGCTTGATTGCTTTGTAGACCACGAGCAACTCCCTGTCAAACATGGAATATTTCCATTGTGCATTGGTGAGCTTGCGCAAGAAGAACTGCAGAGGCGAAGTCTGGCCGTCCATTGTCTGGCTAAGGACAGTGCCGATGACAGTATCGCTCGCGTCTGTGGTGATGAAAAGCTGCACATTGGAATGAGGATGCACAATGGTGCAGGCCTTGGCAAGAAGACCTTTGAGGGCAGTGAAAGAGTCAGTCATAGCAGGGGCCCATGGAACGGGCTGAGATCCAGAAGTGTTGGTGCCTGCTAAGGTGTCCATCAGTGGAGCCTGAATCTCCGCAGCCCGAGGTAGATGTCGGCGATAATAATTAACCGACCCCAGAAAGCGCCAGAGCTCTTTGAATGACGCAGGTCTAGGTAGGTTTAGTATTGTTTGTGCCTTCTCAGGGGGTGGTGAAATGCCGTCGACAGAAAACCGAAAAAAAAAAAAGTGACAGCGGGTTGATGTAGCTGCAATTTGTCCTGGTTGGTCTCGATGCCTGCTGCTGCGAGAGTGTTCATAACAGTTTGCACATGTCGAATGTTGTCCTCGACAGAGGAGCTGAACACAAGAATGTCATCAAGGTATGCAAAGCAGAATTTTAGGTCGAATAGCACTTCATTGATGAAGTGTTGCCCGGTTTGGGTTGCATTTTTCAGACTGAAGGGCATGAACTGAAACTGAAATAAGCCTATTGGGTTGGTGATTGCTTTCTTCTCGATATCTTCAGGTGCCATGGGGATCTGTTGGTAGGCCTGTTTGCAATCAATGACAGAGAACGTGGTCGCACCTGCGAGGGAACTGGTAAAGTCGGCAATGTTGGGTATGGGGTAGGTGTCCATAATTGTTTGTGAGTTTAGTCAACGGTAGTCTCTGCACATGCGGCAGGACCCCTTTCTTGGGTGTCATATGAATGGGCGTAGACCAGCTACTGGCAGAGGGTTCAATGACGTTGGAGCTTAGAAGTTCAGAAATCTGCTTTTTAAGGTCGGAGAGGCGCTCGGGACAAAGTCGACATGGTTTACTGGAGATCGGGGGGCCTGGCGTGAGGCAAAGCTTGTAACCATGCTGTTGGTGACGACGGAAATGTTGCTGGTGGCGTGAGAGGTGGTTTGTTTACAATGTGTGGCGGGTGGGTCAGGCGAGGCGTGGTCGTGGTGTTTGGAGCCACTCGGCGGATCCGACGGGAGCCGAGGCGGCGAAGTGCCCCAGGAGTCAATGTAACAAGATGGCCTCCATGGTCGGGTGTGCTTGGTAGAGCTCGTAAAGCGTTAGTGAATCCATTGTCCGAGGGCGCGGCCTGTGACAGCACGGTCGCGGGCGAAGTGCTAGGTGCGAGTGCACTGTTTGTGTTGTCAGTGGCGGTTGCACGGTGGCGCACAGTAGCAGAAGTTGCATAGTCTGAGGTGCTGTCTGAGAGGGGAGGGGTAGGAGCTGTCAGTTTGGGAACACGTGCCGCTCATCGTGCATGCGCACTCGTGTCGGCCGAGTGTCAAATGCTGCTGTGTTAGGGTGGTGTGGTCCTGCGGAACTGTCACTACACGTTATGGTAGACTTGATAGCACAGTTGTGAGGGTAGTGGGAGGCAAGCACACGGAGGCTGAATTGCTGGGACTACAAGCACATTCGGATCGTCGCCACATATGCTTACATCAAGGTACCTATAAGGCCTCCTCTTGTCTTCTGATGTTGAGGGCACTGAAGGAGACATATCATTTTCACTGTTATTTCCCTGCACATCATCCACATTTTGGTAACATTTATTGATGACCTGATTAACAGATAAGATGAAGTTCAACATATTTCTTTGGAAGAATATCGAAAATAAAATCACAAATATGGTAAAATTAACACATATCAGTACTTGGTAAATTTCTTTTTGTTGGCAATTTTCTTGAAGTCACTTTTGGTAACAGATGTTGCAGAAAATCAAAAACTGTTAGCACAGCATCAGCCTTTAACCATACATTTCCCAACCTCTCCCTACTGAAACATTGTTGTGCAAAGTGTTTATAGCACACTTTTGAATATTTTGTTGGGACAAAACTCTTCCTTTTTATTTTCTGGAGCTGTGTTTTGACATTCTGTTTAACTTTTTGGAAAGTAAAACAGAAAACTTACATAATGTAGGAAAATGTTTCATATAGAAGTACTTAGATCTGCACAAGGGTTTCAGAACCTGCATCAAACAGAGTAAATTAATCTGATTTTCACATGGAAATTTTAGTTGCACATGAATATAGCATGAATTTGTATACACAGACTAACAGTTTACTCAAATATACTTCAGATTTATCTACAACCAGTCCTGTAAACACAAGACCAAAAAAAATCACAAAAATTAGCTCTAAAATATGAAATCATATAATGTCACATCTTGATATTTTGCAACATATAAAGTCCCTTATATCAATACTGCATTTACAAGGAGACGTAAGTTGTATGTACCTATGACAAATAGCTAGTCCTCCTTTCACGTACTTTTCCTTGCATCCATAGCAACAACATTACTGCACCATAGCTGCTACTAATACTCCCGTATATAGAAAGGCATGTGAAACAAGGCAAATATGTGTAATGTTCAAGTTTTTCTGATATTATAATATGCGACCCAGCAGCGTTCTCCTAATACCATTTGACTAGCCTGGTCTGATAATGAGAACATGTGAAATAGGCTATACTCACTCCATAGATATTTATAGTCCATGAATCTACCACTGTCTGGTGCTGGTGCTGGAAACTATACCATAGGATTACAGCAAAACCCTTCCTGTGTCTTCTCACAACATCCATACTGGAAGTATACTTCTTACAATCTATCTCCAGATTTGCAAAACAAGTTCTTGAGGGTATTATTACTTCTTTCCCTAGTTCATTAACATTTTAGCAGTGGCATGAGTGCATGCTTATGGTTATGAGAAACAGATAATACACTGATTTAAGCCACTGTGTCTACTAATACTTTGACAGTCCTTCCACTGCTTCTACCTTCTACCTTGTTTACATTTACACATCAGACAGGAATCATTACTTGTGTTGAGGAAGAGGATGGATGGCGGGGCCTGCCCCCTTTATTGTGTCCATTACATGGGTGTGCATTCTGTCTGTTATTTCATGGATAATTCCACTGTTGGTAATTATATCTCTGATTCTGTGGTCAGCTGTTGCTCATGTGTCTTACTACATGGCATTTGACACAATGCAGTGCGCAATAGCACATTGTTGGCAAAAACTTGGTGTGGCCCATTACATTGTAATATAGCACAAACAACCATTCAGCCTCCTCCCACAATGAAGCTAATCTTACTGCCTTGTGCAATAAATTTGGTGAGGCTACCTTCACCTCATGATCTATTTGCAGATTTATACCCTTAATGAATACATCAGCAGCATGGGCTTCAACCTCACAATCAACACTTTATTGCATGTAGCATACCATCCCAGCACATACTCGTGATAAGATACTGCTCTTATTCAAACAGCAAAAGCTTTGAAATTTTTGTTCGGCTTTTTCTGCAATGTTGATAAATGGTCTCTGTAGTAACTGAGCCCTCTTTTGTCTGAATAGTGCTCTGCTAAACCATTCATCAGGATTTCAAATGCTACTGCATTTTGTAATGCATTGACAGATCTATGTATGCATGTGCATGACCTGACAATTTTAATTGTTATAAATCATTGGAATTGGTCCCGCCATGAACACACATGACTAATATAGCTGATGTTCCATAAAAACTTATTTATTCTCTCATCAGGTTTTCCTGTAAAGGGGAGAATTAAGGCAACCACAATGGGTTATCTACAGTAGCAGGTTGCCGTGTGATATTTTGCTGCTCAGTCTCTAGGTCCTCAATTTGATCCAGTAGCTTGCTCAACTGGTTACTACTAATTTCATTACTGGTTTATTTTATCACTACTTTTCTTGCTTCCTCACTATTTGCCTCCATTTGAGAGGTGTTTTTATTAGCATCTCTATGGTCCTATATTGTTCTTATCTTGATTACTCTGTAGGAAAGTAATAATATTTTCATTCAGATTCCCAGGGAAAGTACGAATAAAAGGTACAACAGGGAAGCTGCTTGCAGTGTAGGTATAGGGGTAGCAGAACCAGCTGCAGATGCTCCAACGAACTTGTAGAAGTCTGATTGGCTTTTTGCTTAACTTCATGCACTCACAACAGTTCATCACACTGTTCCTGTAACTCTACTTGCTGATGGGTAAATCTGTTAATTCATTCAGCTAGCAGAGTGGCAAGGTCTGTCCTGGCACTTTCAGCAGTGGCCTTCTGCCTATTTGCTCCACAATGCGTATCAGGTATGGTTACAAAATACAGGAAAAATGGTTACTTAAAGATTACAACACTTTAACAAAAATGAGTTTCACAGTATTCAAATGAAAATTAGGTCCTAATCATGACAGTGCCCAATGGCAGCTCAAAATGAAGCAGCAACAAAGTGCAAGTATGCACAAGTGTTGAGACTTACTTGACTTCTGCAAGGCGTTTGATACAGTTCTCCACAGTCATTTAATGAACAAAGTAAGAGCATATGGACTATCAGACCAATTGTGTAATTGGATTGAAGAGTTCCTAGATAACAGAATGCAGCATGTCAGTCTCAATGGAGAGAAGTCTTCCAAAGTAAGAGTGATTTCAGGTGTGCCGCAGGGGAGTGTCGTAGGATCGTTGCTATTCACAATATACATAAATGACCTTGTGGATGACACCGGAAGTTCATTGAGGCTTTTTGTGGATGATGCTGTGGTATATCAAGAGGTTGTAACAGTGGAAAATTGTACTGAAATGCAGGAGGATCTGCAGCGAATTGACGCATGATGCAGGGAATGGCAATTGAATCTCAATGTAGACAAGTGTAATGTGCTGCAAATACATAGAAAGAAAGATCCCATATCATTTAGCTACAATATAGCAGGTCAGCAACTGGAAGCAGTCAATTCCATAAATTATCTGGGAGTACACATTGGGAGTGATTTAAAATGGAATAATCATATAAAGTTGATTGTCAGTAAAGCAGATGCCAGACTGAGATTCATTGAAAGAATCCTAAGGAAATGCAATCTGAAAACAAAGGAAGTAGGTTACAGTATGCTTGTTCGCCCACTGCTTGAATACTGCTCAGCAGTGTGGGATCCGTACCAGATAGGGTTGATAGAAGAGATAAAGAAGATCCAATGGAGAGCAGCGCGCTTCGTTACAGGATCATTTAGTAATCACGAAAACGTTACGGAGATGATAGATAAACTCCAGTGGAAGACTCTACAGGAGAGATGCTCAGTAGCTCGGTACGGGCTTTTGTTGAAGTTTTGAGAACATACCTTCACTGAGGAGTCAAGCAGTATATTTCTCCCTCCTACGTATATCTCATGAAGAGACCATAAGGTTAAAATCAGAGAGATTAGAGCCCACACAGATGCATACCGACAATCCTTCTTTCCACGAACAGTACGAGACTGGAATAGAAGAGAGAACCGATAGAGGTACTCTGGGTACCCTCTGCCTCACACCGTCAGGTGGCTTGCGTGGGGGAGGGGGGGGGGGGGGTTAAAACACAATTTGTCTGTACTGCAAACAAAATTTGAAGAAATAAAACTTTTTATGAAAAGTGAAGCTTTTTCCACTCATTCTGTCAGTCTGCCAAGCACTTTGTGAGATGAATGCTAATTCCCCACCAACTTTCACTCAAATTTACACAGTTTTGTCACACCAAATATTGACATCGTGAGGCTTCCCTGCCTGGGAGTTTCACCTTTTCTTTCTTTCTACACCACTCTGTGCCAAGGTCACCCACATAAAATGGACTGAAAACTCACAGTGGATCCTGCCTTTGTTATTAGCTTACTCAGAAGTGTAAGACATTTTGAAATAGCCTCTGAATACCACAGTTGTTACAACGACTATAAACAGTGATTATTATGCTCTTAGTATCTTTGAAAAACAATTATTCATGTGTTTCCTTTTAATAGGTAGTCATACAATTGATATCTCATTTATTGATTATTACAGTTACAGTTTAAGCGAAAAATTTTAATAAAGATTTAGCCAAATTTTAGCTGTTACATTACAATAGTTATTCTTGCATCTTAATTAAGCTTCCTTGTGACCCTTGTGACACTTTGTGCAGTCACCACAATGGCAATATCCCTCAGTCACTATGATGTCATTCTGCTACATTGCTGGCTTAAGTGCTTGTCTCATTTGGAGTGTCACATAGCTCCGTGTTTGCTGCTGCACCATCAGTGGCGCTTTCTTGCTGGAATTCTGCCTGACTATTAACCTGTTGTGCTCTGCCTCTGGTTTTTTTTGGGGGGGGGATGATCTTTGAAATTTTTCTGGCTGCAACAAATATGCTGCTCTGTTGTGCAACATTCCCCCAGCCTTTAAGAAATCCACTTCAGCTTTCTCTGAGGTGCTTCCGAAACAAGCTTGACATACACACATAGGACACAATTTATACAATGTTTCTGATTCCTCACAAAGTCAGAGATAAAGGAAAAAGCCTCAGTGTGAAAGTATCCTGGATTCCTGTGCTGCAGTGAATGATTGTTGCAGGTAGCAAGGGAAAACTGCAGTAGAAAAAACCACAGTGGTAATCACCTTGGACATTGGCATACCAGGTACACATAATCTGCAGCTGCAAGGTTGACTCCAGTCCATCACTGACAATGGAGGTTGAAACTTTGGCAATGTCAGCCACTCGTGCTGGTGAAACATCAGAAAAATCATCAAGAAAATGTCGGCCAAAGAATCTGACACAGAAACCAAAAGGCAATTTGTCCACAAGTGACCACAAAAATCTTAGCAATTTTGTACTATGCATCTACATGGAGGAGATTTACAGATTGCACCAATGTCTTGACCAGCAACAAAAGAAGAAAACATGACTGATATCCTCTCTTGATGTTCTGTGCGTAGATGAAGGGGCCACACCAAAAAATTTGTTATGTAAGCACCTAATCACCACTGCCCAAGCTCATCATTTCTATGACAGAATGGAACAAGCTTTTCTTTGTGAGACATGTTCAAAAGAACAGATGCCATCTTCATATTGTTATGGCTAACTGGCTGATGACCTTCTTCAGTTTGGATGCGCATGAATTGCCTGAACTCTTACGGGACTCGGTAGATTGTCCGCCGCTAGTAATGGGTATAATGGAAGGGGGCTATGAATAAGTTGAGAATGTGGGTCTCATGGGGAGGATGCCAGTGTTAAGTCCCTGCAGTCACACTATCCTCTGTGCCCTCAGTGTCTGAGATGGATAGAGCATCTGCCATGTAAGCAGGAGATCCCGTGCACACGTTTTCATCTGTCCCCGTTGATGCATATCAATGCCTGTCAGCAGCTAATGGTATTGATTTAATTTTAATTTTGCAAAGAAAAAATTGTCAACATGAAAATTCCTTCTGTAGAGAAGGGCACTCACATCTACTTGTTAAGGGAAGCTGTAGAAATACACAAACATGACAACAGTTTCAATAAGAAAGAAGAAAGCCTCAAGGTGAATAAATGCTGGATTTCCATGTGTAGGACCATTGCAATTAGAAAGGGGAGAACCACAGTGGTAATGGCCATGGAAAAGCCCAAGGACCTTGACACACCAAGTACATATAATCTGCAGTCACTAGCTCAGTTCCGGTGCATCACCAGCAACAAAGGGTTAAGCTTTGATAATGCCAGCCTCCTGTGCTGGTGAAACATCAGAAAAATCTTCAAACAAATATCAGCTGAAAAACCCAAGACAGAAACCAACAGTAATTTATTGGCAAGCAGACACAAAGCCATAACAATTTCCTACAATGGTACTTGTAGTAAAGTACCTACAACACCTTTAAAAGGCTTTACATGTCCTACATGCACAACAGTTGTTTTCACTGGCAGTTGCAAATTGAAGGTGACTATAACCTGGTGCAGTCCTTCATACCAATTCAAGAATTTCTTTGTTTTCCCATTAGGAATGTAGGAACTCATTAATAAAACCCATTGTCCAACTCTATATTGAGGTAACCTAGTAGGTATGCTGTTTCATCTTTTCTTGTCATTCAAGCACTTTGTATTTGTTTTTTTCCCTTTCTGCCAAACATCGTGCACCACCTTTGCAAATGTTTAAGTCAAAAGGTGATGATAACATACTTTTACTGATACTTCTTTGTAAGGTGATGAACACATTCTTTTTTTCCATTTGATTCGGTGTGTAAAGTGCTGGTCCTAAGCTTACAAATATGTAGTAAATGGGCTAGGTGTTTCATTAGATTGAATTTACACACATCAAAAAAAGTTTTGCATCACCCCAGTTCCCAGAACTCCTGAAGATAGACATTGACTGTGGATACTGCATTACAGACTCAGTCCCTTTGACTGTTCAGAGATGTCACTAAACCCACCCAAAGATGTAAGTAACCATGCATGAGCAGCACCTATTAGATGGAGGGGGTCTGACAGCTGATCACTTCCAGTTATTCCACCGGAAAGGAGGTACATGGCTTGTGTTGTCTGTAATTCAACCATGCCTAGACAGTCAGTACTGTGGCTTGATCACATTCACATTGTTACTTTGTGCCAGGAAGGGTTCACAACAAGGGAAGTGTCCAGGTATCTCAGAGGAAACCAAAGCTATGTTGTTTGGACATGGAGGAGATAGAGAGAGACAGGAACTGTCAATGACATCCCTTGCTCAGGCCACCCCAGACTTCTGAGTGATTTCAGTAGCCAAAATTAATGAACATTTTAACTGAACTGTAATTGGCAGGAGTGTGGAATGTTATTGTTATAGAAATGAGTGGTTGCTGGACAGGGTGATGCTCATGATGGACTGAATGAGTCAGTTGTCATTTTTTTTCCTTGGTATTGACTGTGAACTGTGAAATATTCTTATAAATGTGAACTGTGTTTTGTGCCACAGTTAAATAATTAGCTTACCCACTGAGCTGTTGATAAGTAATTGTAGGTACTGATCTGGTTTTATTGGCTGGAATATTAGTAATTGAACTTGGTGAAGAATATCTGTGTTACAGCAAACTAAATTAAGGTGCTGTGCACATCTTTAAACAAACACTATACCACACTCATTTAGACTTTTAGCTTTTTGATGATCAAAATTGGTGCTCCCAAGGAGACACTATGAGAATCCAGTCAGTATTGCTACAAGACCCCTACATTTCAATCTGCTTGGTAGGTCTCAATCTAATTGATGGGTCTTTTAATCCCAGTAACCACTCCAACACAGTACTACCTTAAATTTTCTTCAGTAAAGATAACAATGGAAGTATGTATTACCATAGAGGTCAGCCAAAGTTTCCTTTTGCAAAGTAGAAGAATTTTGTTCTGCTTTATTTAACTGTCTGACTGCACATGCCACTGGGTATTCCTTACCATCTACACTTTGGCTGAGGATACATCTGATCATCAAATTGTCTTATCACATAATAATATTAACTCTTTTTTAATGTTTGGAAGTACCAGTACTGGGCTCAGCACTAATTCTTGTTTTATCTTATCAGATGCAGTCTGACAGTCAGTAAACCATTGAAACTTTGCCCCTGTCTTTCACAAGTGATTTAATGGCTCAACAATTTTGGAAAAACCTCTCTAACAAATTTTCAGTAATAATTACAAAGACTGAGAACTGACTGAAGCTGCTTTGTTGTCTGTGGTGCCAAGGTACACGTATTACTGCAATTAAATGTGAATCAGTTTTCACACCTTAATGGTTAATCACATGCTTCAGAGAATTCACCTCTATTGCTCTAAACTGACATTTATCCTCACTCAGCATCAAATGTGCTGCACATAGCCTCTTGAACACTTCCTCCAATTGTTCACCATGTTCCTCCATGTTTTTAGAAAACACGGCTATGTCAATCTTATAAACCAGGCACTCTTTTGGTTATAATCCTCATAGGAATCCATTCAATAAGCTTTGGAATGTGGCTAGGGCATTTCTGAGATCAAACGGCATTGTAAGGTATTGCCAATGACCCCATGGGACCATAAACACATTCTTGGGACAACATTCTGGAACCATAACCAATTGGTGATAACCACTTTTTAAAGCCATTGTAGAAAAGTATTTACACTGACCTATATTGTCCAAAACCTCCATTATGTTTGGTATAGGATATGATTGATGATAGTACTTGTGTTTAGATACCTGTAATCATAGCAGAGTCAATGCTTTCTGGTACCATCTTGAAATTTTTTCAGACAATTATGACCAGTGCACCTGATGGGCTGCTGCTATGTTCAATAATGCCATCAGCTAACTGATGCTTGATAAATTCCTCCATTATTGGGTGCAGCTGTTTTGGGACTATGTATGGTTTGCTGTTTACTGGAGCATTATTTCCTGTTGGTATTCCATGTTGTGTATATGGTGTCGCTGCTAATGGCCACCAGGATTAAACAGAACCATAAATTATAGTAACTAGCTTTCCATCACTGTTCTCTGTGATTCATCTTTTCATGTAACACCCATGCCTTGATGGTTTGCTTGTGGCAAAGATCTCCACCAGACCTCTCCAGGATGTCTTCTTCTAGGATATCTAGGCCGGCAACTAGTAAACCCTTTGGCAGGCTTACCTCACCCATGCCAAAATTATCTATGCTCACTGGGACCATATAAGATCTGTTTCCCAAGTGCATACTACACTTCGACATACAAAACAATGATACTAATCTGTCTTACCATTACAGTCCAATAGCTCTGCAACACACAGTAATTTGCTTGGAAAGTCAATACCCACATTTACTCAGATTAAATTTCCTGTACCTCTTGGTATATGGCAGTTATCATGTGAACAGGTCTTTTAATGCACACGTCTGCAGTTTCTTTAGTACCACCTTCATATTTGGTGAATCTTACAGCAGCAAGTAGCCCCAGTGATACAGTAGTTGCTGCAGTAGTGCTCAGCAGAAACAATGTCACACTGATTGTGACTATATGCCGCAAAAAGGTCAGTTTTACTATGATTGTTATCCAGAAAATCAAGTTGTAGGCTCACATAGTACCACTTGCTGATATGTAGCAGTACCTCAATATGCTCCTGAAATTTTATTCCAGTGCTAAAACTGAATAGTGTTGTTCCTAATTATGTCACATCATTGTACCTATTCCACATAATCAGTAATGTGTACACTTCAGTCTCTTTCTTCCTAAGAGGTCCAGACTGATAACCAGCACATGCCTACCGGAAATGTATGCTTCATTCCATTCAATGTGCCCAAGAAGCAGCATTTGGTCTTTGCATTTGTTATTGCAGTGTTTCATTTTACTGGGAATTCTGTCCAATGATTGTGGCATTTCCTTCATTCCTGAACGAGATTTTCACTCTGCAGTGGAGTGTGCACTGATATGAAACTTCCTGACAGATTAAAATTGTGTGCCGGACCAAGACTCGAACTCGGGACCTTTGCCTTTTGCGGGCAAGTGCTCTACCAACTGAGCTACCCAAGCATGACTCATGACCCATCCTCACAGCTTCAATTCTGCTAGTACCTCATCTCCTACCTTCCAAACGTCACAGAAGCTCTTCTGTGAACCTCGCAGAACTATCACTCCTGGAAGAAAGGATATTGTGGAGACATGGCTTAGCCACAGCCTAGGGGATGTCACCAGAATGAGATTTTCACTCTGCAGGAGAGTGTGCGCAAAGGTCCCGAGTTCGAGTCTCGGTCCAGCACACAGTTTTAATCTGTCAGGAAGTTTCATTCCCTTCATTGTTTAATAGATTATTGTTCCCCTGCATTCGAAACATTGGGGATCACTTCTTCTTAACATGACCTGTATGCCCATGCGCATAATATGTTATCTCCAAAGAGAACACGTTTCATCTTTGAGGAGAAAAGTCAATTTCCTCAAACTGCATGGCAGCTCTGATATCAGCACCTAAATGACTTGGGTTTTCCATTCTGATCCTTCTACTGATTCATAGTACTTTTGTGGCAGACTCATAAGCTATTCTGAAAAAAATTCTTGCACTGTCCTGCTTGTGGTACCATTGCTAACGCCAGTTCAAACGTCTGCACTTTATTTAATTCTTTGTGGTACACAACACAAGTCTTCACATCACCAACCAACCTCATGAGCATGTCTCATCCATCCAACAACCTAATTTTGCAGCAGCCTTCAAATCATTAATAAATAAATGTACATCCTCAGTTGTTTTTCCTGAAAAAGCAGTCACTAGCCTAGCTGCTACATGGTCTGCAGAAGGAATAGGTATCTTCAACAAGTTTTTTGTCTCCACTGACTTGGAGTGTGCTTGACCACTACAAGGTGTCTGCCTGCATTACTTTCTAACACTGTGGTTAATTGTCCTTTCAAAAGCTCAACCACTTCATGCATCATCACTGCACATGTTTCTGGGATTGTGTAACCTCCATCTGACAAATACATGAATTATGAGAGACTACTGATGGAATTATATAGCCAGATACACTAGAAAACTAATTGTTGCCCCTAATTATGACCCTGTGAGATTCCGTACACTGCTGTCTTTTATGGTCAACACTTCTATAAGTACTGCAAGTAACTGGCACTACCTTTGTACGTGGCAACTCATGCCCAGATAAATTACAATATTTGTACCTAACACACTGCAAGCCCTTAAACCATGACAGCTCAACATCGGCTGGCCACCCATGGAATTTGAGTATGCTGACCTGGAGGATAGGAGTATGTCTGACATTCAAAGGGGTTATTAAAACAGTATTACAATATTAAACATTACTGTCCATAAAAATACAAAAGTTGATGTATCAATGTTAGGGTGTGAGTGCAAGCAGTAAGTGCTTGCATGATATGTGCTGACCAGGTTGCATCCTGTAGCCCCAGCAGTGGTGGCAGAGTTTGTACCACCAGCATCAGTGTTGTCATGAGGCTGTTGCCCCACAAAGTTAGCAAGTGTTGCTGTCTGTGCTGTTCAAGACAGCCAACAGCTTCCTGGAAAAGATGGCCACAGTATCCACCACACTGTTGGACTGCACACAGGAAGGCATCTATCAGCTCTGCTCAGAGTACTTGAAGCCATGCAGAGAAGTGCTGGCATTTTCCATCAGAAGAGATGTACTGATACCATGGAAATCTGTCACAAGAACAGATATGAGCAGAAATAACGGCCCACTCATACAGTGACGGACAGTGATCTGCTCCCAAACCCTGCTAGTTAGGCCGTCAGAAGGCTTGCCAGATGGTGGAAGCCACTGCTCTCCATCAGTCTCAATTCTGTAGTCGGCACTGCAGCTCACAGTGACCAAGTCCCTATAGGCAGGACTTGTTGTTCTACAGGCGCTGCCCCTACCAGCATGTTCATTTATGTACTATCTGATTGGTAAGATACCACATTATTGTGTCCACTGAAGCAGTTTAGAAGCAAATCTAACTCACGTCAGGAACTGGGTATGTGATTGTAAAGTCATGCATCCAGCATGTCAGTCTCAGTACACATTTCTGGCAATCTTAGGTGTGTTGTCCTATCTTTCTGTGTACTTTCTATATATAATTAATAACTTATGTGGTCACTGGCTGTGTCCACAAATTATTACTGTAACTGTGTTTTATCCTCCCTACCCAGCTGTGCCAAGGTTATTCCCTTGTCTAATCATTAACTTTTGTTTTTAAGATGTAACTAGGTAACTTTCAAGTTCAAAGTCAATAAATCTATTTGTTATAGCAACCGTTTGTTTCCATTCATAGATAGAAAATCCCTCCTCCCATTAATACTGGGTGTACATAAAGTCCAGCAACACTTTCAATTATTTATTGCACAAGAACTAAATATCATACAGATGTCATTCATATTGCATTTTGAAGAGAAACTCTGAAAGTTTTTTTACAATCATACAATATGCGAACCATGAGTGACCTGGCAGATGTCAATATGGTAATCAACTTCTTGCCATATCCGTCCCAACATGGCATCATCAACTGTGTTCTCTCCCCAAGCTCTGCTACATCACATGGTAGAGGCGGTACATACACCAGATCTTTAATGTGTCCCCACAGAAAAAAGTCTGCCAGAGTGAGATCTGGTGATCGGGAAGGCTATTTTGTGAAACAGCTGTCCCCTTCTTTAGCACGGCTGATCCATCAATGTGGCAGCTCTGTGTTCAGGTACCCATGAACTTTGCAATGAAAATTGGGTGGAGCTCCATCCTGCTGAAAGATGAATGGACAGTCTGATTGCATTTAAGGCATGAGCCATTGCTGCAACACGTCCAAGTATGAATATCCAGTGACAGTGCTCTCGGTGAAGAAGAATGGTCAGTACAGTTGTCAGTGTGACAAGGCACAAGAAACATTTACCTTTGGGGAATCATGCTGAAATTAATGAAGCCATGTGGATGCTTTGTACCCCAGATCTGACAAATGGTTCTAAACATCTGTTGAACAGCTGTAGTGCACTTGTTTTTTTCAAACTCCAACACACAGGAAACTCACTTTGCACCTGAACTCACCATGTTTGTGACTAGCGCTGACTATCGGCAAATTGCCGAACTACACTGTGGTGGTATACATGAAAAACTTGCAGGGTTTCTCTTCAAAATGACATATATATGATATCTGTGCAATGTTTGGTTCTTGCGCAATAAATAATTGAAAGTGTTCCCATACTTTATGTACACCCTGTAAATAAATATGTCAGTGGTGTGGTACTCATTTGTTTCATGCTTAATTAGACCCCCTCTATTAACCGCTATTAACATTCACCTAAATAAGATGTTTTCCATTGTGCAACAGTATCCTTAATTTCAATTAATTTGTATGATGATTTGAGGTAGCTTCTCATACTGCTGGGTACCTGAATCTGGTTTTGGGCATCCTAGGGGTATGCTACTATAACAGCCAATTCATGACAAGATCTTCTATTTCTCGTATTCAGCTAATATTCCTTTAACTAATTTTAACCAGAAAAGTAGGACAAACACCCAATAGTAGATAAACATCATCAAATTTAAATTAATGTTAAATGTATGTGCTTTTACTAATTCGAGCTTGTTCCTAGCAAGCAACAAAAAGTTGCTGAGTAAAAATCTATAGTTGTTCTGAGTTCTTGTCATTGAAATTGGGGGAAATATTTGTATGTGTTTGTATCTGATTAGAGCTTTGTTATTTTTCATGAAATAAAGGGAAAAATTTGGTTATTAAGGGGAAATATGGAGCCTAATTTGAAGGAGGGAAATAAGATTGGGACAGATTTTGAATGTGAAACACATGAGGAAAACATTAGTAGTCACTGCACTGAAATATTTGGCATCAGAATGAAACAGTGCAAGAGAATGTTTCAGAGAAATGGTAAAGAGAAACAACATGTTAGATGACCCATTTATATCAAAAGACATTATCTAGCTCTGTTTCAAAAAATTACTGTGTAGGGTGAGAAGAGAGATTGTGTTTGCTTTGTCTTCCTTGCACATTGTGTGGTTCTTTAGTGGATACAGGAATGAGGAACACATGCCATTCATGAACAGAGATTTCAGATACTAATTTATTTTACATCTAATATCAAATAGTAAAAATAATATATAATTTTGTTGCTCCAATTGCAATGTCAGTTGCTAACAGTAGCTGTGAATGCTGAAACATATACAGATACAAAAGATTTGTAAATCAGTCGTTCTCTAATACTGTGTCTATTCAGAAGATAGTGAGCCCTGTCCATGTTTTTCATTCTCTCCCCTGATACTGGAGAGTGGGCTGTTTCAAGGCTTGTGTTGCTCTTCTCAGCCATTTGTAGTTGTCTATTACTTTCTTTAGTTAAGATTTCATAATTTTTGCAATTTGTTTACAAAAGTGCCTTGTCATTATATTTACATTACATTTCATTGAAATTGGTTTTATGATTAATAAGAAAATCATAATCTAAGGAACTTAATCTATGTACATATATACAGTATTTTATGTAGGATTTTGTTTGGGGTATACAATATACAGATTGAGTTTGGACTTATTTGGGTTTTGCGAGATGTATATACATTTACATTGTTACTTAATATTGGTTGAGTCATACATGAGGGTATTAGGTGTATGGTTATGCAAATGTGTGGGCAGTTGGCTTTTGTGTGTGTGAGTGTGTGTGTGTGTGTGTGTGTGTGTGTGTGTGTGTATGAGGGTGGGTACGTGTGTGCATGTGTGCATGTGTGTGCTTATGTGTCTGTGTATCCTTCTGTGTAGTTTCATGGCTCTGGTCGTTTGTCTGGGTGTGGGTATTGTGCCACATTTTGTGTTATAGGTTCCATGGTGGTGGCGGTTCTTGGAAATATTTTCGATGTATTATGTCGTACTGTACACGTTGGTACTATGTATTTGTGTCAAGGTATTCTTTTGGTTGATGGTCTAGTTGTGATTATGTCATCCATGTAGGGGCATCTTTGTAGAATGTGTTTGCCGTAGTTTGGTCTGAGTCAGGTAAGTCTTGTCTGTAAGGACTCTATTTTTGTGATTCAGTATCCATCATTCCTGGGAGTTAGTGGGGGTAGTCTTTGTATACTTTGAAGCAGTCATCTTTTAGTGCTGTAGAGTAGGTTTGCAACTGGTCTTGAGATGCCTCCTAGGGGTGCTGTGGTGTATTCTTTTAGTGGTCTGATGAAAGTCTTGTATGTATATATCGCCATCTTGCTGTCACATCCATGGAAGTGTCCTTGGATTAGTCTTATTAGGTTTTGTCTTCTTCTTATTTTGTCTAGTAGGTGAGTTAAATGAATGCTCCAGTTCATGTATTTGTCCAGTTGGACCACTAGGTATTTGGCTGTTCTACTTAGTGGTGTGTCCCACAGTGTTAGTCAACTCTCTTCATTTAGTTGTGTTTGTTTTCTTGTCATGTTTCTATGTCTGAAAAGAATTGTGTTTTAGTAGGGTTAGGTTTTATCTGCCATTTTGTCATCCTGTCTTCTGTTGTATTGTTGTTGTTTTCAGTCCGGTACACCAGTATATCATGCACATACATTGCTACTGTCTCATCTGTTGTAATGATTTTTAATATATCTATAGTCTACAGCATGTACAGTAGCTGTGATTGTATTCCTCCTTGGGAGGTTCCTGCTTGTGGGGTAAAGAGGTCTGAACTTTGGTCTCCTACGTGTATTTTGCAGATTCTGTTGCTTATGTAAGCATTTATTGAGCAGATCATTTTGGTTGGTATTTTTAGTTGTGACAGTTTGAATAGAAGGCCCCAGAGCCACAGTTTATCAAAGGCATGGTCAATGTTGAGGAAAACAGCGAGCATGCATTTGCCTGTATTGTAGCCTTTTGTCACAGTGTTTGTTAGTTTAAACAGGGGGTCATTTGTTGGCTGGTTGAGTCAGAAGCTGGATTCTGTTGTGGGGATTAGGTCTTTGTTTTCTATGTGTTTTTTGAGTCTGTGTTGTGATGATGTGTTCATACGTCTTTCCTGTGATGTCTAACAGAGAGATCGATCAGTATGATTTCAGGTCTGTGCATGGTTTGTCTGGTTTTGGCACCAGTATTCTCTTACTTGCATTCCATGTAGTGGGGATAGTCTCATTTGTCAGGCAGTAGTTGAATATTATCGTTAGTATTGGTGTCAGTATGTGTAGTGATACTTTCTGGAAGTGTACGGATTGGATGTTGTTTTCACCTGGTGTGCAGTTTTTTCTTGTAAATACCCCATTTTCTGTTTCCTCATTTGTTATAAGTCCTGTTAGTTCTTGCCCATTTTCAGTTTTGCTTGTTAGTGTTGTGAGTGTTTGTTGTAGCTGTAGTACCTGTTTGAATACGTTAGCTTGCTCTTAGTTGTCAATCATTGGTTGATTATTGTCTATTAGGGGATATCCATTTTTTGTTTCTGTCCTGTTAGTGTCTTTAACCAGCCCCAGTAGTGTTCATTTGTCTGTAGTTTAGTTTGCTGCAGATCTAGTCCCATTGTGTTTGTTTGTGTTCTGTTATGATTCGTTTGATGCGTGCATTGAGTCTGTTCTAGAATTGGTTCAAGAAGTCTGGATTGTTGGTATGTCTGATTTTTTTTTTTTTTTTTTTTTTTTTAAATCTGTTATGCTGATTGGGAGGGAGAGTTGACTTTTTAGAATATCTCTGTACTTGTCCCAGCCAGCTTTCATGTATAGTCTTATGGTCTGTCTGTTTGGGAGAAGGTCATGGGGAACTGTAACATCTGTGGAGAGCATAATAGGTAAATTGTCACTTGTCACTGAGTTGCCCATACTGTAGTCGGTGATGGTGTTTACTAGTTGGGGGTTGTGTAGTAAGTGGTCAGGGGCTGAGATTCCTCTATGTCCCACAAATGTTGGCTGATATATAGGCAGTCTCACTATCAGTTCTGTTAGTAGTAAGTAATACAGTATTTTGGCATCGGCATTGTATGTTTTATTGCCTAGCATCGAATGCCTGGCGTTCAAGTCACCCAGAAGTATGAAGCATCCCAGTGTCGTTATGTACCTTACAAATCTTGTTGGTAGAGGTGTTCCTAGAGGGTTGTACATGTTAACAATGGCGACTGGTCATCCATCAGGTCCTTTGATTTTAATTAATGTTGCCTCTTCATTTCTAAAGTATGCTGGGAGAGTGAGTTCTGCTGCTGGTATGGTACTGTGCTTTGTTCCTGTCTTTTCTGTGGTATGAGTAATGTGGTATGTGGAATTTTTTTCTTAGTGTGATGCATGTTTCATTGAGACATGCCATGTGGATGTTTTTGTCTTTAGTGTGCTTTTCATTGTTTGGCTTATGCAGCCATATTTGTTTTTAGTGGTCTGTGGCGCTGTTTGTTTTGTGTGATGTTTAGGTTCCCTGGATGTGTGCATGTGAGATGTCTGCTTGGTGTAGGTGTTTTCAGACTGCCGATGCTCTTTAATGCTTATATGCATTTTGTTTCCTGTTTATGTTCCATGTATTTTTCTTTCAAGTCTCTGGTCAACTGCCTGACCTACCACTTCCACAACTTCCTCTTTCCTGGCTTGGAAGATGTTTAGTAGTGTGTTTATTATGACTCTTATGAAGTCGTCTGTTACGAGCACCTGGTGCCTGAACATGTCTTCATCTTTTGAGATTGTTGCGTATTCATCTGCTGATTTTATGGGGACGTGCGTTTCGGTGGTCATTGCCGTTTTCGGTCTTTCTGGGCACTTGTACGACAGCGCTGAGTGCGCACCTTTTCAGTTCATGCATTTTTCTCTGTACGCCTGCCGCTGCAATTCCAGGAAGGGGAAGCTTCCTTCTCATTGGCAGCCATGCGATTGATAGTGGAAGCACCCTCATGCCACAGTTGCGACTGTAGGAGACACAGTGGCATAACTTGTGACACGTTTATTTGAAAGTTCAGCTGACCGGATAGCAGCCGATTCTGCAGTGTTGATCAGTAGAGGCATGTGTGCAAAGGATGAATTTCAAGAATGGTTGGGAGAATTAAGATTTGTGCATGAAATAGATGGACAGGAGTCATCATACAGAGAATATTAAGTACGACAGAGGACAGTTCGTGTTGCGTATAGGCTTAGGGTGTGAAATTTCTGTACATATAAATTGAATCTGTAAGATTTGTATATTATCTCTGTGATCATCATGTTTGTGTTGATAAACTATGCAAACTGAGTACAAGTTGTGTGTGTTGTGTGTCATCTGCTGTGTCAGGGTGTTTGTCAGTTTTATAGAATTTTGGGTGCTATGATTTGTGATTAATTACAAAAAGCAAGAATATTAGATGCCATACTAGCGGAAGTTTCCATTAATTAAGGATGCCAGTTTCGAGGAGACAAGAGAACTTGTAGACAATGATACACTGCATGCGAGGCTGTGCTGCTGACATGTGTTATTGGAAGTAACAGTTTCAGGTTTGCTAAGTACTACGATCTTACTCACCATATTATTAGCTGCAAAAGGCAGATGATTTGCTTTGTTGGTGCTGCACAGTTTAGTGATTTTTGTTTGAGATAAACTCACACCGCAGTGTTCTTCTTTGGCAAGCCAGTGTAGAAGTGTGCACAGAATCAGTTCAGTGCAAAACCCGCGCAATACGCACGTTTATTTAGTTTATTTATATGTTGTTGTTGTTGTGGTCTTCAGTCTTGAGACTGGTTTGATGCAGATCTCCATGCTACTCTATCCTGTGCAAGCTTCTTCATCTCCCAGTACCTACTGCAGCCTACATCCTTCTGAAACCCGAATTTTTCTCTTATGTGAGATCACTTGTACAAGATCGTGTGTCGATTTAAAGTTCTATTTTCGCATATTTTACTGTTTGTGTCGCTTCTGTGTAATCTTTCACTGATTGCATCAATACCCATTTGTATTGTGAAATTTTGAACATTTGCGATTGCCGTGATGAACTACACTACTGGCCACTAAAATTGCTACACCAAGAAGAAATGCAGATGATAAACGGGTATTCATTGGACAAATATATTATACTAGAACTGACATGTGATTACATTTTCACGCAATTTGGGTGCATAGATCCTGAGAAATCAGTACCCAGAACAACCACCTCTGGCAGTAATAACGACCTTGATACACCTGGGCATTGAGTCAAACAGAGCTTGGATGGCGTGTACAGGTACAGCTGCCCATGCAGATTCAACACGATACCACAGTTCATCAAGAGTAGTGACTGGCATATTGTGACGAGCCAGTTACTCAGCCACCATTGACCAGATGTTTACAATTGGTGAGAGATCTGGAGAATGTGCTGGCCAGGGCAGCAGTCAAACGTTTTCTGTATCCAGAAAGACCCGTACAGGACCTGCAATATGCGGTCATGCATTATCCTGCTGAAATGTAGGGTTTCAGAGTGATCGAATGAAGGGTAGAGCCACAGGTCGTAACACATCTGAAATGTAATGTCCACTGTTCAAAGTGCCGTCAATGCGAACAAGAGGTGACCGAGACGTGTAACCAATGGCACCCCAAACCATCATGCCGGTGATATGCCAGTATGGTAATGACGAATACACACTTCCAATTTGTGTTTACCATGATGTCGCCAAACACGGATGTGACCACCATGATGCTGTAAACAGAACCTGAATTCATCCGAAAAAAATGATGTTTTGCCTTTCGTGCACCCAGGTTCGTCACTGAGTACACCATCACAGGCGCTCCTGTCTGTGATGCACCATGAAGGGTAACCGCAGCCATGGTCTCCGAGCTGACAGTCCATGCTGCTGCGAACATCATTGAACTGTTCGTGCAGATGGTTGTTATCTTGCCAACGTCCCCATCTGTTGACTCAGGGATCAAGATGTGGCTGCACGATCCGTTACAACCATGCGGATAAGATGCCTGTCATCTTGACTGCTAGTGATACGAGGCCATTGAGATCCAGCACGGCGTTCCGTATTACCCTCCTGAACCCATCGATTCCATATTCTGCTAATAGTCATTGGATCTTGACCAACACGAGCAGCAATGTTGCAATACGATGAACCGCAATCACGATAGGCTACAATCCGACCTTTATCAAAGTCGGAAATGTGATTGTACGCATTTCTCCTCTTTACGCAAGGCATCACAACAATGTTTCACCAGGTAATGCCGGTCAACTGCTGTTTGTGTATGATAAATCGGTTGGAAACTTTCCTCATGTCAGCACATTGTATGTGTTGCCACCGACGCCAACCTTGTGTGAATGCTCTGAAAAGCTAATCATTAGCATATTGCGGCATCTTCTTCCTGTCAGTTAAATTTCGCATCTGAAGCATGTCATCTTCGTGGTGTAGCAATTTTAATGGCCAGTAATGTAATATTATTATCATCAGCCTTAGGATTAATCTGAATTGTGCTATTTCAAAATTTTTAAGACCAACAGGCCTGTCCTCGCTTATAACAATCTTTCTCTAATTTAATTGTACAATTACGTGAAAAATAGGATAGTTTCAGAATTTTCGGATGCTTAAAAAACTATATATTCATAAGTTAGCAGTATGAATGTTTTGGATACGAGATTTAATTCGTAGCAAATAGTGTTTGTGGTTCACAGTTCAAGCAAAGTATACATAATTCCTGTATTTCACCGTACGCAAATAAAACGTGCATATTTGAGAATTTTCGGAAGTTACCATTGCCCTTTGCATAATCTACGAGCAATTCATAACAAATCAGGGTTAGTGATTTAGTTACTGTAACAGATTTTCTAACTAATATATTGTGTTATATCTAGTTTTCCCTTAAAGAGGAAATAACCCCATATATTTTCTGCGTATATCATAAATTAACTCTGTTTTCGAGTTTGCTAACAATGATAGTTAACATCAAAACATTTTAGAAAACTAGTAATTTTTACTCCCGGTTTTTGTATGGCCTTAACAGAAAACTCGTTTTTGTGTATGTGCTTCAATTCATATAGAGAATTAGCAACTTTTTAGTTCAGAGGATTAAAAGATAGTCAGCTGGTTTAATTTTAAGTCATTTGTTCACTGCCTTGAAATAAATTGCACCAGACAAAATGCTTTTCTCAAACATGGGATAAGTTGGTTGATGTTCATAAGCATCTGGAAACCACCCTGACAGTCAAACAATTGGCAGCTACTGTGAATTGGTGTGTTGGGAGAGCTCCTGAGAGTTGTGCACCTGTGATACCTGTACCAGAGGTACCTCAAGTACTATCCTGTGGATTCAGTCCACTCTGCAGAAAGTCATTACCAGTACTCTTGACTACAAGTGGGTGTCAGTGATCGAATCTAAGCCGCACTTTTTTTGCTGTTTTTGCAATGCAAAAAACCGCTTGCCGCTTAGAATCGAGTGCAAAGCAAGCGGATGTTCTGAAAAATGTTGGTAGGTGCCGCCACTAACTTCTGCCGTCGAATGTATGTAGCGCTACACAGGTATGCTTTGTAGGAACAAAGATAAATACTGGCACCAAAACCTCTGCGTCAGTAAATAAATTTTAAAAAAAGGTGGTAAACGAGCTTTTTTTTCTCCGCTCCGAGTTTCGACCACTGCATTTTCGTACATTATTCAACGAAGTAAATACAAACTCCGTATTGTTCATCTTCAGATGTAGCAGAAATTCAATGTACTACGAAAATCCGACTGGCAAGACTGTTCGGGATGTTTGTCAATATGGCCAACTCTACGTTCTGAATTTTTTCCTACCTGTGAGAAGAGGTGGTTGCTAATAGGAACCTGATGAAATGTGAATCACATGCAGCATTCTCTTCACCATAAGAATAATACGAATATAAACATTTTGCCATGTATTCTTTCGTGTTTGCTGCTACCTCATTTAAATCTTGTCTGCCTAATAAACTACGAAACTAGAGTGAGACAACAGCAAACGCGGAAGAATATACGTATCGTGTCATGTTTATATTTGTATTATTCTTTTGCCTAGTAGTGATACAGTCAGAAATGAAGCACGGCAACTGACTAGATTTTTAAATCTAAGATTACTCTAATTTCTGTGTAGAATTTTATGTACTAAAGACGCGGCCGCAAAGATTTTCAAACGGAGAAAAATTTTCGTCTAACTCTCGTTCAGAACATGTTCTATCATACTCGGTCTATTATTTGGTTCTTGTTGATCATTATCAAAGAAAGCAGCAGTGTAAGTAACAACAAATAGCAGTCTCTTGCCATTGTTTCGCTAATGAGACGATTCCTCTCTTTTTGTTCTTAATTGTAAGCGGCGGTAGCGTGCACAAAAGCAAGCCATGCAGCGAGCGGCGACAGGCCGTAAACACGCACTATCAGAATGCGACAAACAATGCATGACACAGTACAGTAATGCATTTTCAGCTTAAAGTGACGTAAACACCTATTACAAAGAAACGGCACTTATCAAGTCAAAGCAAAATAAGCAATCGATTAAAACCAGACGAAGCACGTGAAAAAGGAAGGGTACGCGTATAAATACGAACGGAGCGCCTGATGCATAGCAAAGGCTACCTGGTAAAGCTTAACTGCTAAGCTTACGACTCGAACCAAACTACTGTAGGTGTATCGTCATTCATTCGACCTAAATTGTGTCTCATATTACAATGGACCAACTTTGTTTCGATTTGGAGGTGTGGCCTAAAACTTTTCTCTCCCCTTGAATTTCGAGTCTCAAATTTCATGTGCGGCTTAGATTCGGGAAATTTTTGTTTCCTTTATTTCGGGTCTCATTTTTCAGGTGCGTTTTAGATTCGAGTGCGGCTTAGATTCGAGTAAATACGGTAGGCATCCTGTACATGATTGATGAGGACCAAGAAGGGCTCAAGGTACTGTACCAATCCCCCTAACCAACATGTTTGAGGTGCTGTCTTTCACTGAAACTGAAACTGAGCCAGTGGGGCTAACTTCACTTGTTTCGGGAAAACATTTATTTATTTATTTACACATCAAGCCCCGTAGGACCAAACTGAGGAACAAATCACCAAGGTCATGGAACATGTCAGTACATGAAATTACATCATAAAAGTAATAACAGATAAAAATAAAAGTTTATGAACCCGTAAAATGTCAGCCCATAAGTTTAAGTAAAGGTAATCAACAATACAACAAGAATCAGCTTAATTTTGCAAGGAACTCCTCAACAGAATAGAAGGAATGGCCCCGTGAGGAAACTCTTCAGTTTAGATTTGAAAGCGCATGGATTTTTGAATTCGAGTGGTAGCTTATTGAAAACGGATGCAGCAGTATACTGCACTCCTTTCTGAACAAGAGTTAAGGAAGTCCGATCCAAATGCAGGTTTCATTTCTGCCAAGTATTAACTGTTTGAAAGCTGCTTATTCTTGGGAAGAAGCTAATACTGTTAACAAGAAATGACAGTAAGGAATATATATATTGAGCGGCCAATGTCAAAATACCCAAAGTCCTGAACAGGGGTCGACAAGCGCTTCGTGAACTTCCATCACTTATTGCCCAAACTGGCCATTTCTGAGCCAAAAATATCCTTTTAGAATGGGAAGAGTTACCCCAAAATATAATACCATGTGACATAAGCAAATGAAAATAAGCAAAGTAGACTAATTTTCATGTTGAACGATCACTCGCTTCAGATACCATTTGAATAGTAAAAAGGCAGTATTAAGTCTTTGAACAAGATCCTGAATGTGGGATTTCCACAACGGTTTACTATCTATCTGAACACCTAGAAATTTTAACTGTTCAGTTTCACTAATCATATGCCCATTCTGTGAAATTAAAACGTCATGTTTTGTTGAATGGTGTGTTAGAAGCTATAAAAACTGAGTCTTACTGTGATTTAGCATTAGTTTATTTTCTACAAGCCGTGAACTTAGGTCATGCACTGCACTACTTGAAACCAAGCCAATGCTGCACACAACATCCTTTATTACCAAGCTAGTGTCATCAGCAAACAGAAATGTTTTAGAGTTACCCGTAATACTAGAGGGCATATCTATAAATAAGGAACATAAGTGGCACCAACACTGATCCCTGGGGCAGCCCTCACTTGACCGTACCACACTCAGACCCCACTCACAGCCATTCTCAACATTGTGAATAATGATCTTTTGCTGTTTGTTGCTAAAGTAAGAGGTGAACCAATTGTGAGCTACTCCCCATATTCCGTAATGGTCTAACTTCTGGAGCAATATTTTGTGATCAACACAACCAAATGCCTTAGTTAATTAAAAAAATGTGCCTAGCATTCGAGACCTTTTGTTTAACACCTTCCACTACCCATTAGAGGAAAGAGAATATAGCATTTTCAGTTGTTAAATGACTTCTAAAGCCGAACTGTACATTTGATGGTAAATCTTGTGATATAAAATGATCAATTATCCTTACATACACTCCCCTTTCAATAACTTCAGCAAACATTGATGGCATAGAAATAGGTCTAAAATTGTCTACATTATCTCTTTCTCCCTTTTTATAAAGCGGCTTTAATACTGAGTACTTTAACTGTTCAGGAAACTTACCATTCCTAAAAGGAAAAATTACAAATATGGCTAAATACAGGGCTAACATATGCAGCACAGTACTTTAATATTCTGCTAGGCACTCCATCATAACCATGAGAGTCCTTAGTCATTATGACCTTGTGCTGCTGTCCAGACACTTCCTTCACAACTGACCATATGGTTTTAATTTTATTCTGCGAATTAGCTATTCTATTTGCATATCATGTACTCTTTGCCTTCCTAATAATATTTTTAAGCACCTTACAATACTTCTTCTAATAATTTCCGGGTATGCAGCCGGATCCCGTCGACATTCTGCCACGATATTTCGGCCCAGAGATGTCCGGCCATCATGGCAGAATGTCGACGGGACCCGGCTGCATACCCGGAAATTATTAGAAGAAGAAATACGCCGGGAAAATTTCAGAAGTCACACCTTACAATACCGCTTGTAATGGGCTGCTGTAGCTTGATTGTGACTACTTCTAACATTTTGATATAATTCCCACTTTGTTCTACATGATATCCTTATCCCACTATTCAGCCACCCGGGCTGCCTATTACTGCTAGTACCCCATTTAGAACATTCTAATGGAAAGCAACTCTCAAAGAGCATGAGAAATGTGTTGAGGAAACCATTATATTTATCATCTATGTTATCAGCACTATATACATCCTGCCACTCTTGTTCCTTGACAAGATTTAAAAAAAACTGTTGCTGTTGCATTAACTTTCCTACAAAGTTTGTGTTGTGACAGTGCCACGACATTTAACAGTGCCGCCACGTCAGTACGCGCAAACGGCGATAGAGGCGCTCCGCAACTCGTCTGAGCGCGGGAGCGCCACCTAGCGACGAATGGCGCCGGCCGCATGTCACGGCACGGCAGTCGAATGACCGATACGGAATTGGTAGCATGTAACCAGCTATTGTTTCTACGCTTGTATATCCACGCAATTTATTAATGATTAAAGGTTATAACACTTTTTGGCGACGAGGATGGGATATTTTTGTTCCTGCGTTGTGGATTTGTGTGTTCCTGTCGGGGCAGACATGGAACAGCTTATGCAAGCGCTCATTGAACAGCAAACACAGCTGACAGCTGCTATTCAGGCGTTGCTGATGTCGCTTACTCATCGTCTGTCTTCCTCTTCTCCGCCTCCGTTCCCCCCCTTACGACGAGGCCGCTGAAGACTAGGAGGATTATAAGAAGCGTTTGCGGCAACACTTCTTGGCTTTCGGCGTTGTCGACGCTCCTATGTGTAAGTCGTTATTTCTATCTTGGATTTCCCCATGGATCTATCAGCTGCTATCTCAGTTAGCCCCGCTGCAGGAACCTGTCTCTCTGTCCTTCCAAGAAATGTGTGACTTATTGTCTAACTATTACCGAAAAAACACCCACGTCGTTGCCGCCCGCGTGGCGTTCTACCGGTGTTGTAAACAGCCCCATCAATCTTACCGGGCTTGGGCGGCGGAACTACACGGTCTGAGTAGGAAATGTCAGTTTGTCACGGACACTCATCATGAGTCTTATGCTGATTCAATGGTTAGGGATGCTATTCTACAGCTTGCTCCTGATAAAGAAGTTCGGCAACGTGCCTTACAACTGCCAAACCCGTCGTTGTCGGAAGTTCTAAGCATCGCTCAATCTTTTGAAGTGTCTCACACTGCTGGTGCGCAAATAGACGCGTGGTGTGATGTAGGCGCTATACAGAGCACTTTCGACACCGACAATTTGCTTGTTTCCCAGGGGACCGACAATGTGGCGGCGGTTCACTCGCGTCAACAATGTCACGTTGGGCCGCCACACTCGCAGCAAAAACAGCAACCACAGAAGCATGTTTGTTCCGCACTTCCTTCTTGTCTATGTTGTTTCGTACAGCATGACAGGGCCGTGTGTCCAAAACGTTGGGCCACGTGTAATTCATATAGGAAAAAAGGCCATATTGCTTCTGTGTGTCAGCCCCCTAAAGTTCCTCTCGACGAGGACGAGGCATCGGACATGGATGTTAATTGTGTGCTTTCTCAAACAAATAAGTTGTTTGTTACTGTTCATGTTCTGGATAAAGACATTCGCATGCAAGTGGACACTGGCTCTGCAGTAACTCTCATTAATTCTCGCACGTATTTGGAGTTGGGCTCCCCTCCCTTGTCTCCAGTTACGCGAAATCTGAGAACTTATAATAAACAGAAAATTCCTATCGTTGGCCAGTTTGATGCTTCCACTGCCTACAAGTCTGTTGTTAGGCCCCTCACGTTTTATGTGGTGGATCATGCGGGCACCGAAAACCTGTTTGGTTATGATGCTTTCCAGTTGTTCGGGTTCTCCATTGATGATGATGTGCACCTCATATCTGAGGATATTCCATATCATCAGCTGGATGGATTGTGTTCTGAATTCTCGTCCGTGTTCTCTGCTGGTCTGGGTCGTGCCAAGGATTTTGAAGCCCACATTACTCTTAAACCTACAGCTCGCCCTAAGTTTTTCCGGGCACGCCCTATTCCAGTGGCGTTGCGTGCACCTGTCAAGGCTGAGATAGACAGGTTAACAGCTTCAGGGATTCTCCTTCCTGTTACCTCGAGTGAATGGGCATCGCCAATCGTGGTGGTTTCTAAACCAAACGGGAGTCTGCGATTGTGTGGTAATTTTAAAGCCACTGTCAACGCTCAGAGCCTCATTGACACTTATCCTCTTCCCCGTCCTGAGGAGTTATTTACCAAGCTCGCTGGGGGACAGTTCTTTTCCAAACTTGACTTATCAGAGGCGTACCATCAGTTGCCGTTGGATGTGTTTTCTAAGGAATTTCTCGTCATCAACACTCCTTGTGGGTTGTATCATTACCAGCGGTTACCGTTTGGCGTCGCTAGCGCGCCGGCCTTTTTCAGCCGTTTTTGGAACAGCTCACGGCTTCCGTTCCCAGCTGCATAAACTATCTGGATGACATTGTTGTCACGGGGGCCTCCACTGAGGAGCACCTTCGTAATTGCGTTCACTGTTTCGGGTTCTGCATTCGGCTGGGTTGAAGTGCAATCTGGACAAGTCACAGTTCTTCCAACCCTCCATCGTGTATCTTGGTTTCCACTTGTCCCGTGAGGGTATACGTCCTCTACATCAGCATGTTGCTGCCATTACCGCTCTACCCCGGCCATCTATGGTAAAACAACTTCAGGCATTTCTAGGCAAGATTGCTTATTATCACAAATTCATTCCATCTGCAGTGGCGGTGGCTCATCCTCTGCATCAGCTGTTATGCAAAAACGTTCCTTTCTGTTGGTCCGACGAGTGTGAGCAGGCTTTTGTCTGCCTGAAGGGTCATTTGCAGTCGGCGCCTTGTCTTGCCACATTCCGTCCGGGTCAGCACTTGGTTCTGGTGACTGACGCGTCACAGTATGACCTAGGGGCTGTTCTCGCCCATCGGTATGAGGATGGGTCGGAACGACCCATCGCCTTTGCTTCCAAGACCCTCAACGATGCGCAACGGCGTTATTCTCAAATCGAAAAGGAGGCGCTCGCTATCATTTATGCTCTAAAAAAGTTCAGCGTTTTTTTGTATGGTTCTAAGTTTCACCTCATCACCGACCACAAGCCGCTGGTCTCTCTGTTCAGCCCATCGGTGTCGCTTCCAGATAAGGCAGCTCACCGCCTGCAACGTTGGGCCTTATACTTGTCTCGTTTTCACTATGAGATTCACTATCACCCCATGGCCCAGCACGCCAACGCTGACGCGTTGTCGCGTTTGCCAATGGGCCCCGACCCGGTTTTCGATCGAGATGAACTACTCTGTTTCCACATTGATGAGGCAGAACGTCGTGCGGTCGAGGGTTTTCCGCTTACAGGTTCGCAGGTCGCGTCGGCTACTGCGCGGGACCCGGTCCTGTGTCACGTAATCGGTTTTATTCAACGGGGTTGGCCGGACAGGACCAAGGGCCGGGCATTGGATCCCCTTCGCAACTACCATGCCTTGCGCCTTTATCTGTCTGTTTGTGATGGTGTTGTTCTTCTGGCCACAGATGGCGCATCTCCACGGGTCGTGGTGCCAGCCTCTCTTCGCAAAGATGTTCTCAAACTGTTGCATGAGGGCCATTGGGGGATTTCTCGGACTAAGTCCCTGGCCCACAGGCATGTTTATTGGCCCGGTATTGATTTGGACATCGCCCACGTGGTGGCTGCGTGTTGTCAGTGTGCTCAACAACTGGCTGCACCCCGTACAATGCCCTCTCCGTGGCCTGACCCGGCGCAGCCATGGGAACGGGCGCACGCTGACTTTGCTGGCCCCTTCCTCGGCACTTATTGGCTGCTGTTGATTGACGCCTTCACGAAGTTTCTGTTTGTTGTTCGACGTCTGTCACCCACCACTGCGGCAACGACGCTGGCTTTGTCCAAAATCTTTGCGCTAGAAGGTCTTCCATCCACGATCGTCACGGACAATGGCCCTCAGTTCTCTTCGCAGGCCTTCCGTGATTTTTGTACTGGACACGGGATTCATCATGTTACAGCACCACCCTTCCATCTGCAATCGAATGGGAGGTCGAATGCCTTGTCCGCACTTTCAAAAGCCAGAGGAAAAAATTCCTTAGTGATTTTTCCACAGATGACGCTCTGTTGCATTTTCTGAGTCCTTATCGCTTCACACCTCTGGGTGATCGCAGCCCTGCTGAACTCTTGCATGGCCGCCAACCGCGCACTCTACTGCACCTGCTTCACCCTGTCAGGCCTTGTACTGTGTCCCCTCGTGCGGGAAAATACTCGGTGGGCGCCGACGTGTGGGCACGAGGGTATGGATCTCGCCCTAAATGGATTCCAGGGGTGGTGAAGGCTCTTCGCGGCCGCCGGCATTGTGAAATACGTACGGACGACGGCACGGTTGTTCGCCATTACGACCAGATGCGCCCACGAGTGGTGGCCACGCCGGTGCCACCGCCCCTTCCTTCGCCTCCACCAGCCCGTGAAGCCAGTCCTGTCGCTGCTGCCGATCTCCCATGCGTGTTGCTGCAGCCGACGTCACTACTGCTTCCGAGTACGCCGGAACCGGCCCCAGTCACGACGCCGCCTTCTCCAGGACCCATCTCGCTGGAGCACACCCCCGGGTCCACGACACCTATGGATGCTGCTCCAGAGTTTTCACCCATCATCTCGTCCAGGAGGCACGTTCCACGCACGGGCTTCCGTCCTGGCCATTTTCGACCGTACTCTCGTGTTTCTCCGCGGGATCTTCTCGGGGCCTCCCAAGAGGCCATGGATGTCTCCGCACTGTCCGTGTCTCCCAGGAAGTGAGTGTTTTTTTTCAAGGGGGGAAAAGTGTTGTGACAGTGCCACGACATTTAACAGTGCCGCCACGTCAGTACGCGCAAACGGCAATAGAGGCACTCTGCAACTCGGCTGAGTGCAGGAGCGCCACCTAGCTACGAATGGCGCCGGCCGCATGTCACGGCATGGCAGTCGAATGACCGATACGGAATTGGTAGCATGTAACCAGCTATTGTTTCTACATTTGTATATCCACGCAATTTATTAATGATTAAAGGTTATAACAGTTTGTAATTAAATGTGACATTTGTTTGAGTACAACAGCCTTTTAGTGTTAAAATTTGTGCAGCATGGCCTTAAAGGCCATTCACCCTTTTACTAAGAGAATGCCCATCTAGTAATGAAGAATGAATAAAAATATTGTCTATGGCTGTGCTACTGTTCCCCAGCACCCTAGTTGGAAAAAACACAATCTGCATTAGATCATATGAATTTAGGAGATCTACCAACATTCCTTTTCTTGTATCATCATATACAAAATTTGTAGTGAAGTCACCACATGTAACTAATTTCTGGTACTTCCTACAAAGTGAATCGAGAACACTCTCTAGCTTGAGCAGAAATGCTCTGAAGTCAGAGTTAGGCAACCTATAAACTACAACATTTAGAAGTTTAGTTTCACTAAATTCAACTGCCCCTGCACAACATTCAAATATCTGTTCAGTGCAGTGCCGTGATACATCTATGGACTCAAATGGAATTTGAAAAACAGCCAGCTAATCTGTATCCTGGAAAAGGAAGCCTCTGAATTGTCAAATTAGTAAAGTGGCACTCCGACATAGCAATAATTTCAGAGTCAACCTCTATAAGCAGTTCACTAACTTTATCTCTAATACCTCTTATATATTGATGAAATATGCTAATTCCTTCTCTATTTGAAAACATGACATCCTCTGAAGGTGAGCCCTTAGTTAGAGGGACTTCCTTTAAGCAGAGAGGAGGCAAACATAAAAGGTGTGGGTCTATTAATCATCAGCAGCTCAAACATATGGACAATGATGGCACCCCATAGGGAAAATGGCAGCAATGGACAAGAAAGGACCCTGGGTGGCCTCATTACGTATGCCTGGGGGCCTCATTCGACTTGCTGAAGAGGCTGTTCCAGCAGCCATTGAGGGAACCGGGAGCAACCAACTGTAGGGTGTGACGCATGTTGGAACAAATGATACTTGCCTGGGCTCTGAGGTCATTCTTGGGTCATTCCACCAACTGACAGAGAAGGTTAAGAAGACCAGCATTGCACATTGAATTTCAACAAAACTCACAATTTGCAGCTTTTCCCCAGGACTGATCATGGTTCTTTGGTTCTGATTTGAGTGGAAGGACTGAACCTGAGACTTCAAAGGTTCTGTGACAAGCTAGGGCGTGACTTCCTGGACTTCACCACAGAGTTGAGAACTGTAGAGTTTCCCTTAATGGGTCAGATGTGCACTACACATCTGAGGCTGCTATTAAGGTAGCTGACTGTATGTGTGGTGCACACAAGGATCTTTTAGATTAGGCAACTCTCCATCCGATCCAGGTAGCAATAGAAAACACATAAATATCAGTGTAAGGTCCAAATAAATGCTTTCCACAGGAGAGAGTAATGAAATCATAATGATAAACTGCCAAATCATTTGCAACAAAGTGCCAGAGTTTGAAGTTTTCATGAAAAGTAGTAAAGCTTACATAATATTAGGTACAGAAAGCTAGTTGAAATCTGAAATTGATAGCAGTGAGATTTTTTGGAGAAAATTTAAGTGTAAATCAAAAGGATAGGCAAATGGGAAATGGAGGTAGTGTATTTGTTGCAGTAGACAAGAAACTCAAATCCATTGAGATAGAAATTGAGGCTCCATGTGAGTTTGTATCAGGGATGGGTGTAACATGATAATAGGATCCTTCTGTCACCCACCAGACTCATCTTCTGGTGTAACCAAAATCTTCTGAGAAAATCTCAGTTCACTTGCATATAAGTTCCCCAGTCATACTGTAATCATCAATGGAGACTTTAATCATCCAACAATTAATTGGGAAAATTATAGTTTGTGATGTTTGAAATTTTCCTGGGTACTGATTGTTCCATAAAAACACGGGAGAACTGCCGTAAGTCAGTAACATCTTGCCACGCTAAACAGTACATGTGCAGTGCATGCGCAATGCAGCCCCCTTTGGCTTTAAATAGCAGAGCTCAGCGCATATTTGCCAGTACTTCTACAGCTGTACTCACTTGAAGATGGCCAAAAGACTTTGTGCTGAAATATCGTGGCAAGATGTTACTGACTTACGGCAGTTCTCCCATGTTTTTATGGAACAAATTATAGTTTGTTAGTGGTGAGCTTGATAAGACACCCTGTGAAACTTTACTAAATGCCTTCTCTGAAAACTACATAGAACAGATAGTTAGGAACCCCACTTATGATGGAAATGTATTGGATTTAATGGCAACAGATAGACCTGACCTCTTTGAGGATGTCCATGTCTAAACTGGTATCAGCAACCATGATGTGGTTGTGGCAACAATGATTACCAAAGTACAAAGGACAACTAAAACAAACAGGAGGACATACATGTTCAGTAAACTGGATAAAAAAATTAGTAATGTCATATCTCAGTGAGGCTCCTGAAATTTCCAGCACAGGTCAGGAGCATACAGAGGAACTCTTGCTAAAGTTTAAAAGAATAGTTGACCGTGCACTGCATAGATAAGTACCCAGTAGAACATTTAAAAACAGAGATTACTGCATAATAGGCTTAAAACAAAGTGTAGGGCTACAGGTAGAGAGATGCTGAATGAAACATGTTTGTCTGTCAAAAAAGCAATGCATGATATGAAGGCTATCCACAAAGTACATTATGTTTTGAAATTAAAAATAAATAAAGTATTGGAATTTTTTTTATTATATACAGATGAAATCCACACTTAAATACTACTTTTCTACATAGTTGCCATTTAAATTAATGCACTTATCATAGCAATGGACGAGCTTGGAAATTCCTTCGTCGTAAAATTCGGCCGGCTGCGCCTTCAACCACGTGGTTAATCGGTAACCCGGTAGAAATACGATTTTTGTGGATTTCCTGGAAGTAGGCACTACAATAAACTCTCAAAGGTATTGCCAAACTCTGCACAACCTCAGAAGAGCAATACAAAACAAGCGCAGGGGAAAGTCTGGCTCAAAGATCTTGCTGATTCACGACAACACCCGGGCCCACACGGCAAATGCCACTCGTGAAGTTCTTGAATCTTTTAAGTGGGAGTTGTTTCCTCATCTGACCTGGCACCGAGTGACTTCCACTTATTCCCAGCAATGAAGAAGTGGTTGGCTATGCAGCGTTTTGATGATGACGCACAGCTTCAAGAAGAGGTAACCACGTGGTTGAAGGCGCAGGCGGCCGAATTTTATGATGAAGGAATTTCCAAGCTCATCCATCGCTACGATAAGTGCCTTAATTTAAATGGCAACTATGTAGAAAAGTAGTATTGAAGTGTGGCTTTCATCTGTATATAATAAAAAAAATTCCAATACTTTGTTTATTTTTAATTCCAAAATGTAATGTACTTTGTGGATAGCCCTCATATGTTCAGTGAGTACCATAGCAGAATATTGTCAAATAAAATTTCATAAAATCCAAAGAAATTGTGGTCATAAGTAAAGGTTCTATACTGAACTGTGTCTTAGTTAGCCCATTTCTAAATGTAATCTATCATAGATCCCTTGAACAAAAAACTGTATCCAGTTCTTGGAAACAGCTCTAATGTTAGAATTGTAATGCATTACAAAGAATACAGTAAAATATTGAAGCAAGTAATCCAGAAATCTAAGCAGCTTTATTATGATAAAAAGATAATTACATCAGGCAACAAAATAAAAACTGTGTAGGATATAGTGAAGACAGAGACAGGTGGGGCCAAAAAGGAAGAGGAACAGATAGATCTAAACATAAATGTGACTTTCGTAACAAGTACGTGTAGCGTTGCAAACCTCTTAAACAAGCACTTCATTTCTGTTACTGACAGCTTGGTGTTATCAGGGTCGGTGAACAGTGCACTGGAGTATCTGAGACCAGTCCTTAAAAATAACTTCAGTAAAATGGAAATGACACTCATGTCTCCCAAAGAAGTAGCATCCATCATAAAACGTATGTATTCCAGTAGGTATGATAACATATCAACAAAGTTAATCAAAGAGTGCTCATGCGAGTTGTGTTCTATCTTAAGTTATTTGTGTAATCAATCTCTTATCAGTAGAACATTTCCAGACTGGTTAAAATATGCTGAAGTTAAGCCTCTTTACAAGAAAGGGGAAAAACAGATACCATCAAACTATTGATGAATTTCACTTTTGTCAGCTTTCTCAAAAATATTTGAAAAGGTTGTGTTCAAAGCATCTCCTTAAGCATCTGACTGCAAACAATATATTGTCCAAGTCACAGTTTGATTTCTTAAGGGTTCTGATATAGAGAAAGCTATTTACACTTACAGTAAGAATGTCCTTAAATCATTAGGTAATAAATTAGAGGATACTGGCATTTCCTGTGACCTGTCAAAAGCCTTTGACTGTGTGAACCACAGCATTTTCTTAAGTAAATTAGAATATTATGGTGTCACTGGCAAAGCTGCGAAATTGTTTGAGTCATATCTGTCTAACAGGAAACAAAGGGTGTCGTTGCGAAATACCTGTCCAGTAAGCAGTCAGTCTTCATCTGACTGGGAATTAATTACATGTGGTGTTCCTCAAGGTTCCATCTTGCTTTTTGCTTTTTCTTGTGTACATTCTGTTACATTGCCAGATGCTAAGTTTATTTTGTTTGCAGATGTTACAAACATTGCATAAGTAGCAAGTCAAGTACAGATTTAGAAATAGCTGCTAATCAAATTTTCACTGTCATTAATAAGTAGTTTAAAGCTAATTCACTGTCATTAAACTTTGAGAAGGCACAGTATATGCAGTTCACAACCTGTAAGAAATTTCCTTCCAGCATGTCTATAACATATGAAGACATGCAGATCGAAGAGGTTGACACTGTTAAATTTCGGGGATTACAACTCGATAATAAATTCAGTTGAGAAGGGCATACCACAGAATTGCTTAAGCGCCTAAACAAGTCTGTATCTGCAGTGAGAATGATGTCAGATGTAGGAGACACAAATATAAAAAAACTTGCATACTTAGCTTGCTTTCATTCTATTATGTCATATGGGATCCTATTCTGGGGCAACTCATCAAACCGGGCAAAAGCTTTTATCATGCAAAAGCACGTAACATGAATCATTTGTGGTGCAAATTCAAGATTATCATGTAGAAACCTGTTCAAGGGACTTTGTATTCTAACTAATACTTCTCAGTATATTTATTCCTTAATGAAATTTGTTGCAAGTAATACATCTCTATTTCCAACCAATAGCTCAATACATAGTATCAATACTAGGAATAAGAACAATCTACATAAAGACCTAAAATCACTTACCTTGGTCCAGAAAGGGGTCCAATATTCAGGAACACACATTTTCAATAAATTGCCAGTAACCATTAAAAACTTGGTTTCAGATGAAGTACAGTTTAAACAGAGTTTGAAAGACTTTTTTGATGAGCAACTCCTTCTGCTCCATAGATGAATATCTCAACAGAGACTGTTAAGCCAGCTTCAGTAAAAATGTCTGTTAGTTTTAAGTTTTTGACAGCACTTGGTCACAACAATCAAGATTAGGTATTTTGTGTATGATAAATCTATTAATAGTGCATAGCAATGTTTCACTCTGACAGCGTGTTAATCCTGCAAATATTCCCTGTTCCAGTTTATCACATTTTATTCACCTATTTTGACAATCTCCTGACAAATGATCAGGGTAGTAAGTATTATATTCAAATGTTTTATGTTTTTATGGAACACTTTCTGACATGTTCCACACCGACAAGAATCATCTCAGTGTTTGGGTCTATGGAACAAAAACTGAATCTAATCTAATCTAACAGGCACAGGTCACACTGTTCTACAAGAACAGTAGTAGAAGTGATCCACAAAGCTAACGTCCAATAACCTTAACATTGATTTGTTGTAGAATCTTAGAACATATTCTGAGCCTGAACATAATGAGGTATCTTGAACAGAATAGCCTTGTCAATACCAAGCAGCATGGATTTTGAAAACATCAGTCATGTGAAACCCAACTCACACTTTTCTCACATGACATAGTGAAAGTTTTGAATCAAGGTAACCAGGTAGATGTAGTGTTTCCTGATTTCTGAAAAGCATTTGACTCAGTACCACACATATGCTTATAGTCAAATGTACAATCATATGGGGTAGCAAGTGAAATTTGAGACTGGATTGAGGACTTTTTGATAGGGAGGACACAGCATGCTATCTTGGATGGAGAGTCATTGTCAGATGTAGAAGTAACTTCAGGTGTGCCTTAGGGAAGTGTGTTTGGACCTTTGTTGTTCGTGTTGTCTATTAATGACCTTGCAGACAATATTAATAATAAAATCAGGCTTTTTGCAGATGATGCAGTTATCTATAATGAAGTACTCTCCGAGAGAAGCTGCATAAGTATTCAGTCAGGTCTTGATAACATTTCAACATGGTACAGAGATTGGTAACTTGCTCTAAATGTTCAGAAATGAAAAATTTTGCATTTTGAAAAACGAAAAAATGTAGTATCCTATGACTATAAAGTCAATGAGTCACTGTTGGAATCAGCCAACTCATACAGATACCTGGTGTAACACTTTGTAGGGATATGAAACAGAATGACCACATTGGTTAAGTCGTGGGTAAAGCAGGTGTTATACTTCAGCAAAAGAGAATGCTTACAAATCACTTGTGCAACCAATCCTAGAATGTTGCTTGAGTGTGTGGAACCCATACCAGATAGGACTAACAGGGATATTGAACTTACACACAGAAGGGCAGCACGAATGGTCACAGGTGTGCTTAATCCATGGGAGAGTGTCACAGAGAAACTGAAGAAACTGGACTGGCAGACTCTTGAAGACAGACGTAAACTATACCAAGAAAGTCTACTAACAAAGTTTCAAGAACAGGTGTTAAATGATTACTCTAGGCATACACTATAAACACCTACATATCGCTCACACAGGGGTTGTGAGGAGAAGATTAGAATCATTACTGCAGGCACAAAGGCATTCAAATGATCATACTTCCCATGCTCCATACGTGAATGGAACAGGACGAAACCCTAAAAGCTGGTATAATGGGACATAGCCACTGCCATGCATCTCATGGTGGTTTGCAGAGTGTAGATGTAGAGGTCCAGGCAGGTTGGAAATCTCTGTCTTAAATAATGTAAAATTTATTCTTGTTAAAGGTACTTATTATCAGATACTTTTGGGATTAAAAATATGTAACAAAATGGACTAATTTTAAGACAATAATTATTTTTGTAAAAACTGGATATCAAAATAAGTAACTGTCTACATTTTTCTATGTCAGAAGGCTCTAACTTAAAAATTCGGGCCACAAATCTAAAAGTGTTGAAGAACTTTTACACAGGGAAAAATGGTCACAGGCACAACATGGTTGAAGAACTAGAAATTTTCAAGCATGGAACAATGGCACTAATCCACTACTCACAGATTTTTGATTCCTTTATTCTTTACTATATTTCCCTGCCTCGTTTGCCAAAACATCTTTTTCATCAACTCTCTTATAGATGTGTACTACTAAATTTTCCTTCATGCAGATGCTTTTGGACTATGCAGGTATATGTGTAAATATTATATAATACTCTGTATTTTATATAATGGGCATTTCAGTAATGCCTAATAGATGGCTCTTAGTTGTACTTCATCTACATGAATAGTTTCTATTTTCAAAAATGCGTTAAGCTCTCATTCTTTAATTTTTTTAATAATTTATGTTGTTTAAATCAATTATTTCCATTACAACATCTCGTATACACATATGTCACTGTCTGCACCTGGTAGGTGGTGCAACTTGTGTTTTGTTTCCCTTGCAGCTTTGCACACCACTGAGCCACTCAGTCTGATGTTATTCCTTGTAGGATGTAGGTACGAAAGGCTGGAACATTTTTAATTTTTGGCTTGAGCATATTTGCTTTTCACTTTGAATACATCCTTAGAGGTATTGAAACCTAGGTAAAAGTACTAAATAATTATCTGTAACTGGTTGGCAATGCTATTTTTAGAATGAAACTTTTGTAAAGAGCTGAAACAGAACTTTCTGTATAATTTTTCTCACGTCTTCTACACTACTAACATTTTGCCTGATGGCCATGCCATAATCATTTTGGATTTTATCTATGACAGATTTTGTGAATCTGTTCTTACCATCTAATCCTCTGCCATCATCAAATTTCTGTCTGTTGCATGCAGTTTTCAGTAGCCACAGTCTCATACTCATTTGCATTTGTACATGACCTTGAGTGAGTCAAGTTTAGTGATAGTTACATTTTTGCCATAAGGCTTCTCTTCCTCAACTGCTTTTAAAAATTTTGAATTCCTGTTTCTTAAATAATTGGTGAATCTTACCTTCTTCAGCTGTTCATATTCTTGGAAAATGGTGATGCCCACACAGTGTTTTGCTTAAATGAATGAATGAACCAGAACTAATGTAATAATATAATGTGTATCACTGGTACGGGGATATTCTGCATATTAAGATTAGTGAAACAAACAGATATTGAAATTTTCAAGATTTAAACTAGTACAGATTCCTTTAAAGATTGAACTGGACTGTTGATCATGAGGCTCCACAATTTCAATTTGCAGTTATGGGAAGCAGGGATGCATGTATATGTAATTGATAATTAAGAAGTTTGTCTAGACATGGGGTCATGTAAAGCATAGTAAGCATTTTTCCCCAATATAGTGATAACAAAGTTCACTAGGAACTATGTACATTTGAAATCAGAAAGGGTATGATTAGCCTGTGTACTGTGTGTTGTTTGAAAATACTGTTCACAGGGTATGTGACATGTGTATGACAAAAATTAATGCCACAGTGATTAAAATATTTTCACAACAATAATACTGCCCATAGTGTGAAAGGAATTAACATAGTTACAAACAGAGATAATGTGGAGTCCACTACAGGTATGGCAAGGAAGTATTTGTATTAAACTGTTGAATTTTAATGAGTGCAATTAGAAAATTTTACACCTTTTGAAGTAATTAAACGTATATTAAGTTCATGATCATTGTATGTTCCAGGACAGTCTCATGAAAACAAATTTAATTAAAAAGGAGGACTATTCTAAACTTGAAAAGAAAGGGAAAAGACAGAGACAGTGAGTGAATAACCAACATGTAAATCACGGAGTATAATCGCTTATGCTACTGTCACCATAGTTGATCATAGGCTATGCCAATAATTGTAGAAGTATTTTAAAAAAATCTACGTACAAATGAGGACTGCCATAATTATAATACTAGAACTCATAAGAATTTGTATGTAGAAAGGGTAAGGACAACACAAACCCAAAAGCATGTAAGTTATTTTGGAATAAAACTCTACAATGCTCTGCCAGTGTACATGAAGGTAATAATAGATGAAGTAAAATTTAAGACTGAACTTAAAAATTACCTTTTAAGGAAAACTTTCTATGACGTAGATGAGTACTTTGATTGTGTGTAAATTTATTGCCAAAAATTTTAATTTGTATGTCTAAACTTGTACTTTTAAAAAATGTCTTGAAAGTGATATTCCATTATTATGTCTGTAGTACTTGTACTAGTATGATAACTTTGTTGTGACAATTCCTACATCATGTAAAAGATATACAGGAAGATAATAAAATGAAATGAAAAAAAATGAAAATGAAATGATCAAACTGCATGCTATTCACCACTATTTTCATGTCTTCTAAAGGTGACCATCACTATTAATGAGTTCCTCAGTCAACAAATTTCATCATATACGTAATAAAATTTTCTGGGTATGTATCCCAAGGCATGTTTGTACATAATTTAAATAAAGTCTTATTTAAAGGCCTAAGAACCTCAATTCTTAATATATTGTAAACTTGTGTTGAGGCCCCAGAGATGTAAGTAAATTGGACTTAATTTCATAAATATGTTTAGAATTACAAGATTTTGCAAGGTAATAGTACCCATAAAATATTTTGTAAATGTGGTTGACTGTTATTATGCCAATTAGGCAAAGTAACTTTAATGTTTTGATGTCAAAATAACTATTGTTTACTCCATTTTAAAGTTTTTGAGGCAACTAAACCATAATCGCTATTATTGCATCACGTTGAAAAATACAGATGAGAGGAGAACAGAAATAAGCTCAGGGGACTGGACCCTCCCGGATTGGTAAACTTTAATATGTAGGTATAGTGGAGGGTGCATTTTGGACTGGATTGTAAACATGTGAGTATAGTGGAAAAACAAGTTTGACCCCCTCCCCCACCCCAGAATTTTTGAGTTGCCGATGTATGCTGGAGACAGTCACAGTGGGAAGCAAAGACAAAAGGAGACAGTGTAAATGAGAGAGGAGACGGTGTCAGTGGGATAGACTGTAAATAAGTGAGAGATAAAGGTACAGTGGGAGAGATGTGTTTGTAAACAGCGAGAGTGAGAAGGAGATGCTGAGTATGAAAGCTTAACTATAAAACAAGACTGGTAAAAAAATTAAGAATACAAAAAGCCTAGACTGCTACTCACTAGAAAGCGGAGATGATGAGTCATAGACAGGCACAACAAAAAGACCAGTAAACACATAAGCTTTCAGCCAGAAGGCCTTCTTCTGAAATAGACAACATACATACTGAGGCCAGACTGCGAGAAACTGCGCTTGATGGGAGAAGCCATCGGGATGATGGGGTTAATGAGGAGGCTGGGGTGGTGAGGGGGTGGGATAGCAGGGTAATGATGGGGATGGTAAAGTGCTGTTTGTGGCAGAGAAGCGTACAGGGAGGAGGTAGAGAGGGTATGCAACTATGTGCAGTTGGGTGCTAGACAGAGTGGGGAACCAAAAAGGAGAGAAGTAAAATGATTGTAGGTGCTCTTGTGGATAAGAGGCTGTGGAATGGGAACAGGGGAGGGGATAGGTGGGTAAAGGACAGTAAAGAGAGGCTGAAGAAAGGACAGTTACAGGAACATAGGATATACTGAAGTGAGAGTTCCCACCTGTGAAATTCAGAAAAGATGGTGTTGGTAGGAAGGATGCAGATGGCACAAGCTGTGAAGCAGTCATTCAAATGAAGAATGCTGTGTTGAGCAGCATGCTCAGCAACTGGGAGGTCCAGCTGTTTCTTGGCCACAGTTTCTCGGTGACTTTTCATGCAGACAGACAGCTTGTTGGTTGTCGTACCCGCATAGAATGTAGCACAGTGGTTGCAGCATAGCTTGTATATCACATGACTAGTTTCACAGGTAGCCCTGCCTTTGATGGGATAGGTAATGCTTGTGGCCAGACTGGAGTAGGTGGTAGTGGGAGGACGTATAGGACAGGCCTTGCATCTAGATCTATTACAGGGATATGACTCACGAGGCAAGTGGTTGGTAGCAAGTGTTGTGTAGGGATGGACAAGGATATTGTGTAGGTTTGATGGGCAGCGGAATACCACTGCGGGATGGGTAGGAGATTAGTGGATAGGAGATTCCTCATTTCAGGGCACAGTGAGAGGTAGTAGAAATCCTGATGGTGAATGTAATTTAGTTGCACTAATCCTGGGTGGTACTGGACCACAAGGAGAATGCTCCTCTGTGGTCAGATGGTGGGACTTTGGGATGTGGTGTGTGACTGGTGAGATAACGCAAAAGGGATCTGTTTCTATACTAGGTTGGGAGGGTAATTATGGTCTGTGGACATCTCAGTGAGAGGTCCTTGGTGTATTTTGAGAGGGACTGCAATGACCATGAGCTGCTAGGCTGTATGGGAGGGACTTCTTGATATGGAATGGGTGGCAGCTGTCAAAGTAGAGATATTGCTGGTTGTTAGCAGGTTTTATATATATCGTGGAACTGATGTAGCCATCTTTGAGGTGGAAGTCAACATTGAGGATGGTGGCTTGTTGGTTTTAGGAGGACCAGGTGAAGCAAAGGGGGAGAAGGTGATGAGGTTCTGGAGGTATGTGGACAGGGTGTCTGTGCCATTTCTCTGGCGCGTAGCATATCCGGCAGTATCGATAGCGACTTGTATTTCTGTTTCCGTCTGGTTCAGCTTGCGCAGGTGCTGAGGCGGCTGCTACCCTCTGGAGTGTTTTTCATGGGGGGCCACGCGTGCTTGGCTCGGCAGTTGGATTCGCACTGAGCTGGTGGTATTTTGCCTTCCGCCCTGGCACGGAGGTGTGGTCTCGTTGTTGGCGGGCCTCGTTGATGTGGGCATTGGGCAGTGTGGCATGTTGATGATGTGGTGTAGTGGACAACTGATGGATCCCTGCACACGATCGCTCGAGGTTCTCCGCCTCTGAAAAGGGTGCCACGATATCGCTTGGGTTTCCGCACCCAGGAGTTGAAGGACTGCAGGGCAGGCTTTCTGTGAGTTTGCTCTGTCCGGTCTAAGTGGCGGGGTTCATTTCACCTTACTTCAGCTGTTGTTTATATTTTCTGTGTGATTCCATTTTAGCCAGAGTCTGGGTGTCAAGTTTTGTGCTGGTGTGTACCCGGTCGTCGCCCCTGTTTTTGCACGCGGGGGGCCGCCGTATCTGTTGGTGGGAATTATTTGGCAGTGTATGTTTTGCGTGGACCCAGTGTGCTCACGCGCCTTGATTCTGAGTTGAAATTATTGTGGTCAGGCTGGCTCGGTTGCTGAAGTGTGTGTTATTGGTTTTATGACTTGCTGGGAACTGCGCGTGCGCCTGTTCTGTTTGTGATGTGGCAGCAGTCTGATATTTTTATGTGTGCTTGTTAAGTTACTAGCAATTGCTTTTAGCCTTGTGCTTACTTATTTTTATTTAAATTTCTGGGATTGTCATTTGTCTGTTCCTTTACCTTTATTTATTTGTAGTGTCAGTTAAGCCTAAGACGATGTCCAAGGTGCTAGCAATTGATTTTAGCCTCGTGTGTACTTAATCCTATTTAAATTCTTAGGAACTGGCATTTGCCTGTTCTTTTACTCTTGTCATTTGTCTTTTATTTTACCTTTATTTATTTGTAGTGTCAATTAAGCTTAAGACGATGTCCAAGGTGCTAGCAATTGATTTTAGCCTCATGTGTACTTAATCATATTTAAATTCTTGGGCGTTGGCATTTGCTTGTTCTTTTACTCTTATTTATTTGTTGTGTCAGTTAGCCCTAAGATGATGTCGGATCTTGGTATCTGTCAACCTCATTTGGCTACTAGCGCTCAGGTGCAATATTGCTGGGCCTATCCTGGATTTGTCATTACCTGAGAGCCTTTTATACTGTATTTTCAGTAGTAGGTTTGGCAAGTGCACTTGTGTATGGTATTTATTGTGTCCCCCCCCCCCCCCCCCCTCTTCCTCTTTTGTGTAAACTGATTTTGGCAAGATTGCTAGGTGGCCTGTGTTATTACCTATGTAAGTTTGCCCGCTGGTGTAGTTGTAACATGTTTTGACCGGCAAGCGGCCCATGTTGGCGAGACTTTGAATGTGTTTTGCGCTGTTGATGTTGGGCTTTGCCGTACATATATTTAGTCATGTACGTGTTGTTGTGTTAAGGATTTTAGGACATTTTTAATTGAGATACCTGTTGGAAATTTTATCACTCTTTTAAAGAAGGTATAGGAAGGAGTAACTTCAACTGAAAATTTAATTGTAAATTATACATTTGTGCTTCACATTTAAATATTTAACTGTATTAGGTGAAAGTATGTAGTTTAATGCACAATGAGTATTTGTTAATGTATCAAATTGTAAACAGTTTTGAAGTTTCTCTGTTTACCCGGGGTATATAACATTTTTATTAGCTCATGTTGTAAGCAGCTTTATTTGTTTGTGTCACTATAATTTGGTAAGCCACAGTGTAATTTATTACAATTAATTAATTGTTTTGGGGAAATAAACCTTGAATTGTATGTCCCCTTTTCATTAACCGAATCCCATCCAAATCGTCCGGTCAATGGTAGCAGAGCTACCATCCTTCCTCAGGAGGGTTTTTGCACACAAGTAGTTTTAATCATAAGTATTTTGGCCTTGTTTGGTATTGTACTCATTTGTTCTTGTACTGTGTTTTCAGTTCAGACTGCTGTCATGGGTGCGGGACCAGTTCCTGGACTAGGTTATCTGTGACATGATCAGCTCCGTAGTGAGCTGCACATTCGCGGCCAAGCTTTATATTGCACTGTTCCCGAGTTGGCGTCACGATTGCGCGCAGCGCTCGGATTACCGGTCAACATTGTCATGGACAATTTTCCAGCATTGCGTGAGTCCTTGGCAAGCGTAGCACATAATCTTCAGCAATTAGAGCTGGTTGTGGATTTGTTTACAGGAGAGACACCCACTCAGAAACAGGTAGCTCATATTCAGGCACACCTTTTGCATTATAGGCAGTTTCTTATAGATCTTCTCTTGTTGGGTCAATCTGGTGAGGGTAAGAAGCAAATTGAAGACCTATTGACGTTGTTGCAGTCATTGCAGATGCACTTGTTATCAGTATCTTTGATCGAGAATCAGTCCGGGGAAAGTAGTCAAGAAGCAGTGGATGTGTCGAGTTGTGCTTCCTTGGTCAGAGATCAGACAGCTTCCTTCGATAGTAGTTTTGTCCGTTTACCACATCCGCTAGCCTTGTTAGTTCAGAGGATTCAATGTTTAGATGTTGATTCATTGCAGCAGCTTAAATATCTGCTTTGGCTGCTGGTTGAGTTGCAAGATCATGCTGATGCTTTACAGATTTCACATTCCTTGATCCTAGTGGTGCTTTACCCGTTAACTAAGGGTTGTTTAACTTCTGTCTTGGCTGAGTATCTGCAAAATGGGGGATCATTGGTGGCATTGAGGAGACGTATTTGCACTGAGTTTCTCTCGGCATGCATGCGCAACCAGTTATTGTCTGATTATTTCTGGAAGGTGCGGGCCGCGGAAGAAACCTTAGCTCAATATTTTGAAAGAGTTAACGTAGCTAGGCTAGCCTTGGATGTTGATATTCCGGAACAGGAGGGAGTTGCTATGAAGGTATGAGGCACAAGGATAGGGTATCCTTTATGTGGGCCGAGCGTCCAACTTCATACAAGCAGTTTAAAGCCCTGATTTCTACGGCACAAGAGTTAGCTTTCGCAGAATTACAACGGGATCAGAATAACCTTATCTCCTATATTACTTCCTTGCGCACTCCACAGAGTTTGTCTGAGTGTCATGTTGAGAAGCCCAGGGAGTGGCGTTGTTATTGTTGTGCTTCTTCTGAACATTTGGTAGCTCAGTGCCCGGTACAATGGAAACCTCGTGTTTCTAAATGATGCCAGGTTATAGGGAGGAAAAGGAAGTGCATTAGGAACTGGCCCGTTAATTGTAGAGCCATTTCCTACCCTAAAAGGCGCTCAGTACCGTATTTATGCCTTGCTATTGGGCAAGAGCCTCAGTGTGCTCTCTTGGATTCCGGGTGCCCTCTGTTGGTCATTGATAGATGTTGGTATCATGAATTTAGACGTTTGTGTGGTTTTACTTTGCCCAAAACTAATGAAGGTAGATGTCGGCTTGCGGATGGGCAATGGTTACCTATCTTTGGTTTGGTGAAGGCAAAGGTCTCTATACAAGGTTTTTCATGGCCGACCCCTTTCTTGATTGCTGAAAAATTAAGCACCCCGGTTATTTTGGGTTGTGATTTCATTCAACGTACGCGTTTGGTCTTGGATTTCTCTGGGAACACGTTTTATTTTAAATTCAGTCCTAGCACTTCTATCATCCTGTGTTCCTGCAATCGTGAGAATCCAACCAAAACCCTTTGTGTTATACAAGACGAGGTGGGTGTTGATCTGGATCATCTCGAGCAGGTGTCTGCTAGCCAACTTAAGCACTTAATTGAGAAGTTTCCTGAGGTAATTACTCAACGCTTGGGTATGACTGCCCTGATTCAGTATGAAATACAGATAACTGATGACATCCCCATCCGTTGGGCACCTTACCGCCTTTCTCCATCAAAAATGGACATTCTTCGGCAAAAGATTGAAAAGATGTTACAACAGGGAGTCATTCGCCCTTCTACTTCGCCTTATGCTGCCCCAATGTTTTCATTACCGAAAGATGGCCAAAAGGACTTTAGGCCGGTGGTAGATTATGGCGAACTTAATACAAAGGTAATTTTGGAGTCTGTTCCTTTACCCGATTTACATAACTGTTTTTGCTGGTTCAAGGGGGCTACCATTTTCTCGGTACTGGATCTTAAACAAGCATATTACCAAATTCCTCTCGCTGAATCATCGAAGCGAGTAAAAGCATTTTGTATGGACTGGAACCTATTCGAATTCAACCGGGTGCCTTTTGGTCTCACGACCAGTGCAGCTGTGCTTTCACGCTTGCTCGATAATGTACTACATGACTTAAAGTTTAAATGTGTGTACAATTATTTAGAAGATGTTGTTGTCTTTAGTAAATCCTTTCCAGAACACCTTCACCATCTTGAACAAGTCTTTCAAAGGCTTAAACACGCTGGGTTAGTGGTCAGCCCTGTCAAGATGACCCTATGTAGAGATAGGATTTTGTTTTTAGGGCATATTGTTTCAGCCAAAGGCGTCGGCATTGATCAGGAGTGAACCAGAGCCATTAGGGAATTTCCTCTGCCCCACGATCAACACAGAATAGCTCGCTTTGTTGGCATGGTTAATTTTTTTCGTAAGCATGTCCCTAACTTTGCTCAGTTGGCTGCTCCTCGTAATTATTTAAGAAAAAAGAACGTGTCATTCGTTTGGGGGGAACAGCAGCAACAAGCCTTTTTGGCTCTTAAGAGTGCTATTAGCAATCCCCCTGTGTTAGCGATCACAGATTTCAATCTCCCCTTTGTGGTTCAGACTGTTGCGTCTCATGCAGGCATAGCGGCTGTCTTGTTGCAGGAGGAAAACAGTGAGAGGTGTCCTGTAGTCTATGCCTCTCTTACTGATATTGAAAGTAAATACTCTGTGTATGAATGTGAAGCTCTGGCTGTTTTGTTTACCATTGAGAAATTTGCCTTTTTCCTTGAACATAGAGAATTCATTTTGGAAACTGATAACCAGGCTTTGAGCTGGATCTTGGCTCGTCCCCGTAAAACAGGTCATATTGCTAGATGGGCAATTAGGTTGTCAGCATTTCGATGTAGGGTTCATCACATCAGAGGTGTCAATAACAAGGTGGCCGGCGCATTGAGTCGTATGTTTACTGAAGAGCCCAAGGTTGAAGTACATGAGTTGGCCGTTAACACCATACTGAGCGAAGTGCCAGATCTATTTTGTGATTTACCTCAAGAACAGAAACTGGATTCTAAGTGGAGTGATATTTATACCCGTCTCCAGAGTGGAGAAGGGGTGTCTGGCTTTTCCTTGCGTCAGCAAGTCCTCTGTAAACAATGTGCTCCCGGAGCGGATTGGAAAATTTGTCTTCCTAATAGACTCATTTTGAGTGTCTTGCACTATTTTCGTAACTCTGCCCTGGGTGGTCAACTTGGTTTTTTTTAAAACCTTAGCGAAGGTCCACGAGAAATTTTTCTGGGAGGGCATGTATCGCGATGTTCGTTCTTACGTCAACAATTGTTATGATTGTAAAAAGGCTAAACCCGACTCCAGGGCTCGGAAAGGTCTCCTACAGTCTACACGCGAGCAGTATCCTTTGGATGGTGTATACATTGATTATGTTGGACCTTTGCCGCGTACTAAGAGAGGAAACAAGTACATCTTTGTGGTCGTTGATGCCTTCTCTCGCTTTCTCTGGTTGAGGCCTACCGCTGGAGTTACTGCCTCTGTCACCGTTCAGGAGCTAACCCAGATTTTCGCCTGGTTTGTACCCCCGAAGAGTTTGGTTTCTGATAATGTGCCAGCCTTTTTGTCTCGCCACTTTAAGGGATTTTGTTTTAATCAAGTTATTAGGCATATTACCACTACCCCTTATTATCCACGTCCTTCATTTGCAGAAAGAGTTAACCGCAATTTAAAGGCGGCTCTTTGTATTTATCACGCTCCGGCCTCTTCTAAGTGGGATACCACCTTAGGTTGGCTCAATCAGGTGTTCAATTCCACCAGGCACGAATCCACTGACTCTTGTCCCAATAATTTGATGTTTGCATATCAGGTCAATTCGCCACTCTCTAATCTCTGGACCATCAATGATATTCTTCCGGAGCAATTTACTCCTGCAATTACCTGGGAAAATTGGGAGAGAGTGAGGAGAAACGTCTTCGCAGCCTACCAGAAAGAGGCCGACAGGTATAATAAGGGAAGACTGCCACCATTTAATGCTAAGATTCGTGATTTAGTTTTTGTCCGTACGATTTCTGAGACTGGTGGACACTGTTTGGGATGGAAATTTACACCGCGGTTTCGGGGGCCCTGTCGCATTGTTAAAATCTTGGGACCTGTTACCTTTGAGGTAAGAGATCTCCCTTCCGGACATATTTCCAGGGTGCACCTCAGCCAGCTTAAATGCCCGTCTTATACTCAGTAGCGCACCCCCCCCCCCACCCACCTCCCCCCCCCCCCCCCCCCCCCGAGTTTGGCCTTTGGGGGAGGGAGATGGTGCCATTTCTCTGGCGCGTTGCGTATCCGGCACTGTCGATAGCGACTTGTGTTTCTGTTTCCGTCTGGTTCGGCCTGCGCAGGTGCTGAGGTGGCTGCTGCCCTCTGGAGTGTTTTTCATGGGGGGCCACGCGCGCTTGGCTCAGCAGTTGGATACGCAGCAAGCTGGTGGTATTTTGCCTTCCGCCCCGGCACGGAGGTGTGGTCTTGTTGTTGGCGGGCCTCGTTGATGTGGGCGTTGGGCAGTGTGGCATGTTGATGATGTGGTGTAGTGGACAACTGATGGATCCCTGCATGCGATTGCTCGAGGTTCTCCGCCTCTGAAAAGGGTGCCACGATATCGCTTGGGTTTCCGCACCCAGGAGTTGAAGGACTGCAGGGCAGGCTTTCTGTGAGTTTGCTCTGTCCGGTCTAAGTGGCGTGGTTCATTTCACCTTACTTCAGCTGTTGTTTATATTTTCTGTGTGATTCCATTTTAGCCAGAGTCTGGGTGTCAAGTTTTGTGCTGGTGTGTACCCGGTCGTCGCCCCTGTTTTCCCACGCGGGGAGCAGCCATATCTGTTGGTGGGAATTATTTGGCAGTGTGTGTTTTGCGTGGACCCGGTGTGCTCACATGCCCTGATTCTGAGTTGAAATTACCGTGGTCAGGCTGGCTCGGTTGCTGAAGTGTGTGTTATTGGTTTTATGGCTTGCTGGGAACTGCGCGTGCACCTGTTCCGTTTGTGATGTGGCAGCAGTCTGATATTTTTATGTGTGCTTGTTAAGTTACTAGCAATTGCTTTTAGCCTTGTGCTTACTTATTTTTATTTAAATTTCTTGGATTGTCATTTGTCTGTTCCTTTACCTTTATTTATTTGTAGTGTCAATTAAGCCTAAGACGATGTCCAAGGTGCTAGCAATTGATTTTAGCCTCGTGTGTACTTAATCCTATTTAAATTCTTGGGAATTGGCATTTGCCTGTTCTTTTACTCTTGTCATTTGTCTTTTATTTTACCTTTATTTATTTGTAGTGTCAATTAAGCTTAAGACGATGTCCAAGGTGCTAGCAATTGATTTTAGCCTCATGTGTACTTAATCATATTTAAATTCTTGGGCGTTGGCATTTGCTTGTTCTTTTACTCTTATTTATTTGTTGTGTCAGTTAGCCCTAAGATGATGTCGGATCTTGGTATCTGTCAACCTCATTTGGCTACTAGCGCTCAGGTGCAATATTGCTGGGCCTATCCTGGATTTGTCATTACCTGAGAGCCCTTTATACTGTATTTTCAGTAGTAGGTTTGGCAAGTGCACTTGTGTATGGTATTTATTGTGTTCCCCCCCCCCCCCCTCCCCCCTCTTCCTCTTTTGTGTAAACTGATTTTGGCAAGATTGCTAGGTGGCCTGTGTTATTACCTATGTAAGTTTGCCCGCTGGTGTAGTCGTAACATGTTTTGACCGGCAAGCGGCCCATGTTGGCGAGACTTTGAATGTGTTTTGCGCTGTTGATGTTGGGCTTTGCCGTACATATATTTAGTCATGTACGTGTTGTTGTGTTAAGGATTTTAGGACATTTTTAATTGAGGTACCTGTTGGAAATTTTATCACTCTTTTAAAGAAGGTATAGGAAGGAGTAACTTCAACTGAAAATTTAATTGTAAATTATACATTTGTGCTTCACATTTAAATATTTAACTGTATTAGGTGAAAGTATGTAGTTTAATGCACAATGAGTATTTGTTAATGTATCAAATTGTAAACAGTTTTGAAGTTTCTCTGTTTACCCGGGGTATATAACATTTTTATTAGCTCATGTTGTAAGCAGCTTTATTTGTTTGTGTCACTGTAATTTGGTAAGCCACAGTGTAATTTATTACAATTAATTAATTGTTTTGGGGAAATAAACCTTGAATTGTATGTCCCCTTTTCATTAACCGAATCCCATCCAAATCGTCCGCTCAGTATCCTCACCCTCAATCCAGATCACAGAGGTGTCATCAATGAATCTGAACCAGATTCTGGGTATTTAGGAAGGATTCCTCTAGATGCCCGATGAATAGTTTGGCATAGGATGGTGCTATGAGGGTGCCTATTCCTGTACCTTGGATTTGTTTCTAGGTGATGCCTTCAAGGAAGAAGTAATTGTGGATGAGGTGACCAGGAAGGAGCTTGTAGGTTTGAAATCCATCAGGCGTTAGCAAAGGTAGCGTTCAATAGCGGCTTGGCCATGGGCATTAGGAATGTTTGTGTAAAGGGAGATGGCATCAATAGTGACAAGCAGGGCACAATGTGTTAAGGTAACAGGAACTGTAGATTGTCGTGGAGGAAATGGATGGTATCTTTTACATAGGAGCATAGGTTGCGGGTAACAGGCTGAAAGTGTTGGTGTTCGAGAGTAGAGATTCTCTCAGTGGGAGGACAGTAACTGACACAGTAACTGGGCCCTAATACTGTGTTCCAACTGCAAGAATCCTATTCAGGGACATGCATATTGGTACTCCAAAATGGAGGAGTAGCACACAATATGATTTAAATTAACAATTGGAAAAAAAGTACAGGTCATTATGATAAACTCTGTAATGTTGTTCCAAGTTATTTTTATTGGTGTGAAAGCTATGTTTAATGCACCTAACAATAGCATTCTACAATTACGTTGTGTAGTAATTGCAAATGATTCTTTCAAGTGAAATCAGTGTTCAAGCTTGTCTCAGTGGCTAAAAAACACAAGACATAGGAAACGTCACCCACACAAAATTTTTATTGAGAGAATATGGCTTATGATGGGACCAACAGAAAATAACATGAATGGCACAAAAACAGAAAATCTGCGAGGTTAGGATAAGGTTTTACTGTAATTATGCTGTTAGCCTGTTTATGATTGTGTCATTGACCAGGTAGTAAAAGTGCGATGTAGAAACTATAAGCCATTAACAGTGTCCTTAAAATTTCTAAATCAATTATACGAGGAAAATATTTTGCCCTACTGACATAAGAATCTGCACCTCACTGCTACAGATAAATGGTGCCATCAGATGTCACACCTGTCGGTTCAGCAGACTACAAGATAACACTACAGAGGTCACCAAACCCATGGCAAAATATGACTGTCAGGTAGGCTTTTTGATGACCTGAATCTAAGCAATCCTGAGGGGAATGCTATTCAGAGAATTTTCTATGATCATTGAAGCACAATGTCATGCTACATATGTAGATGTTAATCACCTGACAACAAACATGAACTCCTATGGTATGCTATGACCCTAAGTCATGTCAATCAGAGACATGTAGAACATTGTTGTTGTTCTTAACATCTTCCGTATTGTGTATTTGTGGTAGAATGAACATTTTATATCACACTTACCACACCACTTGTGAGTCATGAATACTGTTGTGATTGCTCACATAAACTACTGAAGTCTTGATAAGTTTTAAAATAGTAACTCTGTACTCTATGTTGCTGCTTGCTGTGAGTGGTGTGGAGATAGACTAATTACCATGAAGAGTAGACTATAAACATAAATGATACACTAGTCAGCCCATTAACTCTTGTCAAGGTTTGTTATTTGCACAAGGAACAGACTTTGGAATTGTGATTTGTGTCGCACATCCACAAGAAGTTTTGGCTTGAACTGTCAACACTCAATAATTTGTATGCTCATCTCTTGTGTGTCGAATGTTGTACTGTTACTTTCTGTGTGATGAACAGTGTTGTAATGATGAACAGTGATGTAAATTGTGCATTGCACTTTGTATTTTGTGTGACTATCATGAACTTTTCAGATATAATTGGTAAAAGACTGGCCATGCCTTGCGACCATTGTAGAAACTGTTCTGGTTACCAACATTAATTATTATCTGAAGTTTTTAAGCATGCATCAATGTTGCGTTATATTGGTTGCAACAAATGCCTATCTTTTGTTTAATCATGCACTCAAGTAACATTTTTTATCACTTGCCCTCAGACATGTCACAATTATTTTTAAAAATTATCGTCAGTATGTACTGATAATTTTCTCGATACTGTAATTTTCTCATACTGCCTTTGACTCTTTTTATAATTACTTATTGTCACAACTGTTTGCTGAGGAGCGGTTATTGTAAGCATTTGCAAGATTAATATCCATTAACAGAATTTTAATTTATTCTGTGTTGATTCTTGTGTATTTATAGGCTTGTACTTCTATACGAACACATAACAATATCAGAGAAGGAAAGTTGCTACTCACCATATAGCGGAGACACTGAGTCACGATAGGCACAATAAAAAGATTCACACAATCAAAGCTTTCGGCCATTAAGGCCTTTGTCAGCAGTAGACACACACACACACACACACACACACACACACACACACACACACACACACACACACACACAGAAATGCAACTTGCACACAAATCTGCTGTCTCAGAGTGGTGAGACCAGACTGCGAACAGCAGCACCAGTGCATGATGGGACTGGCGACTAGGTGGGGGTAAGGAGGAGGCTGGGGCAGGGAGGGGGAGGGATAGTATGGTGGGAGTGGCGGACAGTCAAGTGTTGCAGTTTAGATGGAGGGCAGGAGAGAAGGTGCAGAGGGGGGAGGGGGTAAGATGAGGGATATCATGTTTGTGTCATCACATGATATCCCTCATCTTAATGACTGCTTCACAGCCATATGGATCCTTCCCACCAACACCATCTTTTCTGAATTGCACAGGTGGGAACTATCCCTGCAATACATCCTACGTTCTCGTAACCCTCCTGGCCTCAACCTTCATTAGTCACTGTCCTCACCCATCCAGTCCCCTCCCTGTTCCCATTCCAGCACTACACAGCCGTCATTTCACCACCACACCCAGTCTTTTAATTTCTTTTATTTCTCTCCTTTCTGCTACTTACCCCCTCCCCCCTCTGCACCTTCTCTCCTGCCCTCCATCTAAACTGCAACACTTGACTGTCCGCCACTCCCACCATACTATCCCCCCCCCCCCTCCCTGCCCCAGACTCCTCCTTATCCCCACCTAGTCGCCAGTCCCATCATGCACTGGTGCTGCTGTTCGCAGTCTGGTCTCACCACTCTGAGACTGCAGATTTGTGTGCAAGTTGCATTTATCTGAGTGTGTGTGTGTGTGTGTGTGTGTGTGTGTGTGTGTGTGTGTGTGTGTGTGGTCGCCAGTCCCATCATGCACTGGTGGTGCTGTTCGCAGTCTGGTCTCACCACTCTGAGACTGCAGATTTGTGTGCAAGTTGCGTTTATCTGAGTGTGTGTGTGTGTGTGTGTGTGTGTGTGTGTGTGTGTGTGTGTGTGTGTGTGTGCGCGCGCGCGCGTGCGCGTGTGTGTATGTGTGTCTACTGCTGACAAAGGCCTTAATGGCCAAAAGCTTTTATTGTGTGAATCTTTTTATTGTACCTATTGTGACTCAGCATCTTCGCTATATGGTGAGTAGCAACTTTCCTTCTCTGGTATTGTTACATTCCATCCTGGATTTTCCATTGTTTGATATATGAACACATAGTAATGCAAGTTTGTTAAGAATAATTTTTACGTACATTTTGTTTTGTTTTGGAAATGTGTTTTTCTAACTGTCATTTTATTGCCTTTCTATACAATGTGTATTCCTGTATGATTTTTATTTTTCATAATTTTGTTCATATTTCCTGTAAAATTAGAACTTTTTGTGACATTATGTATTATGTAGTAGGCTATGGTTCAGACTGAATGATAGGATGAACCTATAAAGTAAGAGGTATGAACTGAGGTCATTTATTGTAAACAACACTGAGTATTTGTAAAAATTAACAACAAACCATCTCCATGAATGTCTGGTATTGTAATTACTGTTGTTCCTTTCTTATTATGAGTTGAAATAATGTCTCCATTACACCAGTATATTTCATTGAGTGTGAGATGGTCTCCAATGGAGAGTGCTTGAGGAATTTTAGGATGTACTGCTTGGCACTATGTTGAATTCTTGACTACAGCACTTCTCTAGTTAGCCAACAGAAACAAAAATAAGTCAAACCAGTTGAAAATGTCTTTCATGAGCTTCTGCTACCAATGAATCTTAGCACAATTTTGTATGGATCCATTTCAATTCACAACAGAGGTGTGATGTAACATGGCCATTTTTCTTTGAAAAGGGCCTCTAACGTATTTCAGAGGATGATAGGCAATGCCTTTGGTCATGTAGTTCTTCATTGCACTGCTCTGTGATTGCCAATCTGGGTTAGCATTACCAATGACTGTTTTTGCTTCATTGTTTTTTTTTTTTTTTTTTTTTTTTTTTTTTTTTTTTTTTTTTTTTTTTTTTTTTTTTTTTTTGGTGGAAGTTTTATAGACCAGAAGGCTCACAAGTTGGATGCGCGAGATAAAGGGCCTCTTAAAAGGAATTTGACACTATAAAAACTGTTGTACTCTGGGCAAGAGGCTCATGCACATGTAGTAAATGTGGCCTTGTTGTTCCCCTAGCTCGCATTGCAGGAGGGTTATGGAACCCACATTCTTCTTTCAAAGGAAACATGGAATTCTTCACAAAAGCTTTTTTAGCCAGATAAGAGGTCTCTAGGCAAGTGTGGCATCTCTCAAGGCATGTGAGTGTTCAATACAATGCCTCAGAGTAATGTCTAGTTTCAACTTTCAGAATATCACATTTTGATTCAGTCATTCTGTATTTTTCAGTAGAGCGCACATTTTTGCGCTGTGCCTACATGTGGAGTTTTTCATTTGTCAACTTCAGAATCATGTCATAGAGTGGGAATAGTCTCCTGGCTCTAGCTGCCTGTCTCTGTGCAATTGGATGAAGTATAGTGATATAGAAAATAGTAAGACATTGTGTAACATTGTTCCATATTTTTCATTTGTCAGAACTTGGAAACTCCGCACTCATTGGTGGTGAGTTCCAGTTCTGGAAGAAAGACTGCCGAGTATCAGACACCTGTTGGACAACACACTTTTTGTCAGGTTGTTGTAGAGTAAATAGTTCTTTTCAGGCTTTCATAAGTACACTTCAGTTTAGAATTTGGCAAAGTAAACACCTCAGGTTAGGACAGGAGAGCACGCTGATGAAATGAGCCTTGCTACTGCTGGGAAGAATGTCTGCTCTAAAGCAATAAGTACAAAAAGAGGGCTGAGATCACATCCTCCAGCTGCTGTCACTGCCAACCTGTTTATTTACACACTGACTTTTTGGTAAGATGGCACATCGTCGCATCTGCCAAAGGAGTCTATAGATAATCTAACTCTCTCCCTTCACGATCCAACTATGTATCCAGCTCACTGCACATTTTTGGCACTCTTATGGTATTTACACTCATCTTTCCATGTACTTTCTACATCTAATTAACAACTCATGCAGTCACTGGCTGTGTCTGTGAATTGTTAACATAAATGTGTTTTATCCTCCCTACCAACCTGATTGTACTTTACGTTGTATTCTCTTGTCCATTTTAAGAGGTCTGTGGACTACTTTCATTTTCAAAGTTCAATAAATCTATTTGTTATAGTGTCCTATTTGTTTCTATTCTCAGCTAGAAGATTCCTACTCCCATTAATATATCTATGTGAGTGGTGTGGTATCCATTTGTTTCATGCCTACTTGGGCCAACTCTATTAATATTCACCTAAATAAGATGTTTTCTGTTGTTTGACAAGTATCCTCATTTTATTTTATTTGTATGATCATTTGGGATGGTTTCTCATACTGGTGGGCACCAGAATTTGGTTTTGTGCATCCTAGGGCTATGCTGCTACCACAATCAACACCCCACGACTAGTAGTGATGGCTGAGCTAAATGTTCCCTTTTTTTTGTTGAATTCCTTTGTACAGTGTGTATTCCAGTTCTACAGTGCAGTTAGTTGCATTTGGAAGGAACTTCCTATAGAATCCTACCATTTCAAGACAGGACTTTCATGAAATACACTTACATATTGTGAATACATATTAGCATCAGCTACTTGTGGAAAATGAAAATTTGTGCCACACCAGGACTCGAATCCAGATTTCCTGCTTGTCACGAGCGGTCATCCTAACCACTGAGCACTCCCCTAGATGATGATGTTTTCTATTTGATAGTACAGGGAAAAGTTTAATGGTATCTAGTCTGTGTGGGCCAGGACTGATTCCAGTTGTATTCACAATGTTTCCCAAAAATTTTACCTTCTGTCAACCAAATTGCAATTTTGTTAGTTTATTAATAATCCCCTATGAACTTGGTGTTTTGAAAAATTTGTCCAAAGTTTGAACATTTTCACTCCATGATGTAGATACAACTACTGCGTCATTAATGTAAATTAAAACTTTATCTCTAAACTCGCTGCCAAAGGCTCTGTCTAATGCTCATATAAATACTCACATTGAGATGTTCAGTCCAGAAGGTACTACTTGAAGTAGATATGGCCTACCTTCAAATAGAAAAGCTGTGTACTTTTTGGAATCCTATTATAGAGCTATTTGCCAGTATCCTATGTGAGACCCATTGTGCTAATGTATTTTGCTCTTACAAATTTCATTAACATTTCATCTATTATAGGTGGTCTACCTCTTTCAGGTTCAGTTATTTTACTAATGGTCCTCATGTATGGGTTTCTTAAATAGGACTCATGGCTCGTCATAATTATCAGTGTGTTCAATGATATTCCGCTTAATCATTCTGTCAATTTCTTTTTCTTCTTTTCGGTCCAAGATGCTGAAGTTCGAGGTCATGTGTGCATGAGATGTGCTTGCTTTGTGTGTGTGTGTGTGTGTGTGTGTGTGTGTGTGTGTTGTACAGATAAAGGCTATGGTTAAAAGCTTTATGTAAGTGTCTTTTAATTGTGCCCGTCTGCAACCTGACATGTCTTCCTTACGGTAAGTAGCAGTCTGTCTTTACCTACATTGTTGATATTCTTTTTGTACTAATATCTTCATAGACACTGGTACTGAGTGTGGTCTTATATAGAATGGGTCATGAGGTTTAATCTTTGGATTGCAAACAAAGTCTTTAATTATTCCTGGTTTCACTGAGGAAATGGCTCAAGAGAGGAGCATGTAGAGGAACTATGCCTCAAGTTTAAAAGAATAGTTGACCATACACTGGACAGATATGTACTCAGTAGGATGATTCATAATGGGAGAGATCCTCCATGGTGTACAGTCACTGTAAAGAAACTTCCAAGGAAACAGAAACTCCTGTATCATTGGTATGAAACAAAGCACAGGTCTATAGATAGAGAGATGCTAAATGAAAAGTTGTTTGGCTGTCAAGAGGGCAATGTGTGACACCTTCAATCACTACCATAGCAGAATATTGTCAAATGCACTTCCACAAAACCCAAAGAAATTGTAGTACTATGTAAAGGCTCTTAGTGCCACCAAAGACAGTGTTCAGTCACTCATGGATAAGACTCGAATTGCAGTTGAGAGTAGCAAAGCAAAAGCAGGAATGCTTAACTCTGTTTTCTTTTACAAAGGAAAACCGGGAAGTATTGCCTCAACTAAATTCTCACTGAAAACATATGTGAAATAGATATTAGTGTCAGTGGCATTGAGCAACAGCTGGAATTGTTAAAACCTGAACGAGACCCTATGGAATCCCTAGCAGATTCCATACCCAGTTCACAGCTGAATTGGTCCCTCTGATAACTACAATCTATTGTATGTCCCTAAAACAAAAAAACTGTGCAAAGTAGTTGGAAGGAAGAGCAGGTCACACCTCTCTACAAAACAGGTAGCAGAAGTGATCCACAAAACTACCATCCAATACCCTTGACATTAATTTGTTGTACTATCTTAGAAAATATTCTGAGCTCAAAGACAGTGTAGTGTCTTGAACAGAATGCCCTCCTCCATGTCTACTACAATGGGTTTCGAAAACATAGATCATGTAATACCAAACACGCACTTTTCTCACATGACATCCTGAAAGCCACAGATTGAGACAGTCAGGCAGATGCAGTATATACTGATTTCTGAAAAGTATTTGATTCAGTACCACATCTATGACTCTTATCAAAAATATGATGATATGGGGTATCAAATGAAATATGTGGCTGGTTTGAGGATTTCTTGGTAAGGAGCACACAGTGTGTTATCTTGGATGAACAGATACAGAAGTTACTTGACATGTATTACAGGGAAGCGTATTGGTTGCCTCCCTGTTCACGTCGTACATTTATGATCTTACAGACAATACAGGGTGTTTCGAAAGGACTTCACAACTTTGAAAATTCATGTAATTTAATTCATAGTACCTACAGAGGTGATTGTAGTGTTAATTTGTAGGGAAATACATCAAGTTTTGAGTGCTAGCGGCTGCTGTGTTAAAGGTGGCTGCCTTCACTGGACCCAAACATGCTAGCTGTGTGTTTTGGTTTGAACAATTGAAGTCGGCGTCAACAGTTCAGCGTAATTTCCATACCAAGTACGCTAAAGATCCTCCTAGTAGGTATAAAATTTATGAGTGACATAAATGTTTTGTAGAAACAGGGTGCTCAGTAAAACATGGGAAATCATCAGGCCATCCAAGTACATCTGACAATGTCGTTGAGTGAGTGAGACAACGTTTCGTCAACAGCCCTACGAAACTGACCTGGTGTGCATCTCGTGAACTTCATGCAAGATGGTGCACCACCCCACTACCTGTCTAATGTCTGGGATTTTCTCAGTGACTGCTTTCCAGGTCCATGGATTGGCTGTGGTATGCCAATAGCATAGCCCCCACATTCCCCAGATCTGACACCACTTGACTTTTTAAAATGGGGATTCATCAAGGATATCGTGTTTGTACCCCCTGTGCCAATTTCTCTACCTGAACTTAGATCAAGAATTTATTCCACCACTGAGCAGATTACACCTGCAATGCAACAGCAAGTTTGGGAAGAAACTGACTTCTGATGGGGTATGTGCAGGATAACCAATGGAAGCCACAAACAACATCTTTAGTATACGGTAAAAAAAACTTGATGTGTTTCCCTACAAAATAACACTAAGCCTAGCTCTATATATTTTTTAAACTTCAGACTTTTTGCAGATGATGCAGTTATCTACAACGAAATACAGTCTGAACAAAGCTATACAAATATTCAATCAGATCTTGATAAGATTTCAAAGTGGTGCACTCATTGCCAGCTTGCTTTAAATGTTCGAAAATGTTAAATTATGCACTTTGCAGAATGAAAACAACATAGGGTCCTATGAATATAAAATCAATGAGTCATTGTTGGAATTGGCCAACTCATGCAAATACCTGGGTGTAGCACTCTGTAGGGATATCAAATGGAATGATCACATATGTTCAGTCATTGATAAGGCAGGTGGTAGACTGTGGTTTATTGGCTGAATACTGGGGAAGAGCAACAGTCTACAAAGCAGATTGCTTACAAATCATTTGTGTGACTGGTTCCAGAATATTGCTCAAGTGTGTTGTGGGACCCATACCAAATAGAATTTGAGGGGATATTGAATGTATATGGAGGAGGACAGTGTGAATGGTCACAGGTTTGTTTGATCCATGGGAGAGCATCACTGAGAGGTTGAATGAACTGAACTGGCAGACTCCTGAAGATCTGGCCTTAAATGATGAATCAGGGGATATGTTAAAACACCCTACATATCACTCCCATAGGGATCATCACAGAGCCATTTAAACAACCTTTTTCTCACACTCCAAATGTGAATAGAGTGGGAAGTGCCAATAATCAGATCAATGGGACGTGCCCTCTGCCATGCACTGCACAGTGGTTCACAGAGTATAGATACAGATGTAGAATCTATGTACTTTATCTCATAACGTAACCACATCTCTTACTTTTGTGTTAAGATCTTTTTAATTCCCAATGTTAGTAATTATATCATTTGCTTCTATTGTAAATTCTAATTATGGAATCCTTTGATTTTACTCACTAACCTAGGTTCTACTATAAGCGCTGCACCTAACTTTTGCGTAGTTACTGATGTTCCACTTTCATCCTTGTTCACTGACAAAAGACTTTTGTAGAAACTGAGAATGTAATTAAGGCAGTTGCAAAGAGTGAAAATCACATTGTGCATGTGCTATTTTTATGTATGTGCAGATGAGGTGCTGCAACACATCAAGGAAGGCCTGATGACAAATGCATGTCTCCTCCTGCTGTGGAGGCCTGCTTGTGACAGTGTGACAGATCTCCTCACGATGTACATCTTTCTGTGGTTTTGAATAATTATTTGTTACCATCTGACGACATTAGTGTTATAACAGATCTATCAGCTTAAATCACAGCAAAAATATTTGTGAGTACAAGGATTGCACACTTTGGTGTCCTCTTCATTTTATGACTGATCAAGGACACCAGTTTCAGTTCGTGGCTCGACTGTGCCATTTCTCAAGATATCACACAGCCAACTTCCATCCCGCTAATACTGGTACGGTAGACCATTGGCACAGAACATTGAAAGTATCCCTAATATGTCACCAAGAAAAATGGACATACACACTTCCCTTAGGCTTTTGAGTGGCACATCAAACCCAAAATTAGAGCATCCATGGCAAAAATGGTTTATGAGATTCTATTTAGTACCAGCATCACTGCCAGATACAGAGGAGCTTCCACAGTTGGTACAACAGTTAAGGCAACACTGCAACAATGTACACTGCCTGCCGCCTTCTCGCCATGGTGACCATCAGATGTTTGTACATTAAGATTTTAAGAGCTGCTTACATGTGATGCAGGGAATGAAGTCAATCAGATTGTCTCGACAGCCATGGTACACTAGCCCTTTTGCAGTGTTCAGCAAATGTATCCATGTCATATACATATTGTGCAATGGCACACTGTAGAAAGTATCAACTGAATGTGTCAAACTGGCGTCGATTTTACCCGCAACCAGCTCACACGCCTCAAGACACAACATTGATTTAAGTCTTGCCATCATTAATGCAATCTTAGTTCCAACACTACATATTTATTTGCGATTTGGACCTTGCTCTTTGTATTCTTCACTGAGCAGATACAAAGTGCAAGAGTTCACTGCTCTTAAACACTTCTGCGCTCAGTTAAGTTGACAGACTCTCACAAATGCTCTTTAGTTATCCATTAGTTAGCAACTCTACTAAAGGAGTACTTCAACAACTTGAAGATAAACACATTACTTAATCTTCTCTGACATACAGTGACTGACTTGTGCTGATTGTAAAATTTAAATGATCAAACAAATGCTGATATGAAAAGCATCGACATAGTCGACATTATTGTCTGTAGGACATTTGAGTTGTCGGTACTCTTTGAAGCAATATATGGTGCAGAGGTGTCTCTGCTACACTTCAAGACGCACGCAAAAGACAAGCCGCAGAATGTACATCAAGAATGTGACACTGCAGATCTTACTATTGCCAGTAGCCATTTCTAGCAGGGAGTGAGCAGATGTTTCAGACCAGTTCAAAAATTCTTAACTGTTTATTTAAATGCATGAAAGCTCTCGACAGCATGTGACAAAGTTAAGACCTATAGTGGGTACCTTTTCATTGATATATTGATTTTCTGTGGGTCACACATGGAACTGAGTGTTCGCAAAGTATGTTGGGCAAGCCAACCAGTGTCACAAGTTTGTTGAAGAGCCCGTATTTCTCATGGGCCTTCTGTACTTGTGATGACATGAGGCTCAGCTTGACTACACTTGGCACTGCGTGAAGCCTAAGAGGAATACCTCAGGCAGACAGACTGAACAGCAACAGAGAGTAATCTAAATTAACACTGATTTCAAATACAGGAATAACTTTAATCATTGAGAAAATGATATCCAATTTCCCATTGATGTGAAATTCTTCAAGCTTGTTCGTATATTACAAAATGGGTGTTTCCAAGCAGTCCACTAACTTTAACCAAAATTATTACTTATAAAAGCACGGAAAACCTCGTATGCTCTGAAATGGCCATCACACAAAATTTCCAGTTCAACAGACTTCTTGGACTGAATAAAGTGCCGATAATGTCTGACTCATTAATTTTACTATCAGCTCTCGGCACCCTATCACTTCAGAGGAACAATAATTACTTTATTCATAGTGTTCACTGAAAAAGAGAACCTTTAGTGATCTGGAACGAGTCGAGGTACACATTAACATAAGACAAGCACATTAGAAAAACTTTTTCTGTGTACTGTAAGAACAATAAACTATCACCACACTGCTTAATGCTATTCACACATATCCCAGCTAAATCCCAACAGTTAATAAAAATGTATGTATGAATATGTGTATGTTCCACACCACCTCCTAAACCAAAGGGCCGATTTTAGCCAAACTTGGTACACACATCCCTTATTCTCAGGCACAATCACTGTGGGGGCAACAACCACCCAACTACCATAGTTCAAGAGATATGACGTCATAAACAATTAAATGTGTGAAAAACTGCTGCATTGTGCTTGATGTTTAAATTTATTACTTCTTTGCTCCTAATTCTATTCGAAACATATTTCACACACATTAGTCACATATACTGCTGAATGTATCTAAACAAATATATCATTGTACAACACATAGTTAAAGGGAAATCAGCACATAAACACCGAGATGCACAAAAAATGTCGCATCATGAATCAACTTTAATATATTTACTCTTTACTGCACAGTCACTCCTACAGTCGAGACAAGTTAATGAAATCAAGACACCTTTCAACTGTGAATCACAAACCGCTGTAGGTGAAAGGAATTGCTGTCTATAGAGCTATGAAATGGTAGCTGTCTATAGAGCTATGAAGTGGCGTTACCACAGATACTTTTACAAAGTCGTGCGGTAGCTACTGAACGTGTAACTAGAAATATTGTTTATAACCAAATTAGAGTTCAATAAACATTACTGAGAACATGTATTCTACACATTATGTTTCTCAATTTAGATCCTGTACTTAAAGACATCTGCACATTACCCTAAGCATATTTTCTTGCAGAAGTACGTCATAATTTCAAAGGTGTTTTTTGAATACATGGAAATAAATTATTATTATTATTATTATTTCCTTTTACGGCCTCATTGGACCACTTTAGTCAATCATTTCCTGGTCCTCTTCTTCGTTCTTTCTTAACTGCCCGTATTTTTTATATTAGACTACAAACACAGTTCACTTTTTGTTTTAGTTTCTAATAGAAAATTGGTAAAATGAATATCTGGGCAATGCCGAGTTTTGTCAGCTAGCAATAAAATAAAATGGCATGAAGACAATTTCAAGCAAGAGCAAACAATTTTGTCCAGCTAGACTTCTACACAGAAGTATCTTTTGGCATCCTGTCAGAATTGCTTGCATAATTGTTAGATTTATCCCCTCTGTACCTTGCACGATAATTTTATGAGCAAATGGAGCATGGTTACACAAAGACATGAACATTAGTATTCCATCACTTCTCATATTTCAACATTTAACTGTACAGCTACCGTCAATGCTAGCTGGTGACCAAACTGAAATCACTTGACACAGTAGATCATTGTGTCAGTGGTCAGTGGTATTAATTAAGCTATCAGACATCATCCAACTGGAAACTAATTACATGCAGAGTCCCACAAGTTACCATTTTAGGGCTCTTACTTTTTCTTGTGTATATAAATGACCTTTCATCTGTAACATTACCAGGTGCCAAGTTTGTTTTGTTTACAGATGATACAAATATTCCAATAAATAGCAAATCAACTAGTCTTAAAAAGATCGGTTAACAAAATTTTAAAAGACATTAATAAATAGTTCCTAGCCAATTCCTTGTCACTAAACTTTTACAACTAGTAAGGAGTTTCACAGCAGGAAATGCGTACAATGTGACAAGCAGACAGAAGTTTATAGTGTTAAATTCTTGGCATTTCAGTTTGATGATAAATTCAATTGGCAGGACCAAACCAGAGTACTACTGAGACAACTAATCAAATAGCTATTAACAATGTGAATGTTGTCAGGTGTAGGTGATATAAGAAAGCTAGCACATGGTGCTTACTTCATTCCATAACATCATATGGGATAACTTTCCAAGTCAAGCAAAGATTTCCAAGTCCGAAAACGGGTAATAGGAATTATTTGTGGTGTGAACTCAAGAACCTCCTACAGAGGGCTGTTTAGTGAATTATGGATACCAATTACTGCTTCTTAATATATTTATTCCTTAATGAAATTTTTCATTACAACATTGACATCTGCATACTTAATGATTGACTGTTCACTGCCAGGCCAGGCACACAGCTCTGCTGTGGCCAGCATTGGCCAGACTGCAGTCAATGTGTAAGCAAAATAAATTTAACTAAAATTTTACCAATAGACGGAGCTGTAAGCGTCTTAATGTAAATGAGATAGGCTATAAATGACTGATGAATTGAAATACGACAGCTATGGTTTGAGTTGAACATTACGCCATCCGTACTGTTCGATGTGAATGACTGCACGTTTGGCAGTCAACAATGACACTGCTAGTTAGCTAAGCCCACTAACTGCAGCAATGTCGTATCACACTGGATGAGAAAAATCTGTCTTTAATTCTCCAGAGACCAAAAACCACAAATGACAATGGTTTTTAATTGGGGCAAAAAACTGCATAAAATGCAAAATGCAATCAATTTCTAATTGTCTCACGGTTGGCGCAAGCCATGTTCAATATACCGTTCCCCGTTTTCTGCCACAAATTGAAATTGAGAAACAGCAAGTTCCACAGCTTATTGTTATCTCTCGGAGGTTATGTTCAAAATGCGTTGTGCAATGTGTGCTTCAATTCAGCTATGTTTGTTAACTTGAGCACTGAACACACCATCTTTTTGATAACCACACATCCAGAAGACGCAAGGATTAAGATCAGGTGATCTGGACGGGTAGGCCATTGGAAAACAATGGCTGATAATTATAGCATTCCAAAATGCCTCTGCACTGGCTGTGCAATATGTGGAGGAGTGCCATGTTGCATAAAAAGGATTATACTCACACACCCACACTGTTGAAGGATCAAAATGACATGGTACACAAAACGTTCTCATAGCATTTACCAGTGACTTTACAAGGAACATCTCCTCAAAAAAGTACAGCCCTACAATGAAAGATGCCATCATTCCGCACCACACAATCACCTTTGTAGAATGCAGCAGCACCAGTGGATGTGCGTTACCCATATAGTCTGCAATCCTATGTACTGACATGTCCTTGAAGTTGAAATGGGCTTTGTCTGTCCACAGAATGCTGTATGGTCATTCACAATCCACTTCCATGCAAGCAAGAAATTTCAGAGAGAACATTTGTCCTGCTGGCAGGTCATCAGGAAGCAACTCCTGAACATGGGTGACTTTGTATGGATAGCAGAGCAGGATGTTTAATATGATTTTACGCATTGTGCTTGCAGGCGTGTCCAACATTCGGAAATTCCCTGTGCACTGCATGTTTGCACACCACCACTCAACCTCTCCTGCAATTCTATGGCCACATCATTGATAGATGTCGGACCAACTGATTTCCTACCTATAATGATGCAGGAACCAAATTTCTGTGATAAGGAGTTACTTTCTGCCAAGTGCCTCCTTGAAGTGTGGATGAGCAGGTAAAAGGCAGGTCATACTCTTGCTGTTGGAGTGGGAAACAGCTCCTAAAGGTGGATGAACAAAAGACCAACAGCAAAGAATATTGAGGGCAAGGGGAAACCACCAAATTAAAGATCCAAATGGTATCACTAGTCCCACTGGACTGTGTTCTCAAATATGGTTGTTCTTAAGAAATTCCAGAATAGGCCCACAATTGCAACTTTGAATGGACTTTTGCCCAGGATAACTGTGCACTGAATTAAACTAAAATAAAAGTGGAAAAGGGTAACATCTCTATTGAGGACTGCTGCATGGAATGTGAAAACAATGAAAAAGAAAGGATAATTAGACAAAGGAAGAGAGAAATGGAGAGAGATAATACCAGTCAAGGATAATTTTGATCTGGAGAATAATTTACAAAGGAACAGAAAGGAAGGAAAGCATAATTGGAATTCTATACAAGAAACATATAGGCAATAACGAAATGTTGCTTATTCCAGTTAGCGACAGGGACAGGTTAGGGAAATTAAACAGTAACACTGCAGATACAGTGATTATTCAAATTTACATGCCAACATCAAATGCAAACAAATAGGAAGTGGACAAACGATATGAGCAGATTAAGGCAGTCTGTGAAGAAAATGGGAAAGGACATATAAAAAAAAAACCAGTCATTATTGGCAACTGGAATAATACATTGGGAAAGGAAAGAAGAAACAACATGGCAGGGGACAATGAACTGGGAAAGACTAATGAAAGGCGAAAAAACTGATAACCTTCTGTGAATGATTTAATCTCTAGATTGCAAATACTTAGTTTAAGCATCACAAACAGATTACCTATGTGGACAGCTTCAGATGGTATTGCTAGCTGTCAAATACATTTTGTTATAATCAACGAGAAATTCAAAAACAGTATTAAGATGGAGAAAATGTTCCAAGAGCAGATGCTGATACAGTCCATAATTTACTCATAGCACATATAAGGACAAGATTAAAGCAAAAGACAACAGATAAATAGTGAGATGCTGGGAAATTAAAGTATTACAACTTTCAAGAAGCGTACAGTCACTACATCAAAAATATTTTGGACAACATACAGCAAAGGGCAGAAATCACTGAAAAGTGGAATACCATTATAAATACAATATTTAAAGGATTTGAGATAGAAATTGTAGAAGTGAAAAGAAAAAGGAATAAGAAAGAGTGGATCACATGAAGTATATTGGATAAAATGCATGAGTGCAAGAAGTGGAAAAATGACAATTCAGAAGAAGGCAGAAGACAGTACTGAAAACTTAACAATGAACTATGAAGATTAGCTGATCAACTTGAGATAAGTTAGAATAATTGGAAAAGAAAGAAAAATTGGAAGAAATGTGTAGAACAAAGAAATCTTTAACAAAAAAGGAAACAAGAAACATAAGCAAACAAGGAATGTTAAATAAACATGGGAAGAAGACGGTATTTGTAAAAGAGGAGAAGGAAGTTTGGATGAATCATATGTAACAATTATATGGTGCACAGGTGAATAACACCAGACTGTTTTGGAAGATGAAGGGCAGCAGAATGAAGATATTGAAATGGAAATTGCAGAAATTAATTCTGGCACTCTTGGGGAAAGAAGGCATTTGGCTGTAACACAATACCATTTGAGGCACTGAAACCTGAGGTCCAAATTTAACAGTCAGATTGACAGGAGTAGTGAACAGAATTTTACCCCAAGATCTGTTTAAGACCATTCTAGTACCTTAACCTAAAAAGTGAAATGCAAAAGAATGTAATGACTATAGTATAACAATAGTTTTATCATTCATGTTACAAAGGTTCTGATGAGAGTAGTACTAAGGAGAACTGCAAAAGATAACTGAAAAAGAGCAGTTCAGATACAGAAAGTGTAAATGAAGAAAAGATGCAACATGTTCTCTGAGGAAAAGTGGAGAATGGAATGATACAAATCAACAAGGAGCTGCATCATCGGCTGGAAGCAGGCATCTAAGAGTCAAATGGAGTACTCTGCAGAGAATTTTAAAAGATGTTGGTATAGACTTGAAGGTGGGTTAATTAAGGTGATTTACACAAAACAGGAACTGACAGAGAATGACATAAATAAACAGGAGAAACGAGGATTGAAAGGGGTATCAGACTCGACGCTGTCACCGAGGCTGTTCTGTATATAAGGAGAAGAACAGATAGGTAAAGCCATATATGATGGAAGAGGATAAAGAATACAAAATACACTTATGAAGAGCTGTGGTGGTGGAATCAGAATGCGAGCTAAGCAAGGACGTGCTAGTTAACATACTCTTAAGAAGGTAGAACAATCCTTTTTGAATCCACAAAATTTAATGACATGGAATTGAAGCTGTACAGAAGAAATAAGGAGGAGGATATCCATGAAAATATAGCAGTTGAAAATATAAAGCAGTTACTGACAGAGGAATTCCAATGGAGTTGACGAAAACAATTTGCTAAATGTTGTGTGTTATTTAGCAGTGAATCATGGCCTGCTGAAAAGATAGAATAAAAATTATTATAAAATTTTGAAATGTGGCTATGGAGAAGAATGCTTAAGATGAAGTGGACTGAAACGAAGAATAGAGGGAGAAAATAGGAGAAGACATAAGATTATTGGAAGCTATCACAAAGAGGAGGAAATCTTAGCTGGGATATAACCTGCATAGGAATTATTTGTAACAAGGAATTATAGAGGGAAACATGGAAGGAATGAGAGGAACAGGTAAGAAGAGAACGGGCATGATTGACAAGATTTGAGATGGACAAACAAACAAACAGATGAAGGAAGATGCTCAGCAGAGGACACAGTGGAGAGCAATTGAAACCTTTCGTAAGGCATACACTAAAGAAGAAAAATTAACTATTCCAAACATGTTAAGTGTATGAAAACTGTTACTGATGATGAATAAGGAACAACATACCATTTATTCCTTTACAACAAATACAAAAATATATCTACATCTACATCCATACTCCGAAAGCCACCTGACGGTATGTGGCGGAGGGTACTCACAAGATGCTTATGTTCAAGGCCATGAGACAACCTAAATTCATATTAAAACTGGAGATTCTGTACTTGGTAGTTCTTTACATTTTGTAACTTAAAATTGTTTTCTGCATATTTTCTTTTTCCAAATAACAAACTAATTAACATTTTCACATCCATTGTTACAAGCACTACAAAGTGCACAGGCCAGTAAGTTATATTCAAATCATGTACATGGAAATAGCTCTGTTTGAAATTAATCTTCAACTGTCCTATGTTCCACAATTGTTGTTAGCTCACTTTCACTATTATTTCAAGAAATGTTGTTGTTGTATATATCTTTATTTTCCCACATTTTGAAAGACAAGGATCAGGAACAACAATGTCATGTACAATTTTTGATGGGATACAATAACTTCCACTTTATTGGCATTTGAACAGCAGTTATTCTAAACTGGTAGTAATGTCTGTCACACAATTACCACACAGTTCTTTATTATAATGAAAAGCACTTTCTGTTTGATAAAACACACACAATGTCCAGAGGCAGTCAAGTTTAAAAATTGACAGAGGGACTTGAATATGAAAACGTTTCACAACTCACATTAATCAACAACTTTGGCAGAATTATTAAAAATACAGGCAAGTACAAAATGGAATAATCAAATATGAACTGCTTTACACTTCAAACTACTAACTGTTCTCTGTCCCAAGAAGACAAATATCAATGACTCACTACATAGGTTCTTAAATGCAGCCAAATACGCTTGTGTATATGATGCAACGAAAGGCTTGTATATAATGTCCGTCATGGTTAACAACACTTTACCATCACATATAATAATATTATTTCCAATTCACACCCACAACACCCTGATTTCTCTATATAATGGAAGAGAATCTTTCCATGTGTGTATGCTCTTGTTTATAACCACTCACTTTCTTGACACACTGTTCCGAGGAACACATGTTACCGTGGTGGAAGAGGTGCACGATATTTCTTTGTTGACTTCACCTGTGAAAATTAAACATTTCACATTTTAAAAATGAAGCAAAATCCTGAAGAGTATCTTACATCACTGTAATTACATAAACTAAATGATCCTGGAATATGTACAACAATGGTAGTTTATATTTACACAGGATGTTCTTTAACTATCTTTAAATGTGTTAATACCAGCACAGTTATGAAGAATTATGCAGCATCGTTAGCAAAGATAAAAATTCAATTTAAAGTTAAATTTATATTCCCAACAAGTATCATGCCAACTAAAGTGATAACATTTTAATGTCATCTTCGAGAACGTAACAGGCCTCATAACACTGTTACAAGCAGAGAGAGGACAGGGGGGAGGAAAAAAGAACAACTTTTAATGAGGAGATAACAGGGAAGGTAAGTGTAAAGGAATAAATGATACAGAGGAGGAATGGATGTATGAGAAAGAGAGATGTCTCAGCAGACATTACAGTATGTTAAACTCAAATGTCCAGAAAGAGTAATCTGCCCAGCACTGAAACATTGCAACAATGGGTAATTAGTAAGAAGATGAAATAAACTACCAGACATAAAAAACTATTTTAGCTCTTAATATGTCTTCTCCCTGGGATATAATTGCCACTACACCATTTATTATTTTTCTATGTTTTGAAGGTATAATACCGATGCAAAAAGCCTGACCCTTCAGTACCAGGTGATCCAAAGTGTACCAAAATTCAAGCACACATTCTGTATACTTTATTGTATTTCATTAAGTTATGGGCCTACAAATAACACCACCAGTCCAAATTTACTAGCGTGGAAGGTGCTTTATCTTACCTTGCTAAATGTCTTTAACAGCTGTGAATTAGTAGCTAACCCAATGTTTCTTTTTTAAATCCCACAACGCTCTAACTATGCAATCCAAAAGCAAGTGAAATCTTCAACATGTGAAACCACTTTTGCAGGTTGCCACTGGAAACAGGGTCTAACAATTAGTCTAACCCCAAGGTATGGCTTCTGGTATTTCACACAAAGGAAACTTTTTATACATTAGAATTAAATCCTTGTCCTAAACAGTCATTAACCTCTGTGTATTCACTATCTGGCCTTGACTGGGGCATGTGCACATTACTGTATACTCAAACACAGTAACACTCTTACACTCAAGTTGCCAGCTGCTGCACTACAATGGCCATAAAAGTGAAGTTATGGCTCTTCAGGCACTTTCTATTGAGCCTCAGTTTTGATGTCATACATGTGTACCCATGTTTTGTCACCTGTTATAATCTTCTTTATAAGTTCTGGATCATTGTAGAATTAATTGAGTAGTTCCTGAGTGATGTCTACGTGACGTCATTTTTGGTTGAAATTCAATAATTTTGGAACAAATTTTGCAGCTAAACATGTCATGCCCAAAACACCCAAAAAAATTGCTTGGGACAAGCCAAAGAATACGCCGACATCATCAGCAACCTCTCTAAATGGTGAGTCAGCAATGTCCTCGAACCATTTTCTTTATTTCTTCCACATTGTCATCAGTAATTGATGTTCTAGGGCATCCAGGGCAGTCACTGCCTTCAACATTGTCTTGACCGTCTATGAAACGTTTGTACCACTTGTATACTCTTGTCTCACTCCCAGTAGATTTGCCAAAAAGCTACAGTCAATATTTTAAATGTGATGATGCACTTACTCCATTCTTCAAGCAACTTTGATGCAAATTATTTGATCCATCTTTTTTGAAAGTAAAAATTCGCTAAGGGCTTGAAAACATGTATAACCTTTTTGATTGTTAACTAAGTATTCAACACAGCTGAAAACACAAACATATATCATATACATGCATACCAAGATAAATAAATTTTGAAAATAGGATTTATAAAGCCTCCAAAATTAAAACAATTGCATTTTTTTAATCACACCTCGTATAGTATATTTAATTGTATCCATGTTATTAATACTTAATGTTTCATTACTGTGAAAAATTTAGGATGTATGTTTGGTAATTTTCCCAATAATGTAATGGAAATTATGAATGCTAAAGTATCTACATGCAGTTCATAAAATAAGGAAAAGGCAACCACTCACCTACAGCAGAGCGATGTATGGTGCACAGAAACACACATCAGAAAACATCATTCACACTAACTTTCGAGCACTAGCTCTTTTTCTACCCAAAGCACTTAGAGACACACACACACACACACACACACACACACACACACACACACACACACACCTGAGTCCACAAGTGTGTGCACTTGTTCCATTATTGTTCTACATGCAGCTCATATGAATTTACTAAGGCACTAAATCCATGCAAAAGGAGACAATGATAAATAAAGCAATATCATGCTATTAAGGAACGATGATCAGAGTTCACAATGTTCTGTTAAGACTGAGGTCATTAGCGATGGGATTTTGCTATATTCAGAGAACTATACATGCACTAACAACAGTGAGTGAGTGAGTGTGTCCCACATGTGAAGTGTGTTCCCATGATTCTGCAAGTGCTATCCACACTAAACTGCAAATACTTATACAACTTTCCCAGCAAGTGAACTGGTTCAAATGGCTCTGAGCACTACGGGACTTAACTTCTGAGGTCATCAATCCCCTAGAACTTAGAACTACTTAAACCTAACTAACCTAAGGACATCACACACATCCATGCCTGAGGCAGGATTCGAACCTGCGACCATAGCAGTCACGTGGTTCTAGACTGTAGCACCTAGAACCGCTCGGCCACCTGGCCGGCCAGCAAGTGAATTTCCAAACTTGTTAACTTTTACATATCACCAGAACATAACAGTGTTAGCTTTTAACTCTCCACAAAAATAAAAATCCCTGCCCAACTGAAATAAGCACCTAACCATATCTAAGAAAGAACCCCTTCATATCCATGTACACACTACTGCAAAGCACTGTCATCTATGGTCTGCCTTTAACATTCTTATCCCACGTCCCCTCCCTCTATCAAATTTGATATTCCTAGATGACCAATGTTGTGTCCTATCAACCTACCAAGTGTTAAGGTCAAGTTGTGTCATAAATTTCTTTTCTTCATTCGATTCAGTATCTCTTCATTAGAGATCATCGTAGTTCCACAAATTTTCTGTACCCTCCCTCTTAAGAAACCTTCTATTCTCCTCTTGTCTGTACCAATTCACTTCCATATACGGCTGCACTCCGGACAAATAATTTCAGAAAAAAACTTACATGTAAGTAAGTTTAAATTCAGTGCTAACATATTTCTCATTTTCTTGCTATTGCAAGCCTACATTTTATATCCTCTTTACTTCATAAATATTAGATATTTCTCTGACCAAATAGCAAGATTCATGTAACACTTTTGTGTCTCCTTTCCAATTTCGTCAGCATCACTTGATTTTTATTCCATTCCACTCCATTAATCCCCCCCCCCTTCCCCCTTGCACCCTGTGGTTGTAAACAGCATCACTGTACAATCCAAACTCTTGCACCACCTCTAATATCATCCGTCAGCAACAGGGTGTCAAATTCTTATCTCCCTTTATGTGGTTCAGAAAAGTATGCCCTTGCCTTCTTGTTACCTGTAACCTGAATGACCCAGACAATTGCTGGAGCTTAAGATGTGATCTAAATGATAAACATGCAGCAACTTTACACTTTTTCATACATAGATCATTACTAGAAATAAAAGTAGACAAAGGTGGTGGACAAAATCCTAAAGCTGCATAGCAATACAATGTGGATCATAAGTGATTTTAGTCTGATGCTCCCCAATCACCCATCCAACAAGTCACATTTGTAGATTTACAGTAGTAATATGCAGATTTCTTCTATGTACAAACTTATGACAGAGTCCCAATGGAAAACATGAAAAGAAGTGTTATGACTCTTGGAAAATAATGTGCACCCTTGTCATAATACAGTCTTAAATCAAATATACAAAGGATTTTATTTAAAAATATTATTTATTGAAAAATAAAAGGCAAATAAATTATTATTTTTCTACATAGTTCCCTCCATTATAAATATGTTTTCCCCCAGTGAGGAGGAAGTTTCTTTTCTTTTTTCATCCCAGCATTGAAGAATGCAGCTGGTTGCACCAGGAACCAACTGAGCATGAATCTGCCCACACCCTCAACTTCAGATTGTTGTCCTCCTACAACTTCTTAAAGTGACCCAAATAAACGTAGATTGGAAAGTGATGGGTACGGGCTGTAGGGAAGATGGTCCAGTGTATTACTTCTCATTTCGAGATTATTAGAGATGCAGCATAGGACCTGGCATTGTCGTGGGGGAGGTTGACCCCTTGAACAAATTGTCCTTGTATTTTAGTGTGACATGCGGCCCACACCTGGCCCAAAACCTTGCAGTTGTAAGTGGCACTGATTGTGCATCAGTCATGCAAAAAATCAATGAGAAAAATGCCTTATCGGTCGAAGAAAACAGTTGAAAGAACCATGCCAGCTGACAGCTCAGTCTCCACTTTTGTTACGGCTATCTTCCTTTCCTTCGCCATTCCGTACTGGCTCATCTGGACTCAGGATTGTAGTGGTGGAATGACGTTTCATTGCAGGAACCTAACCTAACCTAACCTGACGATGCTGTAAGCCTCTGACATTTTGAGAAATGTCTCAACTTTTGATCTGTGCTCAAAAGGCAAGGGATGCACCTGTTACAAACTTTAGCGAACTTTAGGTCATTTGTGATGATCACTTGACAGCTCCTGTAACTTATTCCAATCTGTTCTACAACTTCGGGTACACTCACCTATAAATCTTCTTTGAGAATGTCTCAAACTGTGCGAATATTTTCATCCATAATGCTGGTCCGAGGACAGTGACTGTGTTCCTGATTCACTTGTTCTTATTCTCGCCCTTCCTTGAATTCTTTATGCCACAAACACAGAAGTCCTCGACAATATTTTGTCCCCCAACTGTGCGGCCAATCTACAAAAAATTACCATTGCTCGAAGTCCTTCACAAGCAAGAAATTGCATAATTAAGCGTTGTGCAACAGAGGAGTGCACATGTTGCTCTGACATCTATTCCTTATCACCCCCTCCAAGCATACTAGCAGCATGGGAGCAGTCATACCAACCGAAGATGCTCAGGAACAAAAACCCAACTTACATCCGATTTAACCTTGACAAGGTATGTGAAATGTTTTCCTCAGAGCTCTTTTTACCATATTGTCGAAATCATTTTTGAAGATTTATGCCCTTTATAATGTAGAATGTTTCTGCAAAGTTTTGACTACCTTGTATTGTATGACTCTTACAATGTGCTTCAATTTGCCTTTGGTATCATGAATTTTCTCATTAAATCGTATTTTTACAAAATGTGGCGCGAAAAGGCCTCTCTGACTAAATAGCCTTGTGTTTGATGAAATGTAATCTATCAACTTTATTTAAATAAATATTCAGTTCTTAATAAAACTGTGCATAAGGAACAAAATACTATTGGTCTGATAACAAATGCTGTGTCCATTAAGAACGTAATCAAGAAAAAACAAGTCATAAAATGAAGAGAGTAATTTTCCAGGAATTCATCTGTATGCCTGAAATTCACAAAACCATGCAATTCAGATCTTTAACTACGTTAGTATGTTATATACACACACATGCCAGAACGTTTCCCTGCCTTCTGCTTAGGAACTGCTCCCGTTGAGCCATTTCGACGTGTGTATCCATTTGTATAACTGTAAACAAACATAACCGTATTAATGACTGCCAATGTTACTGCAGAAATTTAAAAATCAAATTGGAAAATACAGGATGGAATAATGACAACGATATGGAAAGGATAGATTGCTGCTCACCATATAGCGGAGAAGTTGAGTTGCACATAGGCACAACAAAAAGACTGTTAAACAAGTAAACTTTTGGCCAAAAAAGCCTTCTTCCAAATTAGAAAATGTATGCGCACACAGGTGTGCTTGCACGCACACGCACACGTGCACGTGTGCACGCACACAAGGCTACTGTCTCTGGCTGTTGAGGCCAGAGGCCTCAGCATCCACAGATAGTGCTGCTGTACGTGTGTGTGTGTGTGTGTGTGTGTCAGTACTTTTGTTGTACCTACCTGGGGACTCAACATCTCCTCTATATAGTGAGTATCAACCTATCCTGTCCATAATATTGTCAGAAATTTAAAAATTACGAATAAGGGTTAGGAAGAGCCTTACTTTGTGCGAGTATTCAAAAGGCTTGATGACAAGTCATTTCCTGACCTCTCACTTACAGAAGCCATAGAGTACGCTGAAATTATAAGAAGAAACGAGAGAAAATAAGTCACCTTGTCAAATAACTTGTCACATGGCAGTACATTAAGTTAAGAAACAGGTGGAGATGCACTCTCCAGCAATCTTGAAAGAAAAAACATACTTACGTTCTGAAGATATATTATTCATTGGTCTTCGAAGAGCTGCTCGCACTTCCATGAGGTACGGGTTTCTATCATCCAATTCTCCACTTGAAGTTGGTGAAGTTTGTCGTCTTGGTGGGAAAAGTCTGTGCTCACTGGACTGATTCAAGAACTTTTTCGTACCTATATTTGAAGATGATGTTCCTGGTCTGAGATGATTTACAAACATAGTGTCACCGGACAAGAAGGATGATTCACAGATGTCCTAGAGAAAAAAATACCTTGTTACAGGCATGAAGTTTGCAGGAGAAAAAGACTTTCCATTATGTAACTAAAGTGAAACACACAAACCTGATGCTGAAGAAGTGCATGCGGTGGGAAAAGAGCGCCACAAAACTCACAAGGAAGCCCATCATCCTGAGGTTCTGGCATCTTTCTATTTTTAGGTACTGATGTCGCCTGAGACAAATACGTTGTCAGCTGTGGCTCGCAACCAGTCTGTAAAATAGGTGATATCATACAAATTTATGTAAGTAATTCTACTTAGAAGGGCAACAATTTTAGTAATTCAATGTGAGATCCTATGTTTGTCTACAACAACTCATCACAGTAAGTTAGCTATTTATCATTCCAAGTACAATCATTCAGGATGATATATACCTTTTGTTATTGAAGTACATGCAAACTGTATATCACAATTTTCAACACCAACAATTTATGAATCAAAGTCAGATGTTCCTTCCAGTTATACTAGGCTTCAATGCCTATACAATGCCCGTCCCATTTTCTATCTGCATGATCCCTATAATATATTATCATTATAAAAGCTTTTCAAAGCAATGTGTTCACTGGTAATTTTGTATACTCCATCTTCAACTCTATGCTGTTGTAGTTACATTCGGTAGTTTCTGTTGATAGTAAAAATGTCTGTTGCTCTGCATATAACTGGAGTTAGAGGTTTCCTTAGGCATTGTGTTTCCGGGACTGTTTCAAGGTCTTTTAGTCTACAGCATCATCACATACTTATGCAACTGTGACACATATATGTACTTCAGATAATCTGTAGATGAATCTAAATGACATTATCAACATCATCGGGAATTTTTTATTCTGTCCCTCCTCATTACTCTACTGTGCTTCTGTGAAATTTCATTTCATGCACCTATATCATATTTAAACAATTTTTTCCCCTTCAGTGTCCACATTTCTGAAGCACAGGGCTAATAGGATCAACATATTATTCCTTTGGTCTTCTGTGTTACATCTTTATTCCACAACAAGTTCCTGACACTTCTAAGGAATTCTTGCTGCTGCCACTTGGCTCCCTCTCACATTGGCTTATCATTTCTTCCATTTGTTCCCACTACACTTTCTGACATATCTGAAGCTGTCAACTGCATGAGCATGAGACCTGGAGTCACCCTCTTCCTGATCACTACCATGAGGTGCTTTACCCTCACTTAATGTTTGTACCATATAATTCAACCACTCTGCCCATGAACCTAACTGCTGTTGCAACTTCACCTTCCTTATTCTTCAGATCATTAGGCCATCAGCAAAGGCCATTAACTCTCATTACCCTCTGTAACTCACTCTGACACCTTGTGGATAACACTACCAATAACAACCACAAAAGGTAAGGATGACAGTACACTTACCTTCAAGTCTAGCTGACATTATAAAATAAAAAGAAATCGAAGATAACTGTGGTTAGGACACACAACAGCTGGTGATCAGTACCCACGCTGTCTAGCTGTAAAAAATATCTCCTCACAAACAGACAACAGAAAGTATCTTCTTTGGTTCAGAGTAACTTTGTACATCCAACCTCTCTTCAGATAATTTATTGCAATAAGAAAATGTCTGAAATCCTAAAGCACTTGCTCAACAATGCTAGACTTTTCTTAAGTAGAGTTCCTAACTGTACATCAACAATCTTACTGCCTCATTTCATGGTTGCAGTTGTCAAAAATGCAGTTGTGTTTTGTTATGGAAGACAAACTTGTATCCATAGTGACATAAATTGAAGCTGCAAGAGATTGTCTGGGCTAGATTCAGTATCATGGGTGGGCATAAACTTACAATTAGGTCCTTCTATTGACTACCAAACTGATTCCCAGATGTAACAAAAAAGAAGAGCTAACAAGTACATGCATTTGAATCCATATTCTCATAATTGGAAAACATTTTAATCGCCCAAATATTAACACGAACAATTACAGTTTTGTGAATTGTGTGGGTAACACGACATCCTGTGAGACACTATTAAATGCCTTCTCTGAAAATTACCTCAGACAGTTCGGAAGCACACTCACATTGGAAAATGTTAAAACTTACACTAACAAAAAGGCTCTTTGAGGATTCCAGTATGAAAGTTGTGTCAGTGAACATGAGGCAGTTGTAGCAACAGTGATTGCCACAAGTACACAGTTAAAATAAGTAGGAAGATTTACATATCTTTAGTAACCAAGATGGAGAGGCAGTTGTGTTATATCTCAAATAGGAACTCCTAACATTTATCCCTGGGCAGGAAGATACAGAGGAAACGTGGCTCAAGTTCAGAATAATAATTGACCATGCACTGGATAGATCTGTACCTAGTAGAACAGTTCATGACTAGAGGGATACTCCATGCTATACAGTAATTGCTACAAAACTTCTAAAGATATAGTTACTACTGCATAATAGGTGTAAAACGAAGCAAAGGGCTAAAGATGTCGAATGAAAAGTGTTTGGTTATCAGATGAGCAATGTGCGAAGCCTTCAGTAACTATAATAGCAGGAAACGATGAATGCTGTAACAAATGATCCCTTTCAATGGATGGTACAGAAGCTGTGCCCCAGTTTAATTCTCATTCCTCTGTAAAGATGAATGACGTAGATGTTCGTGTATGTGGAGTTCAGAAACAACTGAAGTCAACAGAATTAAAAAGCACTCAAAGGTCCGACAGTATCACTGTCAGATTCCATATGGCATTGACAGCTGAGTCAGCTGCCATTTTAACCACAACATACTGTAGATTCTGCACACAAAGAACTCTGAAGTGGTTTGAAGAATGCACAGGTCACAATTGTCTGTATAAAGGGAAGCAGGAGCCATCCATAAAATACTGTCCAATCTTGTCGACATCCATCCATTGTAGACTCCAGGACATAAAGCCATGTAACAAGACAATCAGGTGGCCTGTAGTACTTCTTGACTTTCAAAAGCATAGGCACAGTAATGCACAACATTTACTCATAAAAGTATTATTGTATGAGGTATGACACAAAATTAGTAAATGGACTGAGAATTTCCTGTTAGGGAGGATACAGCCTGTATCTTGGATGGGGAGGGAGGGAGGGAGGGAGGGAGGGAGGGGGGAGAGAGAGAGAGAGAGAGAGAGAGAGAGAGAGAGAGAGAGAGAGAGAGAGAGAGAAGCAGAAGCAACTTCACTCATGTTGCAGAGAAGTCTGTTGGGACACTTGGCTGTTCTTACTGTGTACTAACTGCCTGGCAGAAAACGTCAATAGTAACCTAAGAGTTTCTGCAGATGATGCAGTTATCTACAATGATGTACTGACTATAACAAAATCTGCACAAGTATTGTAGGTCATGACGATATTATGACGCTGTGCAAAGCCTGGCAAGCTGCTTTAAATAAAGGGATATGTAAAAGTTTGCAATTCAGAAAAATAGTATCCTATAACTGCAGTTATCAATGAGTCCTAACTGGAATCGGTAAATTCATACATATTCCTGGACGTAACAATTTCTAGTGATACAGAAAGAAATGACCACTTCGACAAATCAGGGGCAGTCTTCAGCTCATGAGCAGGATATGGGCAAAATATAATCAGTCCACATAGGAGACATGCAAAATGTAATCACCCCACATAGGAGACTACGTAGAAAACACTTGTGTCTCCCATCTTAAAATATTGTTCAAGAGTGCGAGACCCACACCAACTGGTACTATTGGGGGATTTTGAGGAATTCAAAGAAAGCTACCAAGAATAGCTAAAATTTTGTTTGATGCTTGTCAGAGAGTCACATAAATATTGAAAAACCTGAATGGCAGACACTCAGAGACAGGCAGAAATTATCCTGTGAAAATCTATTTAAAAAGCTTTGTGAACAGTATTAAATGAACAATCTACAAGTATTCTCCACCCACAACGTACTACTCCCACAGCGGCCACAGAGAAGAGATCATACTAATTACAGCACACACAGAGGCAATTAAGAAATCATTCCTCCTGTGCTCCACAAACTATTGGTACGAGAAGACACCCTAATATTGGTAAGACACTAAGTACCCTCTGGTATGCACTTCACAGTGGTTTGCTGAGTATGAATTAAAATGTAGATATGACCTGTGAAGTCAAATCTCAATTATCAGAGTTTTCTGTCTGCCCAGACACAGACATTTTCTCATTTACAGAGAACTGTGATACGAGTGATACACTTATGTACTAATTATTAATGTGGAACAGACATCTGATAATAACTTACACAGACAATGTGGCAAATATCAACACAATGTCAGCATAAGTAAAGTGTCTGATCCTGTCTGTGTACAACACATGTAATGACATATTATTCTGGGATATTTTACATCGTCGTTCAATTGTATTGTACAACAAGCCACCTTGCTCACACAAATTATGACGATGTATCCCGCCTTTTGGCAGCTTACACTAATCAACGTATATTCTTTTGATCTGAAGATAGCTTGTATGTGTGTCTAATAAAATAAATTGCATCTTGACTTATCAAAGATTTCTCTGAATACCCATCTTCAATTACGTCAATTTCGGTGTTTGTTTTCATTTATTATGGACTGAATATTCCAAAATAATTGCAATGTAAGAAAGTAGCCATAAAGTTAGTTAAATCAAAGCATAGTCTACTGCAAGATTGCTTGAATCACACAAAAGAGGAATAGCCCAACTTGCTGTAATACCACTCCTAATATGGACACCATTTTTTTCTATACTCTTTTCTATGCATAATGTACATATGAAATATACAAATTCTTATCCAATTTTTCACAAAGACTGTTATTCAGTGTATAATTTATAGACTACTAATAACAGTATAAATACATCGTAAACAAACATTAAATTTAAAGAAATATTCAAAATTTACATTTTCTTACATCCATGTGCATATCAAAATTTGGCTCCGCAAATAGTTCTTTTATAAATGACCTATCTTATCTTAAAGCACTCATCCTTTCCCCACTAAAGAACATCTTATCTTTTCTGAAAACGAGTAATTAAAAAGTTAGATTGTTGGTTTCCAGAATGTTTGAATCTTTGAATGTAATTTTTCAAAAATTCATCATCACTGTCTTATAACCTTAATTTCTCTGTTGCCAAGATGTCTAAAGTTACTACAGTACTGTATTAGTCAACATAAGATATTAATTAGAAAATCTGAATTTCAAGAACCCAGGGACAAAAGTGCATACTGAATATTCTGATACATAAAAATAGTACCTATTATTTATGACATTTGAAAAATATTTTCAATCTACACCACATGGATGGTTCAGTCAGTAGCTCCCTCCATATCACACCTACCAACACCATCCACTTCAACAGCTACCACTCATTACACACTGAGGAGTCGTTTCCAGATAGCTTAGCCAGCCATTGATATCGTATGTGCAGGGACGAGCTGCCTCTCTACTAATTTGTCGAGAGTCACGTCGAAGTCTTCACAGATGAAAATTACCCTACCATCTTGCACAAAAACAGATCTCCCATACCTTGTTTCCCTAGTCATTTATCCCACCACTCCCCATTTACCCACTGGCTAGCAACAAGGATGTGTCTTATGATTCAATAGCACCCAGGACTTGAGCAACTGAATCATGTTCTCTGCCTGGGTTTTGACTACTCCACTGCTCACCAAATCTACATAATATCTGTACCTGTCCCTAGTCCACCCCTGCTCCCTGCCTCTTGCACCACAGTTCAAATCTCTATAGAAGACCTAGTTTCAAGAGCTGTCCCATAAATCCTTCCTCTACCATCTACTCCATTTCTGTCACAGCCATTTCCTATTCCATCAAAGGCAGGGCCACGATGTCCAACTCGCATCAATCACAGTGGTATTCTACATGAACATGCTATCTGTCTGCAAGAATGGGTACAGATGAACTGTGGATGAGAGACAGCAAGACCTCTCACTTGCTGAGTATGCTGTGGACAAACAGTGTGTTCAACTTCAATGGGTGCTTCACAGTGCATGCCATCTGGATCCTCCCACCAATAACATGTTTACTGAACTATGAACATGGGAACTCTCTCTGCTATATATCGTCCCTTCCCGTGATAATCCCACCCGCCCATCTCCCCTCCATCCTCCAACTGCCTGTATCACCTTTCCCACTTCCACTCAAGTCCCACACATGCCTTCTATTTCTCCAAGACACCCGCACAGTGCTTTCTCTTCTCAGCCAGACAGATTTACTGCACACATTTTGTGCTGGCGTGGGCTGCTCAACCAATCCCACTAGCATGTATTTGGTCAGTGCAGGACAATAACGTATGCTACGGATTGCTTGCAAGACTGCCTGCGTGTCTGCTGTTCGCCTACCCATGTGCACCTGTGTTCTTGCCCACTCTGCTAACCCCAGGTGGGCATATATGCTGGAAAAATCTACATCAAAGATTAGCGGAATGTACTTAGTGAATCTGTGTCCAGCATTCTGAAACTAAATTTAAGTTTCCTTTCAGTGATCTATGAAGAGCCAGGATGGCATATAGCTACATGTGTATAGCCACCACTGAGCTAAAGTCATCTACAGTCACTTGTATAAGTTCATGACATAAAAGCTCATAATTGAGGATAAGATAATAGATGTGTATAAAAGTGAAAATCTGTTTTGGTGGTATTGTGTAAAGATATTTAACTTCAGTCAAAGCACCAAGTCATGATCGACTGCATACCATGAGAACAAGGAGACTGCTTTACAAAGAAGCTCGTGTAGTAATGTGAGGAAACAAAATGTAAGTCGCATGCAAAACCCTAATTAGAAACTTTTAATTGATATGCACTGGTCGTCTAACACTCTTAGTAACAGGCTTGCCAGCCACAAGCACATAATACACCTTATGCACAGCAGCAAGGAGCCAGATATCAAATCTGCAACACAATGAGTGCTGTGGAGCTCAACTATGATGATACACATGTAGTTAAACATATTATAAGTGGACTTAGTATATTTAATGAGTGTAGCTTTGACTTCACAATCATTGTACCACAGGTTCTAATGAAATTCACTCATTAACACTTACCGCCTGGAAATATTACAAAATTATAGTCTCAGTAAACATTTGTTGGTTAAATGCAGGTAATATCGATACATGTGTAACCAACATAACAAAAACCTGAAGGAGTCCTTTTATACATGAAATGTGTCATGGAGTAGTACAATAGAGCTCAAAATGTACAATACATTCATTGCCTAAATTTAACAAGTGATCACTATAGTTTCTATATCTGAGAAAAAATTCTTGCTATAACATTATGAACTAGTCTTTTGCTTTCAATTCCGCCATTCTTTCACTTCTCACCATTTGGCTCAGGTATTTCTAGTTTTTCGATCAAGACATGCATTCCCTGACTGGTAAAGTACTGTCTAAGAAATAGAAAGAAACAGAATTCTCAATAGATCCCCATATCCTGTACTGCACACAACTGTATACGGTAGCTTTCTCATCCAGTCATCTACTTCCCAGGTATTTGTTGGGTGATGTCTACATCTATGTACATCTTTCTCTTCAAAGTACTATGTGGGCACAAAGTTTTACGTGGGTTGGCTGGTACATACGTCACCATTAATGGCAGTGTAACGTGTCACAGGTAAATTTATCACTGATGTTGTTGTTGTGGTCTTCACTTCAGAGACTGGTTTGATGCAGCTCTCCATGCTACTCTACCCCGTGCAAGCGTCTGCATCTCCAAGGAACTACGGCAACCTACATCCTTCTGAATGTGCTTAGTGTATTCATCTCTTGGTCTCCCTCTACGATTTTTACCCTCCATGACGCCCTCCAATACTAAACTGGTGATCCTTTGATGCCTCAGAACATGTCCTACCAAGAGATCGCTTCTTCTAGTCAAGTTGTGCCACAAATTCCTCTTCTCCCCAATTCTGTTCAGTACTTCCTCATTAGTTATGTGATCTACCCATCTAATCCTCAGCATTCTTCTGTAACACTAAATTTCGAAACCTTCTATTCTCTTCTTGTCTAAACTATTTATTGCCCATGTTTCACTTCCATACATAGCTACACTCCATACAAATACTTTCAGAAAAGGCTTCCTGACATTTCAATCTATGCTCGATGTTAAGAAATTTCTCTTCTTCAGAAACGCTACCCTTGTCATTGCAGTCTACATTTCATATCCTCTCTACTTCGACCATCAGTTATTTTGCTCCCCAAATAGCAAAACTCCTTTACTACTTTAAGTGTCTCATTTCCTAATCTAATTCCCTCAGCATCACCCGACTTAATTAGACTACATTCCATTATCCTCGTTTTGCTTTTGTTGATGTTCATCTTATATCCTCCTTTCAAGACACTGTCCAACCCGTTCAACTGCTCTTCAAAGTCCTTTGCTGTCTCTGACAGAATTACAATGTCATCAGTGAACCTCAAAGTTTTCATTTCTTCTCCATGGATTTTAATTCCAACTCCAAATTTTTATTTTGTTTCCTTTATAGCTTGCTCAATATACAGATTGAATAACATCGGGGATAGGCTACAACCCTGTCTCACTCCCTTCCCAACCATTGCTTCTCTTTCATGCCCCTCTACTCTTATAATTGCCATCTGGTTTCTGTACAAACTGTAAATAGCCTTTTGCTCCCTGTATTTTACCCCTGCCACCTTTAGAATTTGAAAGAGAGTATTCCAGTCAACATTGTCAAAAGCTTTCTCTAAGTCTACAAATACTAGAAACATAGGTTTGCCTTTCCTTCATCAATCTTCTAAGATAAGTTATATGGTCAGTATTGCCTCACGTGTTCCAACATTTCTACAGAATCCAAACTGATGTTCCCCCGAGGTCGGCTTCTACCAGTTTTTCCATTCGTCTGTACAAAATTTGTGTTAGTATTTTGCAGCCGTGACTTATTAATCTCATAGTTCGCTAATTTTCACACCTGTCAACACCTGCTTTCTTTGGGATTGGAATTATTATATTCTTCTTGAAGTCTGAGGGTATTTCACATGTCTCATACATCTTGCTCACCACATGGTAAAGTTTTGTCAGAGCTGGCTCTCCCAAGACTATCAGTAGTTCTAGTGGAGTGTTGTCTACTCCCGGGGCCTTGTTTCAACTTAGGTCTTTCAGTGCTCTGTCAAATTCTTCATGCAGTAGCGTGTCTCTCATTTCATTTTCATCGACATCCTCTTCCATTTCCATAATATTGCCCTCAGTACAGTGCCCTTGTATAGACACTCTATATACTCCTTCCACCTTTCTGTTTCACTTCTTTGCTTAGAACAACTGGTTTTCCATCTGAGCTCTTGATATTCATACAAGTCATTCTCTCTTCTCCGAACACCTCTTTAATTTTCATGTAGGCAGTATCTATCTTAGCCCTAGTGATATATGCCTCTACATCCTTACATTTGTCCTGTAGCCATCCCTGCTTAGCTTTTTTGCACTTCCTGCCTATCTGATTTTTGAGACGTTTATATTCCATTTTGCCTGCTTCATTTACTGAATTTTTATATTTTCTCCCTTCATCAATTAAATTCAGTGTCTCTTCTGTTACCCCAAGGATTTCTACTAGCCCTCATCTTTTTACCTACTTGATCCTCTACTGCCTTCACTATTTCATCTCTCAACACTACCCATTCTTCTTCTTCTTCTTCTGTATTTCTTTCTCCCGTTCTTGTCAGTTGTTCCCTAATGCTCTCTCTGAAACACTCTACAATCTCTGGTTCTTTCAGTTTATCCGGATCCCATCTTAAATTCCCACCTTTTTGCAGTTTCTTCAGTTTTAATCTACAGTTCATAACCAACAGGTTGTGGTCAGAGTCCACATCTGACCCTGGAAATGTCTTACAATTTAAAATCTGGCTCCGGATTATCATTACTGACACATTATCACTGAACTGATTAGCCAAAAATCCCAAATGGCTGGTATAGTGCTATATCTCAAAGGATGCTTCTAAAACCTGAAAAGTAGCAATGCATGGCAGTTCCATTTCTTCTGCAACTATCAGAATACAGCACATTATATACTGCGGGCACAATGTTGTGGCAGTCGGTTACGAGTGTAAACAAACTAGAACTTGAGCCACCAGAGAGGAGAGGATCAGTGCAGGGAAACAAACCCACCTACTCATTGCAGGACTGACAGCCTACACATGTAGTTTACACTTCTACAAAAGCTGAACTGATGAGGGGCCATGGGTATCATCAGCCCCTTCTGTTGTGAAAACTGTACTGAAACCCCATGAAGGACCAGGATTAGTCTCTTTATTCATTTCAAAATAAGAAAGAAAACAATGAGTTACGCATAAGCCTATTCAAGGTGTTCATTCGTACATCTACCACACAACTGCTTCCTTACGTGGGCAGTATCATAAGTGGTACTTTAGGTCTGACCTCTAGCAGTATCTTATACTGCCCTAGCTCAGAATTTGCCCCCCCCCCCCCTCCCCCCCACCCACCAACTCCCACTGGAAAGTGTTACCTTAAAGTGTCTGTACAATACAGAGATATTTGCAAACAAATCAATCATGGCTAATTTCACATCTCTGAGTAAATGTTTTATCGTGTCTATTACTGGCGATGTTTTGATCTTTTTGGGCAGAAAAGATCAAGACAATTTCACAAACATTCTAAGCACAGGACTCAAAAATACAAAAATTACAAACCTCATGGAGAACTAACTGATTGGCAGGAACCATGGCATGGCAAAATTCACATGGCAGTGCCACTAATTCAGTCTCGTCTCTTTCATATGGTGGTGTGTGCTGACGTTGTAATGAAGACGTCGTCTCCTGTTCCTGTTCAGACAGCCGCAGTGCCAGAAGACGATCAATATCAACTTCTTCCTGTCCTAGAAAGGAAAGCATGTGGTTACTACTTTACATGCATTATATAAAAAAAATCTTAGTTCCAATATACAATAATTGGGGAAATTAGTGCAAACAGTCTCCACGTTAATATCAGTAGTCAAGAAAACCTCTCCACAACCCCCCTCCAAATCCTTCCCCATTTTTGATGAAGTAGCTTTATCTACATCAAAGTAATATCAGTTTACATTGAAACATTGAAGATGCATTTTTACTTCTTGATGCAGTTGAAACGGCACAATCATATATGTTATTAAGACCTCCTTCTGCCTGAGCAGTTAATCCTGAGACTGCTGTGGATGTATTAACACTGCAGAGTACCTTGCCCCATGTGTTAAGGGTGTGTTTAAAACTTCCAGTGTCACAGATGTATTTGCTTGCACCATCGCACCCAATGCCATGCGCTTCAGATGTATTTGGATGCTCTGCATCTCAGTTGCATGTTGACTGCAGATGTGTTGACATGCAGCTGAACTTCTACCTGTTCTTTCTTTGGACGCTGAAAGTTGTTGGAGAATTTGCGCATGTTTTCCAGTGCAGATGTTGCTGGTTCAAAGTCCAGTGTATGTTCCTGTTCTTATGCCACAGAATAATTTCTGTGTACATGCCTAATTTTTTTTAAGGTTCTACCCACCAAGCTCTGAGTTGAGGTGGCTAGTCTCGGCCAATATGCCAATCAGAATATCAACACGGCACACTGCCAATATATTGGATGCACCAGGCAAGCATCGCCACACAACCTCCAAATGAGGTTGCATACAGTGCTCCACTGCAATAGTCAAATGCTGCAGAAAAACCTGAGCTCAGCGACACAGAGTAATTACTGAACCATTGTGGTGAGCTTGAACCTCCAATGCAGGCTTGGCTCTTCAAATAATGAGGCTTTTAGAGCACAAATACACGTGCAGTCGTGCCGTTGTTCTGTCCTCGCCACTAGAACCAGAGAGAATGACGGTATATCGAGTTTCAGCGAAACTACAAAAAGCTAATGGTGGTCCACCTGCTACACACTTGCCAACTTAAACATCGAGACACAGCTAATCTGACAAACCACAGCCATGCATTAGCCTTCCTCCACTAAGGGTCAATCATGGATATCTACAAGCTGTCATCTCTACACTGTCCAGGTGTGGCACTTCTGAGCAGCTCCCTAGCCAATTCGTGAACATCTGCAGCAGTCTCAGTTGATTTGTGGTGGATGACCAGGGCCTAGTCTTCACGACAATCAACATCCTGCACCACAGTCAGTCATCTCGACCTAGACGCAACATGGGCAGTCTACGACAGGACGTGTCAACACTTCCTTGTGGCTCACGCATGTACCAGCCCACCTTCCGACATACTGATATACTTTAGAAAATACTGCTGTGTCACTAATGCCTCAGTGTGTACTCTGGCCCACTCTCCCACACTCCGTGCTCAGCCTCCTGCACACAAAGGGACCCCATCTCCCCAGGTCACAACACATTATACGAGAGTGGTATCCTATAGTTAGTCCTATTATTCCCCAGTTCTTTTTATAGGTGGAGTACTTTTCATTTTAACAAAGAGGATGACTCATTACCATGGCTGTTCAAAGGCAGAAAAACTGGGAATTTCAATTGATTATAGACCCTGTGGGAGTACTTCGGACATCCATTTGTCAGTTACATTATGTCTAGAGACTATTTTTGGTTAACTTTCAGACTAGTTCCGTAAAGTGGCACTTTCATCAATGCTGACACCGACAATTTCAAAATTAGGAACACTATTAGTGAAGCTGGACAGTGTTCTACAGCCATCCCCAGATCTACGATATTTCCAAACCGGGGCAAAAACTTGAAAGTGATGCCCCATCCACCCACCAACGCAGCCTCATGGGGGAGGGGGTTGTTTGGTTTGTGGGATTGAAGAAATCAGACTACTAGGGCCATCGGTCCCATTTTCCATGAACTTGAAACCCCCACAAGGAATAAAAACAAACAATGGAGATGACAAGAGACAACACAGGACAAGCAAGGCACTGACAGAGACCAGAGAAAAGGAATTAAAATCACACAGAGTGTGACTGGCTGGCTGACCACAGAAAAAAGGGAAAAGCCAACCACCAAGAAACACACTAAAAACCCCAGTCTAAAATCATAGACCAAAGGCCAGACTCAAAAAAAGAGGACAAACATGTAGATCAAGCGATAAAAACCCCCTGCATGAATAAAATTCTGCCATCGCAGCGTCATCTGATAAAAGTGCAGGAAGAGTATCAGGCAGCGCAAACGTCTGCCTGAGCAGAGTTAAGAGCGGGCAGTCCAACAAAATGTGGACCACAGTCAAAAAGCTGACCCGCAGCGACAAAGGTGGGTCGTCACGGTGCAATAAATAGCAGTGCGTTATCCAGGTATGGCCAATGTGCAGCCGGCAGAGGACAACAGAGTCCTTGCGAGAGACCAGCATGTAGGAGCACCACTTACTGGTAGCCTCCTTGATGGTCCGAAGCTTGTTGGATGAAGGAAAGGTGCACCATTCTTCACCCCAGCTGCGAAGTACCGTACCTTCTGCCGCAAAACTGACCTGAGGTCACTCTCAGAAAGGCCAATCTCCAAGGCTGGTGCACCGACAGTCTGTTTGGCCAGCGTGTCAACACGTTCATTTCCCAGGATGCCTACATGACCCGGGGTCCACAGAAAGACCACAGAGCGGCCGCAATGGGCCCAAGTATGGAAGGACTCCTGAATAGCCATCACCAGATGAGAGCGAGAGAAACACTGATCGATAGCTCGTAAACTGCTCAGGGAGTCACTACAGCTAACGAAGGACTCACCTGAGCAGGAGCGGATATACTCTAGAGCGCGAGAAATGGCGACCAGCTTGGCAGTGAAAACACTGCAGCCAGCCAGCAATTAATGTTGTTCATAATGATCCCCTAGAGTAAGAGCAAAACCGACACGACCAGCAACCATTGAACCGTCAGTATAGACAACGTCAGAGCCTTGAAATGCAGCAAGGATTGAAAGAAAGCGACGGCGTAGGGCCTCAGGAGGGACTGAGGCCTTTGGGCCCTGTGCTAAATCGAGCCAAGGCATGGGCGGGGCACACACCACGGGGGTATACGCATAGGGCCCGGAAAAGAGGTGAAGGTGGAAAACCTCAAGCCTAGAGAGAAGAGCTCTGATGTGAACCGTGATCACACACCCTGACCGGAGCCGCCATTCCGGAAGGTGGATGACCGACTGAGGGAACAGGAGACGATAATTGGGATGCCTGGGCAAGCTACAAATGTGTGTATCATAAGCGGCCAGTAATCATTGGTGCTAGATCTGCAATGGAGGGTCACCTGCCTCCACAAGTATGCTGTTGACAGGACTTGTCCGGAAAACTCCAGTGGCGAGTCAGATCCCGCTGTGAAGGATGGGATCCAGCAAAGGCAATGCGGAAGGGGATGCTGAACCATAAGCCAGGCTCCCATAATCTAGACAGGACGGTATTAACGCCTGGACAACCGTAGAAGGGTAGACCGATCGCCATCCCAGCTGGTGTGACTCAAGCAACAAAGAGCGTTAAGATGCCTCCAGCACGTTTGCTTAAGCTGCTTAATATGATGCAGCCCAGTCAACCGGGTATCGAAAACCAACACCAAAAACTGATGCGTCTCCACCACAGCAAGAGGTTCACTGTCAAGATAAAGACGTGGCTCAGGGTGAACAGTGCGTCGCCAGCAGAAATGCATAACGCAGGTCTTGGCAGCTGAAAATTGGAAGCCCTGCACTATTGCCCAAGACTGCGCCTTTCGGATAGCGCCCTGCAGCTGCTGTCAGCAGCTGCAACGCCGGTGGCACTATAGTATAGGCAGAGGTCATCAGCATACAAGGAAGATGAGACAGATGTTCCCACCGCCGCTGCTAGCCCATTAATTGTAATCAAAAAGAGGCAGACACTTAAGGCAGATCCTTGCGGTACCCCATTCTCCTGAAATCGGGGGAACTATGGGAGACCGCAACTTGCACACGGAAGGAACGAAGTGACAGAAAATTTTGTATGAAAATCAGGGGCAGACCCCGAAGACCCCAAACATGAAGCATAGAGAGGATGTGATGTCGCCATGTCGTATTGTACGCCTTCCGCATGTCGAAAAAGACGGTGACTAGATGCTGTTGGATGGCAGTCTCCAGGCACACCAGATTATTGGCGGCAGAGCGGCCCTTACGGAACCCACCCTGAGACAGAGCCAGAAGGCCCAGAGACTCAAGTAGCTAACTCAACCTATGGCTCACCATGCGTTCGAGCAACTTGCACAGAATGTTGATGAGGCTAATGGGGCAGTGGCTGTCCACCTCCAGTGGGTTCTTGCCAGGTTTCAACACGGGAATTACGATGCTTTCCCGCCATTGCAATGGGAACTCACCCTCAACCCTGATATGGTTGAAAAGGTCTAGGAGGTGTCGCTGGCTGTCCACTGAGAGTTGTTTGAGCATCTGACAGTAGATGCAATCTGGCTCGGGAACCGTACCAGGGCAAGCGGTTAGGGCACTTTGGAATTCCCAGTCACTGAACAGAGTATTGTACGATTCAGGATGACGTGTGTGAAAGGAAAGGCTCTGACGTTCCAGCCGCTCTTTCAGGGAGCAGAAGGCCAGTCGGTAATTCGGAGAAGCGGAACTCTGAGCAAAATGCTCCACTAAGCGGTTTGCAATTGTGTTGAAGTCAGTACAGACTGCTCCATTCAGTGAAAGTGCAGGTACGCTGACAGGGGTCTGATAGCCAAAGAGTCGCCTAATCTTGGCCCAAACCTGCGATGGAGAGGTATGGAGGCCAATGGTGGAGACATACCTCTCCCAGCAGTCCTGCTTGCATTGGCGAATGAGTTGGTGAGCTCGCGCACAGAGCTGTTTAAAGATGATGAGGTGTTACAATGAGGGATGCCGCTTGTGACGCTGGAGTGCCTGCCTACGATCTTTAATCGCCTCAGCGATCTCGGGCGACCACCAAGGCACAGTCCTCCGCCAAGGGGACCTGGAAGAACAGGGAATGGCAGATAGTGTGGCAGTAACGATGCTGGTGGTCGAGTGAACAACCACTTCGATGGAGTCATTGGGAAGAGGTTAAATAGTGGCAATGGTGGTGAACAAGTCCCCGTCGGCCTTATTCATGGCCCATCTGCAGGGGCACCCAGAAGAGTGACACTGTGGCAGTGGCAGTGACAGAAAGATCAGAAAGCAGTCACTACCGCACAAATCGTTATGCACACTCCAGTGGACAGATGGTAATAGGCTAGGGCTGCAGATAGAAAGGTCGATGGCGGAGTACGTGCCATGCGCCACAGTGAAATGTGAGAATGCACCATTATTTAAAAGAGAAAGGTCGAGTTGTTACAATACTTCAATACTTGCTCAATGATGCTGCCTCGGCCTGCTGCCACTGATCCACCCTACACAGGGTTATGGGCACTGAAGTCGCCCAGTAACAGAAAAGGTGGTGGCAATTGGGCTATCAGTGCAGCAAGGACATGCTGCGGGGCATCACCATCCGGTGGAAAATAGACAGTGCAGACAGTAACAGCCCGAGGCGTCCACACCTTAACAGCGACAGCCTCTAAAGGTGTTTGTAGAGGGACAGACTCGCTCTAAAGGGAGTAAAGGACGTAGATGCAGACGCCACCAGATACCCTCTCATAAGCTGCCCAGTTCCTGTAATAACCCCGATAGCCATAGAGGGCGGGGGTTTGCATCACCGGAAACCTTCATTGCGGGTCATTTACCCTGATGCCACCCATTCTGACCAAGGGCCCTCTCCACGGGCGCCACCCTGCCTCAGCAAGGGCCACCTGGCAGGATGGCCACTGCCGCGAGTCCCGATGCCCCATGGAGATAGGCATCTACTCCTTGGCATACATGGGGAGTTAACGGCGCAGGCATCAGCAGAGCGATCCCTGTGCTGTCATGGGGCTACAACCAACAGGGTACATGGCGGCCCCACCACAATGGACTGGTTACCGTGCTGGATATCAGGTGCAAGGAAGCCCATGGTTGTCGTCTCTGCAAAAAGCAACACTGCAAGGTGGAAATCGCACCCAGGAATGAATCTTGGCCAAGAGATGGAGAACGACGGGACGGCAATGTGACGACGAGAAAGATGGCTAAAGGTCTCAATGCACGATGGTCACAAGGCACCATGTAAGGTGCCCTTCCCCAATTGGCTCGCTCTTCAGAAGAATTTGGAAATATGGAGGTCAAACCCAAGAGGGGACCATCACATATAGGCCGAAACGTTTGAGACTCCATTCAGTTGCCTCTTATGACAGGCAGGAGTACCGCGGACCTTTTCTAACCCCCTAACCCCCGAACCCGCGGGGGTGGGGGGGTGGGGGTGGGGGGTTAGACTGATATTTCGAAACTGTGTTCATTATGTAGCAAACATATTTCTGAAGAGTTTGATGTATACAACATATACGTTCAAGGAAATGTAAGACACATTATTCGATCTTAAGTGTGCCGAAGTGCAGTGCCATGCCACGCCATGCCATGCCTCTTCACACAGCATTCTTCTGTTGCATGTCACTGTATTTCCCTCTGTGGAATTCAAACGTGTGTCTTTTGTAGTGGAAGCCATCAAAACTATATTCACGACATCCTTGTCATCCTACCCCCTTTAAAAAATAACTCACAATTCATACTGGGTGGTATTATTTATGACTGGGAGAATATCTCTTGTGACCAGGAGAATCAGAATTCCTCAGAAAATTTGCACTCTTTATTGTCTATTAACTAATAATTTTCTCTTTTGTGTGACATAAAAACAGTAAAGAGAAGAGGCAAGCAAGACAGTACACATTTCTTCAGTCCTTGTGTCCCAGCATTTTTTTCTCTTTAATCTTGCTACAGCTTTACATGGTGTGCTTTCCTTTCTGCAAAAGAATCTATTATCTCATTAAACTTCATCAAACGTTTTGCTACTTGAAAACCCAAAATGTTGTTGTCTAATACTGAAAAAGCTTTTAATACGAATAGTACCAAAAACTGGTGTGGTTCCTTGATTTGACTGCATCTATTTCATCACTGTCTACTAGTTAACTGAAACAGACCTTCTTAATATTGCAGCAGTTTTAACACGTGCCAAATAAGCGAGACTGTTTTGGCACAAATTGTCATTTTTATGCACCTCATTTACATAAATAACACAACAGAACATAATTCATGATTTACCAATATCAAATGCCTATTAGGCCTACCACAAGCAAAAAGTTTTACATTAGGAAATAGTTCCAAATTTCATTCATACGCTCCAGTTTCTCAAGCATGAGATCTGAAAGTAATACTACCAAATTTTTATATAAAATTGAGATCATCATGTTCATCTGTATAATGTGAGTGATGTCCCAGTTTCTTCTCCTGCCCCATTCTAACAAACAATCTTGTCATCACTCATTCTGTAATGGTTCCTGCCACTGTCAAAACTTAGCGGCTGGTTAACTTCAGTAACTCCAACATATTCTCTGGTTAGGTGTCACTGTACGCATTTGTACAACACATTTTCTATGTTACTCTGAAGTAGAACTTAACGCACCTGCTAACCAGGGACTGCATAACTAGTAGTGCAGTGATCTGGCAAAAATTTTCTGTCAAGAGTTCATTGTCTTGGATACACCAAGAAGAAATATGTAATCTTTCTTACCTATTATTCCTGTTTGTCTTTTATTTCCATTATCATAGTCTAAATCTATGAATTTCGCTAATTATAATAACAACACTGATCATTTGCACACCCAATCAACCACATAAACAAACACCGATTGGCATTCATCCATTCGAGTTTATTTTCTCAGCTCAACCCTTTTGTCTGGGGGAACTTTTTTTTTTTAATTTCTAGATGCGACGAGGACTCCCATGGCAGAGACATCACATACACTATGCACACATTCAAAAATCAACTTATGATTCTTAGACTGTGTTAAAAAATGTTCAAAAACCAACTGGAATGCATTTCAAAATCATATGAATAATTGATAGACCAACGCATGCTGGATGCTACGTGCTTTGTGAAACAAGGTTTTTTCCTTCAAGAATATAAATTTGGTGCCCCCTGAAACTACCACCCGGGACAGGTATCCCAGCCCCCCCCCCCTTCTCCCCCGTGATCTGAGCCTGTTTACAGCATATTTCAAATATACAAAAAAAACTCTACACTAACAAATTATTATTGTACTGCAGAGTGCAAATATCCTTCAGACATTTTATTCAAACCAAACAAAGGTGCAGCAACAGAAATGTGTTTCCACCATCTAAGGAAAGCGGTGATAGTAACAAAATTGTTTAACCTCAAACCCAATACGAAATACAGTTGTTTCATTAATTATTTTAATTTAATGACTATTGGAATTTTGGCGAAATATTTTATCTATTACACAAGAAATTACATTTCTGCCTTGCAACTTTACTAATCCCGATCCAAAGCCTAGATAAAATTATTAAGATGGAAAATAACTACAATGAATCTACACATATTCAATGTGTTTGTGTGTGTGTGAGAGAGAGAGAGAGAGAGAGAGAGAGAGAGAGAGAGAGAGAATACTCTATGATCATATGCACTTAATTCTTGATATCTCACGTTCCTTCAGATAACAGTTACCGTAATGGCTTTAACTCACTATACTTCTCCAAAATCTGCCTCATCGTAAATATTTTAATGGAAGTAATGTGCAACACACTAGACAGTGAAATCCCTTTATAGGTTTTACAATCCCTTCATTACTTTAGCTGCTTACAGCAACAATTGTAGTCACTGGTTTCTGCTCCTCTGCTTATTTGTTCCTGTGCCCACAATGTCTGCAGAATATTGTACTATTCTCTCAGTAACCCTTGCTTTCTTACCTTCTAACATATGTGCTGTTATTCTATATCCTCCTAAGGCCTTTTTTTTGTGCTGCTCTCATAACCTCTTCATGCTGCCTAATCAGTATAATTATTCTGTATTTGTGATACATAGCTAGACATGAGGCTCTTTTGACGTTCACATAGAATTGCTTCAGCCGAGTCACATTTCTGTTACTGACACAAAGCCAGTTTAATCTAAACTACCTAATATTTGTAATTTTCAACTCACTATCAACAAAATGTTACGGATATGTTCTCTAATATAGAGAAGTTTATGATGATCCAGTCATGAGACTAAATTACTTTCCAAAAGGTCTATTACCACTATTCCATCATCAGATTCATTGTTTATATATGTAACCAATAATTACCTATAATTATTGAATTGTAACATTATCACGTGAAATGAAGCAGAGGAAACTATGGAAACTTAGTGATGAACATAAAATTTTTATCAACGTTGGTCAATTTCTTGCCATTCGTTGGTTTGCCAGCATCACTGTTTCACCAGTCAGACGTTCACTCATTAACAAAGACAATGAACACATTACCAAAATTATTGTGTGTGCAATGGAAGTTACTGCAGTACCAGACAAATGTACATGGAGACAACCCTAAGATCTAATAGCAGAATTATACTGCCCACCATCTCAACTGCGAGAATATTTGACAGTATCACAAGAAGTATTCAGTAATCCTATTCCTTAACCCTCAGTAGAGAAAAGACTGCAGAAAAGTGAACATTCCCTTCCCTGCATAAAAAAAGAAGCAACATAAAGGCATTGTCTCTTAATATACAAAATTTCAAACTTAGGAAAATGCTAAATTTTGATATTAACTTTGCTTTCCATGAAGATTACTTGTTATTATCCCTCATTATGTTGTGTATACTATCTAGGAAAACACTGATGAAATTGCAGTAATCAGTGTAGAGAATTAAATTAAAAGCCAACAATAGCCTGAATTAAAATTTTTTTTTTTGTACATTGTGTTCCACAGCTCTGACTTTAGAAATGACGTAATATAACACTGTAGGCTGTTGTTTAAACTGCAGTTTACAATGTTATATAATGCCATTCCCCAAATAAAATAAGTAAATGTATAAAGCAACAACCACAGAGGCATAAAACAGAAATGTACCAGAAACACCCTTCATAGTAATTATAAAGCAAATTACATGTATACTACGAACAATGGAAAATCGAGGATGGAATGTAACCATATTACGAAAAGGAAAGTTGCCACTCACCATACAGTGGAGATGCTGAGTTGCTGATAGGCACAACAAAAAGACTGTTCCAAATAAAGCTTTTGGCCTGTAAGGGCTTTGTCAAAAATAGACGACACACACACACACACACACACACACACACACACACACACACACACAGGTGTGTGTGTGTGTGTGTGTGTGTGTGTGTGTGTGTGTGTGTGTGTGGCGCGCGCGCATATTTTTGACGAAGGCCTTACAAGACGAAAGCTTTATTTGGAACAGTCTTTTTTTTGTGCCTATCTGCAACTCAGCATCTCCGCTATATGGTGAGTGGTAACTTTCCTTTTCATTACATGTATACCATCAGACAAAAATTTTACCTTTCTGAATGCTTTGTTTGTGCACTGCTTTGGGGGCACTCAAAGCTGTTGATGAATTAAGTTGTGGCATGTCATTGGTGCGTTTACTTGGTGACAGCCTATTGGAAGTGGCTGTTGGCCTCACAACATCCTGACTGGCATTTGAAACTTTACGCTGTCGCCCCAAGTCGTTGAGAACACTAGTAGGAACACTGCGAGAATGTAACCAAGATGGTGCTGGACCAGGTTCTGAAGCAAAGAGATTTTGTTCAAATTGTTACTGAATAATACTAAAAAAAGAAAGTTCACTTGAGAAAATTATAATTACACGCAGATTGGCTGGGCAGTACTTTCCTTCAGAAGACAAAATTCCATAAATGTACATGTAAACAGTATTGGAATCTCACTTCCTGTTCCAACATTCATTCTCTCTGTAGTTGTGCAATGCTGAAGTATAAGAGTTAAATACAGTGGCATAAAAATTAAAGCAACAGACCACTATTTCTCAGTCCTGTATCTAGTTGATATAATCATACAAACTGTCAACATTTGTCCATACGATCGTGTTCTGCACGTAAGGCAGCATTCCAGTCAACGGACAATCATGCCAACAATAAAGTCAGGGTAGCTATCAAATGGGGTAGCATTTGCTGGGTACTCCCACATCCACAATCGCTGTGTACACAGTCACAGATGATTCAGTACAGCACAGAGAAGATGCCTACAAGACTCTTTGTGCTGGAGGGCCGTAGGAAGAATGGAAACAGGACTGACTCTGACTGATGTGGCCCAATGGGTTAATTTGAATCATTCCGTTGTTTCTCAGATGTGATGACAGTTCATAGAGACCAAAACTGTATCCGGAAGACCAGGGCATGGTCAATCACTTGTGACATCAGAAATAGACCAGGGAATGGCCAATCACTTGTGACATCAGAAACAGAGTACCATTTTCAGCTGTAAGTGCACGATGGTACTGCATTAGTACTGCACGGCAACTGACATCTGACCTTGCAGCACCCACTGGGTGTGTGGTATTGAGGCAAATAGGATACAGAAGGCTTCAGCAGAGTGGTCTTTATTGTTGGAGACCTGCATTATGCGTAACTCTGATACATCTTCACAAAAGGGAGCATCTACAATGGAGTCGTCAACAAGCCACCTGGATGTTCACACAATGAGTCAATGTTCTTTCCACAGATGAGACCCAAATTGGTCTGAAGAGTAATTCTTGGATTCCCATCTGTAGGGAGCACAGAGCATGATTTCAAAACCCAAACATTGTGGAAAGAGACTGATATCTACGAGGATCCCTTATGGTGCGGGCAGGGATTATGAAGATCACTTGAACATCTCTTCCAGAAATTGTATGGGTGGATCGGCATGTATTGTGTTGAGATCTTGTGACATCACGTGTGGTTGTTGCGAGGTGCCGTGGGACCAGACTTCGTATTGATGGACGAAAATGCTCGACATCACAGAGCACACGTGGTTGAGGTTTTCTTGGAAATGGAAGATACTGCACACAGAGTGTGGTCTGCTCGCTCTCCCAATTTGAATCCCACAGATCATGTCTGAGATGCATTATGGAGACAATCTGTCACATCAGCATCCACCAACCACTCTCCAAGCCTGTTGGAAGAATGGCTATTATTGCCTCAAAATGAGATTGATGACATCATTTACAGCATGTCCTACTGCTGTCAGGCCTGTACTGCTGCCAGAGGTGGTCACACCCCATACTGAGCACAATAACCAGTTATCGAAACGTGTGTGCAAATCCACTATATTGGAAAAAATGAACATTTTTATCACTGTTATGCATGTTGCAGTTGTTTACATTCTGTATTCTTTCCATTGTTTGTACTTAACTATTACCCTTTTATACTGTTTTGTGGCAAAATAAGACACAATTTTTCAAAATTTCCATCTGTTGCTTTAATTTGGACACCAGTGTGGTGCCAGTCATTTTTACAATGCCACGATTGATTTTATTTTATTAATATAAAATATACTACATTATACCATATTCATGGGAATCTAATGCGCCGTCAAATGTAATGTGCATGTTTTGGAAAGATTTTTGATGTGCAGGAACGTGTACATTGCATATTTTCGTATTACGAGAGTATAAATTCGAATTCCACTAAACACCGCATATTACTTTCTGAAGCATTAAAATTGAGATAGCGATGCACATGATCTCACCAGCCGATGACAGTGGATATGCAGGGCATAGGATACGTGATGTAGTCAGCCAATAACACATCAATATGAAGTAGCACAAACACACAAACAGGAAAAGTTAATGGTTTAACTTAATGTACACAGTGTTACTTCAAGAAAAAAAGAAGCTTTCACACAAAATATTGTCTCTCTAAGATTAATAAGCCACAAGAAAAGTTAATATTTCACATACAATGTTGAACTTTTTTGCACATGTTACACTTTAAGATACATCACACAAATGTGCGAGTAAAATTTTTAACAACGACATTAATCTTTAATCTTCTTGGCTCAAAATTCTTCTAAATGGTCTCTCAAAGAATTTATTTTTAAATGAGAGTCAAACGCTCTGTTAAGAAATTCATCGTACATTCTCGCACAGAGTTCATCTTGCGTAAAAGGAAATTCACTTTGTAAGTAAAGCTTTTCGAACAACCACTCGCAATATTTTCCGGCTACCTATCAGAAATAGGTTCATTTCAGCAGTTGCCAGAGAGCACCAGATAATGGCGTCACCGCGCTTGCGCATCTACGATCACGCTGCAAGCCCGTATGTTCATATGTGTAAAACATTAAAAGATCTAACATTATGCCATAAAAAGAACAAGACATTAGATGATACTACAAGAACAATGGAATTTCGTGAACCATACTAAAATGCATAATTCGGCTTACAGTGCACATTCGTACACTATGTGATCAAAAGCATCCGGACACCTGGCTGAAAATAACTTACAAGTTCGTGGTGCCCTCCATCGGTAATGATGGAATTCTATATGGTGTTGATCCAACCTTAGCCTTGATAACAGCTTCCACTCTCGCAGGCATACGTTCAATCATGTGCTGGAAGGTTTCTTGGGGAATGGCAGCCCATTTTTCTCGGAGTGCTGCATTGAGGAAAGGTATCGATGTTGGTCGGTGCAAGCCCCCTCCATGAAAAACATGACCACACAATAACACCACCGCCTCCAAATTTTACTGTTGGCACAACATACGCTGGCAGACCACCACATTTTGTACTGTGATTTGTCACTGCACACAATGTTTTTCCACTGTTCAATTGTCCAATGTTTACGCTCCTTACACGAAGCAAGGCATCGTTTGTCATTTGCCGGCATGGTATGTGGCTTATGAGCAGCCGCTCAAGCACGAAATCCAGTTTTCTCACCTCCCACATAAGTGCCATAGTACCTGCAGTGGATCCTGATGCAGTTTGGATTTTCTGTGTGACGGTCTGGATAGATGTCTGCCTATTACACATTACGACTGTCTTCAACTGACAGTAGTCTCTGTCAGTCAACAGACGAGGTCGGCCGGTACGCTTTTGTGCTATGTGTGTCCCTTCATGTTTCCACTTCACTATCACATCGGAAACAGTGGACCTAGAGATGTTTAGGAGTGTGGAAATCTCGCGTATAGACGTATGACACAAGTGACACCCAATCACCTGACCACGTTCGAAGTCCGTGAGTTCCGCGGAGCGCCCCATTTTGCTCTCTCACGTTGTCTAATGACTACTGATGTAGCTGATATGCAGTAGCTGGCAACACAATGCACCTAATATGAAAAACGTGTATGTTTTTGGGGGTGTCAGGATACTTCTGATCACGTAGTTTATGCCCAGATTCGAATGTAAACTTTCGTGGAGTACCAGTTTATCTCATGTTTGGTCCTTTATTACTGCATAATGCTGTATGTGCTAGAGCATGAAAACATGCACTTGAAATGCAGCGAACAGTTGAAACTAGCCAGTAGTGTGGAATAAACACTTTGTTTCAAATAAATTTACTACCTCTGCGGAAAAGATTAATAAAAGCCACATATCTTTAGCAAACTGACAAAAATAACTTAATTGTTCTGCAAGGCGATTAATGCTCGACTGTTAGAAAGGTCGAAATAAAATAAAATCTGAAACTAGCAACGTATTTTAGCCTTCCGTAATTATGTGAATGCATTTTACTTCACTTGATAGTACCCGGTCACAAAAACATGATTTGTTTCTATTTGGCATAAGAGCAAGAAATGAAGAGGAAACAGCAAAATAACTAACTGTAAACACGGGTCACCTCCCCACTACAACTCAGACTGCTCTGTGCATCAGCTCCAAATCTACGATATTTCCGAACTGGGGCAGTACTAGACGGTGGCGTGATGGTGGGATCGAACTGGTATTGACCGTATAGGCGTGGTTGAACTATAAACAACATGAGCTGTGTACTTCCTTCTTGGTGGAATGATGAACTGATCAGCTGTCAAACCCCCTCCATCTAATAGGTGCTGCTCATACATGGTTGTTTACATCTTTGGGCGGGTTTAGTGACATCTCTGAACACTCAAAGGGACTGTGTCTGTGATACAATATCCACAGTCAACGTCTATCTGCAGACCTTGCAACAGGCCACAGCCAGTCAGGAAGTACGCTGAGCTGCTCTCTGTGAACACATTGGTTTCTATCACTCTCACTGCACTGCACTCATGCCAAGTACCCCGCAAACTTTTTCACACAATTTTAAAGATACTATTTGGTCAAAAACATTTTTTTTCATTAATTATAGCTTTATATGTTAACTTCATGATGAAGTGCCTATCATTCCATTAAGAAAATCGCAGAAAACCTAAATCAGGATGGCAAGATTGGGTTTAAACAGTCATCCTCCCAGATGCGAGTTCAGTGTCTTAACAACTGAATCACTTTGCTCAGTAAAATGGGTTGCAATATAGTGCGTTCATTTCTGCAAGTGTGTGAACTAGAGTGGAGTATCCACAACATCCCTTAGGATCATAAATAGTTTGAGGTATCGAAACAAGATTTTGGCACAGGATAGCATGGAAAGAGGAGAATATTTGTTATATGACCAACATGCTGAATTTTCTTATGTACTCTGATATTTGAGTAACTGTAGACTTTTGCAATGGAATAGATGTAATTTCTTAAGTCTTTGGATAGCTGATGAAACAAGAATTAGTGTGGCTTTGCTACAAGATAAGAGAAGAAATTACACATTTGTTCCAATATCAAAAATGTGAAACTTCCTGCAGATTAAAACTGTGTGCCGAACCGAGACTCTGCAGGAGAGCTTCTGTAAAATTTGGAAAGTAGGAGACGAGGTACTCAGTTTCTCATTTAATAAGGCACTGTTTCAGTATTCTGTCACAATTGGAACAGCATTAGAATGTAAGTGATGTGAAATTATGCAAACTCAATTTTGTTTTGCCAGAAGAAGCAAATTTTAACATGGCAATGAGAGAAATGTAGGTGATACTCTAAATTTGCCACTGATGAACGAGTGGTTGTCAGGTGACAGCAAGTTTTAGTTGCTACAAGTATAATGATGGTGCTGGACCAATGACCACTTTGACAAACTTATACTATCATATCATGAAAGTGACACAAACATTACACAAGTGAGTAAAGGTCGGACATAACAGATTGTTCGTTTGCTTTGTTTTAGGGTGCAAAAATAACTAGAGTCATACATGCCCATGTCAAAACTGTAAAACACAAGGATAAAGAGGAGTTAAAGATGACTACACGTTAATCCCAACTGACAGAAGACAAGATAGCTAAAAAAAAAAAAAAAAAAAAAAAAAAAAAAAAAAAAAAAAAAAAAAAAAAAAAAAAAAAAAAAAGGGACATGGAGAAAGGTCAATAAAATACGCCACAGAGAACCTGAGGTCCAGAACTATAAATTAAATGGCCTTCGCCATACTACTACAATGGATAAAAAGTACAATGAGGTCGACAGCCCACGCATCATTCACTAAAACAGCCCATAACTCAGATGGCAAACACAAATGAGAATGTAAGTGGTTAAAAAAAGGATATTCCGTCAGGAAATAGCACACCGTCAAAGGTTGAGCACAATGAGTACAAGGTGATAGGGGAGCACCACTTAACAAATGGTGATGGGTAAAAAGACAGTGCCCAATGCGCAACCTAGCTAAAATAATCCTCTCACAGCGAGAGGGCCAAGAGAAGGTCATCTAAACTGCTGGGAGGGACTTCATTTCCCGGAGCTTGTTCCCATGAAGGGAGGACCAGTGGTGATGCCAAAGTGACACCACCGGTTGACAGATGGCAACACAAATATCATCAGAGGCATTGGAAGAACTAGGGGACCGAGGTATGAGGACTGCAGCCTTGGCAGGAGTGTTAGCAGCCTCGTTTCCAGTCAGACCGAAGTGACCAGGAACCCACATAAACATGACAGTGGCTCCATAAAGAGTGAGCAAGTGACAGCTTCCCTGGACCCACTGCACTAAGGGATGGGCGGTGCACAGCACACAGAGGCTCTGATGGGCAGAGAGAGTCAGAGCAGATGACACAACTGAAAAGCCTGTGTCGCTGGATATACTGTGTGGCCTGATACAGGATGAAGAGCTCTGCTGTAAATACTGAGCAGTGTTCCGGAAGCCAAAACCAAAAAACCATCGGTGCCAATAACGAAGGCACACCCGACACCACGGTCAGTGCGAGAGCCACCACTGTACACAAAGATATTATCGCAAAGTTCCATTCTAAGCTCGCAAAACTTAAGGCGATAGAATGAGGCTGGAGTAGTGCCCTAAGGAAGCGAATAAAGGCTAAGATGAACATGGGCCGCTGCATGAAGCCATGGTGGTGAAGGGTTTACACCCACCGGGAACGTTGCAGGTAGTGTGAAGTTAAACTGAAAGAGCAAGAGCCAAAAGCGAACTCCAAGAGGTAACAGAAGAGGGACATGCCACATACTGGCAATCAAAGGAGGCAGCATAGGATGGGTGGCCATGCATGGCAGACAAACAGCATGCATACCTGCTGAGGAGAAAGTCATGGTGGTAGGACAGTGGGAGTTTGGCAGCGTCTTCATACAGACTCTCAACCGGGCTAGTGTAAAAGGTGCCAGTGGCAAAATGGATGCCACGATGGTGAATAGTACTGAGACGGTGTAAGAGTGATGGATGTACAAATGTATTAATGAAACATTGTCCTTACAACCACAGAATGTTCCATTCCTTGCACTTCCTCTTTACCACGCCATGTCCAGGTCCCTTGGTGGACTGAGGCATGCCGCAATGCAATTTGCGCACAGACATGCTCTCAGTGTTTTTAACCATCATCCTACCAAGGCAAACTGCATTCATTATAAACAGTTGTGTGCACAGTGTCATCACATTCTTCTGGATAGCAATAAAGCTAGCTGGATTTGATTCACTAGTTCTTTTAACAGTTCCACTCCCTCTTCCATCGTGGGGGCTAACCTCCAATGGTTCTCTGGGACCAAAATCCATTCCCCAATTTCCGGCCTGATAGTAGCAGACGATGTCATCATGGACACTATTGCTATCTCCAACACTGGGCCACCATTTTGTGGAGATTTTGAGCTCCTCCCACCATCACCTTGCCTTCCACCAGTGGAAACGAGCTGAGGCAGCTTGGGCTACAATGCCGCCTTTACTATGAGGGAGCTAGATCATGCTGTCACTTCATCCCGATCCTCTGCCCCAGGACTAGACAATTTCCCGACCCTCTGCCCCAGGACTGGACAATTTTCACATTCAGATGTTGCAGCACCTTTCTCTTGTGGGCAAGCACTTTCTGTTTCATATGTACAACCGCATCTGGGCAGAGGGCACATTTCGCAGACGCCGGCATGCCGCTGTTGTACCCATACCTAAGCCTAGTAAGGACAAACACCTTCCTTCTAGATACAGCCCCATTTCTCTCGCCAGCTGTGTTTGCAACGTGATGGAACATATGATTCATGCCCACCTGGTATGGTGGCTAGAGTCTCGCAATTTACTAACCACTGAACAGTGTGGATTTTGAGTGGGCCATTCTGTAGTTTACCATCTCGTCACTTTGTCCACCCACGTCATTAATGGTATTCTGCAGAACTCCGAGGCAGTGGCCATGTTTTTTTTTTTATTTGGAGAAAGCCTACAACAGCTGCTGGAGGACTGATATCCTCCGTACTCTCTACATGTGCAACGGCTTGAAGGTCGATAGTCAAGGAGATGGGTTGACTATGAATGTCATCCCGTGTGAGCAGCATGACTCCTCCACGAGACGGAATGACGTCCTTAGGGGGAAGGTCAAAATGGTTAGGGAAGAAATGCAAGAGGTCAAAGCAGTCGAGAAGATGCAATTTTGTTTCCTGGAGGCGGAGAACAAGAAATCCAAGGACAAGCAGATGTTGCAATTCTAAGAGAAGCTCTAAATAGGAGAGTCATGACAAGGAAAAAATGAAGGGACATCACCTCGGCAGCTGCCGAGGGCCAACCTTCAAAGACTCACTGCTACAGGGCACAGAGGCAGGAGAATCCTGCTCCATGAGGTCTACAGAAGTGTTGGCATTGTCCTTCTGTTGGCCTGCGGAGTCTAGGGCAGAAAACGGGTTGGTGGTGCACACTAGCAACACGGAGGTCAGCCAGGCGAGGGTATCACGTGGCAACACCATTTGCCCTCGTTTGACACCTTGGAGCTTTTGCAGTTGGCACAGGAAGGCTCAGATGCTGGTTGGCTTGAGGTATGTAGGAAATCTTCACAGGAGTATTCCTTCTGTCCTTACTGGCCTGCTGGTTGTGTACCTGGTGACTTCACCCCCCTGAGGCGAAAGTTTGATGGCATGTTGCACAGGTGGAGGAGGAGACGGGGACGCTACCATGACGGTGGGCAACTTCACAACAGCAGTGCTAAATTTGAGGTCACTTGTCTGCATGGCCATGTCCTTGACGGTGCGAGATGTAGCTAAAACAGTACTGTAGGTACCAGATCGTAGAACGAAGGGTTTCTGACTAGTCAACAACTTGCGAACGACCGGGTAAAGCACTTTCTCCTTAACCCGGATCTCCTGGACATCCCGCTCATTGAGATAAACAGGACAACTGCGGGAGGAGGCATCATGGTCGCCATTGCAGTTGATGCAGCGGGGAGAAGGAGGCGGACAATCACCATTGTGAGCATCCCTACCACAGGTTACACACTTGGCTGGGTGTCAACAGGACTATCGAGTGTGGTTGTAATGACGACACTGGTAGCAGCGCTTTTCAGGTTCAAAATATACAGTCTGACTATGATAACTTTATAACTTGCTTTGATCTTTGACAGAGGAACCTCTCTATCAAAAGTGAAAAAGAGTGTGTGTGGACACTAAGGAGGCATCTACGTTTCTCATCACCAGATAGACTGCTATGACAACCTGATCAGAGGTACGTTTCGATTTCTGCCTTGGTCAGACAATCGAGCAGCCTTGTGTAAATAACACCAGCAGAAGAATTCAGTGTTCAATGGGCCTCGACATGAACAGGATAGCCATGGAGGAGCAAAGCTGCAAGCAGTTGTGCCTGATAATCTGAAGTAATCTTTAAAAGGAAGTGCCATTCCATAAACAAGAGCAGGAGTTAACAGGGCCAGCAACTGCATTAACACCTTTCTGAATAATAAATGTATTTACCATAGCGAAGGACTGACTGCATTCAGTACATGAAACCATAAGGAACCTTGGTGTAGTTGGAAGGGTCTTTGAATCGTTAGCCTCACTCCGTTTAAGTTTCATAGCCGGTGACTGTGAAGATGATTGGCTCATTGCTAGAAAATCCCCCGCATCTCCGATGGTGCACTCCTTCTAACTGGGAGCCCCCTCCACAAGGGGGCGCACCCACCTTAGGTGATTATTCACATCTCAGATCACACCTCTCAAACACCTGACAGAGGGACCGGTCAGTAATTTCGGAAGGTAGCAGCTGAGGCAATCGCCCCTCCCTGGGCCTGGCCTATACCAGGGGATACATGCGAACCCTACCTATTTACCCGGGGCTGGGAATTACGTGTTACCCAGTCACACGTTACATGTCAGATACGTGGGCCAGCCTTCAGGAGCGCACAGGGAAGAGGAGGAGGAGGAGGAGGAGGAGGAGGAAGAAGAAGAAGAAGAAGAAGAAGAAGAAGAAGAAGAAGAAGAAGAGGAGGAATGAGAGGAGAAGGTGGGGGAAAAAAAGGGGAACGAAAAACATCTGAGAGTATTCTGATATTGACTACCATTTCCAAAAACAGCCCAGACATATTCCTCAAGGGAGGCGAAAAAGATCAGCAAGAGGACAGACATGCAGTACGGAAAGGAAAAGAAGCTGCAAAGGCTGGAGCCCCGTGGTAGCCAAGTATGAATACTCCGAAGAGCAGCAAGCCTCCTGGGGGGACATAACAGATTGTAAGTAACATCAACAGCTTTAGCAACAAACTGTTATAAGATGCAGAAAGCAAGCCATATTGTATGTGTGTTTCATTACAAACCAATGATGATATTTTATTCCAATAAAACAAAATGCATTTGGTGTGACTACGGCCTCCCGTCGGGTGTGACAAAAATACACGTTGCAAAAAGAAAGGTGATTTTGGTGACAAAAAATATGTATTACCTTGCAGCTGCAAAGAGGGATTTAAAACACCTTTGATGATTTCAGAAATGAGCTTAGGAAGGTGTAGACCTCATGAAATAAGTGTAAAATGGGGGTATGAGTTGTATAAAGGTCAAATTCTTCTACAATATGTTCCTTTTGCAGTGCACATCTTTCTGAAGAGTTTGGTATATAAAACACATATGTTTGAGGAAATGTAAGATATGCTATTTGATCTCAGTGTGACAAAGTGCAGTGCCGTGCATCTTCACACAGTGTTCTTCTATCGCACATCACTGTAATCTGCTCTGTCGAATTCAAAAGTGTATATTTTGTAATGGAAGCCATCAATCCTATAATCAGGATAGTGGAAATTAAAATGTCCGTTGAGGCCTTTCCTATTCCCAGTTGGCTGGTTTGACATCCTAATCCTAACAACCTCAAAATAAAGCAGAAGAAGCAACTGGGTGGGGTTATTTGTGGCCAGGAGAACAAGAACTCTTCAAAAAATTTGCACTCTTTAATGCCTATTAGCTAATAGTTTTCTATTTTATGTGACATAAAATCAAATACAGGAAACATAAAACTGGTAACAACAAGAGACAAGCAATACAGTACACATTTTTTCAGTCCTTAGGTCCCAGCATTTTTTCCTTTCTAATCTTGCTAAAGCTTTACATGGCATGCTTTCCTTTCTGTGAAAGGATCTATTACCACTCAAAAAGTTCGTCAAATATTTTGCTACATGAAAAATCAAAATGTTGTCATATGATACTGAGAAAGATATTAATACAGATAGTACCCAAAACTGGTGTGGTTTATTAATTTGATTATGTCTATTTTGTCACTGTCTGCAAGATAAAACAAAATAGGCCTTTCCAATATTGCAGCAATCATAACACACGCCAAATAAGTGAGACTGTTTAGGCACAAATGGTCATTTTTATCTGCCACATTTACACAAATAACATGACGGCATCTAATTCACGAAGTACCAATATCAAAAGCCTATTACACCTATTACAAGTAAAAAGTTTTATTTTAGGACATTGTTTCATATTTCAGTTACATGCTCCACTTTTGCAAGCATGAGATCGAAAAGTAGTAGTAGTAGTAGTAGTAGTAGTAGTATGAAATATTTGTATAAATCTGAAAATTGTCATACTCTTCCATATAATTTGTGTGATGTCCCTGTTTCTTCTCCTTTCTCATTCTAACAACCAATCTTGTCATAACTAATTCTCTAACTATTCCTGCCATTATCAAAACTTATTTTCCAGTTAATTTCACTAACCCTGCCAGAATCAATGGTTCAGTTATCCTGCGTTTATTCTCCATTTAGGCATTACTAGGAGTTCGTACAACTTGTTTTCCATGCTGTTCCGAGAATAGAACTTAAGTGGCTGCTAACCTGGGACTGTAGAACTGGGCCTTAGTACTGTAGCATTCTGGCAAAAATTTTCTGTTATTCCTGGTAGTCTGAATTTATGGATTTCATTTGCACACCCAATCAACCACATAAACTAACAGTGATTGGCATCACCGTTCGAGTTATTCGGCTCAGCTCATAAAGCCCTGTCCTGATTCGTCTGCAGGAAGCTTTTTATTTCTTGATGCGACGATGGGGATTCCCCAGGCAGAGACATCATGTACACCCTGCAGACGTGCAAAAATTAACCTATGGTTAGTTCAGAATGCATTCAAAAATTTTCATAAATCAACAGGGATGTGTTTCAAGATCATATGAATAATTGATAGATGTAAGTGTGCTGGATGCTGGGCACTTTGTGAAACAAGATTTTTTTTCTTCAAGAATAGGAACTGGGTGCCCACTGAAATTGCCGCCTGAGGCAGACAACTGAGTTTGTTGCCCCTGCCTCCCCAGTTCCAGGCTTAGTGAACATCACTGATGAGCAATTGGCTGAGAGTCGTAACTTCCTGATACTTCTGCACATCTGTCGACCTGCCTTTGCAGCTGCTCTGGACTCTAGTAAATACTTTTCCTATGCATAAGAGAAGTCAAAGAGTCACATGTCAGAACCAACTAAAATGATTGGGTTAACAGAAAAAGGTGCTGCCACCTTGGCATCTTTGCCACTTTGGCAAATTAACCACCTATAATTGTAAGTAAGGGATGTATTTTACTTGTGTAGCACATACACTACTGTCAAAACACTATTGCATCAAAAGAAAATCTTTTCGATATTAGTGGTGGTGGTGGTGGTGGTGGTGGTGGTGGGGTGGGTGGAGGAAGGGGGGTGGGGTGGGGTGGGGTGGGGTGGGGGGAGATCTGGCTGGACAAAGGCAACTGGGTCATCAACTCTCAAGACACCTATGTAGATAGTTTCCAAGTGTAACTGTACACCTATGTAGATAGTTTCCAAGTGTAACTGTTTGTGGCCTGCAAAAAGGCAGCTGTGGGAACATTGTAGCTGAGGCCAGATGAAAATTTTAAATAAGGGTCATTCCATGCCTAGTGGTCTTGATGTTCCCACATGACCATATGGATTTTGATAAAATTTTCTATGAATATTCACACATGCTCCAAATACACGTTGATAAAGTTTCACTGCCACAAATACAATACTCCCAGAGATATAGTCATTTGTTTGACTCCATGATGCAGCTATCAATGGTGCACCCATGATTTTCAGCAACTTGCAACTTTGCGATATTTTCGTGTGTGTGTGTGTGTGTGTGTGTGTGTGTGTGTGTGTGTGTGTGTGTGTGTGTGTGTGTGTGTGTGTGTGTGGGGGGGGGGGGGGGGGGAAACTGATGCTTGAAAATGTGAAGTTTAGCTTTTATACCTATGGAAGTGATTGCGAGACAAATCTGAAACTTCACACATAACTTATCACCACAAAGTCCTAGAATGTGAAATTTCATTATCTTTCTCCTCTTAGGAAACAAAATTTCATTCTCCTACTGCTTTCCAATAGTTTACAAACTGAGGGCAAAGATGGCGATTTATTTAAAATGCTTAAAATGGTTATTTCTGGTCTACTTTTACAAAAAAAACTGTGTTTGGTTTCACAATGCAAGCATATAAGGCCCTCAGAAATGATGACACTATGGAGGAGCATCAAAAATGGGTCTATATTCTGCTGGTGCTTGAATCTGACATTTTTATTACGTATTATGCATTTGGTATTCTCTGGGAAGACAATATCAGAAGTCTTGATAACTTGGAAGTGAGATATAGTCCAACTAACTTAAAAAACTTAAAAGGGTTGGGGGAGTGGGGGGGGGGGGGGCAGGGGGGAGGGGAGGAAGGGTGTATTTTTGCCACGACTCACTGTGAAATATTTCAGTCTGTGTTTCTGCTACAACTAAGGAATCAAACTGATTATAAACTTCACAATTTAAATGTCCATAATCAAGATATTTGAGATCATGGCAGTGAAATTGTTGCATAACAGCTGCAGCATACATCTTATAAACAGCCTTCAGGTTTTACACAACCATCACAGTATGAAAATTTTGGACAAGTTCAAACCAGTCTTCATGACATATTTTGGAATGGATTCATGTTTTAGACAATTATTAGTAGGTCTTTTTATTGTGTAATGCCATTGATGTGCTAGATTAATTCCCATTTAAGGTACAGCATATGACCTATAGCTGTGTAACAGCAGCCACAGGTAGATTTCTGTACCACAGGTTCCCAAATCTGATAAGCGCTTCTTTACTCACGATCCCAAGCCTGATGATACATTTCTATATGTGTCAGAGGCCGAAGCTAGAAACGGTCTCTTTTAGGACTCTTAAGCTTATGTTTATGTCACGCTACTTGAACATTTTTACAGGTTTAATTAATCTGCTGTAGCATGTCACAAGGAAAACCATACTGCTGGCCAGATGATGTAACTGATGGAAGTATTTGAGAAGAACTTTTAATAAAACAGAAACCATAAAATTACACTTTTTACATGTGATTATCTCAAATTATTAGAGCCACAAAAAAAGAGAGACCTATTCTTTTCCTTATTCTATTTCATATTTTTATAAATGCATTTTGAAGAGCTGAATGCTGTAGAGATGTCTAAAAAAATAAAAAGACTAATTATTTGCAGTTTTTATGACTACAATTCATTTCCTGGCCATCAGGACTTCTGATATTACTTTCCACAAAGGAAACTAAAAAATATTGTGGAACATAATAAAAGCTGTCAGATTTAATTTGAGTACCGGCAGAATAAGGACCCCATTTTCAATGCACTCCCACAGTGGCATTTTTAAGGGCCTTATATGCTTGCATTTCAAAACCACATACAGTTTCTTTTAGGTAGTTTAGAACATGGTCTTTTCAATGAAAAGAGTTTATATGAGTTTACAGAAGACTCTTGTTTGTAAAAGTAGTCCAAAAATAACAATGTAATAACAATGTTTGGTGTTCTTAGAAAAATTGCCATCTTTGCCCTCAATCTGTAAACTACTGAACAGTGGTAGGAGAATGAAATTTTATTTGTATTGGTAACCTGTTGCGTATAAAGTTTCATGTTTAGTTTGCACTTATTTTTGGAGATACAGAAAGCTAAACTTCACATTTCTTTTGAGTGTCTATTTTTTTGGTCAATACTGCTTGAAATTATCCACTGAAAATTGCTCATGAAATTATTATTTTTTGATCAAGAGAGTTTGAGAGTCGTATGAGATGACCTAGTTCTGTTTCTTTCACAAAAATACTACTGGAGATATTACGTCTCAAAGTCATCGAAAATTCACAGATGCACTGCTGATAGCTGTGCTATGGAGTCAGAACAATGGATATATCTCTGAAGTACTGAACTGGTGATCGTGAAACTTAACAGAACATTTTGAAACCAATATTTGGATGTTGGTGTTCTATTTATACAAAGCATCAAATCTTAACTTTCTGAGAGCCCCACCTACCTTTGTGACCCACAGTGCTGCCTGCAGCCCCCTGTGGATCTCTCCTATAGGGGCCGATTACAGTAAACAAAGAGGCATTTAATAATAACAATTTGTAGAAGATAGGTTTGGATGTAGAACCACAGTTCTGCTGTTGAATATGACCACGTTGGGGGCAGCTCATGTGCAAATCAATTGCAACTTTGCCAACAACTGCGCTGTCATAAGCATTATTTTGTTCTTTTATTATGGCGCTCATTACAACACAGCCTGAGTAAAAAGGACTCGAAGTCATGCAAAGAAAGGCTTCTCACTGGCAGTAACAAAACACTTAAGGTGAAAAACTGATGTAGCCCTCTGACAGTCATGCTCTTTCATTGTTTCATACACGAATTCAAATTCCAAATCAAAGTTTCCGATGCTAATTTTAGCAGCCTCTTCATGTTCCAGCCATAGCTGTTTCTGTACAGCTTTTTAATTTTCAACTACAGTTTTTATTGTGATAAAAACAGTACAGAAACCATCTTTAGATATCACTCAAACAATGGCAAAAATACACATATGGTGGTGGTGATAGTAACTTATGTACTACAGAACAGCCCCCCAACCCAAACATTTAAGAAGAAATACAACAGAATTCTTACCATCTTCCAGTTTCAAGAATCCATGATTTGTGTCTCTGTGCAGTTGCTGATACTTTAGCATTACATACTCTCCACAGTCTTCGCATTTTTCTGTTCGGCTACCACAGTAATTCTCATGTTCCGCAAGGTCTCCAGCTTTTGTCTCTATATGACAATAGCTGCAGCAAATCTCACGCCTTGAGCATGAAGAATTCTGAAACAACATAATGATTTGAAATTAGATAACTACAACACGAGAAAACAAACAAGACATTATAAATAGGTAGCAGGAAGAATTTGAAGAACGAGCAACAAAATAGTAGTTCAACAGAACTGAATTCTTTCTAATAAAGCTTCTAGGCTGTTCTGGTAAATCCTCTCTCTGGCCCAATACTATCAATGACATAAATGTATTAATCACTGATCCAAGACTAAAATCTTCATGTCTTCAATTATGCTTAAACTGTAAGGTCGATTCATAAACACTGCACACTTTTTCCTTTACATATATAATGAATGATTATACAATATCTATTTTGATCACTCAATATATAGCCTTTCTGCCTTTCGGCTGACAGTTAAGGTACCAGAGACCCAACTAGAATACATTTCAAGCACACATACTGCCAAGCGGCACATTATTTATGAAATAAATGATTGTCAAATTTCCTGATAGTTTATCTTAAGCATCAGTAGGATTGATTGATTTTCTCAACCTACTTGACAAGTTTAAACCATGGTATCCAAATAAAACAGATAATAATTTACTTATAGCACTAGTTTTTACTGTTCCACATACAAATTAAGCAATATGTTTTCCATACACCACACTAACTATGAATGAAAACGGCACCTTCATGTAATTTCTCTATTGCTAATAATTATTATCTACAACAATCAAATGTGGTTTCAATTTTTAAAAAGATTTTATTTGGAAACTGCTTATACTAACTGCAGAATCTGAAAATTAGGTTTGGTATGGTAGTGTACCATGGGTAGGCTTGTCCGAGACCCAACTACCCCACCTGAGAGCTTATGACGTGGGAATTCTTGCCCTGGTAAAGCGTGCTGATAGTGAGGGGACTCGGGCAATTCCTGTACACTAGGGTGCTCATCAGCTACTTGCATACCCACACCGTCTTATATGTAGTTGGGATATGTAAACAATAATGTCAACCTGGGAGACCCAGCAGCTTATTAATGCAAAATTAGGGAAAAAGTTTAGAATTATTCTTCAGTGAGAATTCTTGTGTAGACGTTGAAAATTATTAGTATTTGCTGAGAGCAATACCATGTTAGCCCTTATAAATTCATCTACATATACATTTACACTGAAGCACCAAAGAAACAGGTATAGACATGCGTATTCAAATACACACATACGCAAACAGGCAGAATAAGGCACAGCAGTTGGCAACACCTATATAAGACACCAAACGTCTGATACAGCTGTTAAGATTGGTTACTGCTGCTACAATGGTAGGTTATCAAGATTTAAGTGAGTTTGAATGTGGTACTACAGTCGGCACACAAGCTATGGGACACAGCATCTCCGAGGTAGCGACAAAGTAGAGATATTTCCGGTACGACCATTTCACGAGTGTACCGTGAATATCTAGAATCCGGTAAAACATCAAATCTTTGACATCGCTGCAACCGGAAAAAGATCCTGCAAGAACGGGACCAACAACGACTGAAGAGAATTGTTCAATGTGACAAAGTGCAACCCTTCTGCTAGCTGCTGCAGATTTCAATGCTGGACCATCAGCAAGTGTCAGTGCGCAAACCATTCAATGAAACAACATCAATATGGGCTTTCAGAGCCAAAAGCCCACTTGTGTACCTTTGACGACTGCACGGCACAAAGCTTTATGCCTTGCCTGGGCCCGGCAACACCAACAAAGGACTGTTGATGACTTGAAACATGTTGCCTGGTTGTTTTAAATTGTATTGAGCAGGTGGAGGGGTACGGTTATGCAGAGAACCTCATGAATCCATGATCCCTGCTTGTCAGCATGGGACTGTTCAAGTTGGTGGAGGTTTTATAATGGCGTGGGATGTGTGCAGTTGGAGTGATATGGGACCCCTAATACATCCAGATACGACTCTTACAGGTAACACGTACATAAGCATCATGTCTGATGATCTGCGTTCATTCATGTCCACTGTGCATTCCGACGTATTTGGGTAATTTCAGCAGGGCAATGCCTCACCTCACACATCCAGAACTGCTAGAGAGTGGCTCCAGAAACACTTCTCTGAGTTTAAGCACTTCTGCTGGCCACCAAACTCCCCAGACATGAACATTATTCAGAATGTCTGGGATGCCTTGCCATATGCTGTGCTCCACCAGCTCGTACTCTTAAGGATTTATGGACAGCACTGCATGATTCATGGCGTCAGTTCCCTCTAGCACTACTTCAGACATTAGTCGAGTCCATGCCACGTTGTACTGTGGTACTTCTGCATGCTCGCAGGGGTCCTACACGATATTAGGCAGGTGTATCAGTTTCTTTGGCTCTTCAGTGTATATTATACTTCCACTTCCCTCTTCTGTTCATGAATGATGTGCAGCATAAATGACTGTCTTAAGTCTCATACGAGGTCTAATTTTGGAGAAATTAGATCTCTCCAATTTCCTCATTACAGCCATTTGCAAAATGTATACTGAAGGAGGTGAAGTGTTTCCTGGCTCTTCTTATAACATCTCCATGACATGTAACATCATGTACCATCTGGCAGTCTGATGAGTATTTCCACAACATTCCCACATTTAATAAATGAACTCTTGAAGAAACATGCCATTCTCCACATCCTCTCTCTTTCTCCTATTAATCATACCTGATAAGACTCCAACTGACAAGTTACGTCCAGCAGTATGTCAAAGGAGAGTAATACATTCTCTTTTATAAATGAATCACATTTTCTTATGATTGTTCCAATGACTTTCAATTTGGGATCTGCAGTCCTACTTTTCGTTTTATATGGCTGCTTTACTTTAGGTCACTCCAGATGCATACATCTATAAATTTAATAGTTGTTACAGTGATCTGTTATCAATATTATATCAGAGGGGTAATTAGTACTTACAACTACTTATGCACGGTACTTTACTTTTATGCATACTGAGAGTCTATTTCCAATCCCTCTGCCAAGTGTTGATTCTCTGCAGGTTGTCCTGCATTTTGCTGCTGGTTTTTAACTTCAATTCTTCCCAGTATACATTAGCATCATCTGCAAACACCTCACAGGGCTTCTACCACCATCCATCAGATCATTTGTATGTATTTCTAATGTTAACAGCCCTGTATCACTCCCTCGAGGTACTCAAGAAGTTAATTTTGCAACTGAAGATCTTACCCCATTAACAATGACATTTTGAGTACTATCTGGCAGAAAGTCCTGAATCTAGCCACAAAGCTCGATCAATATTCCATAAGCTCGTATTTCTCACAAAGAAATAGTGTAGAACTGTACTACATGCCTCCTGAAAGGGGAGCCATTATCAGTAGCCCTCTGGGTCTCTCTGAGAACAGAGATGTAGATGTAGTAAGTTGAGTTTTACAAGATCTGTGTGTCTGGAATCCACACTGTCTTCTTTAGATAAGATTTTTCTTCTGCATTAAAGAAACTGTACAGGCCATAACAGACCTAAACTGGAACCAAACTTATGTAAGTAAAATGTTGCCAGTTCAATTAAGCAGCATAATTTCAGCACCTTAGAAAATGATTGTCATACTAACTGGGATGAGGGGTTACATTGTGAGGGATGGTTGGGTAAAGAAGGTTGATAACTCAGAGGGATGCAGCAGGTGTCCAGGATTTTAATTAAGGAGAGCAGGGCAGCTAATATATGGGCTAAGAATGTGACACATGTACCATGACAACAGTGAGTTTGTGTACTGCACGATAACAACGACGTGGACACTGGACTGAGGGGGGGGGGGGGGGGGTGTGACAGAACAGAGGAAGAGGAGACTGTGGGGAGGAGGGTGTGGGTGCAAGATGAGTGAAGTTAAGGGTCCTGGGGTAGTAGTGTGGGAATGAAAAATGTGTTGCAAGGATACTGTATTTACTCGAATCTAAGCCGCACTTTTTTTCTGGTTTATGTAATCCAAAAAACCGCCTGCGGCTTAGAATCGAGTGCAAAGTAAGCGGAAGTTCTGAAAAATGTTGGTAGGTGCCGCCACAACTAACTTCTGCTGTCGAATATATGTAGTGCTACACAGGCATGCTTTGCAGGCACAAAGATAAATACTGGCGCCAAAACCTCTACGTCAAAAAATAAAAAAAAAAAAAATAAAAAATAAAATTAAAAAAAAAAAATAAAAAAAAAATAAAAAAGTGGAAGATGAGCATTTTTTTCTCTGCCCCGAGTTTCGATCACTGCATTTTCATACATTATCCAACAAAGTAAATACAAATTAAGTATAGTTCATCTTCGAATTTAGCAGCATTTCAATGTACTATGAAAATCCGACTGGCGAGACTGTTTGGGATGTTTGTCAATATGGACAACTCTATGTTCTGAATTTTTTCTTACCTGTGAGAAGAGATGGTTGCTAATAGGAACTTTCATGAATTGTGAATCACATGCAATATTCTCTTCACCATAGGAATAAAGCGAATATAAACATTTTGCCATGTATTCTTTCGTGTTTGCTGCTATCTCATTTAACCTGTCTGCCCTCTAACTACGAAACTAGAGTGATACAACAGCAAACGCGGAAGAATATACATATCATGTCATGTTTATATTCGTATTATTCTTGTGCCTAATAGTGATACAGTCAGAAATGTAACACGGCAATTGACTAGATTTTTGAATCTAAGACGACTAATTTCTGTGCAGAATGTAATGTGCTAAAGAGGCGTCTGCAAAGATTTTCAAACGAAGAAAATTTTTCGCTAAACTCTCGTTCAGAACATCTTCTATCATACGCATTCTATTATTTGGTTCTTGTTGATCATTATCAAAGAAAGCAGCAGTGTAAGTAACAACAAATAGCAGTCTCTTGCCATTGTTTCGCTAATGAGACAATTCCACTCTCTTTTTTTCCTTTAATTGTAAGCGGCGGTAGCGTGCACAAAAGCAAGCCATGCTGCGGCGATAGGCCGTAAACACAGAATGCAACAAACAATGCATGACACAGTATAGTAATACATTTTTAGCTTAGAGTGACGTAAACACCTATAACAAAGAGAACGGCACTTATCATATCAAAGAAAAATAAGCAATCAATTCAAACCAGACGAAGCACGTGAAAAAGGAAGGGTACCTGTATAAATACAGACGGAGTGCCTGACGCATAGCAATGGCTACCTGGTATAGCTTAACCTCTAAGCTTACGACTCGAACTGAACTACTGTAGCTGTATCGTCATTCATTCGACCTAAATTGTGCCTCATATTACAATGGACCAACATTGTTTCGATTTGGAGGTGTGTCCTAAAACTTGAATTTCGAGTCTCAAATTTCAGGTGCGGCTTAGATTCAGGAAAATTTTTTTTCCTTTATTTCGAGTCTCATTTTTCAGGTGCGGCTTAGATTCGAGTGAATACGGTAACTCACATCTATATACTTCAGGAAATCAGCTACTAGGGGCAAACACGTACGGTAGATGACATGGGTTGTGCAGCAGCCATTGAAATAGAGCATGACATGCTCAGCAGCACATTGTGACACTGCGAGATCAACTCTGATCAAGGCTACAGTTTGGCGGTGCCCATGAACTGGATGGACCATTGGCTGGTAGTCATGCCCACATAAAATGTCCTGCAGAAATTGCAGCAGAGTGAGTACATGACATTGCTTTCACAGGTGGCCCTGCCTCTTGTGGGACAGGGTAAGCCTGTGACAGGACCAGTAGGATATGCTGGGAGGGTAAATTAAGCAGGTGTCGCACAAGGAGTATTTCACAGGGATATGTCCCATGTGAAAAGGGGTTGAAAGTGGGCATGGCATAGGGGTGGGACTAGGATAGTGCTCAGACTGGGTGGGCAGCAGAACACAACTTAGACCAGTGGGAAGAATTGTGGGTTTAATGTTCCTCATTTCCAGTCACGTGTATCAATAGTTATTGGCCTGGTGAAGGATATGGTTCAGCTGTTTCAGTCTGGGATGATACTGAGGGATGACAGGGTGCTCCTTTGAGATGGCCCATAAACACATTGGCATAGGAGGTTGCCATGGGGTGCCCATAGCTGTGCTGCATATTAGTTTGTACAGGGTGTCAATTATTAAGGTTCCAGTTTCATAACACTATAGAGAGAGGACCACTGCTCAGAATGACATCAAATTTGAAAAACATATTGTTGATGCAGGGGAGGTGCCATTCAATGTACAAGATGGCACAAGTGCAGCAGTCAACAATTGTGGCAATGTTAGTTAGGTAAGCCCATCCTCCATGCAACAAGGCTGTATCACGCTGTATGGGAAAAATCGGTTTTTAATTGTCCGAGGCCAAAAACCACATACGAAGCAAAATGGCATCAGTTTTTAACTGTCATGAGATTGGCACAATACAAGTTCAATATGCTGCCCCGTTTTCTGCCACAAGTTGAAATCACGAAACAGCATGTTCCACAACAGAAAGGAGTGTCTCGGGATCACATTCAGAATGCATTGTGCAATGTGTGCCTTCAATTCAGCTATGTTCGTAACTAGTGCACCGAACACATTTTTCACATAACCACACAGCCAGAAGTCACACCGATTAAGATCAGGTGATCTGGATGGCCAGGCTGTAGGGAAATGGCAGTTGATAATTATAGCATTTCAGAAATCCCTCTGCAGAATCTGCTTCACTGGCTGTGCAGTGTGTGGAGGAGTGTCACCATGCATAAAAATGATCCTACCTGCACATCCACACTGTTGAAGGGTTGAAATAACATTTGTGCACAAAAGAGTTATCACATTTACCAGTGACGGTACAGGTAACAGGACCCAGAAGATTCATCTCGTCGAAAAACTGCTGTCCAATGATAAATGATGCCGTCATCTTGCACCGCATAGTCACCTTAGCAGAGTGAAGTGGTACTAGCTGATGTGTGTGTGAATTATCAGTTGCCCATATTCTGCAATTCTGCATACTGACATGTCTTTGGAGATGGCTTCGTATGTCTTCAAAATGTTCCATGATTATTACTGCCTACGTCCATGTGAGCAAGGAATTCCAGAGTTAATGCTTGTCTTCCTGGCAGGTCAGCATGAAGTAACTATCAAAAATGGATGATTTTGTATGCACGGCAGTGCCGGATGTTTCATAAGATTTTATGTACAGTGCTCACACACATGTTCAAACGTTCAGGAAATTCATCATGCACTGCATGTTGCACACCACCGCTTGACCCCTCCTGCAATGCTGTGGCAACATTTTCGACAAACGTCGTATTAACTGCTTTCCTCCCTGTCACATTTGAAAATACATGTTCTTTAAATGTGCAATCATTTTCTTCAGATCCTATGCACACATCAGTCCAAATCTGTCTTCATACCCTTGAGTGTTCGGAACTTTTGCAGGGCTACTAGCATTCTTGTACAAGAGCTTCACCAGCAGTGAGAGATTCTTCACAGAGACAGTCACATTGGGTGTATCCGACACAAACTGAGGGTAAGCCGTGTGCCATGTGCCTATCAGTGTGCATATTTTGATGCTTACAGCACTACCAATTCCTCAAATTTGTATTAATTTCTTTTTGTTCACTATCTTTCCCATCTGTGTCAATAATATGTTGTTCAAATTTGACATCATTCTGAGTAGTGCTTTTCTTTCTACAGCATTTTGAAACTGGAACTTTAACTATGGGCACCATGTATACCTCCCCCTCAAAGTAAAAGCAGTTATGTGTGCGCATGTAACAAGTTGGTGGGTTTGGAGCAGTGAAGACAGCGGAACACGGGCATGGGATATATAGATGTTATAGGCAAGTAGCTTCAACAGTGGTGAGCAGGGATCCAAGGGGTGATGAGATGAGAGTCACTGAATACTAGGATGCAGCTTTGAAGGTGTTGGCTGACAGAAGTTTATAACAACAAATTTCAAAAGTAAAACATTTACAGTTGAATTCACCTGGCAGGAAAAATATATGCAAAAAGCTAATTTAGCAATGTCCTTTTGATTTAAATATAGAACCAAGACCAATAGTTGTCCACAGAATGCAGCAAAACAATGCCACACCTACTGATTAACTCAAAATAGTTTTTGACAATGAAATAATGGATCACATTTGTAAGGAAATTTTCAAGTGTTCTACAATCAAAGCCTATACAAATTTTGAACTGTTACTAGGCAAATTACATAGCATACTTATTTGGGATTGTACTGTTTTATGGATACATTAAACTGCCACTTCAAACACTTTATTGGAGACTGAAAAAGGTACTAACAACTGTGCTGTCTCTACAGCTGTAATAAGGAAATTGATTTGAAACTATACACAGATTTCTACATCTCAATGATGATTCAGAAATTGATTCACCAGGTAAGTGTGTGAAATAGGCTACTAACATTAAGATCAAGGAATATTCTGAACCCGTGGGTTCCACTTTCTTTTCGGCCAGGACCATTGGACTAAACTGGGAGTGGTGGGGGCATTTGATGACAGTTCATTAGACAAAAACCTATAGATCTGGTTTTAAATTTTGGTTTATTGCAAAGCCTTACAGTTATCTAGTAGAGTTCTCACTCTATACAGGAAACAATGATACGTATATCAGCAAAATGTTAGGCACTTCAGTTACTGAAAAGCTTTCCACAAGTTTTATTTAACCTGGAAGCTGCACTTATCCAGACGAATATTTCATTTCTCTGTCTCTGTCGCCTTTGCACAAGAAACGGTTCACTTAGAAACCTTGCCAAAAGTCCACGTGGTTCCCTTCATGCAGTACACACTTTGGGCAAAGAAATTACTCTTCTGGGATGGAATGATGATAGTCTGGTGACGAGTGGTATAAACATATCAGAAGATGCTAACCCACACCATATACTGGCAAACATAGAATGCAGATCAGAATTTATGCATTCCTCAACCAACTACCGTTCATCTCTACAACCATGGTATGGGAGCAGCAGATCTCTTCATCAGCATCAAATCCTATACAGAATTTGAGTCAGATCAAATAAGTGGTGGTGGCCCTACTGCAGATTCTGCCAAAGTGATGCGATGGTCAACATGTGATTATTATACTGGAACTTTTCACCTGGTATTTCCTACTTAGGTTTGATATGAGGAACAACACTGAAATTATCAACAGCTCTGAAGATAGGAACACCAAGTGCTATAACCCTGAGAAGACTGAACTCGGTACCTCTGAATATCCGTCATACTGGAGTATTCCACCTTGTTAAAATACAATGCACTAAGTGTCATCATGCATCTTTTGAAATGCTGCAAAGTGTAATGTAGGGTTACATCTTGATAAATGTTTTGTGAATCATCACACTACAAATTTGACATAAACTAAGAAAATATCATTTTAAAACAAAGAACTATTTATAAATCATACATGGTTTCCCAATTTCTATAGTGTTTGTATTGTATAAGAAATAGTCGTATATGGACTACATACAGGTTCTTCCATGTTCACTACTGTAGCCTATTATACACTGATGTGACAAGAGGCATGAGATAGTGATGTGCACATATACAGATGGCAATAGAATTCTGAACACAGAATGGTAGATGGAGGTAGATGCATGGGACATTCCATTTTGGAAATCATTTACGGAAGTCAATATTCCGAGATCCACAGTGACAAAGGTGTGCCAAGAACAGCAAATTTCAGGCATTACTATGTATAATACAGTGGCTGACAGCCTTCACTTAATGACAGAGAGCAGTGGCAGTTACATTGTGTTGTCAGTGCTAATAAACAAGCAACACTGGGTGAAATAAATACAGAAATCAATGTGGGACATACGACAAACGCATCTGTTAGGACAGTGCAGTGAAATTTTGCATTAATGAGCCATGACAGCAGATGACAGTCACGAATGCCTCTACTTGTATGCAGCACCTCTCCTCAGCCTGTGACCATTTCGGGTTGGACCCTAGATGACCTGCTCAGCTGGGTTCCGATTTCAGTTGGTAAGAGTGGAGGCTAGGGTTTGAGCATGGCACATACCAAATAAAGCCATGGACCCAACTTGTCAATAAGGCACTGTGCAAGGTGGTGGTGGCTCCATAATCGTGTGGATTGTATTTTCATTGAATGGAGTGGGTCCTCTGGTTCAACTGAACCAATCATTGGCTGGAAATAGGTATGTTCGGCTTCTTGGAGACCTTGCGCAGTCATTCAAAACTTCATGTTTCCGAACAACAATGGAATTTTTATGGATGACAATGTGCACATGTCACCGGGCCACAACTTTCACAATTAGATTGAAGAATATTCTGGACAATTTAAGCAAATGATTTAGCCACCCAAATCGCTCAACACAAATTCTATCATAAATTTATCGGAAATAACTGAGAGATCAGTTTGTGCACAAAACCCTGTACCAGCAACAGTTTTGGATGGCTGTATACGCAGCATGGCTCAATATTTCTGCAGGGGACTTAGAATGACTTACAGAGTCCACATCGTGTTGAGTTGCTGCACTATGCCGGGCAAAAGGAAGTCCAACGCAATATTAGGAGGTACCCCATGACTTCTGTCTTCTCAATTTACATTAGAATTCATTAGACACAACGGTAAAGAGGCCAAACAAAATACAATTTTCAAAAAAAGGCCTGACGATGGTGCACTGAAGCACCAAAACTGGTAACCATATAATAAATAACATCGTAAGGACGGCAGTATTTACTCCATTTTATTACATAAAGAATTTGTCAGGAACCTGCATTCCACCAGGCAGGGAGAAATATTAACTCCATAAAGCAAATTTGAAGAGCACACCACAACTTGTCATTATTAGTCATGAAGGGAAAACGCAATAATTCAGACAATGGTTTATCAATTCACCAGAATCAGCCTACAAACATGCAAAAATTTACACTAGATATGGAACTTTTGACACTCAATGGAAGCAAAAAGGTTCAGCCACCTCATTTCAGGAGTATCATTTCCACAGGCATAAAGGTGAAAATCAGTAGTTACCATTATCTTTTCATAATTTTTGATTGGTCACACGAATCTCTCACCAACACAAAAAAATAAGAGAATCATTTGCTGAAGTAACAAATCTGTGGAAGCATGAATATGTGTCTACCAAAACTTGAGGATGACAAAGCAATTTGATGTTCGATTGTTACTAGTCTACGTTAGCAGAATTTAACAAAAATATCATCAGTGACGTGAACTAGACAACACAAGGTAGGCCTACTACTAAATATAACTTAACATTCAACAAGCCACCATCAACTACCGCAAAAATAAGTTACGTACACACATATACGAACCGCTACTATAATGTAACAACTGTTTTCAGAAACTGGTGGAATTAATTCATGCATAAATGCGACAGAAGACTTAGTAAATTACGTATTAAGCGCAGAGCCCACTGATGAACAGTCAACACTTCCGCAAACCTATCCCATTTCTAACCCGGAAATAAAACGGTTAAAAATAGGACACACAATTCCAGAAATACTTGTAATAAACAACACACCTTATGTTCTTGCAAATATCTTTGTTCCAACTGAAGACCACAGTCCGGACATTCGACTATGGAATGAAAATTCGCATTGTGAGCCGCATATTCACTATGTGGAACTGGCTCATCACACTTCTGGCAAAGAGCAAGCTTTCGCTGACAGTGAATTATATGCATCATGAAATTTCCCCCTGGGATTTCTCTTTTGCTAAAACAAAAACATGGTTATTACTTCAACATTCAATTCGTCTGTTAGCGCGCCGTATGACAGCTATGCTAATAACCTAACTTACCAATTAGAACAATACTTCACTTCATTTTCATTCATCGTCGCTCAATAATTTAAGCAATGATGCTATCTATATTTGCTAAAACCCTCTATTACACGATACCTTACATTCACACTTCTCTGCACCGATACAAACTACGCTCGTTAGTGCGGGGGAGCCCTGTCACAGTCTTTACAATTTTCAAAGCACTCCGCTTGCCGTTCTTAAATATATTCGCTCAGGATGCAGTACTAGTAGGAGTTGACCGATTCAAACAATGGTAGATCTTGTAGTATCGGCACAAATTAAAATAAACCGTACTGCTGAAAATAGCTATGCCTGTATAAGACCTTTAATTGTTTAATGAAATTCTATTTAACGTTCTCGACAAAAACGGGAACGACAGTGGCATATTCGTCAGTTGTTCTACACGCGGTCTAATTACTTAGACGACAAAGTACACTGCTCTCATTTAGATATTTTTAGACCATGTCGCTCGCACGGAATTTGCTGTCCTCGACACCGTCCCGAATCTACTTAGCTTGTAAAAATAGACAAATCATTCATGTCGAAGATTTTAACCCGTTTTGCTTAGTAAAAAGGTTTATCCCCTGCACAATAGTCAGGTTTTGTTGTTGCCTCCACATGATTTTGATTGATGGCCTTCTGTCCAGTGGGCTATATTTACATGGTACACTCATTTTATTCTAAAAAAAAAAAAATGTAGATGGAAAAAATCAGCGTTCCTGCATTTATACGCTGTCGTAGCCATACTATATTCGGACGAAATCAATACGGGCATTTTCAAGAGAGCTCGTTATATTAACATTGCGTATCGACAACACCACACAATCATAATCTGTTAAACGTGGTTTCAATTACACATCAAATAGATGGCTAAAAAATTTGTATGCTAGAAGCCAATAGAAAGGGGAAAAAAATATTTCAAATAATGCCTTTTACTCCTACGCGCGGACTACATTGTAGGAAATCGCTTGCTCCAGATTTTAACAACCTGGGCGTTATGTAAAATGCTAGTGAAGCACTCTTTCTGATTTTAAAAATATGCTAGAGTGAACTTCAGTCTGCCGAATATTCTGTTACCTGTATTTTAATAAAAGCGAAACTGGTGCATATTTCTTCTATAGACTTATAGCACTCTCCAGACATTTACTTGCATAATAATTCAGTGCCGATAAAAAAAGTGATCGACTTCCTGTAGTTAGTCTGTGCTACCTATAGATCCAAAGTCCACGTTGGATTTGTTATTGGCAGCAGGTGTGGTCATAGCCTGCGAATGGGAGCCTGGAGAGTATTCCCTACAATTAGCCAGGAGCAAGCCTATGTGCGTGGACAAGAAACAAAGTATCATGTGTTAAACAGCTAGTAATTTTATACAACTGCCATTTTTGAGGTTCTTAGTTTTCATTATACTTTATGCTCTGAACATTATCTGATAAATGTCAATTAGGACCCTCTGCGGCTCCATCAACTAAAGTACGTCAGTTTCTTCTGCCCTGTACTATCTCCCAAAGACTTTCTAGATTGGAATCAATTACTTTTGTGGCATCTTCAATCTATCAATTAACGTAGTCTACATAAAAATACAAATCCTATTGGATCTACAGTTAAAAAACTCCTAGTTTGTTACAGTTGTGAGCTCTACCAAAGACAATTCTTATTAGATCAGAGTGGTGGGACTAAAACTGTTTTAATCTAAACATTCTTATACATGGTAATTATTTAAAAAATGCAATGTGAGAAAGTAACCATAACAGAAATGAAACTGAAAACAAAGGGTAGAAAAATGCTCTGTAAAATATGTCAGACTAGCTGCTTACTACTTAAAACACATGAATTCTTGTGAGCACTGAATGTCTTGCACACCTGTATTTTGAGTGTGAGGTGTAGACAGATGTGGTGCAAATCAGTAAACGTGTTTACACTTTTAACATATATAATTTTCCAAACTTGTCAGTTTTTGAAAAATGCAGTTATCTTAAAACTAAGAGTATTAAAAATTAAAAGGAATTCTAGAAAATTAGTAGTTTTGTGTAACACTGTTGCTTGTCAGAGGGCCTGTCCTTGTAGGGAGGCCTGTAGGAAACATTCCAGCTGGGAAAGGCACACATTTTCTGGCTGACCATGTCTCCTGTCAACAACAAGGTTTGTGAGTTCACAGGTAGCATCAAGAACCACATGTTCCTATCATGTCTTTCTTGTATATTAAAACATAATTTTACTCATTCCATGTCACTGAAGGTTGGCCTTTCTCCATAGGATCCATAGAACATGACGAATGAATGAATTAATCAACAGAAAGTTGCATAAGGCAAGACATAAAGAGAGAGAGAGAGAGAGAAAAAAAAAGACTTGACTTTCCAAAAGTCAGCAGAAAGAAACACCATTCCCCTCTCTCTTTCACTTGCAGTGTGTGCATTCACAGTTATAGTGTTAAGTGAAATATTTGTAATGGTAAGTGGACACAATGAGTTTGTTTTGTGTAAGTTACAACAATGTCAAAATTACTGGTGTTTGTTGAAATTATAGATCGTAAATAAATTTCATGATGCATTTTTTTTTTGTCAAATTCTTTTCAGATGAGATATTTTTGTGCACTGCTATTTTTGGGCAGCAACACTAAAGCAATGTGCTAAACATGGATGTAAACAAATAATAGTAATTATTATTATATATTAAAACATTTCATTGTTATTATTATTATTATTATTGAAGTGTTAGGTGTTAAAGTTTTAGGCATTAAAGTGTTAGCACATTAAATGGGGGTAGACATCAGGTTGTATGAGGAGGAAGAGGCAGTAACCTGTAACTCTCTGAACCAAACCATGGATCCTTATGTTGCCAACACACACCCAACACCTCATAACAGCCATTATCACTTACTTGTTGATGCAAACTGCGACTGTGGTTTAAAGTGAAGCTTTGTTTGAGCATGATACATAACCAGCCACCTTTTTAAATTCTAGATACAATTTATTTTTCGTACCATCAACTAGTTTTTCAGTCAATGTAGGCTCACCATCAGATGCACATTAACAGAAACATTATCAGGACAATGGGCAGCTATACGCTGTGTGACGTGCTGGCAAAAATAACAGAAATTTTGTGTTTTATAAACTTTCAGTTGTTGGCAACTAAATTTTAAGTATTTCAGCCAGCTTCACGACCACATCTAGCAGCACATGGTCCATTCCTGTAACATCTCCATCTAAAGATGAGTCCATTGTGCCTCAAAAACTTGTTAATGGTAAAAAAAAAAAATGACTGATTGCACAATACACCCAAATCAATCACCAACTCACCATCATATTTATCCCATTTATCCCAATGGCACACAAAATATAATCAAGTCCACAGGCAAACTGTAATCGGAAATTTTTAAAAAAAGTTGGTATTTTGCATAACCAAACTACAATACTTACCAAAGAAGAAATTCCTGTGTTGGTCCATTTCTGAACCGAGTCAGATTTCCTCAGAGAAAAAACCACAAATATTAGTCCTGTAATAGACCAAGTACCACTAACATCCTTTTATGCTGGATATTAAGCAGAGTGTAATGTCTTCATCTTCTTTGTGGAAGTGCAAGGTGTACTGCATACAAATGCATTATTCTTGTACAAAAAACTACATTGAATCAAAATGAATGACAAAACATATTACACTCTACGTTCTCTCTACCTTCCACTCTACGTTCTCTCTACCTTCCCCTGGATTGTGCACTGTTTGCCACCAGCCACTGCATGCCACCATGGTAAGTAGACCTTCAAAAACTTAGTACTGAAACAGTTGAGCAGCTGTGAACTGTATGAGTTTGGATCATCAATATTAGTAATAGCAAAATTTTGGTTCCCATCAGAAATAGCAGCAACTGCACAATTTCTCTTTACCAGTCACATAGTTTATTTACATATATCCAGTTTTAATACAGTCAAGACTTCAAAATCTTCCTTTGCTCAAGTTCCAGAGAACCTCAATTTTCTATTTCCTTTCAGGTATGGGTAATAATATCTGCATAGTATTAGTATCAGAAATTTGGCTGAAACTGGAATAGCAGTGGAATCCCTAATTCAGAATGTAATCTGCATTGCAAGGATGGGCTACACACAGTGGTAGTAACACATTTATTACTGTACTCTACTGTATCTAGGAAGGTTAGACCACTGGTCATACAGCATTACTATTATTTATTTATTTATTATAGTCAGACTATTACAGATACTGAATGCAAAATAATTTTGGTGAAATTAAGCATCAAAATTAAGTCAAACATTGAACTGGATGCTTTTATAATCCACCTGTGTCAGGAGCTGTAGACACACAGTGCTTCACAGACAGTGTGGACAATGTGCTAAGTTTTCTTATCATACAATTGTAATAGTGAGATGTTTCAACTTGCTACAGAATGGTAGAGTCATACAATTAAAACTGGTGGCAGAGACAGGGATTCACATGAGATTCATCTACCCAAATGCTCTGCAAATGGCCGTGAAGTGCACGGCACACTGGACTTAGGATGGTACCACATGTTAGGGTTTTTTCTTGCTCCAGTCATTTATGGAGCATGGTAAAAACGACTGCTTAAATGCCTTGGTGTATGCCGTAATTATTATAATCTTGTCTTCACAGTCCCAATTGGAGCAATATATATATGTGGGAATGAAAAGTATCTATAGAATCTTCATTTAATATTAGTTCTTGAAATTTTCCAAGTGTAACTGAGATCTGTCTTCCATGATGTTTTCCTGTGAGTCAAGCAAGGTGATCATTCAGGCTGCCATTCCTTTTATATATTCAATATCCCTCCATTGCTCATATTTGGTGTAGGTTCTACACACTTGAGCAACATCCTAGTATGGGTCCTAGGACCTTTTTGTGTGCAGTCTCCTCTACAGGTTTGTTGCATTCTCCCTGCATCCTGCCAATGAACCTGTCACCAGCCTTACCTATGACTGAACCTATGCATTTCATATCCCTATAAATTGTCACACCTAGGTATTTTTATGAACTGACTGATTCCAGTTGTCATTGACACTGTAATCATTGGACATTACCTTCTTTTGTTTTGTGGAGTACACACATTACATTTCTGATGACTGAAAAAAAGTTGCCAGTGTTAGCACCCCTTTGAAATGTTATCGATATCTGACTAGATATTTGTGCAGTTTTTTTACAGACAGTACTTCATTATAGACAACTGCATCCTCTTAGAAAGTCTGAGGTTGCTGTTAATGTTGTCTGCCAGGTCATTGATATACGCTATGAACACTAACGGTCACAACCCACTTACCTGGGACATACTTGAAGTTCCTTCTACTTCTGTCTTTGACTCTCCACCAAAGACAACACGCCGTGCCCTCCGCACCAAGAAATTCTTGATCACATCAGAATTTGTTTGATACCCCAAATAATTATACTTTTGTTAATATTCATTTGTATGGTACTGAGTTAAATGCTTTTCAGAAGTCAAGAAAAACTGTGTCTACAACAGATGGATATCAAGTTGCGACGGTAGTTTTGTGAATTACTTCTGTTACTGTTCTTGTAGACAAGTGTGACCTGTGCTTTCTTCCAAACACTGGGTGCAGTTTTTTTATTCAAGGTACTAATTGCATTTTATGGTTAAAATAGGAGCTAACTAAACAGCAAATTCTTTATAGGAAATGACAGGGATTCCATCTGGCCCTGAAGTCATCTTTAATTTTAACTGTTTCTCAATGCAGTAATATTTTTATCGCTTATGCAATGGCACGAGTAACTGGAATTCAGTATTACTCCATTTGCTTTGTTACCCTTAATTTCAGATATTTTTATAAGATTCTGCTATGATGTTCATTGAACAGTTCACACATTGCCCTGTTGATAGCCAAAAATGTTTCATTCAGCATTTCTATGGTGGTGAATAAAAGAGAGCAGTCTTATTTAACTGAACATAACATGTTAACTGGTTCTCATCATGGCTTTTGAAAGAAGTTTCTCAATACAGAAAGCAATATAAGACCTCTCATATGTAGTACTGAGCTAAACAAGTATAATTATCCTGCTGGCATATTATGTGACCTTGCCAAAGTCTTTGATTGTGTGGATCACAAAATTCTTAACACACTTAAGTGTTGTGACATTAATGGCATCCCTCTTGCATGGATGGAATCTCACTTTCGTAACAGGAAGCAGATAATCTCATTAACAGACAGTATCTCGTGCATGAAACTGACATGCGACTATCACAGAGGTCGGTACTTAGCTCATTCCTGTTATAACCTACACAAATGCTCTTCCAATGACTTTAAATGGTGGTTCAAAAAAAGTAATGTTGCTAATGACACAATAGTACTAATCAAAGGTACAAGCTCATACCTAGCACAGTTCAAATGGCAGCCAAACAGGACTCCAGGTGAGTCAAAGTCAACACTTTCAAGTCTTAATCTAAGAAAGGTACATATTATGTGATTACTAACCAGCGATAATGGCTTGTTAACATCAGAAGTAGACATTAATGGTCACATACTAGACTCCCTGCAAATGTTTTCACACTCTAGTGAAGTGGTAACGGATTTGCTGTGTAATTTCTCTGAAGATATCGTTTAAGTTCAGGCAATGCTTTCTGTTGAGAAATTCAGCAGTGTATAGTTGTAAAGTAATTTTTTATTAAACTGATAAGATTTAAAGGGGTTTAACATAAATGATTTTTTTATTAATGCGAAAAATGTGACCTCAACAAATCAAACAATGGAAACTCCAGATAGGAATAACAACAATGTACGAAAAGACAGATTGCTACTTACCATAAAGGAGACACATCAAGTTGCAGACAGGCACAATTAAAAGACACTAACAAAGCTTTCAGCCATAGCCTTCATCAATAAAAGAGACACACAGACCATTCACACACAAAAGCAAGCACCACTCTCGCAGACACGACCGTTGACTCTGGCATTCCGGCCAGAGATGCTGGAGTTGCCGGTCATGTATGCGTGAGGTGCATGTGCGTGCATGTGTTTCTTTTACTGATGAAGGCTGTGGCTGAAAGCTTTATGTAAGTGTCTTTTAATCGTGCCTGTCTGCAACTTGGAATGTTCTTCTTTACAGTGAGTAGCAATCTGTCTTTTCCTACATTGTTGTTGTCAAAAAATATAACTGATGGGTATATTTTCATTTGCTACATAACACTGACAACTACGGAAATAAGACAAAAACAGGGACTATACAGTACTGCAAAAATAAGCTGTCAGTAATTGATGTAAAAGCCAGCCAAAAAATAATGCCAAAATTGGCAAAAAAATAACAATGAAATGGGACATTAAAGAGGTTTTTTTCCCTATCCCCCACTGTCGCTGACAGTATTTTTTAAAAATTGTTACGAATGATAAGAAACTGCTGACTAAAGCAAAAGAAGTAAGTAATAATGATTTTGTTAGAGAGTAAATTTAAAATGGAAAGATAGAAGTTAATGTACAGTGTTTATTGTTTTGAGCCGGTCGGTTCTAGGCGCTACAGTCTGGAACTGCGCGACCGCAACAGTTGCAGGTTCAAATCCTGTCTCGGGCATGGATGTGTGTGATGCCCTTAGGTTTAAGTAGTTCTAAGTTCTAGGGGACTGATGACCTCAGAAGTTACGTCCCATAGTTCTCAGAGCCATATGAACCATATTGTTTGGAATGTTTTGTAAAAAAAGCTTTGTAGTATTTGCATTCAAAGCTATTACTGCAGTATTTTACACTAAACTAACTAATGTAAGTTTTCTGGTTATCCCATTGTGACTGTCCTTACCTTAATAAAATGACAGTTAATCCGGGTACAAATTTGAAGATATCATTGGTATCGTATCCCTTATAGTGGTGTTGGCAAAAATAACCACGAACGAATGGTAGTAGTATTGCCAATTCATGACAGTCCTGCAAATGTTTAGTCCCTAGGGGTAAGAGTAGCAATAAGCATCTAAAGCATAAATAAGCTATGTGTACAATATTTGATTGAAGTAGGTCCAACTGGACTTTGTACAGACGGCTTTCTACATAGAAAATATACTTTGGTGGTAAGAGGTCCCTAGCATCGTTTGGGAGAAGGTAAGGTGGCATATTGCTCGGCTGTAGAATGCGTGGGAAAATTTTGATCAAACTTGATACAAATAGACTTAGGAATAATAATAATAATAATAAGAAGAAGAAGAAGAAGAAGAAACTTGGACATCCCTAGCATACCTGAAAGATGAAGCTAGTGAGGAAAGGGGGTGTAAGAGGTTAAAATAACTGGAAACAACCAGTAATAGCATCAAATTATAATTTTTTGTTTTGCTAGGCTGACCGGTGGCAGTTCAAATGACATTTCATCCCTACACAATTGGTGGGAATGGGTGTGAAAAGTGAGCAACATAAAAGAATCCAAAATTATATATATTAGAATTGTATCCATAGAATTTAGGGTTGCTAGGCTACTTGGTAGCAGTCCTAATGACAACTGACACTGACTGTGTGTACATGTGTTTGTTGGAAGAGGGTGAGAAATAAAGAATAAATGTGGAATGTGCAGAACAATTTCACCCAAACTTGGAGCACATACCACTTTGGTAAAACATGGGTTGTAAGAGCTGCCTAGCACTCATGCATGTGGATGGAGGTGGGAAAATGGTGTTATATGGGAAGCAATTGAAAATGACTACCTTTAAGTCATATCCAAATGCCTTCAGAGTCATTTGCTGAATAATGATAGCCCCAATGATATGTCGCCATAATGGTGGGGTGGAGGTAAGAAAGGGGGTTTACACGGAAATAAGCTATTGGCCTGACAAGTAACAGCAAGTACAGCTATAAAACGAGATGCTTCAAATGTGTGAACCTCAGAACTGATCTCATATACTGTATGAGGTTGTTCATTTTATGATTACTGACTGTTAACACCATCCAGGCCATCCAGTTTCACCTTTAGCACACAAAAGAGCTACAGTTGCTTCTAATATGGAGTATATAAGCCGTGGGCCTCTGATCAGAAAAAAGGAAACTTACAAAGAAGAGAAGTAGAGAAAGCTGTAGATGTCTGCATGACTATGAGAAAGGTAGACGCCATCTATATGAAAGTTAAAGAAATCTTTGGAGAAAAGATCAGTAACTGTATGAATATCAAGAACTAAGGTGGCAAATCAGTACAAAGCAAAGACAGAAAGGCTGAAAAGTGGAAGGAATATGAAGGAGGGCTACACAAGAGCGAGAAATTTGAAGACAATATTATCGAAAGGGAAGAGAAAGTAGATGAAAATGATGACAGGATTGATGGAATTAAACAGACCAGACTACAAGGTCACCAATTCCTTAATCCTTTGTGTGTAAAGCTGGGAACAGTCCCAAGAGAGGAAGTACATGGAAGACAAATTCCAATGGACTCGACTGTATCTGAGGTGATAATGAGCTGGAGACATGATTCTCCAAGGAAATTTGATAGAGGACTGAAAGATGTAAGTCAAAAGAAGACACCTGGAGTAAACCACTTGCCTTAACAATTACCAAATTCTGTGGGAAAACCTAGCATGACAAAACATTCAACCTGGTAGCCAAGATATATGAGACAACTGAAATACACTCGCACTTCAAGAAGAACATAATAACCTCAGCACATGAGGCAATACTGACCCTGTAACTTATCTAGAAAGATAGTTTGAAGAGAAGCAAACCAATGTTTATTGAATTTGAAGATTAAGAGAAAGCTTTTGACAGTGTTGACTTGCATACTTTTTGACCTGAAGGTAGCTGAACAAAATACTGACGGCGAGAAACTTAGAAAGGGAATTTTAGTTAATGGTGGAAAGAATAAAAAACTTTGAGGCTTGCCAGTGACATTTTATTCCTGTCAGAGACACCAAAATATAAGAACGATCAGTTGAACAGAATGGATAATGTGTTGAAAAATGTTATAAAATGGACACTAACACAAGTGAATCAGGGATCATGGAGTGCAGCTGAATTAAATCAGGTGGTGCTGAGGGAATTAGACTAAGATATGAGATGTTAACAATAGAAGAGTTTTTTTATTTGGACAGAAAATAACTGATAATGGCAGAAGTACAGAGATTATAAAATGCAGACTGGCAGCAGCAAGAAAGCATTTCTGTAAGACAGAAATATTTTAACATCTAATATAAATTTAAGAATTTGCCTCTGCCATCGAGCACTACCTCGCCCAATGCCCACCTGAAAGCCTCCCAAAAATTTCTTTCCATATCACATGTGCTAACTTATTCCTCACTCATAATTACTTCACTTTTGAGGGACAGATACCGTTTTTACTCGAATCCAAGCCGCACTTTTTTTCCGGTTTTTGTAATCCAAAAAACCGCCTGCGGCTTAGAATCGAGTGCAAAGTAAGCGGAAGTTCTGAAAAATGTTGGTAGGTGCTGCCACAACTAACTTCTGCCGTCGAATATACGTAGCGCTACACAGGCTTGCTTTGCAGGCACAAAGATAAATACTGGCGCCAAAACCTCTGCGTCAGTAAAAAAAAAAAAAAAAAGAAAAAAAGGTGGAAGACAATCTTTTTTCTCCGCCCCGAGTTACTAGCACTGTATTTTCATACATTATTCAACGAAGTAAATACAAATTCCATATTGTTCATCTTCGAATGTAGCAGCATTTCAATGTACTACAAAAATCCGAGTGGCAAGACTGTTTGGGGTTTTTGTCAATATGGCCAACTCTACATTCTGAATTTTGATGGTTGCTAACAGGAACTTTTATGAATTGTGAATCACATGCAGTATTCTCTTCACCATAAGAATAATACGAATATAAACATTTTGCCATGTATTCTTTCGTGTTTGCTGCTATCTCATTTAAATCCTGTCTGCCTAATAAACTACGAAACTAGAGTGAGACAACAGCAAACGCGGAAGAATATACATATTGTGTCATGTTTATATTCGTATTATTCTTATGCCTAATAGTGATACAGTCAGAAATTAAGCACGGCAATTGACTAGATTTTTGAAGCTAAGATGACTAATTTCTGTGCAGAATGTAATGTGCTAAAGAGGTGTCTGCAAAGATTTTCAAACGGAGAAAAATTTTCGCTAAACTCTCGTTCAGAACATCTTCTATCATACACAGTCTGTTATTTGGTTCTTGTTGATCATTATCAAAGAAAGCAGTCGTGTAAGTAACAATAAATAGCAGTCTATTGCCATTGTTTCGCTCATGAGACAATTCCTCTTTTTTTTTTTTCATTGTAAGCGGCGGTAGCGCGCACAAAAGCAAGCTATGCCCTGAGCGGCGACAGCCGTAAACACTTATTATCAGAATTCGAACCTGCGACCGTAGCAGTCGCGCGGTTCCGGACTGCGCGCCTAGAACTGCGAGACCACCGCAGCCGGCTGCGACAAACAATGCGTGACACAGTACAATAATGCGTTTTCAGCTTAGAGTGACGTTAACATCTATAACAAAGAGAACGGCACTTGTGAGATCAAAGAAAAATAAGCAATCGATTCAAACCAGACAAAGCACGTGAAAAAGGAAGGGTACCCGTATAAATACGCATAGCAATGGCTACCTGGCAAAGCTTAACTGCTAAGCTTACGACTCGAACCAAACTACTGTAGCTGTATCGTCATTCATTCAACCTAAATTGAGTCTCATATTAAAATGGACCAACTTTGTTTCAATTTGGAGGTGCGGCCTAAAACTTCTCTCTCCCCTTGAATTTCGAGTCTCAAATTTCAGATGCGGCTTCGATTCGAGTGCGGCTTAGATTCGAGTAAATACGGTATACAAACAAATTAGGGGGTTAGCTTTAGTGACCAGGATGGCCCTGTCCTGTGCCAACCACTTCGTGGGACACTTGGAAGAGGCATTCCTTAAGACCCAACAGCTGCATCCCCGAGCTTGCTATAGGTCTACTGATGACATCTTTGTGGGCTGGACTCCTGGCGAAGAAAAACTCCTTAAGTGCCTTCAAGATCTCAACTTCTTTTCTAATCTAAATTTCACCTGGTTCTCTAGAACTCGCACCATATTCCTGGATGTTTTTACCATTTTGTTGATACATCCCAACCTCTATCCATATGAAACCCACAAATGAACAGCAATACCTTCACTCTGATAGCTGCCATCCCTTCCACATCAAATACTTCCTTCCCTACAACCTAGATATCTGTGGTAAACATATCTGCTCTAACAACAAATCCCTCAACAGCTCCATCTATAACCGGTCTAATAATTTCATCTCCTGCAACTAACCTGCGGACTTTGTCCATAAGCAGATCACCTGAGCAGATCCATTCCCCCCACTTTAGCCACGATGTTCCTATCCTCTTTGTTTCCCAATACCATCCTGGCCTTGAATGTCTCAATTAGTCTCCTCAGCTACAACTTTTCAAATCAAGCCCTGAACTAAAGATCATCCCTTCACAACATCCTCCCCACACCACCCAGAGTGGACTTCTACCATCCACATAACCTCTGTAACATCATTGTCAAACCCTTCCCTACGTAAAGGTCCCTGTAACTGACCCCACTGCAAAACCTCTGCTCCTGACTCCTCTTTATTTTTACACACTTTCTTGCCCCCCTAGACATGTGTGTAATATATAGATCATTTCTTTCTCTTCTTAGTGGTATTCATCTCATCTATGTCTCTCTACTTCTCAGTCTATAATTTTTTGACCTTTGAAAGTGGCACAGTACTTATGATGTACTACCTTTGACTTTCCTTTGACACCCTTTACTCCATCTTTGCTTACCTTCCCCATGTTACTCCATAATGTAGACCGTGGAGTGGTCTGTGTCTAATTTTCCTTCTTTCCCCTTTATTTCTCCCTGTTCTCTCCAACCTGATGAAGGAAAAAGTTTCCAAAAGCTAGGTTTTATTTATTTTCATCAATTTGTGTGACTGTCTTGCTGTACTGAGCTAAAGTAAGCACTGACCAGCCCCTCTGTTTCTGTGAATTTTTCACAAAACTGCCACTAGGAACATGAGAGACCAGAACACATGTTGAACAGCAAGTCTATGGTTGTAAAATAAGTCAGTGAATTACCCATCTGATACATACAATAAAAGGAATCTCAGCATTAGCAGCATCATCATTTAATATGGAGACTTATCTCAATTGGAGAGTAATAGGAAAGGGAATGGTTGTGACCTGTTTCTGGAATCTCAAAGCATTCTTCAGTAGTGATGTAGGAAATATCCAAGCATTCTTCAGAAGTGACGTAGGAAAACTGCAGAAAGATTAATCTAGATCAATTTTTGAGAAATTCGAACACTGCTCATCCTGAACGTTAATATAGCTATCAAACTACTGGATATTTCATTTGTCAAAAAGTATTCAAATCACATTTGTTGCTACTGTTCTGTTATAGAGCAGTGTTTCTTAAACTGTGTTTCTTGCAACCATTGAGTATTGGGGAGATCACTCAAGAGTTCTGCAAAACTAGGTACCTTTAGAAATAAAATAAAAATTAATGCACCCAAAAAATAAAAAAAGATGTAGGACAATAATTAATCCTCACTTCCCCTTGACATTTTGGATAGTCAGTATTACTACCTGTATCTGTGTGTTTGTAGAAATCTCCATTTTTATTCTTAGCCTAATAAACCAGTACCACTTATCTAATTACCATTTAAATGTCCTGTTTGATTATGCACTTTAAATTTAAGTTACTTAATTTTTAAGGTAGTTTTGGAATTACTCTTTATAACAAATAAATAATATTTGATTTAATTAATGTTGCATTAGAAACATACCAGGAGTTCCATGAGGACTGTGGACATTTTTGGGTTCCACTTATGGAAAAGATTAAGAAACACCGTTCTTGAGCATACTGTGTGTGTGTCATTTAATTCATTCTTACTGACTAAATGATTGTCATCTTGATAAAGTCACAACCTGACAGCAATTACTGGTGTATATAACCTATGTAGGTCCCCTTTCATAGCTTGTGTCCTACCTGGGATCCAATGAAAAACGCTGCAATCTTTAAGTTTATATAACTCCACAACGATGACAGTCAATCTTATGGATGGATTTTGCACCAGTACATAACTGCTTCAGAGAAGAACCTAGTCCTGTTACTTAAAAGCTTCCATTACGTCTTGTGCAGCAGGATAGCATAGGAATTCTCTGGAGGACCTGGGTTTGAAGTACAGATTGAAGGTAGCACAGTGGTGCAGTTGGTTTCAAAATTCAGTTAGAAGTTGACATAATTTCTTTCTGTGTCTAAAAAGTCTCATATAAATCATCTCCACTTAAAGTTAATAGATATAATATTCCAAGAATATGTTGTATCACACCGAAGTATGCTGCAATATCAGAAGTACATGTTGTAGCTGTTTTCAAATCCGCACTGAAGGAGGAGTATGTAAAATGGTATTTCTACATGCCTCTATGCCATTCAACACTTCCTCTTATAATATGAGAACTGGCCTGTTCTCTGAATCATAATTTAATTACAAATACAAGTTTCTAACAAAACTGACAGTTCAGTAATTTCAAACAGTTCATTTATTATAACATACAGAATCTATTACTTGACAGTACAATAACACAAATACACAGACTACTCATTTGTTTTATTCCATCTCGCAAACAGTGTGTGACATCACTTATCACTCCCAACTTTCTTGAAATCTTAGATGGCAGAGCCTTTTCTCTAAAGTAACATTTTCCGGAAACCTCCTTGGCTTTTCTTTAATTTTCTCAGCCAACCACTGTTCATGTTTCTTCAGTTCCTTTGCATGCCCACTTGACTGTTCCTAAAAGCAAAAATTTGAACTGATGGAATAGATCAATATCACTAACAAAGCAAATCTACTAGCAACAATAAAGAGAGTTGTCAAATTCGTTTAGAATATATAATCAAGGACCCATTAACATTATGACCTCTTAAGAAGTAAGTGTAAGAAGAATTACTACAACTATCCACAGGAAAACACTGTGAGCAAAATAAAGTAAAAGACTTAATTATTATACTATACGAATTAAAAAAGTTTAAGAACTCTCATTAATTTTTATTTCCAACTGAATTTATTTATACACAAAAATCACTTTCACTGTCTGAATACACTAGGAGCTGGCAAACAAATTAGTTAACTGAGCCAATACCAACAGTACAATAACTGAAATTTTTTTTGAGAGCCAAATTTTTTAAACTTAACCTGTATTAGTAAGTACATTGTTGTTATTTTAATTACAGCATTCCAAAGCTGGCTTCTGTGAAAAATGTCCTCAATCTGATTATGGCAAGTTCAGTGAGGTCGACCCCTTCCAACTCCACCATCTACACTCGCCCTGTATCAGGGTTGCCACAAGTTCTGGAAATCAAGGAATTTCAAATGTGTCAGGGAAATTTGGAAAATCGCTGGAAAAATCTCGTTTTTGTCTCAGTAGATGATATGGTTTGTTTATTGCGGTGTCATGCATCATCACTGGCTGGGTGCAACTGAGTATGTGAGCTGCTTCCCTACTCCCTCATTCTTACTGCTTCTCCTGTTTTTACCACTTCCCTCAGCTTGCAGTCTCTGCTGCCACCACTCCTTGCCTCTAGCCAGCAGGTGCCGACGAGAGGCAGGGAGGTGTGAGTAGTAGTTTGTTTGGATTTGATTCTCAGAGACTTGACACAGTGACTGGAGACAGTGGTAACACATTCAGGAGTTGTGTACAAGTGATTGTGTGGATGTGTGTGTGTGGTCTCATTTTCTGACAAAGGCTATGGCCAAAACTTTAGTTGTGAGAGTATGATTGCTTCTTCTCTCTTTTTTTTTTATGGTTTTAGGGCGCAAAGCTGCTATGGTCATTAGCACCCAGTCTGTGACTTAGGAAAAGGCAGAAATGGGAACGAAACTCAAAAAATTGGAGAAACTAAAAATAGAAGGAAAGCTTAAAAACCACTATAGAAGGGGGTTGGTTGTCCCCAAAAAGAGCTTCAAATGACTGATGTCATCTCACTGGCACTAATAAACTCGAGAACGCGATCGGCTGAGTGCGTGTCATCTGCTAAAATGGAAGATATACCAGGCGACAGCTGTAGACGGACGTGTAACGAAGTAAAACAGGGGCACTCAAGTAAAAAGTGTCTTACCGTCCACAGCTGAGAGCAGTGGGGACAGAGTGGGGGAGGATCACCACTTAAAAGATGTCGATGGCTAAAAAGACAGTGCCCTATCTGGAGTCTAGTTAAAATTACCTCCTCCCGACGACACGTTCGGGAGGAAGAGGTCCAAGCACAGGGAAGAGCTTTCACGTCCTGCAATTTATTATTGGGAAGTGTCGACCAATGTGCATGCCATAAAAGAGTAACACAACGACATAAAACACTCTGTAGATCGGCGAAGGGAATCGTGCGAAGAGCTGGCTGAAGAAGAGAGACTGCAGCCTTGGCCGCTGTATCGGCCGCCTCATTTTCACAGATACCAACGTGTCCTGGGATCCAGAGGAACGCCACAGAGACGCCCCCCAAGTGGAGCAAGTGGAGGCAGTTCTAAATCTGGTGGACCAGAGGGTGGACAGGGTACAGAGTTTGGAGACTGATGAGAGAGCTTAGAGAATCTGAACAGATAACATACTGTATCGGCTGATGGCGGCGGATGTAGTGGACAGCCTGGAGAACAGCGTAAAGCTCCGCAATATAAGCCGAACACTGGTCGGGAAGCCGAAATCGATTTGGGGTGTCGCCAACAATATAGGCACTCTCTACACCTAACGATGTTTTCGAGCCATCAGTGTAAATAACTGTGGCTTCCTTCATTTGTGCACATAGAGCAGCAAATGCCCGACGATAAACAAGTGAAGGGGTACCATCCTTGGGAAACTGACAAAGGTCACGGAGCAGGCAGGTCCAGGGACGGAGCCAAGGCGGTGCTGTACCCCAAGTTGTCAAGAAGGTTTTAGGAAAGCGGAAGGAAAGAGAATGGAGCAGTTGACGGAAGCGGACTCCCGGTGGTACTAGGGAGGAAGGGCGGCCTGCATACCCTAAATCCAAGGAGGCGTCGAAAAAAATGTCATGGGCCGGATTAGCAGGCATGGAAGACAGATGGCTAGCATAACGACTCAGAAGGACTGCTCGCCGATTGGACAGCGGAGGTTCAGCAGTCTCAGCATAAAGGCTTTCCACAGGGCTGGTGTAAAAAGCTCCAGACACTAAACGTAATCCACGGTGGTGGATAGAGTCGAGACGCCGAAGAATAGACGGCCAAGCAGAGGAGTAAACTATGCTTCCATAGTCCAATTTCGAGCGCACTAAGGCGCGATAGAGGTGGAGAAGGACCACTCGGTCCGCTCCCCAGGAAGTACCATTCAGGACACGGAGGGTGTTGAGGGATCGCAGACAGCAAGCCGAAAGATAGCAAACTTGGGAGGACCAGCACAGTTTTCTGTCAAACATAAGACCCAAGAATTTAGCGACGTCCGAAAACGGAAGGTTGACAGGTCCTAGATGTAAGGAAGGTGGAAGAAACTCCGTACGACGCCAAAAATTAACACAAACGGTCTTACTGGGAGAAAAGCGGAAGCCTGTTGCGATGCTCCAAGAGTGGGGGCGATCGAGACATCCTTGAAGACATCGTTCATGAAGGCTGGTCCGTTGAGAGCTGTAGTAGATCGCAAAATCATCCACAAAGAGGGAGCCCGAGACATCGGGAAGGAGACAGTCCATAATTTGATTTATGGCAATGGCAAACAGTACTACACTTAGCATGGAGCCCTGGGGTACCCCATTTTCTTGGGAGAAAGTACAGGAGAGAGTGCGCTCTGCCATAAATTTGCGAAGAAAAAGGGGCAGCCAACCTCAAAAGCCCCAAGAGAACAGTGTGCGGAGGATGCCTGTCCTCCAACAGGTATCGTATGCTCTCTCCAGATCAAAAAATATTGCTACTGTTTGGCGTTTCCGGAGAAAATTGTTCATGATATAAGTGGAGAGAGCAACAAGATGGTCAACTGTAGAATGATGCTTTCGGAAACCGCATTGGGCAGGTGTTAAAAGACTGTGGGACTCCAGCCACCAAGTTAAACGGCAATTCACCATATGCTCCAAAACCTTACATACACTACTCGTGAGAGAAATGGGGCGATAGCTAGAGGGGAGATGTTTGTCCTTTCCAGGTTTCGGAACAGGAACGACGATAGCTTCCTGCCATCGTCTGGGAAAAGTACTGTCGGTCCAAATTCGATTACAAAGGTGAAGGAGGTAACGCAGACTATGGGTTGATAAATGCAGCAACATTTGGATGTGGATACCATCCGGTCCTGGGATGGAGGAGCGAGAAGAAGAGAGGGCATGTTGGAGTTCCTGCATGGAGAAAACAGTGTTATAGCTTTCGCGATTTTGAGAGGAGAAAGCAAGAGGTTGCACTTCCGCTGCACGTTTCTTCGGGAGAAACGCTGGCGGGTAATTTGAAGAGCTCGAAATCTCGGCAAAGTGTTGACCCAATGAGTTAGAAATTGCGACGGGGTCCACTAACTTATCATGTGCGACAGTGAGCCCAGAGACCGGGGAGAAACTAGGCACGCCAGATAACCGTTGAATCCGACTCCAAACTTCCGAGGAGGGAGTGAAGGTGTTAAATGAGCTAGTAAAGAAGTCCCAGCTTGCCTTCTTGCTATTGCGGATGACGCGACAGCACCGCGCACGGAACTGCTTATAGTGGATACAGTTGGCCAAAGTAGGATGGTGGCAGAAAACGCGAAGAGCACGTCGCCACTCATGTATTGCGTCATGGCATGCCTCGTTCCACCAAGGAACTGGGGGGGGCGCCGGGGCAATTCAGAGGTGCGTGATATTGAACGTTCTGCAGCTGTAAGAATAAAGTCTGTAATATGTGTGACCTCATCGTCGACGCTAGGAAAGTGATGGTCATCGAATGTCGCTAGAGACGAAAAAAGTGTCCAATCGGCTTGGGCAAACTTCCAGTGTAGCGGGCGCATATATGGCAGTTGAGGCTGCAGTCTAAGGACACATGGAAAGTGATCACTCGAGTGTGTATCAGCAAGAGCGAACCATTCGAAGCGCTCAGCTAGCGGAACAGTACTGACCGAAAGGTCCAAATGAGAGAAATTTGTCGTGGAGGCAGACAAAAATGTAGGGTCCCCAGTGTTGAGGCAAACAAGATCCGCTTGGTGGAAGACGTCTATCAATAGTGAGCCACGCGGACAAGTATGTGGAGATCCCCAAAGCATTGAAGTCCCCAACCAGCAAATAGGGTGGTGGAAGCTGACCAAGAAGATGGAGATCAGCTCGTGGCGTTGGTGTGGACGATGGAATGTATACAGTACAAAGAGAGAAGGTGTATCCAGAAAGGGAAAGACGGACAGCGACAGCTTGGAAGGAAGTGTTTAAGGGGATTGGGTGATAATGGAGAGTATCATGGAGAATAATCATAAGTCCTCCATGTGCTGGAGTCCCTTCAACAGAGGGGAGATCAAATCGGACGGACTGAAAATGGGAGAGAACAAAGCGGTCGTGGGGACACGGCTTTGTTTCCTGAAGACAGAAGATGAACGGCGAGTAGGATTGTAAGAGGATCGACAATTCATCCCGATTGGCTCAAATGCCGTGGATATTCCAGTGGATAATGGACATAGGATGAACAGAAAATGGAGGAATGTGACCAAGGTTGCCGTCAACTCAACGACTGCTCAGAGCTTGCGACCGACAGTGTGGAACGGCATTCAGCCGAAGATCCTGATCCATTGGTTGTTCAGGAGCAGCTCCTGCCACCAGCAATCGGCCGGTTGATCGGCCGCCAGCAGTGCGCCTCGGCGACACAGAAAATGGCCGAGGGCGGTTACCGCCAGGTGGTGCTGTAGATGAGACACGCCTTGGCGGAGAAGGAGAGGAACTGGGTTTCTTATTAGCCTTCTTGGAAACATGATGTTTAGATGAAGGAGGAACCAATGAGATGAAGGAGGAACCAATGGTTGTGAAGTTGGGGTACGTAAAAAATCTTCACGAGTATGCTCTTTTTTGGAGGTCTTGGTGTCTGACTTTTGGGCTCGAGATTTAGCAGAACCCGATGAAGAGTGACCCATAGAGTGAGCAGGCAATAGCGGGGAGGTTGAACGGGCGATCTTTGTGCTGGCCGATCTGACGACTGTGGCACTAAAGGTGAGATCACAAGTCTGTGGGGCCGCCTCCTTTGTTGGCCGAGGAGAGGCAACGACAGTGCTGTATTTTACTGTCTGAGGCACAGTGGGCTTTCGACTGGCGAATAATTTTCGAGCAGCAAAGGTCGACACCTATTCCTTCACTCTGATTTCCTGAATGAGCTTTTCGTCTTTAAAAATGGGGCAATCTCGAGAGGAAGCAACGTGGTCACCCATACAGTTGATGCAACGAGGGGATGGAGGTGGACAAGCACCCTCATGGGCATCCTTGCCACACATAACACATTTGGCCGGATTGGAACAGGACTGGCTGGTGTGATTGAACTGCTGACACCGATAGCAACGCGTAGGGTTTGGGATGTAAGGGCGAACGGAAATTATCTCATAGCCCGCTTTGACTTTCGATGGGAGTTAACTTTGTCAAATGTCAAGAAGACAGTAAGAGTTGGAATGATGTTCATGTCAACCCTTTTCATGACTCTATGAACAGCCATTACGCCCTGGTCAGACAGTTAGTGTTGAATGTCCTCTTCGGACAATCCGTCGAGGGAGCGTGTATAAACGACCCCACGTGAGGAATTTAAAGTGCGGTGCACTTCCACCCGGACAGGGAAGGTGTGTAGCAGGGAAGTTCGCAGCAATTTTTGTGCTGGAGGGCACTGACTGTTTCTAACAACAAGGTGCCATTTCGTAATCTGGAACAAGACTTTACAGGACCTGCAATTGCATCGACACCTTTCTGAATAATGAAAGGGTTGACCGTGGAGAAGTCGTGACCTTCATCAGACCGAGAAACAACAAGGAACTGTGGCAACGATGGAAGGACTGTCTGTGGCTGAGACTCATTGAACTTACACTTATGAGCAGACATAGTAGAAGATGAGGAAACCATTGTGAAAGTATCCCCCATGATTACCGGCGTCTCCAATGGCGTGCTCCTTCCTTGTGGGGGCCCTCTCTGAGGGCACTCCCGCCTTAGGTGATTGTTCACACCTCAGGTCACACCTCCCGACAAACGGACGGAGGGACCAATCGGCACTTTCGGAAGGTATCAGCTCGGGTAATCACCCCTCCCTGGGCCTGGCCGTTACCAGGGGGTACGTACGTGTCCTACCTGTCTACCCGGGGCGGGGAATTACGCGTTACCCCGTCACCGGCTACGCATGGAAATGCGTGGATCGGTCTTCAGACACGCACAGGGAGGAAAAAACAAAGGGAGAGGAAAGAATAGAGGTCTCAAACGCCGCAGCGGAGAAAAGGGCAAAGAGAAGAGGTAAGGAAAAGAGAAAGACAAAGGAAGGGCGAAGACTTTCAAGCAGAGAAAGCAAAGAATGTGTTACATTGTTGAGCGTCCGTCTCCGGACGTAGGCACCAAACATACTCCCAGAGGGGGAGAAAGGGAAGGAAAGAGGCGGAGGTGAGGGGGGGGGGGGGGGTGAAGATGGGGGATGGGGAAGGATGCAGAAAGGGAAGGTATGCAGCCCAGAAAGGAAGGAAGGCCACATTAGCTCGGGGTCCCGTGCTTACTACGCACATATTCACAGAAGAGTTGTGGACCCCCTGAGGGGGAGTATGATTGTCTTTTCTGTGTGCCAGTCTACAGCTCAGCAATTATTACTGATTCTCAGAGTATTTGAACAAGTTATCTGTTGCACAAATTTATCAGCGTGGTCTCATTTCATCAACATGCTGTCTGTGGCTTGTGAATAAACTGGCCACATGAGTGGATTTCTGCAACAGACCAAAACTGCAGGTCCTTTCTGAGGGTACCTGTAATGGATCAGGCCTGCTGATCTGAAGCCATTCGGTTCACAGTAATGTGCAGTCCCTGCCTATCAGATCTAGTCTCACTGATCTGCTAGCAGGCCGCATCTGTTTGTGTCTGGTGTAATGCAGTGGATTTTCATGGTTTATCCATGGACCCAGGACTGGGGTGCTCCTCGGCACGCCAGAGGCCACGGGCGATGGATTTCAGGAATTGCGACTGTCTCACCACAAGTGCATTGTACAGTGTGGCATTTTATAGACATTTTATTTATTCTAGTAAATTTTGGCACTTCAAAAACTTTTTACATTAGAAAGTGTGGATGGTTGTTGTTGTTGTTGTTGTTGTTGTCTTCAGCCCTGAGACTGGTTTGATGCAGCTCTCCATCCTACTCTATCCTGTGCAAGCTTCTACATCTCCCAGTACTTACTGCAACCTACATTCTTCTGAATCTGCTTAGTGTATTCATCTGTTGGTCTCCCTCTACGATTTTTACCCTCCACGCTGCCCTCCAATGCTAAATTTGTGATCCCTTGATGCCTCAGAACATGTCCTACCAACCGGTCCCTTCTTCTTGTCAAGTTGTGCCACAAACTCCTCTTCTCCCCAATTCCATTCAATATCTCCTCATTAGTTACGTGATCTACCCATCTAATCTTCAGCATTCTTCTGTAGCACCACATTTCAAAAGCTTCTATTCTCTTCTTGTCCAAACTATTTATCGTCCAAGTTTCACTTTCATACATGGCTACGCTCCATACAAATACTTTCAGAAACGACTTCCTGACACTTAAATCTATACTCGATGTGGATGGTAAGAAGAAGAAAATTGTGGCAATCGCTGGCAGTTTGTACACTATGTACTCATGTATTTCTTGAAAGAAAAATCACGGGTAATAGCCAACAATAATGAATATAGTAGAACCAACATTTTATTGGCAGTCACCTATAGTGTTGGTTTACACAACTCTTCCCTGAATTATACACCCCTTTCAAGAGGCCTACCTTTTTCCTGAGGCTATTTCTGAAACCAATGAAGGTATTTTAAATCCATCTTGCAACTCCAACAAAATGTGTTTCGTTTTATAGGAATAAAATAACATCAGTCGTCTTAATGAAATGTATGTACCATTTGGCCTGCTTTCTCCATCTAAAAACAGTTCACTACAAAAGATGTTGATGTTAGTATAGTACTTAAGATTTTCACTCACACATTTAAAAATACAGAACTCCTTACTTTTTTTGTCAATCTATGTCTTTACTTACCCTTGAGCTCTCAAAATTTGTTTGGGAAAAATGCTAAAACTTGTCTGGAAATCAGGGAAATATCAGGGAACTTCACTTGGTGAAACTTGTGGCAACCCTGTGTGTACTTGCTTCATCTCTCTTGCTTGTCCTCTCTATATATATCCAAATCATGTCAATATACCTTTCTCAGCAATCGACAGTACATTGTATTACACTCCACAACACTCCCTAGAATAAAACTACAGTTGACTTTTTAAGACTTGGTTAAAATATAGGTATGTTAAATAAAATCTGATAATATAGCAACAAATACAATCAATTTTTGACGGAATAATTTAATTGCATAGATAAAAAAATCTACTCATCAAGCGGCAGCAGCATACACACATAAAAGAAGGTTGTAATTAGGCAAGCTTTCAAATCCAGTGGCTCCTCCTTCAGGCAGAAGGGTTGAAAGGGAGGGAAGAGGGGTGACAGAAAAGGACTGGAGAGGTCTAAGAAAAGCGGTAGATTTTGGGAAAGTCACCCAGAACTGCAGGTCAGGGGAGACTTACAGCTTGGAATGAGGAGAAAAGACTGATTGTTGGGGACTGCATCGGATGAGATTTGAAAACCTGAGAGCTTAAAGGTGGAAGACAGGGTAATATGCAGGACGAGATCACCGCATAAATATCAAGCATGAGTTATTAAGAGTGAAAAGCTAAGTGCATTGTATCTAACAGAGATGGGGGGGAGGGGGGGGGGGGCAGTGAAAAATAAATGGGTAAGACAATGAAAAATGTAGGAAACTAAAACGGAGTGAAGAAAAAGAGAAGTTACTTGAAAAAATGTTGAGGCAGAAAAAATTAACACAAATTAAGGTCAGGTGGGTGGTGAGAACCAAGGACGTGTTGTAGCGCTAGTTCCTACCTGTGAAGTTCTGAGAAACAGGTGTCTGGAGGAGAATCCAGATGGTGCGTGTGGTGAAACAGGTGCTAAGGTCACAACTGTCATGTTGTAGAGCATGCTCTGCAACAGGATACTGAGTGTTGTCAGTATACTCCCTCTGCCAATGCCCATTCATCCTAATTCATAATTTAGTCATCGTCATGCCAATATAAAAAGCCGAGCAGTGTTATATGACATTTGTCATTTGACATATGTCATTTCACAGATGGCTCTCCCTTTGATAGTGTATCTTTTTCCAGTTACAGGGCTGCAATAGGTGGTGGTAGGAGGGTGCATAGGTCAAGTCTTGCAGTGGGGATGGTCACAGGAGTAGGAGCCATAGGATAGGGAGATGGGTGCAGAAGGAGCACAGGGTCTAACAAGAATATTGTGGAGACTTGGAGGGTGACAAAAAGCTATTCCAGGTGTGGTGGGCAAAATTTCAGACAGAATGGATCTCATTTCAGCACATGATTTTAGCAAGTATGGGCCTCTCGAAGTAACTAGTTAATACTTTCCAGACCAGGATAATACTGAGTCAGCAATGGTGTGCTCTGAAGTGGTTTTTTTTTTTTTTTTTTTTTTGGGAGGATTCAGTAGTACCAGGATTGGATGTGAGGGTTTAGGAAATTTGCTTTGAACCAGGCTTGTGGGGTAATTACAGGCAGTGAAAGCTGAGGTGAGAATGGTGGTGCCTTGCTGTAAAGAGTATGCATCCGAACAAACACGTTTGCCTCGGATGTCAAGGCTGGATGGGAGGGAACGTTTGACAGGGAAAGGATGGCAACTGCTACTGTTGTTTGTTGGTATGTTTAATGTGCATGGAAGTGTGTAGTTGGCCTTCGGTGAGGACGAGATCAATATCAAGGAAAGTGGCATGGGATTCGGAATAGGACCACATGAAATTTAATTGGGAGAAGGTATTCAGAGATTTCAGGAATTTTAACAGGTCAGCTTCACCACAAGTCGATATGCTAAAAATGTCATCAATGTATCTAAACCAAACTAGGGGCTGAAGACTTATGGATCCCAGGAAAGCCCCCTCCAAGCAACCCATGAAAAGGTTGGCATAGGAAGGAAGTATCCTGGTTCCCACGGCCATATCCCTGATCTGTTTATATGTCTGCCCCTCAAAGGTGAAGTAGTAGTTGGTAAATATAAAGCTGAATAAGGTGAATAGGGAGGATGTCATACTTAGAGCCATCTGTGAAATGACACATTTCGTACACCAGCTGTTGTGTAAACACTGTTTGGCCTTTTACATCAGCATGACTACCATCTAATTATCAATTGTGATGTATGGGCATAAGCAGAGGGTGTATACTGACAACATGCAATATCCTGTTGCAGAACATGCTCTACAACATGACAATCAAGATCTTGGCACTTGTTTCACCATACATGCCATCTCTATTCTTCGCCACGACACCAGTTTCTCAGAACTCCACAGGTAGTAACGAGTGCTACAACATGTCCTTGGTTCTCACCATCCACCTGGCATTTATTTGCATTAATTACTTCTGTCTCAGCATTTCTTTAAGTAACTACTTTTTTCTTCACCCTTTTTTTTGGTTTTCTACATTTTTCATTGTCTTACCTGTCTATTTTTTTTCCAAATCTCGTCCAATGCAGTCACCAGCAATCAGTCTTTCCTTCTCATCCCATGTGGTAAGAGTCCCCTGACCCGCCATTCTGGGTGATTTTCCCGATCTACCCTTTTCCCTAGACCTCTCCAGTCCCTTTCCTTCACCCCTCTTCGTTCCCCTTCAACCCTTCTGCCCAAAAAACAAGCCACTGGCTCCGAAAGCTTGCAGAGTTACAACCTTCTTTTATGTATGTGTTCTGCCGCCATTTGGTAAGCAGATTTTTTATCTATCCAATCAAATAAAACTTGATACCATACTTCATAATGATACTACCTTCTGATACAATCAAGTTGTAAGGTGTCTTGTAAGGTGTCCATAAAATTAAACCATGACAATGACTGACAAACACTAACATCAACAATGGTCTAGCATCTCCTTGGAAAGTTTTGGCAAGTCAAGTTTGTCTGTTGTTGTTTTTAATTTTAGGCATGATTCCATGTTCGTTTCAAAAGGCGATTTCTCAATTTACTTTTGATACAATTCAAGCTTGAAAATGATTGTTCACAGGAAAATGTACACCTGAATACGGAAAGAACAACAAATTCTATATCTTTCAGCTGACTGACACAGGAATACTATTTCAAGTTTTAAAAATCAACATATCTTCCTTTCCAGGTCTTTCAAAGCAAACTACTTGTGCTCTCTTTTTTTTTTTTTTTTTTTTTTTTTTTTTTTTTTTTTTTTTTTTTTTTGTGGTTTTAGGGCGCAAAACTTCTATGGTCATTAGCGCCCAGCCCGTGACGTAGGAAACAGGAAAAAAACGAAATTTAAAATCAGCAGCAAGGGGAACAAAGTCATAAAATTTGAGAAACTAAAGGCAGAAGGAATGCTTAAAAATCCACTACAGAAAGGGGTTGGTTGTCCCCAAAAAAAATCAAATGACTGACGTCATTTCACTGTCACTAATAAACTGTAGAACGCGGTCAGCTGAGCGCGTGTCATCTGCTAAAATCAACGATAGATCAGGTGATAGCTGTAGACGGGAGCGTAACGGATTAAAATAGGGGCATTCAATTAAAAGGTGTCTGACCTTCCACAGCTGAGAGCAGTGGGGACAGAGTGGGGGAGGATCACCGCATAAAAGATGTCGATGGCTAAAAAGACAGTGCCCTATCCGGAGTCTAGCTAAAATTACCTCCTACCGACGACACGTTCGGGAGGAAGAGGTCCAAGCGCAAGGAAGGGCTTTCACTTCCCGCAATTTATTATGGGGAAGTGTTGACCAATGCGCACGCCATAAATGAGCAACTTGGCGACATAAACCGCTCCGTAGATCGGTAAACGGAAGAGACTGAATAGCTGGCCGAGGAAGAGAGACTGCAGCCTTGGCAGCTATATCGGCCGCCTCATTTCCACAGATACCAGCGTGTCCCGGGAGCCAGAGGAACGCCACTGAGACGCCCCCCCAGGTGGAGCAAGCGCAGACAGTCCTGAATCCGGTGGACCAGAGGGTGCACAGGGTAAAGAGCTTGGAGACTTAGGAGAGAGCTGAGAGAATCTGAGCAGATTATGTACTGTATCCGCTGATGGCGGCGGATGTAGTGGACAGCCTGGAGAACAGCGTAAAGCTCCGCAGCATAAACCGAACACTGGTCGGGAAGCCGAAAGTGATTTGGGGTGTCGCCAACAATATAGGCACTCCCTACACCTAACGATGTTTTCGAGCCGTCGGTGTAAATAAATGTGGCTTCCGTCATTTGTGGACATAGAGCAGCAAATGCCCGACGGTAGACAAGTGTAGGGGTACCATCCTTGGGAAATTGACATAGGTCTCTCAGCAAGTCGATCCGGGGACGGAGCCAAGGCGGTGCTGTACCCCAAGTTGTCAAGAAGGTTTTAGGAAAGCGGAAGGAAAGAGAATGGAGCAGTTGACGGAAGCGGACTCCCGGGGGTAGTAGGGAGGAGGAGCGGCCTGCATACCCGACATCAAAGGAGGCGTCGAAAAAAAGGTCATGGGCTGGATTAGCAGGCATGGAAGACAGATGGCTAGCATAACGACTCAGAAGGACTTCCCGCCGATTGGACAGCGGAGGTTCAGCAGTCTCAGCATAAAGGCTTTCCACAGGGCTGGTGTAAAAAGCTCCAGACACTAAACGTAATCCACGGTGGTGGATAGAGTCGAGACGCCGAAGAATAGACGGCCGAGCAGAGGAGTAGACTATGCTTCCATAATCCAATTTCGAGCGCACTAAGGCGTGATAGAGGCGGAGAAGGACCACTCGGTCCGCTCCCCAGGAGGTACCATTCAGGACACGGAGGGTGTTAAGGGAACGCAGACAGCGAGCCGAAAGATAGGAAACGTGGGAGGACCAGCACAGTTTTCTGTCAAACATAAGACCCAAGAATTTAGCGACGTCGGAAAACGGAAGGTTGACAGGACCTAGATGTAAGGAGGGCGGAAGAAACTCCTTACGTCGCCAAAAATTAACACAAACGGTCTTACTGGGTGAGAAACGGAAGCCGGTTTTGATGCTCCACGAGTGGAGGCGATCGAGACATCCTTGAAGACGTCTTTCAAGCAGGCTGGTCCGTTGAGAGCTGTAGTAGATCGCAAAATCGTCCACAAAGAGGGAGCCCGAGACATCAGGAAGGAGACAATCCATAATTGGATTAATGGCGATGGCAAACAGTACAACACTCAGCACGGAGCCCTGGGGTACCCCGTTTTCTTGGGAGAAAGTACGGGAGAGAGTAGTGTTCACCCGCACCCTAAATGTGCGCTCTGCCATAAATTCGCGAAGAAAAAGGGGCAGCCGGCCTCGAAAGCCCCAAGAGAACAGTGTGCGGAGAATGCCTGTCCTCCAACAGGTATCGTATGCTCTCTCCAGATCAAAAAATATTGCTACCGTTTGGCGTTTCCGGAGAAAATTGTTCATGATATAAGTGGAGAGAGCAACAAGATGGTCAACGGCAGAACGATGCTTTCGGAATCCGCATTGGGCTGGTGTTAAAAGACTGCGGGATTCCAGCCACCAAGCTAAACGGTAATTCACCATACGCTCCAAAACCTTACAGACACTACTCGTGAGACGGGGCGATAGCTAGAGGGGAGATGTTTGTCCTTTCCAGGTTTCGGAACGGGAACGACAATAGCTTCCCGCCATCGCCTGGGAAAGGTACTGTTGGTCCAAATTCGATTATAAAGGCGAAGGAGGTAACGCAGACTATGGGTTGATAAATGCAGCAACATTTGGACATGGATACCATCCGGTCCTGGGGCGGAGGAGCGAGAAGAAGAGAGGGCATGTTGGAGTTCCCGCATGGAGAAAACAGTATTGTAGCTTTCGTGATTTTGAGAGGAGAAAGCAAGATGTCGCACTTCCGCTGCACGTTTCTTTGGGAGAAATGCTGGCGGGTAATTTGAAGAGCTCGAAATCTCAGCAAAATGCTGACCCAATGAGTTAGAAATTGCGACAGGGTCCACTAATGTATCATGCGCGACAGTGAGCCCAGAGACCGGGGAGAAACTAGGCGCGCCTGAGAACCGTCGAAGCCGACTCCAAACTTCCGAGGAGGGAGTGAAGGTGTTAAATGAGCTAATAAAGAATTTCCAGCTTGCCTTCTTGCTATCGCGGATGACGCGACGGCATCGCGCACGGAGCTGCTTATATCGGATACAGTTGGCCAAAGTTGGATGGTGACGGAAAATGCGAAGAGCACGTCGCCGCTCACGTATTGCGTCACGGCATGCCTCGTTCCACCAAGGAACTGGGGGGCGCCGGGGCAATTCGGAGGTGCGTGGTATTGAACGTTCCGCAGCTGTGAGAATAACGTCGGTAACATGTGTGACCTCATCGTCGACGCTTGGAAAGCGACGGTCATCGAATGTCGCTAGAGACGAAAAAAGTGTCCAATCGGCTTGGGCAAACTTCCAGCGTCGCGAGCGCATATATGGCAGTTGAGGCTGCAGTCTAAGAACACATGGAAAGTGGTCACTCGAGTGTCTATCATCAAGGGCGAACCATTCGAAGCGCTGAGCTAGCGGAACAGTACCGACCGCAAGGTCCAAATGAGATAAATTTGTCTTGGAGGCAGACAAAAATGTGGGGACCCCAGTGTTGAGGCAGACTAGATCCGCTTGGTGGAAGACGTCTAGCAATAGTGAGCCACGTGGACAAGGATGTGGAGAACCCCAAAGCGGGTGGTGGGCATTGAAGGCCCCAACCAGCAAATAGGGGGGTGGAAGCTGACCAAGAAGATGAAGGAGATCAGCTCGTGCCATTGGTGTGGACGATGGAATGTATACCGTACAAAGAGAGAACGTGTATCCAGAAAGGGAAAGACGGACGGCGACAGCTTGGAAGGAACTGTTTAAAGGGATTTGGTGATAATGGAGAGTATCGTGGAGCAGAATCATGAGTCCTCCATGGGCTGGAGTGCCTTCAACAGAGGGGAGGTCATATCGGACGGACTGAAAATGAGGGAGAACAAAGCGGTCATGGGGACGCAGCTTTGTTTCCTGAAGACAGAAGATGACCGGCGAGTAGGATCGTAAGAGGATCGACAATTCATCCCGATTGGCTCGAATGCCGCGGATATTCCAGTGGATAATGGACATAGGGTGAACAGAAAATGGAGGAACGTGACCAAGGGTGCTGTCAACTCAACGACTGCTCAGAGCTTGCGACCGACAGCATGGAATGGCATTCAGTCGAAGGCAGAAGATCCTGATCCATAGGTTGGTCAGGAGCAGCTCCTGCCACCAACGATCGGCCAGTTGACCGGCCACCAGCAGTGCGCCTCGACGACACAGAAGACGGCCGAGGGCGATTTCCGCCAGGTGGTGCTGTAGATGGGACACGCCTTGGCGGAGAAGGAGAGGAACTGTGTTTCTTCGTAGCCTTCTTAGCAGTATGATGTTTAGATGAAGGAGGAACCGATGGTTGTGAAGTTGCGGTACGTAAAAACTCTTCACAAGAATGCTCTTTTTTCGAAGACTTGGCGTCTGACTTTTGGGCTCGAGATTTAGCAGAACCCGACGAAGGGTGAGCCATAGAGTGGGCAGGCGAAAGGGGTGAGGTTGAACGGGCGATCTTTGCGCTGGCCGATCTGAAGACCGTGGTACTAAAGGTGAGGTCGCAAGTCTGCGTGGCCGCCTCCTTTGTTGGTCGAGGAGAAGCAAGGACAGTGCTGTATTTACCTTTCTGAGGCTCGGTGGGCTGTCGACTGGCGAGTAACTTTCGAGCAGCAAAGGTCGACACCTTTTCCTTCACTCTTATTTCCTGGATGAGCTTTTCATCCTTAAAAACGGGGCAATCTCGAGAGGAAGCAGCGTGGTCACCCATACAGTTGATGCAGCGAGGGGATGGAGGTGGACAAGCACCCTCATGGGCATCCTTGCCACACGTAACACATTTGGCCGGATTGGAACAGGACTGGCTGGTGTGATTGAACCGCTGACATCGATAGCAACGCGTAGGGTTTGGGACATAAGGGCGAACGGAAATTGTCTCATACCCTGCTTTGATTTTTGATGGGAGTTGAACTTTGTCAAATGTCAAGAAGACAGTGCGGGTTGGAATGATATTCGAGTCAACCCTTTTCATAACCCGATGAACAGCCGTGACGCCCTGGTCAGACAGGTAGTGCTGAATTTCTTCGTCAGATAATCCATCGAGGGAGCGTGTATAAACGACTCCACGCGAGGAATTTAAGGTACGGTGCGGTTCCACCCGGACAGGGAAGGTGTGGAGCAGAGAAGTACGCAGCAATTTTTGAGCCTGGAGGGCACTGTGTGTTTCCAACAACAGGGTGCCATTCCGTAATCTGGAACAAGACTTTACAGGACCCTCAATTGCGTCGACACCTTTCTGAATAATGAAAGGGTTGACCGTGGAAAAGTCGTGACCTTCGTCAGACCGAGAATCAACAAGGAACTGTGGCAACGATGGAAGAACCGTCTGTGGCTGAGACTCAGTGAACTTACGTTTGTGAGCAGACATAGTGGAAGGTGAGGAAACCATTGCGGAAGAATCCCCATGATTACCGGCGTCTCCGATGGCGCGCTCCTCCCTTGTGGGGGCCCTCACCGAGGGCACACCCGCCTTAGGTGATTGTTCACACCTCAGGTCACACCTCCCGACAAACGGACGGAGGGACCAATCGGCACTTTCGGAAGGTATCAGCTCGGGTAATCACCCCTCCCTGGGCCTGGCCGTTACCAGGGGGTACGTACGTGTCCTACCTGTCTACCCGGGGCGGGGAATTACGCGTTACCCCGTCACCGGCTACGCATGGAAGTGTGTGGGTGGGCCTTCAGACACGCACAGGGAGGAAGAATGAGACAGGGAAAGGAAAGAAGAGAGGTCTCAAACGCCACAGCGGAGAAAAGGGGAAAGAGAAGAGGTAAAGAGAAGAGGTAAGGAAAAGAGAAGGACGAAGAAATATGAAGACATACAAGCAAGGAAGGCGAAGAGTGCGGTACATTTACAAGCGTCCGTCTCCGGACGTAGGCACAAACCATACTCCCAGAGGGGGAGAAAGGGAAGGAAAGAGAGCCAGAGGTGAGGGGGGGGGGGCAAGATGGGGGATGGGGAAGGATACGGAAAGGGAAGGTATGCAGCCCGGAAAGGAAGGAGGGCCACATTAGCTCGGGGTCCCGTGCTCGCTACGCACGTGTCCACAAAAGAGTTGTGGACCCCCTGGGGGGTACTTGTGCTCTGAACTAATATTACATGTATTTTTAATTCAGTATGAAGCCATCCAAATTTTGATGCTTCAGAATTATTTGTCTTTTAAATCCAGCATTGGAATTTCACAGTTGCCAATATCAATATTTACAGGGAAAAAACACAGTTCTGTTACAGTACCATTAAGGTGTTTTTTTTTACAAAAGGCTAACATCACTTTGTGGTTCCTGAAGCCTGTTGAGAAAAGCTTCCATCCTAGTTAAAAGTGTTATTTTCAAATAGCAAATGTCAATGTCTAAATCATTTTCTTGGTGATGTTTCAACAGGCTTGTAAAGTGATCAAAGTTTTTTCTTTCAAAATCTTGCATTAAAAAAGAGAATTTGTTTCTGAATAAAATAAAATCTACCACCAAAACAATTGTTTCCTTTACCCCTCAATTTACGATTAAGCTGGTTCTAATGAGACGTAATGTTTATCTCAAAATAAAGTGTTTTTATCCACTAATCATCAGCTCAGGATAATGAACACTCTTTTCAAAAAGAAATGTTTTAATTTCTGTTCATAAGAAAGTGAAACTTTTCAAAATGTTTCCCCTTGATAACCAACATACATCATAATGCAGCAGAAGATCTGCACATTCACTCCCATTTAAACTAAAAATTCTTTAAACTGGCGATGATTAAGAGCTTCAGCTGTAATAGAGTTGATAATTCTAAACACCAGTTTCATAACTTTGCAAAATTCTTCTGGAAAGGTTTGCACACAAAGTGCTTCTGTAACTTGTGTACAGTTCGAATGCTGAGGTGACTGGCTCACTAAAGCTGTGCTAGAATCGTGGTTATCTTCCCAGTGCATACAGGCCAACTGAAGCCTCATATCCCCTAAAAGCGCAAAACGGCAGCGAGTCGAGGAGAAAGTGCCGCTGCTGGAGGAACTTCAGAGGGGAGACAAAGCACATCAGACAGGCACAAGTGGAATTGCTGACCGCGCGGATGTGAATTTTAACTACCGTTCTAGTCTCTTGCACATGAGCCAAATGGATCTTCAACCGCACTGTATATGATATTTTGTGGTCAAGCCACACTCAAGGTGCCAAAGAGCTGCATGTGTCTTGTGAGCTGCTGTTTGCCTACCACTGGCATACACCCGATGCTGAATAAAAGCACTTGCATCAGATAAACGTCATTTGCTTACTCGAATATAAAAAATTGTTAGCCACTCACCACGAAAATCATGAAGTTCCTTTCTTACAATGAGTATCTAAGTTTTAATGTATTCATGCAAATGCAGTACAGAAAAAATACAATACTTCTAGTTTATGGGTACGTACTACTTTTTTACCTCACGAACATCTGCTATCCACCAATAAATCACACACAGCGACAAAAAAAAGTAGTTATGCAAGACTGTAGTTCAATGTTTTTCAGATACTGATGCAATCTTTCACTTTACTCTAGACCTTCAAAGTATTACAACCAGCAATTCTGTAATAAAATCCACATTTTTCTGCTACTGTCTTTCATATACTTTCCTTCCAATTGTGACAAGGGGAAGGGGGGGGGGGGGGGACATATGCCCTGGTACACAATAATTACACATTACTGATTTTTAGCATTGCAACATCAGAAAAACAACTTCTCCCTTTCTTCAAAGGTGACCTACATGACCAATTTGAATACAACAGGAAGAATAACCATACTACTTTTTTAATGTAGAGAACAATGATTACATTGACTGCTTCTTGTGTCTTTCATGGTAACAATCAGGTACTTCATTCTGTGAGCAGTTTCCAATTCTAATAACACTGCCAAACATGCAAATTAATGATCAATAAGTGTAACATCGCACATGTTCAGTGAAGGTGCCTCAGCAGGAATGAGGCCATTACTGAAGGCCAGTCGCACAAACATCCGTAGTGAGGCATACAAAAGGCTGCCCCCCTCTGCCTTATTTTGTTGATACTCAACCGTCCCTAGAAGTGGACTCTGCAACACAGATATCCTGTGTGTGTTTACTGCACCAGACTCTGAACTTCTGGGTTCAATCAAGTCACTCCTATAAAACTGCACTTATGGAATGCTTGTAACTGGCTATTGATGCTGGACTTTAATGCTTCCACTTTGGAAAGATCTCAGAGTAATTTCTATTGTGACTGTGATGAAAATTCCATCAAGAATTGTTTCTGCTTGATCTGTGGACTAATTTGTTATTTGCATGTTACAAAAGTTGTGTTAATAAACGCTGGAGGCCTGATTTGCCTCTCGGAAGACTGCAGCGGACTTGGTCATTCATCAGTGGTTAAATGCAGTTATAGCCAATGGCCCTGTCTTGCTGGTAACACTGGTTCCCACTCGGCAGGAGGGGCCGCGGGAGCTCACAGTCTTGGCCTTGAAGCTCGTTTTCAAAGAATAAAGTGTACTTATCCAGTATTCCACTTTTATTTTAAGGACATATTGGTAGACCTATATTCTGAGTTGCCAATGTAGATCACCTTTTCCTCACTGAACATTCATTTTGAGAACTGGTTTCCACTTGGCTTCATGAATAAGAATATTAGAACAGGATTGGCATTTTGTTGAAGTGAATTTGTTTCATAATGCAGTCACAAGCCTATTAATGCACTGAGGATACCTAGGTGAGGCAGCTCATCAAAGTATACAGGGTGTTACAAAAAGGTACAGCCAAACTTTCAGGAAACATTCCTCACACACAAATAAAGAAAAGATGTTATGTGGACATGTGTCCGGAAACACTTAATTTCCATGTTAGAGCTCATTTTAGTTTCGTCCACCTACGCTCAATGGAGCACGTTATCATGATTTCATACGGGATACTCTACCTGTGCTGCTAGAACATGTGCCTTTACAAGTTCGACACAACATGTGGCTCATGCACGATGGAGCTCCTGCACATTTCAGTCGAAGTGTTCGTACACTTCTCAACAACAGATTCGGTGACCGATGGATTGGTAGAGGCAGACCAATTCCATGGCCTCCACGCTCTCCTGACCTCAACCCTCTTGACTTTCATTTATGGGCACTTTTGAAAGGTCTTGTCTGCGCAACCCCGGTACCATATGTAGAGACTCTTCGTGCTCGTATTGTGGATGGCTATGATACAATACGCCATTCTCCAGGGCTGCATCAGCACATCAGGGATTCCATGCGACGGAGGGTGGATGCCTGTATCCTCGCTAACGGAGGACATTTTGAACATTTCCAGTAACAAAGTGTTTGAAGTCATGCTGGTACGTTCTGTTGCTGTGTGTACCCATGCCATGATTAATGTGATTTGGAGAGAAGTAATAAAATGAGCTCTAACATGGAAAGTAAGCGTTTCCGGACACATGTCCACATAACATATTTTCTTTCTTTGTGTGTGAGGAATGTTTCCTGAAAGTTTGGCCTACCTTTTTGTAACACCCTGTATACCAATACAAAAAGGCATTTAAGGAGATAACACTGATTATCATCAATGAATTTATAGTTATTCAGGATTTCCTGGTGATATGTTGACATATTAAATAACTGGGTCTTTTGCCAGTTGTTAGCATCATCATTCTCACACAATATTTCTATTTTCTTAGGTGGTCCTGATCCACGCAAGGACACATCTCAGGAAGTACTTGGAGAAAAAAACCTGCGAGTCACACTGTCAAAATACTGTGTGAGAACAATGTGAACAACTGGCAAAAGACCTGATAATTCAGTATGTCATCAATGAATTTCATTTAATAATAGTAAAAACACATGAAAGAGGCTGTTACAATTATACTTAAAGCAAATAGTAGGCGACTTCAATTTGTCTCAAAAGAGTGGCTGTTTTCATTGAGAGAGCATGTGTAGAGAGAGAAAAAAATTACCACAGTTTAACTAAAATAGCTTACTAATGTGAGGTACGGATGCCGTAGGTAAAACATGTTCTGCTCTTCACGGCGGTAGTCACTAACAAGATCCTTCTTTGCTTTGTCATCTGGAATCCATACAAGTCGATATTTTCTGTAACAAAAGAGGTGATAATTTTCATGGAAAGTTTGTAATGCCTTCATTATGATAACAGATGTAGACTGTGTCATTTCCACTTTCATCAATACATTATGTTGCATAAATATGATGGTTAACAAGACCCTTCACATATGAAAAACTGATAAAAATGAAAGAAAAGATAGAAAGTTATAAACTGCATTGAAATCAAGTGTGCTATGTTTGATGCATGTTGCACCACTGGGTGGTCATTCACCTTGATGGACAACTGGTTGGTACGCACACCAACATAAAAGGCTGTGCAGTGGCTGCAGCAGAGTTAGTATATGACACGGCTGCTTTCACAGGTGGCCCAGCCTATGATGGAGCAGGACTGGAATAGGAGGTGCTGGGTGGGTGGATTCGGCAGGTTGTGGAGTTGCATATGGATGGACTAGGATGTTGTATCAGATGGGCAGGTGATGGAATACCAGTTTAAGAAAGGGGGGGGGGGGGGAGCATCTTGGGTAGGATGTCCCTCATTTCAGGAGAGGATGAGAGATAATTGAAGTCCTGGCAAAGGACGTTAAGTTGTTCCAGTCTAGGATGACATCGGATAATGAAGGGGAGCACCCTTTGTAGCTTTCTTGGAAGTGGTAGGAGGATTCGGGGTGTGTGAGAATATGGCATGGGATATCTTTGGACAAGATTTGGAGGCCATAGCGTGTCTGTGAAGGCCTTTGTGAAGCCTTCAGTGTACTGTGCAAGGGAGTTCTTGACACTGCAGATATATCATCCACTGGTTACCAATGCTGTACAGGAGGAATTTTTTGCTGTGGAAGGAAAGGCAGCTTTTGAAACGCAGGTACTGTTGGTGGTCAAGGAGTTGAATGTGGACAGAGGTGCAGATGGAGCCATGAGAGAGGTAAAAGTCAATGTACATGAAGATGGCACACTGGATAGAGAAGGACCAGGTGAAAGGGTTTGGGGAAAAGGAGATGAGGTTATGATGGAATGTGGATAGATGTCTTGGGCCTGAGTCCAGATCATGAAGATATCATTGATGAACCTGAATCAGACTAGGGGTTCGGAGTATTGGGAGGACAGGAAAGTTTCCTAAAGATGGCCAAAACAGGTTGGCATAGGAGGGTGCCATCCATGTGCCCATCGCTGTGCCACAGATTTGTTTGTAAACCTTCCCCTCAAAGGAAAAGTATTTGTGGGTCAGGATATAGTTGGCATAAGGAATGAGGTAGTGGGTTTGGAGTTTGAAAGACTTTTAGAGTATTAGTGTTCAATAGCAGTAAGGCCTTGGCATGAGGGATTGCTGATGTTTAGGAAGGTGGCATCAACAGTGACGAGTAGGGGTTCAGGAGGTAATGGGGTGGTGGTGGTTGAAAGTTGGTGAAGGAAGTGGTTTGTATGTTTCATATGGGAGGCTGGGTTTTAGGTTGGGGGTGTAGGTCAACAAGAGCGGAAATTCTTTCAGTGGGAGCACAATAGCCATCTACAAAGGGGTGTCCAGGATTGTTAGGTTTGTCGATTCGGGGAACAGGTAGAAAGCATGTGTGCAGGGTGCTGCTGGGATGAGGTATAAGATGGACTCAGGTGAAAGGGTCTGGTAGGGGCCAATGGATTTCAGTAAGGATTGTAGATTACGTTGGACTTACAGGATGGAATCACTCTGGCAGAGCTTGTATGTGGCGGAGTCAGAAAGGTGACAGAGACATTCCACCATGTACTCGCTGGGACTCATTAAATTAGTAGTGGAGGCTTCACCTGCAGGAAAGACAATTAGGTCTGGATCTGTTTTCAGGTTGTGTATGGCTGTCTTTTCTTCTGCCAAAAGGTTAGTGTTCGTAGCAAGAGCTCCAGGGGAAGGATGGTGAGGCCAATATTGAGGTAAGAAATTCTTGGAAACTGACTAGGGGATGGTTAGGTGAGAAGAGGGAGGGTTACAGATGGATGGTGGTATGAACTAGGAGAGGCAAGGTTCAGTGTTGAGATTATGTTGGCTTTGGTTGGGGGGGGGGGGGGGGGGTTGGTTGCAAATTAGTGCTTCCTTCCGCTATAGAGACTGGGAGAAAGTGGACAAGTCTTTGACAAGACCAACATCGTTAAATTTTAGGGTAGGGCTGAAGTTTAAGCCTTTGATAGGACTGAAATGTCTCTGGGATTGAGGTTTTTGATGGAGAGGTTAACAACAGTGTTTTGGATTTGCTTGGATTCTTGGTTTTGTGAAGTGTTGGGAGGGAGTTTTGGAGGATGCGGTAAATTGAAGAGGTCAGTTAGATAGCGTCTGGGTGTTATGAGGGGTTGATGAGGGGATTCACTGCGAGCTATTCACATCTTCCCCTTCACCACCAGCGTCTCTGAACTGTCCTGTTGTCAATCTCAGGTAACCCAGTGCCCATACACCCTCCACACAACAGTTTCCCCTTCCTACATCCTGCTACTCTCTCCCAATTCGTGCTCCCACATCGTCTTCAGCGTATGCTACTTCCCACTGGCTGCTTCAATGCTGTCAGTCCATATATCTGCCACCGCTCTCTTCCGCATTCCTAGCCAGCAAACTGGCCATTCCCTCTGAGTCACTAGTGGGTCTCACCCGTCCCTCTCCCTGCCTCCATCTACTCACCCTATCCAACACTATTCCCAACAGAACCAGCCCACCTACTGCACAATAGCATTTCCACAGTCAGTGTAGCTGACACCATGTAGGGGCATAGAAGCTTTCTTTCTATTGTGCGTGCCTATCAACGACCCAATGCTTTGTTTTACGGTGAGTGGTTTCCTTATTGAAATAAACTTATATTTATTCTAAACAAAAATTTCAAATTAAAACTATCAGCACCTGCTTCACATGCATCCCTAATGGTCTTATTGCTGCCAGTCTGTTCACGAAGATTTGTTACACTGTCAGGCAAGCAACAGTGGTAAATGCTAGTGACAAGAGGTCAACAGTGTCCTGCATTCATGGTGCATCATGGGAAGCTGCAGCCAAATGGCAGTTTACTAGCTTCAAAATATGGTTTGTGAATTGCACTGTTTAGTTTTGCTGCTGTTCCATCGCTAATTGCCTCATGGTGTACAGGATATACGATTTTCAAGTATTAGTCTACATGAGCCAAAATGCTTGCATCCGAAGTTAAGATGGGACTGCAGACAGTCTTGAAGAAAAAGAGCATAGGTGTTTGGTCTGCTCACCCATGACCCGTGGCTGATGTTATTTAATGTATCCCGTGTTTTTATATCTTTGACCTTTTAATCATTCAAGTGTAGCAAGCTTGTACATATGTCCCTCATCAAAAGTAGAACCCAGAAACGTTACAATTTTTCAAATAAAGGTCAACCTCATTTTGTGTACAAGTAGAGCAATGGAAAAAATTACAGCTGATGAACATGTCTACAAGGCAAATATAAAACCCGTGCTAACTGCCCATTCCAATCATATTATTGCCATAATACCGCAAGATGTGCTGACAGATGTGAAAATTACCGAACAATCAGTTTAATAAGTCATGGATGCAAAATACTAACGCGAATTCTTTACAGACGAATGGAAAAACTGGTAGAAGCCGACCTCGGGGAAGATCAGTTGGGATTCCGTAGAAATACTGGAACACGTGAGGCAATACTGACCCTACAACTTATCTTAGAAGCTAGATTAAGGAAAGGCAAACCTATGTTTCTAGTATTTGTAGACTTAGAGAAAGCTTTTGAGAATGTTGACTGCAATAGTGTCTTTCAAATTCTGAAGGTGGCAGGGGTAAAATACAGGGAGCGAGAGGCTATTTACAACTTGTAAAGAAGCCAGATGGCAGTTATAAGAGTCGAGGGGCATGAAAGGGAAGCAGTGGTTGGGAAAGGAGTGAGACAGGGTTGTAGCCTCTCCCCAATGTTATTCAATCTGTATATTGAGCAAGCAGTGAAGGAAACAAAAGAAAAATTTGGAGTAGGTATTAAAATCCATGGAGAAGAAATAAAAATTTTGAGGTTCTCCGATGACATTGTAATTCTGTCAGAGACAGCAAAGGACCTGGAAGTGCAGCTGAATGGAATGGACAGTGTCTTGAAAGGAGGGTATAAGATGAACATCAACAAAAGCAAGCAAACAGTGAAGGAAACAAAAGAAAAATTTGGAGTAGGTATTAAAATCCATGGAGAAGAAATAAAAATTTTGAGGTTCTCCGATAACATTGTAATTCTGTCAGAGACAGCAAAGGACCTGGAAGTGCAGCTGAACGGAATGGACAGTGTCTTGAAAGGAGGGTATAAGATGAACATCAACAAAAGCAAAACGAGGATAATGGAATGTAGTCGCATTAAGTCAGGTGATGCTGAGGGTATTAGATTAGGAAATGAGACACTTAAAGTAGTGAATGAGTTTTGTTATTTGGGGAGCAAAATAACTGACGATGGTCGAAGTAGAGAGGATATAAAATGTAGACTGGCAATGGAAAGGAAAGTGTTTCTGAAGAAGAGAAATTTGTTAACATCGAGTATAGATGTAAGTGTCAGGAACTCGTTTCTGAAAGTATTTGTATGGAGCATAGCCATGTATGGAAGTGAAACATGGAAGATAACTAGTTTGGACAAGAAGCGAATAGAAGCTTTCGAAATGTGGTGCTACAGAAGAATGCTGAAGATTAGATGGGTAGATCACATAACTAATGAGGAGGTATTGAATAGAATTGGGGAGAAGAGAAATTTGCGGCACAACTTGACTAGAAGAAGGCATCGCTTGGTAGGACATATTCTGAGGCATCAAGGGATCACCAATTTAGTATTGGAGAGAAGCGTAGAGGGTAAAAATCGTAGGGGGAGACCAAGAGATGAATACACTAAACAGATTCAGAAGGATGTAGGCAGCAGTAGGTACTGGGAGATGAAGAAGCTTGCAGAGGATAGAGTAGCATGGAGAGCTGCATCAAACCAGTCTCAGGACTGAAGACGACGACGACAACAACATTGTTTCTTGGATTTCCCTACTGATTTTTTGCTGATCATATGTTCTAATGAGTTCTCTGTTCAGCTACTGAGCAAATTATGGTCATTCCCTAGTAGCAGAAGAGGGACCATAATCTCCAGTACGCCAAATTTTATTAAAAATAATTAAGAGGATTTAGTCTACCTGTTTCTTATTATTGCGTACCACATCGTAGTGGATTAGTTCATTATGGGATGTAGTCTCCCTGGCCTAATAGAATGCAGAATCCAACTTTCTTAATGAAACTGAGCAACCACACTTGTTAAGAGTTTTTGGAATGGATGTACCAACTACCCCTCTCCATTACCTGCCAAAGGTAAGGGAAAACTTGAACCTGTCTTTGAGTGGTGGTAATGTCAGTTTCTGGTTATATCTCCAGGTGCACTTTGGAGACACTCCTGCTTCAGTACCCAATATTATTGGTGACCTAACATTGACAGAAATACTCCCTATGCCTTCCCACATCTTTTAACAACTAATGAAATAAGTTATTACATCAAGAAACAATTGCTGAGACAATTGTCCGGCCCTCTTATTATTCTTTGTGTCTGTACCACTGTAAAACTAAAGCCTACAAGTTTCTTAACAGATGTCTGCCATTACAACTGCCACAGAGAAGGATGTCTAATCTTAACTTGTTTCATGCTACCTCTGAAGTCAGTCTGAGGAGTTTGGGTTAGACACATCAGCATGGTGTATCACTAATGTTACTCCTCACAAAATCCTGCTGTGGGCTGCACAGTATGCAATTTTCCCTACTGAATATCTGCTTTGACAGCATTCTTTTGTAGACTGAACCAATCAGGGAAGTGGTCACATACAACAAGCAATCAACCACATCTCTATGTTACGAGCTGAAATGCATAAAATAAGGTGTGTGTGTGTGTGTGTGTGTGTGTGTGTGTGTGTGTGTGAGGGTGCACAAAGTCCTAAAGCTAGTGAAGTTTCCAAATTCATTTACGTGCCTGTCGACGACTCCAACACCTCTATTGTTTGATGAGTTGTTATTTTACTCTTAAATATTTAAATGGTACCAGAGATTTGTACACCATATTTACACAAACATGTGAAGATTTCTGTAATATCAGTAGCACATTAAGATTAATTATAGCAATACCGACCGTCGTATTTGGCCAATGACATTATCAAAATGGTGGATATAAATGACTCATTGAAATCCAATATGCATAAAATTAGCATCATAACAAAAATTATAGCAATTCTTATGACACCACTTTTGTTGATCCATCAACTTACATTCTGGTCTCACCTACCAAACTCCCCAGTGCGGGCGTAGAGCGCAAGTTTGAAAATTATCCATCTAAAAATGCAAGCAATCTTAGTTGCTCGCAGAAGACTTGTTAACCCTCAGTTCAGAGAATCTTTTTCTCCATTAATCCTAAGTGACACAGAAATATCCTTTTCTTCTGCAAAGAACTTTGGGATAATTCTGGACCATCAGTTAGACTGGACTGAACACCACACAGTCTGCGAGATGGTTTCAGCATCACTTCACTCACTACAGAAATATAAAAAAAGTATTTCCTTCCGGGCTTAAAAAGAGAAGCTAATAGACACTAATACTCCCCAGAGTTGACTTGGTGATGCCATTTTCCAAGAACTTTCATACACAAAAGCCCACACAGGCTGGAACCAGCAATAAATGCTTGTGTATGATACATTTGTGACGTACGCTTTTTCGACCTTATCACAGCAGCCTATGAACAGTTATCACGGATACATGTCAGTACACTTAAAACATATAGGCCTACTACGGAGTAGTCTAAAATACTCATTCTTAACATTTAAGGAAAATTCTCTCCATACCATCACACAGCACTCCAATGTTTTCTAAATCATTTTCTGAATCAGGAACAATATTCCTCAAAATATCAGAAAAATTAAATTTCTTCAAGTTAAAAGAACAGGTAATGGTCCACCTACCAAATAGCCACCTCTCCTATGTTCTGTGCACTTCATTCTCACCATTCCCCCTCCCCCAGAACTTTTTGTTACACCCTGTCAGCAGAGATATCTATTTATATTCTGTTCTTTCCCCACTTTCACTGTCATTTAAAACTGCTCCTCTTCCTTTATCCATTCTGCTTCTGACAATATTAAATATGCTTTCAAATGTGCTAAGCTAATCTATATCATTCTAAATGCCTATTACTATTATTATTATTATTAGTGGCTTTTCAGGCTTTCCTGATGAATCTGTTGCAAATACACTTATCACGTTTGCCGCTGGATCACATTATGTGAATCACACAATATTTCATCGATGCAACTGCTCGGTGTTGGTAGTAGCTACTGTCATTGCCGCAAGAGGTGACTGATGATAATCGCACTGTAGAGTCTAAATTTATCAGGCCAGGAGCACGCTGTAAGTGTGTGCGTGAAGACGCTCGCAGTTGGAGGAAAGTAGCACTGCTAGTGTCCCCTGTTGGAAGCCGCAGAAAATTCTTCCGCCCGTGGGCAATGACTGTGCTGCTGGACACTCCTGTGGTTAAAAGCTGAATTAAATCCCAGCAAAGTGTTGCACTGAATCATGTTCTTGTTTTCCTCTTGATGTAATTGCACCCAGTGGTAGACTCCAGGTAGTCTTCATTGAAAACATGCATGCCTGTTGAAAAGATTGTCTGCTGTACAGATACATATGGTCTCTTTTAACAACAGTGTCCCAGAAAAATTATGCTGGGGATAAAATTTCCGTCTTATAGTAAAACAATACAAGATATTCCAAAGTGGAATGGGATCTTATACACACCACCTTTCCTAAGGCAAAATTTTGCTGATGGCCAAAAACACACCTGATGTCATGCCTTTTAAGTTGTATAAATTTCCTGTCGTGTGAGAGAGGACACGTTACACACGACGGGAAATGCGCATGGTGTCCATGAAATTACTATCAATGTATTTGAAGGTCTCTTCAAAACACTCAGCTGTATCCTGGGACTAGGTAGATAGCACCACCTGAACACTTGTTGAGTGGTCAAAACAACAAGCCAAGGTTCACCAAATGTCAAAGTATACTAGGTCTTGAGGCCCAGTCACAAAAAAGGAGTGCACCACATCACTGCACTGTGTTTAGTATCACGGACAGAATCCTGGACAACGCAGCAGTAGTTGCAGTGCTCGAGAAAGGTTTGAACTATGCACTAACATCATGGACAGGTCTAATCCATGATATCATGGCTGGCATAGAACAAGCTACTTTGAAGCTTCCCATTGATATTGCAGAAGAGATTAAGAGAGAGATCTGCTAAATTTTAACAAGAGCTCCACCATGATAGTTTAACATCAGCTCAGCAAAAAATGAAGCATCTGCAACACAGAAGAGGGGACAAACCCCTTGTTATTTTACCTACTGAATAGGGGAATGCCACAGTTCTCCTCTCATGAGCTGAATACGACAGCAAGATGGAGGTGCTGCTCAACGATCCCGCTTATTGCAAGGTAAGAGAGGATCCTACTGGCAAGATCCAGAGAAAAATACCAGCCTTCACAAGAAGAGTTCTATTCCTTCTACAGTACCTAAGAGCCTGCGCCAACAGGTTGCAGTCCCCCAGGACTATACGGCCTGCCGAAGATACACAAGGGTGTGAGTCCTCTTCGCCCAACAGTGAGCAATATTGCAGCTCTTACCTATTTTCTGGTCAAATATCTTACTGTGGTATTGGGACTTCTCATAAGCAAGTGTGATCAGAGGACTTCATAGGATGCCTGAACACACCTAGTCTACACCATTGGATCTTTTGATTAGCTTTGATGATGCATCTTTATTTACAAAAATATTTCTGCAGGACTCGTTAGCGCTTATCAGGAGCCAGTTTGAGAAAGACATTGTGGCACTGTTTATACATGTGCTTACCTCAACTTACTTCTTATTCAATTACCAGTATTTTGAACAAGTGGATGGTGTTGCTGTGGGAAATCCTCTGTCCCTCATGGTGGCCAACTATTTTCTGGAATACTTTGAGGAAAGAGCAATGCAGTTGGCAAGTCTCACACCCTCCTGCTTCTGGCAGTACATAGACGAAACATTTGTGGTGTGACCCCACGAAACAGAGACATTACCAGTGTTTCTCCAGCATCTGAACTATCTCCATCCGAATATTCACTTCACAATGGAAGTGGAAAAAGATGGCATTTTGCCATTCCTGGATGTAATGGTCAGATGAATAGCCGATGGTACACTGAGACATAGTTTATATTGCAAACAACTCACACAGAGCTATATTTGCAGGCCAGAAGTTGTCAACACTCTGCACAACACAGTAGTGTCTTACTCTCTTTGGTGCTTAGAGCACATGTGGTCTCAGATGCCGACAGTCTACATAGTGAGCTACAACACGTAAGAACTGTATTCCAACAGAATAGCTATTCAGATACAGATACACCATGCATTCCATTCTAAGCAAATTCAAAGCAGGAACATAAAAGAAGATGTGGAGGTACCCACTGCAACAGCATTCTTGCCTTATTTGGCAGCACATCTTCAGGAGTAGAAACAATCCTCAAAAAGTATGACACCAGGTGTGTTTTTTGGCCTCCAGCAAAACTGAGGAATTTTTGTACTCAGTGAAAGACAACCTTAGCCTTAGGATCGTGGCATGTATAAGAGGGTCAACCAAAGCGTCCGATTTCAACCGTCGGCTTTGACCCGTGACGTAAGGCTGTTGTGGTGTGCGATGTCACGACAGCGCGGAGTTTAGTTTGTGGGAGTGGCGTGTTTGTAGGTGTCATTTTGATGTGATCAGTGAAGCTCTCTGGTGGTGTGTTTATGTGTTGTGTGTTAGGTGATGATTTTGGTTTAGTTTGCATGTGTGGCATGTTTATAGGTGGCGTATTGTTGCGGTCGGTGGTTCTCTCTGGTGGTGTGTTTATGGTTAGCGTGTTATGTGGCATATGGGGTTAATTTGCGTGGTAGCATTGCACATGTGTGGTATTGGTGGTGACTGTGCTTTCAGCGGAATATGTTTTTAGTGAGTTAACGATTTTGGTTTTGTTATGTCGATGTTATTGTAGTTTTTGTTTCTGTTTGTCGTGTGTGAATTTAGGTAAATCACTTTGTTTATGTCTTTGGTAGGTATGGATATGGCTAACAAGGTCAGTAGTTTTTGGTTGTCGGCAATGATGGGGGAGTGCGTTGTCTCTAGTAAAATTTCTTCAGCTATTTGGTCTGTTGGCTGAAGTTGTTCAGTGTGTTGTGAAGAAATGAGGCTCACTAAAGTTCCGGCGTCTCAGATCAGGAATGGCTATATGTGGATATGTTGTAAGGACAACAGGTCAAGGGTAAGTGGTAAGTTTTGAGACTTATAGTGTGATACCAGTAGTTGCTGTAGTTTCATTATATTTTTGGAGGAATATGTGTTTGATGGTTTTTTGATCTATTTTTGTGTTTGTTGTCATGTTTACGTAATGACGTCATAGTCGTGATATGGGAGTAGTTGTGAATGGTCATTTCCACCATATTGGTGACATCACTGGTCAAAGCAGACGGGTGGAATCGGACGTTTCCGTTAATCCGTATAAGATTCCGTGTTACTGTGGAAAATGTTATACTGGGCAGATCTGCCAAACTATACAAGAACGTTGCGTCGGACACCATTGTCATGCAAGCCTGGGGCAACCTGATAAATCAGTGATAGTGGAGCATTGCCTGGACATGGGGCATCGGATGTTTTATGAAAAGACAGAACTTTTATCTTTAGTGTCATCTTTCTGGGACTGTGTTGTTATGGCCCTACATATCCATACAGCAGACAATCTTATCAACAGGAATGCAGGTTTCCAATTACCCACTGCCTGGAGTCCAGCACTGGCTGCCATTAAATCAGAACAGGGAAAGTAAGAACTTCTGATTCACGATTCAACACAATGCACTGCCAAAATTTAATTCAGATTTTAACTACGGGAGTGCCCAGCAGCACAGTCATTGTCCACGTCATATGCGGAACATCTTTCTGTGGTTCCCAGCTGGGAGCACTAGGAGTGACTGAATGCCGCTTTCCTCCAACTGCGAGTGTCTTCCTGCACATGCATGTTGCCTGCTCCTGTCCTCATGAATTTCGACGCCACTGTGCGATTATCATCAGTTGCATCTTGCAGCAGTGACAGCAGCAATTACCACCACCTGAAGAAGTCTAGCAGTTGCATCGATGAAATATTGTGGGATTTACACAATATGATCCAGAGGCAAACCTGAGCAGTGTATTTATTATTATTATTATTATTATATATAAGAGATGGTCTTACGGGCCTCATCTGGGTCAGATTAAAAAAATAAGCAATTAAAAAAATCACTAGATAATCTAGACCTCTGGCTGTACTACTGTGTGACAGCATTCGACAATTTAATGTATACACAAAACAAGTGATTCCAGTATTTTGTTATCCTATTTCCACACTATGACCTCACATACCATATCATTACATTCCCCTAAGTTCAGTCAATTAATACATTACATACATATCAACATCTCCTACAAGTAAAAGTGGTTTGAGAAAGTAGCAAAATGATTGTAATATAACATCATATACACAAAAGCAAGACTTCATTAGACGGCAGAGATAACACTGCATAAGATTACAGGAAACATGCATTTTTGTAGCAACTACTTCAATGGTGCTTGTATTGCACACACATCGAGTGGTATATGCCACAGATGGCCACTTGTCTTAGCCCTGTATCCAGGGACGCCCTTTGGGGAATTTGTAACCTCTATGGATAGGATCACCGACTTCAAAATATCTCCTTTTTTCATAGGTGAGATGTCTGAACTAACACAATTCCTCCACACGTGTTCTGAATCCATACATGTTCCACTGTATTATACAGCAGAGTTTGCTCAATGAGGTTTTCATCTTCCCTGTTCCCTTCAACATTCGTATAATAGGGTGGCAACTGATGGAATCTAATTGGTTGCTCGAGCAGACCTCAATATATTTAAGGAGTTGTCCGACAAGGTCACTGGTGTCTTAAACGATTTTTCAGGTATGCCCTACTCTGTTTGTAACTAATTCATTCAGCATATGTAATAGGCTCACTAACAATTTATCTTTTGTTTTGTCAATTACCGCAATCTGAACTGATGAGCACCCACACTATCCCCATCCTAACTGGGAAAGATATTGCAAACAAAGGGATTCAACAGTTCTGCATTATCTATGTTGTTGTGGTCTTCAGTCCTGAGACTGGTTTGATGCAGCTCTCCCCATGCTACTCTATCCTGTGCAAGCTTCTTCATCTCCCAGTACCTACTGCAACCTACATCCTTCTGAATCTGCTTAGTGTATTCATCTGTTGGTCTCCCTCTACGATTTTTACCCTCCACACTGCCCTCCAATACTAAACTGGTGATCCCTTGATGCCTCAGAACATGTCCTACCAACCAATCCCTTCTTCTAAAGCTGTGCCACAAACTTCCCTTCTCCCCAATCCTATTCAATACCTCCTCATTAGTTATGTGATCTACCCATCTAATCTTCAGCATTCTTCTGTAGCACCACATTTCGAAAGCTCTTATTCTCTTCTTGTCCAAACTATTTATCGTCCATGTTTCACTTCCATACAAATGCTTTCAGAAACGACTTCCTGACACTTAAACCTATACTCGATGTTAACAAATTTCTCTTCTTCAGAAACACTTTCCTTGCCATTGCCAGTCTATATTTTATATTCTCTCTACTTCGACCATCATCAGTTATTTTGCTCCCCAAATAGCAAAACTCCTTTACTACTTCAAGTGTGTCATTTCCTAATCTAATTCCCTCAGCATCACCCGATTTAATTTGACTACATTCCATTATCCTCGTTTTGCTTTTGTTGATGTTCATCTTATATCCTCCTTTCAAGACACTATCCATTCCGTTCAACTGCTTTTCCAAGTCCTTTGATGTCTCTGACAGAATTACAATGTCATCCGCGAACCTCATAGTTTTTATTTCTTCTACATGGATTTTAATACCTACACCAAATTTTTCTTTTGTTTCCTTCACTGCTTGCTTAACATGGAGATTGAATAACATCTGGGAGAGGCTACAACCATGTCTCACTCTCTTTCCAACCACTGCTTCCATTTCATGTCCCTCGACTCTTATAACTGCCATCTGGTTTCTGTACTAATTGTAAATAGCTTTTTGCTCCCTGTATTTTACCGCTGCCACCTTGAAAATTTGAAAGAGAGTATTCCAATCAACATTGCCAAAAGCTTTTTCTAAGTCTATAAATGCTAGAAATGTAGGTTTGCCTTTCCTTAATCTAGCTTCTAAGATCAGTCGTTGGGTCAGTATTGCCTCACGTGTTCCAACATTTCTACGGAATACAAACTGATCTTCCCCGAGGTTGGTTTCTACTAGTTTTTCCATTTGTCTGTAAAGAATTCGTGTTAGTATTTTGCAGCCGTGACTTATTAAACTGATAGTTCGGTAATTTTTACATCTGTCTACACCTGCTTTCTTTGGGATTGGAATTATTATATTCTTCTTGAAGTTTGAGGGTATTTCGCCTGTCTCATACATCTTGCTCACCAGATGGTAAAGTTTTGTCAGGACTGGCTCTCCCAAAGCTGTCAGTAGTTCTAATGGAATGTTGTCTACTCCTGGAGCTTTGTTTTGATTGAGGTCTTTCAGTGCTCTGTCAAACTCTTCACGCAGTATCATATCTCCCATTTCATCTTCATCTACATCCTCTTCCATTTCCATAATATTGTCCTCCAGTACATCGCCCTTGTATAGACCCTCTATATACTCCTTATCTACGTAACCACCTCAAATTAGATGGACTTAAGTCACCTTCGTTTTTTTTTAATTTTCTTCAACTGTGGGAAGATATAAGTATTTCCTTTTATACACTGGCTATCAACCCAAGCAGTCAATACACAACTCAGGAGCAGAGCATGCTGTTCTTTTGGCATAAGAAAACAATGTTACATATTCTGTCTTTTGAAACACATTCACATCATATAAAGGTGTTCACACATTTCTGGCATTTGAAACATCTCAATAAGTCTTAAGTGGTATTAAAAAAAGATACCAGTTTCTACATAATCTGTAAATATGGTTTACTTCCATTGATGTTTGGATTTTGTCGAGGAGGGTGGTTTCTGTGCAACCTGCATGTATATGTCAACATTTGTACCTGCAATCCACCTTCCGCCGTGTGGGTACTACACACCTAACTTTTAAGAGATTTCACAAAGCTGCCAAAATCTCTGAAGCACTATGAATATATTTTCTGACAATCTATGTGGCCTGTTACGAAATGTTGATATCTACGTAGGAGGGCTAATTCCCCCTGGATCACTGTCGAATATGCATTTTTATTGCCTACCGAATACTCATGCCACAGCGCCAATGGCATATGATACTCATAACCTACAATCACAACTCATTTTTAAAGTCACAGAACGTACTAAACAATACCAGCTCACAAACAATCGTAAATTAATTAGTGACAGGGGCACGCAATTGCATTACATGTTGCGATTAACACAAACCCTCTCCATATGTGTCCTCTTGGAAGTTTCTTCCGCAGAAGTTGCAAAGTTAGCCGCATCTTCTTTCAAATAGTATTAACATAAACAACATGCTACAATACGCACAAACATTTGACACTCAACATTGTTTTGGTGGTATCGATAGATCTCGAATGAGATTTGCTTTGCGTCACGATAATTTGTTGCCCATTCAAAAATAATTACCTTGCATAGAATTCCTCTTTCTCATATTAAGACAGAAATTCATCGCTATAACTTTATAGCAACAAATAATTTTGTTATGAGGCTGGTTGTAGAATCGTGAGAATGAGGAAGGAGAAAAAAGAGAGATGGCGCCGATTCCGAATTTTTATTCACATTTCGCTTATCGAAGGAAACCGTACTTCGTCTTCCTCCATGCAATTTCCCTGGTCCTGGTAATTCACGATTTCAGGAATCTGCAAGGCGTTTAGTTCCAAGAACTGTCCTGCGCTCAAAGTCTGTCAGTCTTGTATGCGAGAAGCTGGAGGATATGACGGATAAGTGAGACTATTTGTCTGTTTTCTTAAATAATACTGTGTATCCGCAGTAATATGCATTTGATTTCAGTACTTCGTGAATTCCTTCGTGTTATTTATATATAAATCAGGCACATTAAAATGACGATTCGTGCAACAATAGTCTTGTTTATTTGGCTTGTGTTACACTGGCTGCGGTAGTGAAAAGGACTGTTTAGTTTCATTTCACAGTCAGCGCCATATTGAAAAACCATTGCAGTTATTTGTACTATTTCTATTCACAGCTTTTTCTGTTTTAGACCAAACATCAAAGTTCGTGTTGCAAAACGTTTTGATAAAACAGTAGTATCCCTGTTTCACTCGGACACAATACGGCAATACCAGAAAATAGTGTTCCACTCTGTTTTCTATTGTGAATGCCCCCTTCTTGGAAACACCACAGCAGTGTCAGAACAACGCTCCGCCTTCTAGTGAAAATATTAGGACCACAGGCTCCTTTATGCTTGGGAGCAACAACGCTGTCTCCCGCGTATTATTATTCAGCGAAGCCTGTGAAACGTTTGTGATTACTCAGGATAAGTTTAATATGATAAGATTAAGCACACAAGGCTCGCCATATCTATTCTAAAATAATAACTATATATGTATGTTATAAGAGCAGAACAGTGATCTAGTTACTGAATCTGTTCTGTGGTAGCATCTGGAGGAGTGCCTGGAATACTATGTTTTTAACTTTCTGTGAATATCAATTTATTTTCATTGTCCTGCTTTATGTCAAACTGAAGATAAATTAGATTGAAATAACTTATACTGTACTTGTGTGAAGTGTCATTTTTTCTGAAATTGATGGCTTATTATAAATGTTTGATGGAACAAAAAGTTTGATAGTACATAATGTCGAGAGTTCACTCAACCATATCTGTAACAGAAAATACTGTTCACTCTTGTCTCCCATTAGGACAGTTCACTCTTGTCTCCCATTAGGACAGCAACTTTCCATCTTACAGTGAATGAGTCAGAGCAACAAAGTTATCCACCACGTAGCATTGTTCCCATAAACATATAATTTATTTGTCTTGCTCAAGCTCAGTTTAACACAGTAAAATTAACAGGAAATTCAGTTTTGAATCTGTAGCAGATAGCTGTTGTATTTCTCATTTATTAGTATTATCCACATGACCATATCCATCATAAAGTAATTGTTATCTTTGTGTTATAAGAGCATAGGTACTTCTCATTCATCTAAGAGGAATCTTTAGTTATTGAATCTACATAATCATAACAGTAAACGGAGTAGCTGACAAGTTCAGTTTTTAAATTTCTCTTGAATTACCTCATCTCATTCTTTATTTTTTTCAGATGTTCCACCAATGAACTGTCTATTACGGACACTCAAATATTTAGCCTCTGGTGATTTTCTTATGTCCATTGGAGACTTCATTGGTATTGGCAGGGGGACAGCCTGCAGGATCACCACTATATGACCCTGGACTACATGCAGGAGAGGCAGTTTTCTTAAATTCTGTTCTCTGAAGTAATTAAATGAAAATAAAATGAACAGCTGTATGTGGATTAATACATTTTTATTCTGAAATCATTTGTTTTAATTCTTATTTTCTGATCCTAATTTTGAGTTTACTCCACTTGCACGAGAATTATCTCATTTTGGGTCTATGGAAAGAAAACGGAATCTAGTCTAATCTCAACGAATTGAGCGGAATTTTTTCAATCATAAAGTTGCGCTTACTATTTTAGCTGTGAATTACTGTTGCAATCTACTGAAATACTAAAATTTATCAAAGATAAGAACTCAATATGGAGAAAGTCGCAAGTGATCGATTTTACCCAGATGATTCATTTTATCCTCTTTTATGGTATTACGTGCCTACTTACAATTCACCATCTACCACTCAGATACATTTGATGGACTAGTATCGCTTGCACCTGAATTGAACTGATTGTGGCATCCTTCTGTCGACAACTTTATGAAATACTTCGCATAATATTTACGTGTTTCTTTCTCTGAAAAGAAATAAGATACAAAATTATGTCTGTTGTAGTTGTTCTGTAGATCTATGTGAAGTTGTTTACGAATGGAAACTGTTGCATATTTTTTCCATACTTTATTTGGATATCTAGAAAGATCTCTTAGTGGCCAAACAACAAATATCTGATAATTAAACTAATTTCAAGTTAGATCGTTATGTTGTTACACATATAAGAACCCTTCCAATTTAGTTAAATGTTTTGCACTAATATCTTCATTGAATGAGAGTGCAGCAGTTTTTTTGTTTTCTGCTACACTCTTGATCTCATTCACAGTGTCTACCAACGTCATGTTACCCTCAAGCATATAGTATTGCGATCTGTAACTTATCACTCATGTTTGACACATTATTTATGCAAAAAATTACCAAGTAAATATGAAAAAACGTACGTGAAAATACCCATAGGAATTTTCAGTTGATGCCTATTTAACTGGACGTGAACACTATTCTGGGAGTAACTAACCAGGGAATAAAATGGCGTCGTAGAATGTGCACTCCAAGTTAATCCCTGATCAGCCTGTGCAACTTGCTATATATCGCATACCTATCAATTCAATCACAACGATTCCTTGTGCTAACAATTACTACCACAATACTACTACAGTATTGTTTGGATGCAAAGGCCAGCAAAACCATGAAAAACCAACACTGCCCAGCTGGTGTGTTCAAACTTTTGCCAATTCAACAAAGGAGCATATGGGCAACAAAGCATGTGCCATGGAGTGGGCAGTTCGTGACTGTTACCAGGTGACACCATAATTTGTGCAAAGTAGTGGAGTGCCATACTCGTTTGGATATGAGTTTGAAGTCGAATTCTGAACCTGTGGTGACAGCACCCAAAAAGGTAGAATGTGTTACAAAATATAATCCCCAGTGGGAAAAAGAAACAGTGTTTAGCGATTGGCAAAGATGTGATTGTGATCTAAAAATTAAGTTTGGAAAAAGTGAGCATGTGAGTGATAAGCATATGATTAATTGTGGTGCCCAGCAAAGACAACCTAAACCTACTGAAATGTCATCAGTTAGTGGCAAATGAAGATTACATGACACTGTTAAGGCCAGTGAAACTCGTCTTCGTAGTTTTGTTGCAGAATATGGTTTACCACCTTGGGCTATTGAATATTTACTGAAAGTCATTTAGGTAGTGTGTCCTGATTTACAAGTAGCAAAAGATATTCATTGTGTCATAACACATGTGGGTGGAATCATATCTAATGTTACGGAAGTTTTATGAAACTAACTGGCATGTTTAAGACAAATAAATTTAGCCTCACTATTGGTGACTCAACAGATGCATGGTTCATAAAACATTTGTGTTTGCCAGTATATGTTCTGACTGAAGGAAATGAAACGACTGATGCCTTTCTTGGACTGATTCCACGTACTGATGCCACTACTCACACATTAAGTGAGGAGACTGTGAAGTTCTTCTATGATACTAACATTCCTTACAAAGAGAATATTATTGATTTTGCAGCAGATGGAGCAAATGCTATGTTAGGGGTCCATCATTCCTTATCCACTTTGTTTGAGCAAGATATTTCAGAGCTGTTCGTGATGAAATGCATTTGCCATTATTTGCGCTATGTACTTCCTATACTTGCTTAAACCCTTCCTAAATGCATAGAAGACTTAGTGAGGGATATGTATAATTATTTCCAGCGTAGACCTAAATATATTGGTTAGCTAAAAGAGTTTCAGAACTTAGTAAAAGTGAAACAGCACAAATTACTTCATCCCAGTCAGACATGCAGTCTCTCTTTACATAAGGTTCCATCTAGGCTTCTTTAGCAGGATTATTCTCTGAAACTGTTTTTCATTGATGTTGTGGCTAATGACAGATTTCTGACAGGCGACACAAGTCTGCAGAAATGAAATGATGATACTACAATACACTTTCTTAATTTTTTGGTTTTTGTGTTCAGTACAGTTAATCTTAAGATGCAATCAGAGTCTCTTCAAATCCACACCATGTATCAGGATGTTGAGGCAACATTGAAAATGATGTTAGAATGTTACAGGAAGGAAAATTATCTAGAATCAACCCCACAAAAAAAGTCCAGTTTCAAAATCCTACTCATTTTAAAACTCTTGATGAACTGTATTTAGGACAAAGGTTTTGGTGAACATTGATGAAAGTACAGATCTGACTTGTGACCAACTGAAAAACTTTGAAGTTTGATGATTAGAGTTTTTGACTGAGAGTGCTCAACATATGTTCAAATGGTTTCCTTTCACTGATAATTTTCTAAAAGATTTGGGTCCACTTTACCCAAGTTTAGTTAAAAATGACATTCAAGAAATTGGCATTGCATGGAGGGTTCTGAGAAATACAGGTAGGACAGAAGAGTACAGATCCAGCTGAATTCTGAAATGCCATCCATAAGCTTGATGAACTGTATTTAGGACAAAGATTTCGGTGAAAATTGTTAAATTACTGATCTGACTGAAGAACTTTGAAGTTTGATGCTTAGACTTTTTCAGTGAGAGCGCTCAACATATGTTCAAATGGTTTCCTCTCAGTGGTAATGTTCTAAAAGATTTGGGTCCACTTTACCCAATTTGCATTAGAGACAATAGAATTGCGACTCTTGCTAGTCTTTCATCAAAGTTTCCAAGTTTAGTTAAAAATGACATTCAGGAAATTGGCACTGAATTCTGAAATGCTGTCCATAAACTGAAATGGGGAGATGGGATACCTATGTTCCCCAAGTTATCTGCCATGGTGATGTCACTGTTGTGCCTATCCTATTCATAAGCTGGTATTGAAAGGATATTTTTGGCAATATACAGACTGAAGACCAAATTAAGAAAGATACTGAGCACTAGACCGAGAACAGGACTCTTACATTCCAAAAGGAATACGAGATTTGTGTCCTGTAATGACTTTCCATTTGGCATAGAATTTCTTTGTCTGATGATTCATAACATTAACAAGGATGGTGGGGAGGAAGAAGGAGAAGTCTAGAATGGTGGATGAAAATAATAGAACTCTCCCAACGTTACTGTCTGTTATATTGACCCGTAACTGGCATGGTGGGGTCATGTGGACTGGAAATTTGTATTTTGTTCAGTTTTAATGTTTATATCATTGTCGCGCTGCGGGTCTCACAAGGAAACGATCCAATCTGACATGTCGAAACCCATCCTGAAATTTTTTGTGCAGGAAGAGTACAACAAAAGGAATGCACTGTAAAATTTTTAGCTGCTAAGATGCACTACAAGTTTTTTTTATAAAGTTGTTTAATTTACTCATTTTTGCATCACAAGGAACTGCTCGTAACAGTGTCTAGTACACACAGCCCTTTTTGTCTACTACGCGAGTCAGCCATGACAAGAGTGTGAGACCCAAGTGTCTAGGATGACATGTGAATTTTTAGCACCCAAACCATTCAAAAATGACATGTATCATTGAAGTTTTGAATGACACGAAGTTCATATCAACAGCAACACTGTTGCAGATATAATTCTTACAAAGGTGACTAGCAGAGGAAAATAAAGGCAGTGTTTGATGGTACATTACAGATGACTTCCATGAATTGGGACTTTAATTTGTTGAAATGAAATACTTCTCACATGTACATTATTTCATACAATTCTTGTAGTACAGTTATTATCCTAGATATTATACATTTTATGATGGTATACCAAGTTTTATTTCAGTTGGAGCAAACTGACCCTACGATAGTGATATTTTTCTAACAAAGTATTTTCTTCTATCCTAGACTGAATTGCGTTACCTGATCATAATGAAATAAAAGTATCTGACCCTAAACTCGATGAATGTGTATAGTCAATGCTTGATGAAGTAGAGAGTGAGTTCAGCTTCAACCTCTACCCAGACCCTGATCTAAATTATAGAAGCAAACATTGTCAGTGATTCAGAGTTAAGTAAGGAAGAGAAAAATGAAAATGAGGTGGAAAAAGACGAGGTGTTAGAAGCAACGAGGTCAAAAGACAGGAATACAAAAGTTTGATGTTTTATTTGTAGCACACCAGTACACATCGACTGTTGAAAAAAATGTTTGTAGGAACTATGTATAAAACTCTACTTGGTTATGTTTACTTTGTGGTTGAAGACGTTTACAATTTATATTATTGCATTGCTAAGGATACTATCGTTATAGTTCATTTCGGACATAACAATTTTGTGATAGTAAAAAATGTACCAATTTCTTGTGCATATTTAGAATTTTTGTTACTTTAGAGTGTTTATTTAAGAAGAAAATGTTACAGTTCAGTCTAAGTCACGTTTTTAAAGTATTTCCACCATAAAATAGTAATAACTAGGGCCTACTAAGATTAAATTAATTAGGTGATTGTTATTGTTTGTATTAACGACATAATTCGGTGAACAGTCAGTTGTAATCAAGTGTTGAAGTAGTCCTGTCTGTTCTATTACCGATAGTACAGAGAATATGGCCACAATCATCTCAGGATGCCTCCATGTTACCAATGGAGACAAATTTCAGTTGGAAACATTGTTTCGTGCAGTGTTTGACATCTGTTTCTGGCTTGTTTCTTGTCTCATGTCTCTGTTTCTGTCCACACTGACAGCAAGCTCTTCTCATCGTTTTCACGGTGTCTGCAACGCTATTTGTTGTATTGTTTGCTACATCATGTGTAGAGATGAGGAATCTGCCATACATATTATGACTGTAATATGTCCTGCTGCATTATTAAAATACTCGAAGGGTCATGCAAGCAAAATGAAAGGTGCAGTTTTTTTTAATTTATTTATCGTGATTAATGCCAAAAAGGTTGAATTTATCAAATAATTTCATAATTTCTTTTAAAACTACGATAATATTTTGAAGAAGAAGAGTTTATATACCTGGTAATGGTTGATAACATTGGATTAGTTGTGTGAAATGAATTTGCTACTTTGCATACAGTCAGCACCATTGGTATCATCCAAAACTCAAATAACAACCAAAACATCTTGGTGACTAGTAAATAGAGAAATAAGTAACTCTGGGAAACATACAACAGAATATTATTTGCTGATAAATGGAACAATAGAAATTGATCAGAATAAGGTAGCATACCTATTTAACGATTACTTTGCTTTGTTGGCTCCAGCATAAATAATCAGCTTCAAAATCACAAATATAAATCCAGAGAAACACCAGTGTCAGTAAGTTAAGAAGAAATAATTAAAATAGTGAGTAGCTTGAAGGGATCTCATGCAGCAGTATATGAGGGCATTAGTCTGAACACTCTTCAGAAATGTTTCTATAAAGTTGCCTCGCCTTTATCAGCAATTATCAGTTTTCATATGGAAGATGGTCTACTTCCAGATGACTTGAAAATTGCTCGAGTTGTGCCCATTTATAAAAAAAGAACAGAAATCTAGTAGAAAACTTTCGACCTATATCTATTCTTCCAATAATATACAAAATCTTTGAGAAAGTAATACACATAAGAATCTGGAACTTCCTGGTAAGGAAAAAAGTGATTTCTAAGGAGCAGTATGGGTTTGTCAAGAGGTTATCTAGCATTGCATTAGCATCCAACTTAATCGACGACATCATTGAAGCAATGGACAATAAAGAACATGTATGTAGCATCTCTCTATACTTACAAAAACCATTTGTCTACGTTGATATGATCATACTGCTGGACAATCTGCGGAACTATGGCATTTGAGGCACAGCCAATTATCTGGTTAGATCCTACTTGACAAATAGGAAGCAGTTTGTGTGTATTATCACTACTGAGGGAGCATATAAATCAAACACCACTAACATAAATTTTAGTATTCCACAGGGGTCAATATTATTATTTTTTGTGTTAATGATATTCAGTCTATAACAAACCCCACTACAGATATATTATATGCAGATGATACAACACTAATTTGGCATAAACCCAGATATTCACAAAATGAAATGGAATCCAGTAATACTGAAGGCATAATTCAGAAGTATTTTAATGAAAACAAACTAAAATTAATTACAAATAAAGCAGTCTATATTGAATTTTATCTTGGGAGGGATAAAAGTCATGAAAATCAAATTTTAATGGGTTGTGAATACCTTAAAAAAATACTCTACCATGTTTCTTTGCCTGACACTTAATGTAGAGTTAAATTGGTCTAATCATGTAAATGATATTTGCAAAAAGCCATCTACTGCCATATGTGGTATAAGTAAACTGACACCTTTTGTAACAATGTCACTCTGAAACAAATATACGAGTATTTTGGACTATTTGATTCCATCTATGCTACTGGATAGAGGTATGGGGACCCAGCATTAAAGGTAATATGAAAAGTGTACTTATCCCACAGAAGAAGACAGAATTTTGTTTAAAGACTTTAAAGTACTAACTGTTCCTAACCTGTATGTACTTAAGATATCATTATGGCAGTAAACGGTAACAAAGCACTTACTAAAGACCTACATGACCACAATTCTAGAGGTGGAGAGAGACCCCACAATATCTCTCATGGTTACACTTTATGATGTCTTCACTATCTAGGCATGAAACTACTGTATTGCGTCCCCCTAATATCTCCAAATTTTCCATTGCAGAACCAAAAAAGAAACTAAATTTATGGATCCTAAACAGTCCTGTGTATTCAATAGATGAGTTTCTAGTTATAGGACACTTGTATGATGGAAGACGATTACTCTAAAATCTCAAATCTTAGACTGTGTCACAAACTGATGATTTATTAATCTATGTATTGCAATAGCAAATTGTTTTTATGTGTAGCCCATATATGTAACATTGTTCTCTCAACTAAATTTAGAAAAAATTGTGTAGATAATAATACTAGGCAATAATATGTACCTCTAGTAATTAAGGCTCTGACTTATCCACAAGACTGGAACAAAATAAAATTTTTTGTAATCAGTTGATGTTGGTAAAAAAATAATAAATAGAGAAGTAAATAAGAAATATGCAGCACTGAACTGCTTATTGGCCAATTACATAATTTTACAATGAAATGGTATTGCTTCAAAAGAAGACTGGAAACTTTAATTTGACTACACAGCAGTATCTGATTTATTTTTAAAATATGTATATCACATATAAATTACCAAAATATATGTAATATTACAGGTGAATGCATACCAAATATATGATTTTCCACAAGTTGAAACAAAAACATTGTAAGCCAAAAACTTAATAAAAGGTCTGTAAATACGAAATAATCATAATGCTGTTGGAGAGATTAGCATTGCATACATATGACAAGTTCAAGCAGAGTAACAGGCATTGCAAAAGTAAAGTAAATAGGAAACAGACATTAGATATTTAGTCTGTCAGTAACTTACGTTTTAAAGACAGCACTTGTAAAAAATACACGGAAACAATCCAAAAATGGTTACATGTGTAGTATGCGAAACGACATTTTACTTTCTATGTCGAAAGGTGGACCCTCTACATCTACATCTACATTGATACTCCGCAAGCCACCCAACGGTGTGTGGCGGAGGGCACTTTACGTGCCACTGTCATTACCTCCCTTTCCTGTTCCAGTCGCGTATGGTTCGCGGGAAGAACGACTGTCTGAAACCCTCCGTGCGCGCTCTAATCTCTCTAATTTTACATTCGTGATCTCCTCGGGAAGTATAAGTAGGGGGAAGCAATATATTCGATACCTCATCCAGAAACGCACCCTCTCGAAACCTGGCGAGCAAGCTACACCGCGATGCAGAGCGCCTCTCTTGCAGAGTCTGCCACTTGAGTTTATTAAACATCTCCGTAACGCTATCACGGTTACCAAATAACCCAGTGACGAAACGCGCCGCTCTTCTTTGGATCTTCTCTATCTCCTCCGTCAACCCGACCTGGTACGGATCCCACACTGATGAGCAATACTCAAGTATAGGTCGAACGAGTGTTTTGTAAGCCACCTCCTTTGTTGATGGACTACATTTTCTAAGCACTCTCCCAATGAATCTCAACCTGGTACCCGCCTTACCAACAATTAGTTTTATATGATCATTCCACTTCAAATCGTTCCGTACGCATACTCCCAGATATTTTACAGAAGTAACTGCTACCAGTGTTTGTTCCGCTATCATATAATCATACAATAAAGGATCCTTCTTTCTATGTATTCGCAATACATTACATTTGTCTATGTTAAGGGTCAGTTGCCACTCCCTGCACCAAGTGCCTATCCGCTGCAGATCTTCCTGTATTTCGCTACAATTTTCTAATGCAGCAACTTCTCTGTATACTACAGCATCATCTGCGAAAAGCCGCATGGAACTTCCGACACTATCTACTAAGTCATTTATATATATTGTGAAAAGCAATGGTCCCATAACACTCCCCTGTGGCACGCCAGAGGTTACTTTAACGTCTGTAGACGTCTCTCCATTGATAACAACATGCTGTGTTCTGTTTGCTAAAAGCTCTTCAATCCAGCCACACAGCTGGTCTGATATTCCGTAGGCTCTTACTTTGTTTATCAGGCGACAGTGCGGAACTGTATCGAACGCCTTCCGGAAGTCAAGAAAAATAGCATCTACCTGGGAGCCTGTATCTAATATTTTCTGGGTCTCATGAACAAATAAGGCGAGTTGGGTCTCACACGATCGCTGTTTCCGGAATCCATGTTGATTCCTACATAGTAGATTCTGGGTTTCCAGAAATGACATGATACGCGAGCAAAAAACATGTTCTAAAATTCTACAAGAGATCGACGTAAGAGATATAGGTCTATAGTTTTGCGCATCTGCTCGACGACCCTTCTTGAAGACTGGGACTATCTGTGTTCTTTTCCAACCATTTGGAACCCTCCGTTCCTCTAGAGACTTGCGGTACACGGCTGTTAGAAGGGGGGCTAGTTCTTTCGCGTACTCTGTGTAGAATCGAATTGGTATCCCGTCAGGTCCAGTGGACTTTCCTCTATTGAGTGATTCCAGTTGCTTTTCTATTCCTTGGACACTTATTTCGATGTCAGCCATTTTTTCGTTTGTGCGAGGATTTAGAGAAGGAACTGCAGTGCGGTCTTCCTCTGTGAAACAGCTTTGGAAAAAGGTGTTTAGTATTTCAGCTTTACGCGAGTCATCCTCTGTTTCAATGCCATCATCATCCCGTAGTGTCTGGATATGCTGTTTCGAGCCACTTACTGATTTAACGTAAGACCAGAACTTCCTAGGATTTTCTGTCAAGTCGGTACATAGAATTTTACTTTCGAATTCAATGAACGCTTCACGCATAGCCCTCCTTACGCTAACTTTGACATCGTTTAGCTTCTGTTTGTCTGAGAGGTTTTGGCTGCGTTTAAACTTGGAGTGGAGCTCTCTTTGCTTTCGCAGTAGTTTCCTAACTTTGTTGTTGTACCACGGTGGGTTTTTCCCGTCCCTCACAGTTTTACTCGGCACGTACCTGTCTAAAACGCATTTTACGATTGCCTTGAACTTTTTCCATAAACACTCAACATTGTCAGTGTCGGAACAGAAATTTTCGTTTTGATCTGTTAGGTAGTCTGAAATCTGCCTTCTATTACTCTTGCTAAACAGATAAACCTTCCTCCCTTTTTTTATATTCCTATTAACTTCCATATTCAGGGATGCTGCAACGGCCTTATGATCACTGATTCCCTGCTCTGTACATACAGATTCGAAAAGTTCGGGTCTGTTTGTTATCAGTAGGTCCAATATGTTATCTCCACGAGTCGGTTCTCTGTTTAATTGCTCGAGGTAATTTTCGGATAGTGCACTCAGTATAATGTCACTCGATGCTCTGTCCCTACCACCCGTCCTAAACATCTGAGTGTCCCAGTCTATATCTGGTAAATTGAAATCTCCACCTAAGACTATAACATGCTGAGAAAATTTATGTGAAATGTATTCCAAATTTTCTCTCAGTTGTTCTGCCACTAATGCTGCTGAGTCGGGAGGTCGGTAAAAGGAGCCAATTATTAACCTAGTTCGGTTGTTTAGTGTAACCTCCACCCATAATAATTCACAGGAACTATCCACTTCTACTTCACTACAGGATAAACTACTACTAACAGCGATGAACACTCCACCACCGGTTGCATGCAATCTATCCTTTCTAAACACCGTCTGTACCTTTGTAAAAATTTCGGCAGAATTTATCTCTGGCTTAAGCCAGCTTTCTGTACCTATAACGATTTCAGCTTCGGTGCTTTCTATCAGCGCTTGAAGTTCCGGTACTTTACCAACGCAGCTTCGACAGTTGACAATTAGAATACTGATTGCTGCTTGTTCCCCGCATGTCCTGACTTTGCCCCGCACCCGTTGAGGCTGTTGCCCTTTCTGTACTTGCCCAAGGCCATCTAACCTAAAAAACCGCCCAGCCCACGCCACACAACCCCTGCTACCCGTGTAGCCGCTTGTTGCGTGTAGTGGACTCCTGACCTATCCAGCGGAACCCGAAACCCCACCACCCTATGGCGCAAGTCGAGGAATCTGCAGCCCACACGGTCGCAGAACCGTCTCAGCCTCTGATTCAGACCCTCCACTCGGCTCTGTACCAAAGGTCCGCAGTCAGTCCTGTCGACGATGCTGCAGATGGTGAGCTCTGCTTTCATCCCGCTAGCGAGACTGGCAGTCTTCACCAAATCAGATAGCCGCCGGAAGCCAGAGAGGATTTCCTCCGATCCATAGCGACACACATCATTGGTGCCGACATGAGCGACCACCTGCAGATGGGTGCACCCTGTACCCTTCATGGCATCCGGAAGGACCCTTTCCACATCTGGAATGACTCCCCCCGGTATGCACACGGAGTGCACATTGGTTTTCTTCCCCTCTCTTGCTGCCATTTCTCTAAGGGGCCCCATTACGCGCCTGACGTTGGAGCTCCCAACTACCAGTAAGCCCACCCTCTGTGACTGCCCGGATCTTGCAGACTGAGGGGCAACCTCTGGAACAGGACAAGCAGCCATGTCAGGCCGATGATCAGTATCAGCCTGAGACAGAGCCTGAAACCGGTTCGTCAGACAAACTGGAGAGGCTTTCCGTTCAGCCCTCCGGAATGCCTTTCGCCCCCTGCCACACCTTGAAACGACCTCCCACTCTACCACAGGTGAGGGATCAGCCTCAATGCGGGCAGTATCCCGGGCAACCACAGTCGTAGTCCGATCAGGGGATGCGTGGGACGAGCTGGCCGTCCCCGACAAACCCCCATCCCGACCCCCACAGTGATGCCCATTGGCAACAGCCTCAAGCTGTGTGACCGAAGCCAACACTGTCTGAAGCTGGGAGCGAAGGGATGCCAACTCAGCCTGCATCCGAACACAGCAGTTGCAGTCCCTATCCATGCTAAGAACTGTTTTGCTAAGAACGTCTGAACTAATCTACAGAGAGCGCAAACAAATCGACAAAATTTAAACGGTTATTAAAATACAAGATTGCCTAGTAAATGCAGTAATGCTGCTACTTGTGCACTGCTGACACTGCTCGGCGGCGGAAGGAGACTAAGCGAAATTACACTATTCAGGTACTAAAACACGATGCTACACTCTCAAATACTATAATACGCCCGAAATTTATGAATTAAACAATGCAAGAACCAAAAACACGCAAAGAAATTAAGAATTAAACTATGTAACAAATGAGTGAGCTAGGAGTAAACGACTTGCTGCTCAGCTGCTTATCCAACGGCGGCAGGGAGCACACTGACTGCGACCAACCGACACTGGCCGTTCAAAACAAAACAGTAGACAAAAGACTACGCGAATTTACACTATTCAGGTACTAAAAACGCGATGCTACAACTCTCAAATACTATAATACGCTCGAAATTTATGAATTAAACAATGCAAGTACCAAAAACACGCAAAGAAATTAAGAATTAAACTATGTAACAAATGAGTGAGCTAGGAGTATACGACTTGCTGCTGCAGCTGCTTATCCAACGGCGGCAGGGAGCACACTGATAGAATAGAAATGCTACACCTCTAGAAATGGATTAGGCAGAAATATTTCATTAATAAATAGGTATTAAGTGATCAATAACATTACACTAATTGTATGGAATGTATCAAATGCAGTGATATAGATGTGGATGTGATCTCAGGGGCTGCAGAGAGTAGTCAAAGCCATACACTTTATTTAAGTGAAAACCAGTGAAATGACTGAACATTTGTTGTTGTTGTAGTCATCAGTCCATAGACTGTTGTATATACAAGGTTACTGGAGCATTTAAATTTACATAATTTGCTGTCAAATGTGCAGTTTGGTTTTAGAAATGGCTTAACAACTGAAAATGCTATATTCTCTTTTCTCTGTGAGGTTTTGGATGGATTAAATAAAAGGTTGAGAACGCTAGGTGTTTTCTTTGATTAAACGAAGGCTTTTGACTGTGTTGACCACAAAATATTACTACAGAAGTTGGACCATTATGGAGTAAGGGGAGTAGCTTACAATTGGTTCGCCTCTTACTTTAAGAACAGAAAGCAGAAGGTAATTCTCCGCAATATTGAGAGTCGTAGTGATGTTCAGTCCCAATGGGGCACTGTTAAGTGGGGCGTTCCCCAAGGGTCGGTGCTGGGGCCACTGCTGTTTCTTATTTATATAAATGATATGCCTTCTAGTATTACAGGTGATTCAAAAATATTTCTGTTTGCTGATGACACCAGCTTGGTAGTGAAGGATCTTGTGTGTAATATTGAAACAGTATCAAATAATGTAGTTCATGAAATAAGTTCGTGGCTTGTGGAAAATAATTTGATGCTAAATCACAGTAAGACTCAGTTTTTACAGTTTCTACTCACAATTCAACAAGAACCGATATTTTGATCAGACAGAATGGGCATATTATAAGCGAGACAGATCAGTTCAAGTTCGTAGGTGTTTGGATAGATTGTAAGCTGTTGTGGAAAGCCCATGTTCAGGATCTTGTTCAGAAAGTAAATGCTGCTTTATTCACCATTAGAACAGTATCTGAAATTAGTGACAGTTCAACACGAGAAGTTGTCTACTTCGCATATTTTCATACGCTTATGTCATATGGTATTATTTTTTGAGGTAATTCTTCTGATTCAAAAAGGATATTTTTGGCTCAAAAACGGGCTGTTCGAGCTATGTGTGGTGTAAGTTCGAGAACCTCTTGTCAACCCCTATTCAATAGACGGAATTCTGACATTGCCCTCACAGTATATATTTTCTTTAATGTCGTTTGTTGTTAGCAATATTAGCTTATTCCCAAGAGTTAGCAGCTTTCACTCAGTGAATACTAGGCAGAAATCAAATCTGCATGTGGAATGAACTTCCTTGGCTCTTGTGCAGAAAGGAGTGCAGTATTCTGCTGCATCCATTTTCAATAAGCTGCCACAAGAACTCAAAAATCTTAGCAGTAGCTCAAACACTTTTAAGTCTAAACTGAAGAGTTTTCTCATGGCTCACTCTTTCTATTCTGTCGAGGAGCTCCTGGAAGAGCTGAAATTTAAGCAAATTCCAGTGTTACATTGTTGATTTTCTTTACTGAAACTTACGAATTGTCGCCTGAATAGTTTCTTATATTTCATTTTATGTTTCCACCATCATGTTATAATTTCATGTATTGACTCGTTCCATGACCATGGACACTTCTCCTTAATGTGGTCCCATGGAACAATAAATAAATACATAAATAAATACTGGTTTGATGCAGCTGTCCATGCTACTCTATTCTGTGCAAGCTTCTCATCTCCCACTATCTACTGCAGCCTACATCCTTCTGAATCTGTTTAGTGCATTCATCTTTTGGTCTCCCTCTATGATTTTTACCCCCATGCTGCCCTCTAGTACTAGTGATCCTTTGATGCCTCAGAATACGCCCTACCAACCGATACCTTCTTCTAGTCAAGTTGTGCCACAAATTTCCCTTCCCTCCAATTCTACTCAGTACCTCCTCATCAGTTATGTGATCTCCCAATCTAATCTTCAGCTTTCTTCTGTAGCACCACATTTCGAAAGCTTCTATTCTCTTGTTGTCTAAACTATTTATCGTCCACGTTTAACTTCCATACGTGGCTACACTCCATACAAATACTTTCAGAAAAGACTTCCTGACACTTAAATCTGTACTCGATGTTAATAAATTTCTCTTCTTCAGAAACGCTTTCCTTGTCATTGCCAGTCTATATTTTATATTCTCTCTACTTCGACCATCATCAGTTATTTTGCTCCCCAAAGAGCAAAACTCCTTTACTACTTTAAGCGTCTCATTTCCTAATATAATTCCCGCAGCATCACCCGATTTAATTCGACTACATTCCATTATCCTCGTTTTGCTTTTGTTGATGTTCATCTTATATCCTCCTTTTAAGACACTGTCCATTCCGTTCAGCTGCACTTCCAGGTCCTTTGCTGTCTCTGACAGAATTACAATGTCATCGGCGAACCTTAAAGTTTTTATTTCTTCTACATGGATTTTAATACCTACACCAAATTTTTCTTTTGTTTCCTTTACTGCTTGCTCAATCTAGAAATTGAATAACATCGGGGATAGGCTACAACCCTGTCTCACTCCATTCCCAACCACTGCTTCCCTTTCATTCCCTCGACTCTTATAACTGCCATCTGGTTTCTGTACAAATTGTGAATAGCCATTCACTCACTGTATTTTACCCCTGCCAACTTCAGAATTTGAAAGAGAGTATTCAGGTGAACATCGTCAAAAACTTTCTCTAAGTCTAAAAATGCTAGAAACGTATGTTTCTCTTTCTTTAATCTATTTTCTAAGATAAGTCATAGGGTCAGTATTGCCTCGTGTGTTCCAACATTTCTACGGAATACAAACTGATCTCCCCCAAGGTCCGTTTGTACCAGTTTTTCCATTCATCTGTAAAGAATTCGTGTCAGTATTTTGTAGCCATGGCTTATCAAACTGATACTTCGGTAATTTCACATCTGTCAACACCTGCTTTCTTTGGGATTGAAAATTATTATATTCTTCTTGAAGTCTGAGGGTATTTCGCCTGTCTCATACATCTTGCTCACTAGATGGCAGAGTTTTGTTAGGCATGGCTCTCCCAAGGCTGTCAGTAGCTCTAATGAAATGTTGTCTACTCCCAGGGCCTTGTTTTGACTGAGGTCTTTCAGTGCTCTGTCAAACTCTTCACACAGTATCACATCTCCTATTTCATCTACATCTACATTCTCTTCCATTTCTATAATATTGGCCTCAAGAACAATAGACGCTCTGTATACTCTTTCCACCTTTCTGCTTTCCCTGCTTTGCTTAGAGCTGGGTTTCCATCTGAGCTCTTGATATTCATGCAAGTGGTTCTCTTTTCTCCAAAAGTGTAATGTTCCTGTCGGCAGTATCTATCTTAGCCCTAATGATATACCCCTCTACATCCTTACATTTGTTCTCTAGCCATCCCTGTTTAACCATTTTGCACTTCCTGTCGACGTTTGTATTCCTTTTTGCCTGCTTCATTTACTGCATTTTTATATTTTCTCCATTCATCAATTAAATTCAATATCTCTTCTGTTACTCAAGGATTTCTATCAGCCATCGTCCTTTTACCTACTTGACCCTCTGCTACTTTCACTATTTCATCTATCAAAGTTACCCATTCTTTTTCTACTGTATTTCTTTCCCCCATACTTGTCAATCGTTCCCTAAAGCTCTCCCTGAAGCTCTCTACAACCTCTAGTTCTTTTAGTTCATCCAGGTCCCACATCCTCAAATTCCCACCTTTTTGCAGTTTCTTCAGTTTTGATCTACAGTTCATAACCAATAGATTGTGGTCAGAGTCCACATCTGCCCCTGGAAATGTCTTACAAACACAATCTTGTTCCTGAATCTGTGTCGTACCAATATATAATCTATCTGAGACCTTCCAGTATCTCCAGGCTTCGTCCATGTATCAACCTTCCTTTATGATTCTTGAAACAATTGTTATCTATGATTAAGTTATGCTCTGTGCAAAATTCTACCAGGCAGTTTCCTCTTTCATTCCTTACTCCCATTCCATATTCACCTACTACGTTTCCTTCTCTTCCTTTTCCTGCTATCGAGTTCCAGACACCCATGACTATTAAATTTTCGTCTTCCTTCACTATCTGAGTAATTTCTTTTATCTCATCATAAATTTCATCAATCTCTTCGTCATCTGCGGAGCTAGTTGGCATATAAACTTGTACTACTGTGATAGGTGTGGACTTCGTATCTATCTCGGTCACAATAATGCATTCACTATGCTGTTTGTAGTAGGTTACCCACAGTCCTATTACGCCTATTTGATTTTGTATTTATAACCCTGTATTCACCTGACCAGAAGTCTTGTTCCTCCTGCCACTGAATTTCACTAATTCCCACTATACCTAACTTTAACGTATACATTCCCCTTTTTAAATTTTCTAACCTACCTGCTCAATTAAGGGACCTGACATTCCACACTCTGATCTGTAGAACGCCTGTTTTATTTCTCCTGATAACAACGTCCTCCTGAGTAGTCCCTGCCCAGAGATCTGAATGGGGGACTATTTTACCTCTGGAATATTTTACCCAAGAGCAAGCCATCATCATTTTACCATACAGTAAAGCTGCATGCCCCTGGGAAGAAATTATGGATGTAGTTTCCCCTTGCTTTCAGCCATTCGCAGTACCAGCACAGCAAGGCCGTTTTGGTTAGTGTTATAAGGCCAGATCAGTCAATCATCCAGACTGATGCCCCTGCAACTATTGAAAAGCTGCTGCCCCTCTTCAGGAAGCACACGTTGTCTGGCCTCTCAACAGATACCCCTCCATTGTGGTTGCACCTACAGCATGGCTGACTAAAAATTATGGAAGACAAAAGGTTTACACTTATATTTATCTCAAGTTACTGCACTAGAAGGAGTTGCCAAACAGGATGTTGAAACACGTATGTAACGTAGCAGTGATGGTGAGGCACGTTAAAATCTTTGACCAGAGAGCCTATAATCGTGGTTAGTCTGCGCTTGACCGCGCGAGTGTTGCAAGCAGTTTGCTAGTAGTCGTCATGTAGAGCAGTACGCAAGTTGCAGTAGGCCAGTGCACTCTGTCAGTAGTAGCAGCCCAGTGCGGTTGTGTGATGTAGTCTGTCGGCAACACTGGTCAAGATGGTGAATGAGGTATATTGTTAATTAAGGTAATCATCAGATAATGTAAAGTTTATTGTAGTTAATTTCCAACAAGTGCCCCAATAATAATTTTGATTTCAAAAGCAATTTTACAAAAAAATTTATTTAATTGAAATAACGATTTCGTTCCACTTCCCTTAAAGAAAAATTTCAGTTAAATTACAAAAAAAAAAAAAGAATATTATTATTTGCAATGCAGTTCCTCCAAGCCATGCGCAAGAATAAGAGCAGAAATTTGACTAGCAGTTACAATGAGGTAAGAATTTAATTCTGATTTTTGCACAGGGCCAAAGACCGATGTTTCGGTTTAATTGAATTATTATTATCACTGATATTTTCTTATCACTGAATGGACTTTAATTTTTTTGTGAAGAACTTATATTTCAGTCAGATTGCGACTCTCATTTTTTTTTTTTTTTGTTGTCATTAAATTTAATTGCTAGGGAGGTTACGTTTGGCTCCCATTCATTTATTATTTCTGTCTTTAAAATTTCAGTGGAGAGGTTACACTTAGCGCAATGTCCATTACCATTCATAAATAATATTGTCCTATATTATAAATTTTTGTGGGGAGGTTACAATGTTCTTTCATTAAGTCTTAAACTCCATTGTCTGCATGTTGTTGAACACATGTGTGCTCACTTGTGTATCAGCAGCATTTTTCGATCTATCTAGAAAAATGTCTGTGGCAGTGATCCACTATTTATATCACGGTGGACAGTACTTGTTTAGTTAGAACAACTCTTTAGAACTCCACTTGAAATTCCATCAGCATCATAGGAGCTTTTACTTCTGAGAAGTTTCATTATTCTATTAATTTTACTGAAGGATTTTCGTGCTATTCCAAGCAGGTTTTGTGGAAGAACATATTTAATATATTCTCCTGCTTCTTCTACTGAAACTTTCAACCTGATCTTTGTTCTAACACTTAGAAAGTGATTGTTAAAAATACAGCCTGTATGATCAGTCTCAACATTGTTATTTGGTGTAACTATGATAGCATCTTGGACAAAATCTGTTTACAATATCCCATATAGTTTTATTCTTATTATCTGAATTATTAATTTCTCCTGTTATATGCATATTTTTGGACATTTTAGTGGCTTTCCTTAAAATATTACAGCATTTCTTGTACAATGCATATAGCATTGGATCCTGATTTTCTCTGACCTCTATATAAATGTACCTTTTCCTCTGAAATGATATTTTAACCCCTTTAGTAATTCAAGGGTTGCTTGTCATTTTTTTTAACTAGACTTCTTGGATAACTTCTTAGGAAAGTAGTTTCAAATTTTGATACAAATTTACTATTGAATGTAATTAATTTCTCATTAGCATTTCTTTTCATCTATATCTCATACAGACCATCTCTTTTAATTTATTCTTAAAACATTGTATTCTAAAATTTCTACTCTTTGTATTTACTGTTTGAGAACTTATTTTTATAGCTTATGGAGTGAATGAGAAGTACTGAACTGTATTACCGTGTCCTGTCAAAATTGAAGGATAATCCATTTACCTTAAAAATCAGGTGGTTTTTAAGGTAATGGATTATCCTTAAATTTTAACAAGACTGGCTATATACAGTTCAGTACTTCTCATTCATTTCACAAGCTTTAAAAATAGGTCTCAAACAGTTTCAAGAACACTACCTAATAAAAAAAATTAAGCACGCAGATGGGGAGGTGGGAATGAAACGAAATAGTGTGTGTTGTGTTATTTCAGTGATTACAGATTTGATTCAGATTTACTATGAATTTGTCAGTATGAGTCTATTTATCAGCATAACATTGCACCACATCAGGCCTGAATACAAATATTGAGTTGGTTGGAAATGGTGTCATAAAGCCACTGTATTCTCTCTTGAGAGGTGCCACACAGCTGTTGTACCTGGTCCTTTATACCCCTGACACTGACATCAGGAAAGAATTGAAGTCTAAGTGGGTTCCACATACTTTATCAGGGACAGATCTGGGGTCTTGCTGGCCATCACAGTACCTCAATATTATGCAGACAGTTCATAGCGACACATGCCATATGTGTACCAGCATTGTCCTATTGGAAAATGGGATCACAGTACTATGGCATGAGAGGTAACAAATGAGACTGCAGGATGTTTGTGGCATACTGTCTATAAAAATTGACACATAAAAACTGGTTCTGAGCAGTGTAAAAATGATTGAAACTAAGGCATAAATTCAAAGAGATTTAGGTTTTCTCTCAGAATTATGTGAAGTACAAGAAAAAATGCAATAAGAAGTATCTTTTGAGAACCATATAGAAGCTAGTTCATTAGGTAGATTATTGTCTCAAAGTTCAGGAAATTGTTAATTTTTGGCATTTAAGTTACAGTATCAAAAAGTTAATAAATGCTGAAAAACTACTAGAAACGGAGCACATAACGCAATCCCACAATTATAAACCATCACTTGAATCACAAAATGCATTTTGAATCTAATGGTATCATATCAGTATTTACTTCAAAACTAGTTGCTGTATTATAATCCCACAGCACAATATTTTGCTATGCAGATTTCTTAGAACTCTGTAGCTTATCATAAACTGATGAATATATTAAAATGTTATAACATTAAAACTATAAACAACATGTCTATAAAAATAACAGCTACTAACTCCTCTTCAAACAGTGGCCCAATTGTTAATATGGACGTGTTACATGGCACCTAAAATAACATCTTTAAGGCAACATCAGATCAAAGTGCTTTGTATTGAAAGTGGCCACATCAAATACATCACAGTTCTTGTACAAAATATCAGTTGAGGGAAAGATCAATGTAGGTTCTTTCAGATGTCTACATCAAAAGGCTGATGTAAGGGCTGTTTGTTGTGTAATTGATGTTAGGAGTAAAGTACAAGATTTTACTTGATTGAACAGTCCATGAGTGTACTACCAGTATGTAGTATCCAACAGGAACAATATTTCAGTGAAATTACCAAATAAGCAGCAACCAGTCACAAAATCATGTTTTCTTTATTTTCTTTTGCAAATCGATTTCAACTGATTAACAGCCATCATCGGTGGTACAAATACAAGAATAAAAATAAAAATAATTAATAACAGTGACCAAATGAATAAATGTACATAAAGCAATGTAAAACCAATTAAATGTATATAGACACATTAAACCATATAAAATGTACATACAAATTTACCTTTCAACATATATGGTCCCTGAGTAGTAACACTGTATAAATCACTGGTCAAACATAAAGTGATACATTGAGAATAGACATTGACAACGAGAAACCATAAGGGGGCGCTGCAAAGCAAACCCGCCCTCTATGCGAAAAGATACAGCTAAAATAAAAATGAGAAGAAGAAATGACATACAAAGTGCAGTAAAATATAATGATAAAATACTGAAAAATGTACAAAGATGGATACATTGACAAAGATTTTGTCAACCACAGTACAGTTATGTACGCCAAAAAGCGTTTGTACAAATTAGTAAAAAAGGAACAAACATAGGTGACAAACACCACAGAAAATATTTTTAAAAACTTTTTTAAAAAATTTTAAAAATATTTGTCATATTATCGAAGAGCAAAAGTTAATCATAATGCCAAAACGTAAAATCGGTGTTGGTATCCATAAGGTGTAAGGTTAATGAAATTCAGGAAGATCGAATTTTTTCGGCAGATGGCGCCACATTGCTGGAAGCACATGTAAAGTTAAGTTGAGATAAGTAAATTACAAACACGAACGAAACAAATGTATTAAAGAAACAAGACCAAATGCAGTAATAAAGTGCTAGCACACTTCATACATGGGAAAATTAACACAGGCTCGATAGGATGAATTCAGAGCTTGTACGGTCTCTTACAGTGTGCTCGTATATCATGAGATGTAAATCCACACCATATGTCTGTTGGTGCAGCCGACAAACACGGCAGAAGCCCAATTATTAATCTGTGATACCCCGGCCTTCTGCAAAACGAGGTCATCTTTGATACTCCCCAATAATGCTAATGTTTTACTAGGCAGGTAAACGACAGTTCTTATGCAGTGCTTTTTCAATTTGCGTCCAACTCTCCCCCACAGCCCGTCAGTGCAGGGTATGAAGGCTGTGGCTACAGCTTCCTCCATGATTTTATCTGTCTACACAGGTTGCACTATAGCGGTGGGCAAAGAGCGTGCTTCGTCTGCCATTCTGAGTATAGATCTTTTTTGGAAAAGTTGCCACATGCTGGAAAAGCACCATGTAAGAACTACCTTTTGCCAGCACTGTAAAACATAAGTATTATTGGGAAGTGGAAAAGGTGACCTCAGTTATATCAGATTGCATGCAAATGTAGTAAGACAAATATGGATAAACCATCGAAGATCGATCTCGAGAACACTAGCAGCAACTCGACTAAAGTACTCCAATAAGTCAGGACCCACAGAGCCCTGTTTATTGTCGAATTGTGTTATGGAATACAAATGGACCAGAATTTTAATGCAGACTGTCAAATATTGGAACAGAGTCATTAGAGCAGCCATCTAAATGTGTATGAGGGATAATCTTATCAATTGAGACTGTGGCTATAATCTGAGCAAGATTTGGGAACCAGCACTGGGTGTAATTAAGAAGACCATGAGCAAACAAAACGAACTGGCGACTAGGCAGGACAGTGCAAATATACTACCACAGACATCAACGCAAGCACCTCCACAACTGCTGACATGCATCTTCGGATGAGGACTACTGGGGGAATGGCGTCCTGTGGGAGGGGATATAAGTCGGCTGTGCACAGTTCTTCAGCACATCTGGCGATGGCAAATGTCTGATAATGTGCCCATTGGACACTACAGTCCAGCAGTACACCTCCGGACTACTCGCTCAACAAATATGGCAGAAGAAACTGAAGATTCACAGGAGTTTATTTAATTTTATCCTTTGCTGTCAGTGTTTCTTCCATAACTATATCAATTTCATAAAATAAAGGACAACTACCGTCAGTCACAATCATGATATGACTTCAGTGCACGATGCATTTCGAGCCCTGGGGGTTAGTTCACAGATACTTCAATAGTCTACATAATTTTTTTTGCAAATTTAGGTTAATTCTGGCCATGGTAAGATTACACTGGTAAATTATAAAGTGGCACCTTGTAAATATAACTTTATAAAACTAAGACACTTCGAAAAATATCTTATTGTTTCCACTAGTGGGTACAAATTTTGAAATACGGTCTTTACGTACATATCTACACTTTCCATTATACAGCACATTTGCGCACAGACGTCAAAACAAGCTGAACAATTTCCAATGCAAAGAAGCTGCATCTCAACAGTTACATGGGTTTTATCATTTAAAGCTGTTATATCATTAATTAGACACAGACATCATTTATGAAACAAATATTTGTGAATGTGTCAAATGTGGCTGTATGTTATCAATGACTGCATTATGAAATATTTGTTTATTTAGGGAAAAATAAACCTTTAAAACTAGTGAAAAAACTCCAGCTGCTAAATTCTGTTTGTTCATTCAACATGTTTTCAGAAGGCTTTTCTTTGTGTAAGATTATTTCTGATTGTTTTAGTACATCAAGTCTTTAACTATGGTCTCCTGTGTGGAGTAAAGACTGTTATAGAAGTCACTCAGTCTGTGCCCACTACGGTCTGATACCTGTGGTTACCTGTTAGAGATTTATCAAAGTAGTTAAGTCTATAAGCATTAGTCTGTTCTTTGCAATCTGTATAGACACTTCTTCCTGTTTTACCTGTATAAAATGCAAGGCAACTGTTACCCTGCAATTGATATATTCCACTTCGGTCTGTTATTGGGGTGGGATCTTATATGTTAAGATCTAGGGTCCCTTGCTTCTATAAGAAATTGAAACTTGTAAGTCAACGCAATCAAAAGATATGGCCATTCATATCACATATTTTGATACACAAAAACTGACTCACCAAACCTATAGGCACTTACGGTTGTCCTAGAATCGTGAAATTTGGGAAGAAGCAAGGTTCAAAAGTAGAAAGAAGTGAAGGGGAAATTTCTGTAAAGCTTTAATTTACAATTAGATAACACGAAAAATATCTTTTCCTGTCATTTGTTATCTGACTCTAAACTTAAAATTAAAGCATTCTCGAAAGTCTTTGAATTCCTGGGACCAATATCTCGCCAGTAAAGTGTCGATAACAGGCAAATATAATCGAGATTATCCATTGCCAAGGTGAATGAATTGACTATATACATACTTAAGTTTATACGAAACCCTTAGATCATAAGCCCTACCCTCCTCTAGCCAATTTTTTGTAATGATATGCCTAAATAGGGAATGCTTGTGAAGCTACGTGCTATGTCATTTGTTACTCCCATAGTGCCTGTGTTACAGATGTTGGCCTGTATTTTCTTAGATAGTTAGTAAATTGATTTTTATGAATACCCATTATTTATTGCAGTTGCTTTGATCACATCAATTTTATTTGCCATTGCTTTGGGTTTTAAAGGTAATGTGTGTGCCCACTTCAACATGGATCTAAGTGCAACATACTTGTGTGCACTGGGGCAGTGTAATGATTCACATATTGTGACTTCAGTGTAGGTTGGATTCCTGTAATTGTAAGAATTATGTTCTTGCTGTTCATTAACAGTTATGAGGTATTAGCAATTTGTCAACTGATCTGTTTCAAGCTTATTTGTGAACTTTCCTTAATTGTGGAGTGAATTGAAAAATTTGAGAACCTCAACAAGGAACAGAGTGACATTCACGTATTTTCTGTATTAAGTATTTTTTCCAACAATTTTATTTTTCCCTTAAAATAATTTATTTTCTAAGTGGTTGATGAATATGTCAGCCAGGAGCCTTGACATGTTGTTATCCATCGCTAAGCTTTGTTTCTTATGGTAGATTTTATCATTAATGAGAATTATTTGTGGAATAGTACTAGTTCAAGCAGAGAAGTCAAGTATGACTCTCTTATATGGTTAGTTTTGTGTTTAGTAAGGATTTTTCTGATAATTTCAAGTATCTCTTTGAGAGGTACATTTGTGAATAGATTAAGAATGTCAAATGAAGTGGATCTAGCTTCTCTGGGGATTTTTCACCCTTTTATGAGCATTGTTAACTCATGTTTTTTAACTGAGTGTGTGCTTTCATAAGTGTAAAATTCTCTATAGATATTATTTAACAGTTGGAGTATTCTTGGAGTTAACTGTCGTCCTAACTGGTGAGTCCTATTTGGGGATCTTTGGTTGTGCTCTGATTTTGGGGGCAGTTGGGCTCATATAACAGTTTTGTATTTTCTATGAAATAATAAAACCTATGTATTTGTAGTAGTGCAGCATCTTTACATCTGAAGTTATTTGATGCCTCTTGTTTTGTCTTTTCAAATGTGCTGTATAATAAAAGCATGAATATGTACATGTCAAGTCATACTGTAATTCAAAACCATGTACCCACTACCAGAAACACTAGTGTATATTTCGATTTGTGTTACTTTTGTAAACTTTTATTCACAATGTGCCACTTTGTAATATATCAATGTAAAGGCCAAATCACAGTGGCCATTGCATCACATCATGTCATGTTCGTCCTATCAAATATTCTGCATTGCTTTTCAAATGGTGGCATCCACACTGTCTGCCCCATCACGCCACCTCACGTTGTAGCACTGTCAGAGTTCCTGGGAAGAAAGTTTTGACAGATGATATCACCCATTTGTTGTTTATCAGCTGACTCCCAAGTTCATTTCCTCCTGATTCATGGCCATGCACAGATCTCCTTATTTCATTTCGTCTTGGTTTTTGTGGTTGATATCAGTTGTTTGTGATTTGTTATTTTTGTTACTTATTATAAATTTTTTGTTTAGTTATTTTTTCTGTTAAAAATTATAATTTTATAATACATGATGAAAGATTATCTGAAGCAATGAATAGCAGTTGGAATTGCATGATATGAGTATACTAAAATACTTGCCATCTAGTGCATTTATAATGTGGATTTTTACACATACCAGTACTGTATTTATATTTTACAATGAAGTGGATTGGAATATGGCTGCAACTTGAAGTGAAAAAATGCTGTGGGTATACAACATTGCTGAATTGAACCATTATCCAACAGCTGAATTCCAGAAAAAATTAAAGAACTTCCTTAATTAATGAAACTTTCTCATGTCTGAAAAATAAGTGCAAAGTTGCACATTACATTACAAATAATAACAAGTAAACATAATTTTTTTAATCATTCCTGATTTGAATGTTGCAGTACTGTTTGTCTTAAATTAGTTAACTAAATCTACAACTGTATTCAATTTTGCTAGGATGAGGACATAAATGTTCCATTTTTTAGTAGAAGCCAAAGTGAGGAGGGGGAAGGGTAGTAATTACCATATATATATGTGTAGAAACTTTTGATGGGCATAACAGTTGGTCCAATGTTATAACAGAAGTTGAAGCCAATTTGGAGACATTGATGTGTGGAAAGGTTCAGAGTATAGGGTTACTGTGTGATTGTGAGAAAGAAGAACTACTAGAAATCTTGAAACGCCAGCAAAGTATTTATTCTGACCAACCTTCGGTTATTAAAGATTACAAGTGTAAGATGAAGTTAAAGGAAACAAAATAATTTTTTGTCAGACCCTGTCCCATACCCTTGGCACTGCTATCAAAGGTGTACAATAACCCTTTATCAGTTGTTAGGAAACAATGAAGAAACATATGATTAGTTCTTGATATGCATACATCGAAACAATATATAGAAATGGAAAGAGACTGACCTGAAACAGTCAAGAAAATTTTATGCAGGGCAGAGAAGATAAAATATATCAATTGCATGAGTTTAATGGCATGGTAGTAGCAAATTCTCCTCCACATGGATTCCAGGCCAGTGACAGCTTTTCTTTTTGAAGTCACTCTTACGATCTTACCGTATTGTCTGGCAGCTTAAATGTATCAGTAAACATATTTATAATGGCTTTAGACCAAGCCTTGGGTCCTAAGTTATTGCAAAAGATCTTGGTACATGAAGATGAAGTTATGACTGTTGTAAAAACATGGACTTAACACAAAGCGATTGTAATAGAGGAAAGGAATAAGAATCAAATTAAATAGTTCTCCTTTGGGGTACAACTGGTCAGATATCTAGCACATATAGTGAATCGTGAGAGAATAAGACCTGATCTTAAACAGATTGAAGCCATAATAAATGCCCTTATCCAAGTTTCAAGAAACAATTGAAATCAATTTTAGGGATGGTGGATTTTTACAGGTGCTCTTTGCCTGGACTTACTACCATGTATCCATACATTATGAGACTGTTAAAACAAGAAAGCAAGCGAACTTTGTGTGACTTAGAAAGGGAAGTACTTGCTAACATAAAGAGAACATTGATAAGTACAAATGTTTTGTACACCAAAAAGTTAATCGGGTCTTTAAAATGTTTTCTGTAGTATCTTATTATGGCATCTCATGTGAAATATTCCAAAGGAAATTCAGAAATCCTGAGCACCACAAAAGCACTGTTTTTGCTTCTAGAGTTATGCACAAACACGGATGTAATTACACATGTACAGAAAAAGAAGCTCTTGCAATAATGTGGTGGTTCAAACAGTTTCGATAGCAATTAGCTGGAAACAAAACAATAGCATACACTGACATAAATCACTTTCTTTATTAATGAATACCAAAGAATGATAGTATAGATTGAAGTGTTGGAGAATTTGATTCTGAAGTAGTATACGTAGAAGGAAAGGTAACTGTTATTGCCAATACATTACCTCATTTGCTTATAGGGATAGAAAAAGATCAACAGTGCCACCAGGAAGAGAAAATGTTCCATATTTACTTTCTGAAGTACAAATCAAAATATTAATAATTTAACCACAGCACTTACACATGGACAAGGTACAGACATTTACCCACCTAAGATAAAACAACGAATGGGCAGGTGAGTAAAGTATTATTAATAAAGAATTAATAAGGCATTGATTAACATGGAACGAAAGTTTGTGTTGTAAGAGCGATGTGAAAATTAATTAATGGAGAATCTGTGAGTAGTAGGCCAGTGTATATTCAGGGCCAAAGGGTGCTCATATCAGGACCAGCACTTTCTTATTTATGGTGTCATGTTACATCTAAGACAATTATGCCTAACATCAGCAGCATCGCATGTGGCCACTTGCTGAGATCATAGAGGGGGAAGGGGGGCATGCCCCATGCCCCATGCCCTCCTCTAGTCCCCTCACCCCCACACCCATACCCACACCTGCACCCCCCACCCCCACTCTTACTCAGCAGCCAAATATGATAAAGTATCTATATTGCCAAAAATTTTATCTGCTATGTTTACATCAGTGACTTCCAAAAATTCATTTAAAGACTAGCTTACCAGTAAATCTCATTTCATGCTACAAAACGTTTTCCTTGGGATATTGTAACGTGTAAACAGCATATTTCTCTACAAATATTTAAAAAACAACATTTTCTTATAAAATATAAATAGTGAATTAGGAATTCGTGTTTCTTGAAATGAGTTTTACCTTAACACTGTGCCACAAAACAGGAAATAATAGCAATTTCTGATTCATGTCCTGACTGCTCCCGTCACCAATACATAGCTGCACTAATGAAGACGAATGCTTACTGCCACTAGCAGATGACTGAACTGAAAATGATCGAAATGAACGATTTCGTACTGCCACCAGCAGAAGTCTGCATGGTTAGAAACACAACGGGATCGTGAATTAATTTTTCGACATGTAAGATCTTGAAAAAATTCAAAAAAGTCTGCAAAATACACTCCTGGAAATTGAAATAAGAACACCGTGAATTCATTGTCCCAGGAAGGGGAAACTTTATTGACACATTCCTGGGGTCAGATACATCACATGATCACACTGACAGAACCACAGGAACATAGACACAGGCAACAGAGCATGCACAATGTCGGCACTAGTACAGTGTATATCCACCTTTCGCAGCAATGCAGGCTGCTTTTCTCCCATGGAGACGATCGTAGAGATGCTGGATGTAGTCCTGTGGAACGGCTTGCCATGCCATTTCCACCTGGCGCCTCAGTTGGACCAGCGTTCGTGCTGGACGTGCAGACCGCGTGAGACGACGCTTCATCCAGTCCCAAACATACTCAATGGGGGACAGATCCGGAGATCTTGCTGGCCAGGGTAGTTGACTTACACCTTCTAGAGCACGTTGGGTGGCACGGGATACATGCGGACGTGCATTGTCCTGTTGGAACAGCAAGTTCCCTTGCCGGTCTAGGAATGGTAGAACGATGGGTTCGATGACGGTTTGGATGTACCGTGCACTATTCAGTGTCCCCTCGACGATCACCAGTGGTGTACGGCCAGTGTAGGAGATCGCTCCCCACACCATGATGCCGGGTGTTGGCCCTGTGTGCCTCGGTCGTATGCAGTCCTGATTGTGGCGCTCACCTGCACGGCGCCAAACACGCATACGACCATCATTGGCACCAAGGCAGAAGCGACTCACATCGCTGAAGACGACACGTCTCCATTCGTCCCTCCATTCACGCCTGTCGCGACACCACTGGAGGCGGGCTGCACGATGTTGGGGCGTGAGCGGAAGACGGCCTAACGATGTGCGGGACCGTAGCCCAGCTTCATGGAGACGGTTGCGAATGGCCCTCGCCGATACCCCAGGAGCAACAGTGTCCCTAATTTGCTGGGAAGTGGCGGTGCGGTCCCCTACGGCACTGTGTAGGATCCTACGGTCTTGGCGTGCATCCGTGCGTCGCTGCGGTCCGGTCCCAGGTCGACGGGCACGTGCACCTTCCGCCGACCACTGGCGACAACATCGATGTACTGTGGAGACCTCACGCCCCACGTGTTGAGCAATTCGGCGGTACGTCCACCCGGCCTCCCGCATGCCCACTATACGCCCTCGCTCAAAGTCCGTCAACTGCACATACGGTTCACGTCCACGCTGTCGCGGCATGCTACCAGTGTTAAAGACTGCGATGGAGCTCCGTATGCCACGGCAAACTGGCTGACACTGACGGCGGCGGTGCACAAATGCTGCGCAGCTAGCGCCATTCGACGGCCAACACCGCAGTTCCTGGTGTGTCCGCTGTGCCGTGTGTGTGATCATTGCTTGTACAGCCCTCTCGCAGTGTCCGGAGCAAGTATGGTGGGTCTGACACACCGGTGTCAATGTGTTCTTTTTTCCATTTCCAGGAGTGTACATCGGCAGCGTGAAAAGTGCGATGTGTACGTTGGTTGTTGAAGTTAATATATGAAAAAAACATTGTAGGACTGAAAACAGTTACTGTGATGTCACGATATTGCAGAAATACCTGTGCAATGTAAAAGAAAGTGCGAGTTCATTTGCATATATATATATATATATATATATATATATATATATATATATATATATTCACCACTTTAATGTCCAAACTTCTAAATCTTATTGTTGTTGTTGTGGTCTTCAGTCCTGAGACTGGTTTGATGCAGCTCTCCATTCTACTCTATCCTGTGCGAGCTTCTTCCCCAGTACTTACTGCAACCTACATCCATCTGAATCTGCTTAGTGTATTCATCTTTTGGTCTCCCTCTACGATTTTTACCCTCCACGCTGCCCTCCAAGGCTAAATTTTTGATCCCTTGATGCCTCAGAACATGTCCTACCAACCGGTCCCTTCTTCTTGTCAAGTTGTGCCACAAACTCTTCTTCTACCTAATTCTATTCAATACCTCCTCATTAGTTATGTGATCTACCCATCTAATCTTCAGCATTCTTCTGTAACACCACATTTCGAAAGCTTCTATTCTCTTCTTGTCTAAATTATTTATTGTCCATGTTTCACTTCCATACATGGCTACACTCCATACAAATACTTTCAGAAAAGACTTCCTGACAGTTACATCTATACTCGATGTTAACAAATTTCTCTTCTTCAGAAACGCTTTCCTTGCCATTGCCAGTCTGCATTTTATATTCTCTCTACTTCGACCATCATGAGTTATTTTGCTCCACAAATAGCGAAACTCCTTTACTACTTTAAGTGTCTCATTTCCTAATCTAATTCCCTCAGCGTCACCCGACTTAATTCGACTACATTCCATTATCCTCGTTTTGTTTTTGTTGATGTTCATCTTATATCCTCCTTTCAAGACACTGTCCATTCCATTCAACTGCTCTTCCAAGTCAATTAGCAGAAATATATGCATTAGCTATAAATACTGCCCTAAGTATGCAATGGAGAACTGAATGGAACTATTTAGGTCAACTCTTGATGTAAGTCACAACACATTCTAAAATTGAATATTTCCGCATTTATACTGTTCTGAAGCACCATTTTAGGAGAGGAAAAGATAATCCAACAAAGCGTTATTCATTAGACAAAATATAAATGGTGCTGCTGATTGCCAGTTTTTGAAATTAATGCAAATGATGCATATCTAGTGATGGCTATTTAAAATAACACCAGTTAACAATCAGACCCATGTTAGTAAAATACAACAGAGTCATAAATTCATTATTCCCTTCATCTAAGATGTTGATAAATTCTAAAAATGTTTGCAAAATACATGGACAGCACAAGAAGTATGATATTTTACACCAAGTGTTCATGGCCTACTTGAGATCAATAAATGAAAAAACTCTACAAGTCTCAAACCAATTAATGTGATGTCGCAAATGCCTGCAATGTAAAAGGAAATTTTTCACATATACACATATTCGCCAAATTAGTGCCTAAAACAGTAAACTATGTATCCCAAAACTATAGTTCCATATCTAATAATAGTTGATATTTTAGAAGTTAGACCTAATAATTCGATGTTATAAAACTAACCCGAACAGGCTTATAACTGAAGAAAAACATGTGAGCTAAGCAGGCAAATGTGTCACAACACACCCTCAATGTAAATATTCCCACACTGAAATTGTTGTCAAGCTCCATTTTAAGAAAGAAAAATATGATGGATTGTGTTATTCATCAGTAAAATATGAATGATGCTATTGATTTTAAATTATTGCTATTATTACAAATGACACAAGCCTTCAAGCTATGTATGATAACACCACTCTGCAGTCAGAAGGCACCTTAAAAACTTTATATACCATGTTTTTTTCTATATGATTGCTATCAGTATTCTAAAAATACGTCATATATGTGCAAAGTACTATGTTCATGTTGCTGCAATATCTAAATACGAGGGTTGGAACTTTGATAGTGGCAACTTTTTATTTACAGCTCGTACAAAATAGATACATGTTTCAAACTCTTACTGACCTTCAATGTAGTCACGAGCATTATGTATAACCCGTTGCCAGCGATGTGGAAGTCGTAGGATAGTCTTAGCAGTGCCAGTTGTGATGACAGTTCGAGCAACAAGATACATTGCCCCACGAATTTGTAGCAGTTCTGAAGCGAATGCGGTGAAGTGTTTCCTTTGGTGTACAAATCGAGTTGATCTGACAAGGACTTAAGGCAGGTGAGTGCAGTAGGTGGTATAGCACTTACCAGCCACGTCGATCAAACAAATCAGTACCAGCTGGCACTGTACATGCTTAAGCATTCTACTGCAAAATAATGGTCAGGTCCTGCAGAAAGTGTCATCACTTCTGTCTCTAAGCTGGTCATAGGTTGTATTCGAAAATGAACAGCATACAGACAGAAATGATGTTTTTGTAGGTTCTGGACCACTAGGCCAATCTTATAAAATATAAAAAATTGCTTGTTAACAGCCGCATTTTTTATTTACCATAAGATTGATCTAATGATCCAGAACCTACAAAAACATCCTACTATCCCTTTTACCTAATAATAATGTAATATAATAAAATAAGATAATAATAGCTATAATAAAAAATCATTTATTTTACATACATTTCCCATAGGTGAATTAATTTTATTTAAAAAAATTTAAGAAGCATTTTTTTAAAGCATTATCTTAGTTCCAAATATTGCCCTATTTTTGACTACTGTGAAAAATGTGTTTCTTAAAATTATTTACTTTCTGCTTTAGCAGCCATAGAGTATTATGAATTGTTGTTTGTAAATGTTTTTGAGATGGTTTATTTATAGTTTTACCACATTCACAAGTAATTTTAATTTTTCTCGTTCTTTGGTGCATTCTTTACATACATAACTATGTCCACCAGTTCGATATTTATCTCTGAAATTCTTCAGTACTTTTTTAAATCATACATTCACTACATTGCCTTAACTGTGGCTTAGTGTTGTCCATTTAAACAAAATAAAATAGTTAGAAAAATAATTTATTAACAATTTCACATCATGAGCTCTATATCATGAAATTCATTATTTCTATTTTTAAGTTTCGTCATTCCTTTATATTTCAGTTTCATTTGCCCTTTTCTAATTATTTCAAGTTTCCAAGGATCAACTAATTTGTAATATCAATTTGGTAAAATAACTTTAAAATAATTATTAAGCTCCATTCAAATTTTTTCCCCATATCTAGTATTTAAATATTCACAGTCAGTGACATTATATAAAACATTTAGTGCTAGTTGTTATTTTTTTTTCTCTTTCGAGACACTAACATCATTGAGTTTATTGATTATAGTCTCCATTTATAAAGAAAAAATTATTGGATTTATATGTAATAATTTTTTTATTAGATTTTCAATAATGGGTAAAGAACATATGGTAATGTATCTATTTTATTTTCCAATGCATATCTTTTATTATCATGCTGACTTAGTGCTTTTTTGTTACTTGAATTGTATATATTTCATGATTTTCACTTTTAATTAAATTAAATTATCTGTATTGTTCTATAATGTTAAACAAACAATCTTTATGATCTTATAAAATTTTTGTTGTTGTTAACAAGACATGTTTTAATTCCCTGGGATTTCTTTTCTATTTTGTCACCAACTTTATAAGCCTATGTCTTTGCTCTTAAACCACAAAATTCTTCCATTATTTTTCCATTACATTCTTCTTTCAGTTCACCAACAACTTTCTTGTTTACTTGTGGAATATTACATATATTATTTGTTGGATAATCACTTGTATCCAAATAATCAATTATCGATTTCATATCTTCGTATATATCTTCGGTTTTAATATTGTAAATATAACTTTCTGTATCTCGATAACATAATTCAACATTTTCTCCATATTTAGGTTTCATAACTCTATAGGGAAAATCTTACAATAATTCTTTAGATATACCAAGTATGCTTAATCCAATATAAATAGGTTTATTAAATATTATTTTAGTTTTATTCATATGGATAGCAGGAAGATTTTCATTAAATATAGTTATATGTTTAAAGTTTGATTTAGCTAGAAGTTTATCTCATATTTTACTATGTGAAACTAATTTTATATCTTGTCTATTTCTTATATTCTCCATTGTTTTACCAAACACAGAATTATTGATTAATTTATAGAAATGTTTTTCAAAATGATTTTAGCTGTAGTTCTTAACCGTGTGTATAGATCTATATACTTCTTTAACCAATTACATTGTTTAAATTTTAAAACTTTATGAATTTTTGTAAGTTGCATTCCTAAAGGTAAGTATTGTTTAAGGTTTCTATAATGTACTACATAATTACACATCTTATCTAAAGTAGTTATTAATTTACTTTCATTTGTACCTGGAACAAGTTTTGCTTCAGGAGCTAGTGATAAATCCTTATGTAAATCATGTAATTCTTTTGGATATTCTAGATCTACTTCAAATATATATCCATCTTGATTATTGTTCGAAATTTCATTTATTTTTGTACAGTTACAATTATTTGGTTCTTCCCATTTAAATCCAGCATATGGTAAATATGCTGGATTTAACCATGTAAATTATTTGCATCTAGATAATTATATAATTTGATTTTTCTCTATTGTTAAAATCTTTTACATATTTATTTGCTTTTACATATCTTTTACAACATTGTGAAATTCCACCTCTTATTCCTTTTTCAACCTTTAGAAGCATATCATAACATATAATAATTCAAGTTTTTGATCAGTAATTTTTAACATTGAATCCCAAGAAAAACCTTGAGCTGTAAAATACCAAGAAGGATCTAGCTTATATGTTTGTATACAAGTTATTCTAAAATTTTCAAAAATATAACTATAAAATAATACATCAGTTTTAAGATATAAATCATGATATTCACCAACATTTTTAATATTGAACTTTTCCCAAACTAATTTTGCATGTTCATAATCTTCATCACTTATGTGACAATCATTTAATTCACTATAAAATTTATCTTTAGTTGGTAATCGTATTTCTTTAAATTTTTTCCAAGAATCCATGTAATCATATGGATAAACACCTTTTCTAATCACTACATTAAATAATTCTGGAGAAACATACTTTTTAATATTTTTAATTGATTTTTATTTGAATGTTATGAAAGTTTATCAAGTGAAGAAGCCATAAATCTAAATATATCAACAAATCTCGTTTTTAATTTCTTCATATATTTACTAAAACTTAGGTATTGATTTTCATTATTTGGTATATTTTATTTCTTTATTATCATAACCTAGTTCTTTTACAAAAAGATGTTAATCATAAATTATGTAGATAAATGGTACAAAATCAGGTTGTTGAAGTTTTAAATTACAAGTATTGCATAATGGAGCAATATATTTTCCAGTTAAATGATCATGATGAAGAAACTTTTTTATTCTTTTTTGTACAATGACATTTACATAGTGTAGAAATTGTAAATTTATGATACATTTTGAATTCATCAAGTGAAAGTGGGTTCATTTCTTCAATTTCAGAATATATTTTTCCAATTTCTGCAACTTCTTGTTTTATACATTCTACAAATTTTTATGACTATTTGTCCTCTATAAACAACATGATCCTTATAATTTCCATATATATATTTAAATTAATAACAAAATCCACTTGGTTCATGTTTTTGATATTTCATTGTAAATGGTGTTTCTGAATTTGGTTCACAATTCTCCATCTTTAAAAGTAAACTTTCAAAATCAACATAAATTACAAATGGAACTTTTTGTGTATATTGATAATTTTTAAAATATACAGATTCTCCTTCACCTGGCATTTCAACTTTTAATGGTTTATTAATTAAACAACTTTTGTTTGTTCATATAATAATGGAGAGCTGCGTGAAACCAGTCTCAGGACTGAAGACCACAACAACAACAATGTCTCTTTGCCTTGTCGACTGTTAGTGGTTCCTGGTTGAGCAGGCTACGCGTTGTCCTCCTACTGTGCCACATACGCTGGTTTCAGTTTCGCTGTAGATACTGCCATGGCCTTGCCTTCTTGCTCTTAGACAAAAGCATGTGCCTTAACGCTTCGAGACTCAGCATGGTAAAACATATGTCGGGCACAATGGTGGTTTGACTGCAATTACTACTCGTAACCACACAGCTGAACATTGATGAAGATCTCTATGAATAAATACAGGTGCTATACCACGATGCAGAGGAGCCTATGGGGAAAGTTTTTGGATTGAACTTTGTAGTTTTTGTGAGTAGCTTTGTAACACACTAGCTGAACGTACCATTGCATTTCGATGCTCTATTAAATCCGCGGGAATACGAATCTGTTTACCGAGAACCAGTAGACTTTGTGCTAGGTCGATAGCTGTTCTTAACCCAGGCAGCACTACCGGCAAAGCTTAGATCCACGTCTCCAGGTGAAACATGAATATGGCTTTAAGAGTTCTATGAGGTCTTTCTACCATGCCATTGCTGGCAAGATGAAATTCCACATAATCTCTTAAGCTCTGAAAAAAGTTCACACCCAAACTGACGTCCTCCGTCGGTTATCACCTTGCAAGGAATCCAAATCTGGCGATACATCACTGATAAGCCGGCCAGAGTGGCCGAGAGTTTCTAGGCGCTACAGTCTAAAGCCGCGCGACCGCTACGGTCGCAGGTTAGAATCCTGCCTCGGGCATGGATGTGTGTGATGTTCTTAGGTTAATTAGGTTTAAGTAGTTCTAAGTTCTAGAGGACTGGTGACCTCAGAAGTTAAGTCTCATAGTGCTCAGAGCCATTTGAACCATTTGAACATCACTGATAAAATTGCCAGTCACAGTCTCTGCTGAGGTGTCCGTAATCGGTACAGATTCTGGGCATTGTGTAGAGCGGTCAGTTATTACACATAGGTAACTATATCTTTACGACAAGGGTAATGGTCCCACGAACTCTACATATGTGTGCATGAATCTTGTAACTTAAGTACTGGCGTTGCCAATGGGTGCAAAACATGCCGTTATTGACACTGTAAACATTCTCTTGCCAGTCGTCGTCAGTCCTTGTCTGCATTCGGTCAAGTAGAACACTGAGTGACTGCACACACCTACGCATTAATTGCTGGATGTGAAATGTCGTGAGCCATGTGAAATACGGTCTTACAGTATTGTTCAGGAATGTAGGGACGAATTTGACCGTGAGCTGTCTCGCACCACAATGTCGTATGCTCGGCGGGTGCATAAATTTCTTTCAATTCGTAACTCGAATTTTTGTCTTCCTTTAATGTTCAAATGTTCAAATGTGTGTGAAGTCTTATGGGACTTAACTGCTAAGGTCATCAGTCCCTAAGCTTACACACTACTTAAGCTAAATTATCCTAAGGACAAACACACACACCCATGCCTGAGGGAGGATTCGAACCTCCGCCGGGACCAGCCACACGATCCGTGACTGCAGCGCCCTAGACCGCTCGACTAAGCCCGCGCGGCTCTTCCTTTAATCTCTGCAGTTCATCGTCCACTTTTTGTGCCGGGCCATGAAACTCCGTGAATCGCTGTACAGGCTTCTGATAGACAGCCCGCCACAATGTTGTCATAATGACTGATGTGAAGTTTGTCTGTTCTAAATTGTCCTATGAATTCCAGATGCCTGATGAAACGTGGGGTACTCACTCTCCTGGTGAATCCTCTCAAAGGCGTTGACTAGTGGGCGGTAGAGAAGGGTGTCGCCTCTAAATCTGTACTGAAATGTTTTACTTGTTTGTATATTGCTAATAACTCCCTATCGATAGCTGACCACAGAGTTTGAGCTGGCGTGAACGTGTTGAAATGACTGCCATTAGCTGCCATATTGATACCACCCGCTGCTGTATTGCTGCACCAATGGGGCTCCGGCTTGCTTCAACCATTAGAGCCAATATGCAGTATGAGTTGGGTGACATAACAGTAGCCAACACCAAAAAATCCTTGAGTTTTGAGAAGCCTCCTATCATCCGCTGTAACCATGGTATCTGATATTTGCCATTGGTAATTTCCCCTGTTGGGATTGAATCTCAGTGATATATGGTAAATGCCACCTGTAAAAATTTATCAGTCCCAATAAATGAAGTAACTCTTCGTATGTTTCTGGTTGGCGCACATTTACTATTGCTTGTGCGCGCTCTGGAAGAGGCTTATACCTTCTGCTATTACCTCGTACCCCAAAAATCTGATCATCATATTTTCTAATCTACGTTTATCACGGTTTAAAAGGGCGTCAACTTTATTTCAAACAATCGAACCATTGTCGTAAATATCTCTTGTGTTCTTATTCATTTCGTGAATTATTCTCATTTTGAAGTGCATTGTGGCATTTGTTTACATGAATATGTTTGGTTTGCCTCGCTTGCGCGTTTTTGAAGATAGACAACAGTCGGAAAATCCGACAAAAAGAAGGTGTGGACTACAACAGAAACTAGACCATACCTTAAACAATGAAAAATCAGGAGTATACAAAATAGCATGTAAAACTTGCTCATGCTACTACATTAGACAAACTGGCAAGAATTTTCAAATTAGATACTGTTGTGTACATTGTTCTGCGTAGTAAGCGCGTACACAACTTTCCCACTAGAGCGCGCCCCACTAAGCACAACAGCGCAGGCACAGTGCTCGCCCATCTCCGCACTACGAGATGGCGCTGCCTTAGAGATGGACCAAATTCTGCTTCCGCCGATCCGCGTATTAATATGTGACGCAGCCAATGAGATTGCTGCTAACGTAGTACCTTTTCCCATCGTGGATCACACTCACGCAGTGATACCTGAACGCGCGAGGTATTATAACGAGTATACAGACCTCCGATTAGTCAGTCTGCATTAGTCTGTACCAGTCTGCATTTGTCTGCACCAGTCTATAGTCAAGTTTCAGTCTGCGCCTAATAAGATTATCATATTCCTGTACATAGCCATGAAGAGAAATGTATAGACACTTTGTCAAGTTTCAGATATATGTGAGAACAAGATTAACGTACCAAGACCAAAGGAACTTCAGATTGTCATTTGTAAATAGCATCCAGAATCAAGTTACGTAAGGTTTATGCTTATTACTATTTTAATAAATGTGTGTGAAAATTAATCAAGTTCTGTTTGAAGTTGGTCACCGTCAATCTGCTACTCTAAGCGTGCAAGTGGCATTTCTATCGTCTGACCTAACGGCAGAATATAAACACGCCACGATAAGACCACGAGACATATTGCGACACTCGCCTACTTTGTTAGAGCGACAAGTCAAATAATCTGAAGGTGTGTGTACTGAAGGTCTTACAGTATGCACACCACAGATGCAATGAACATATCAACTGCTACACATATATTCAATTTACAAAATCAGCAATAGCACCACACATAAAAGAAACACTGAAAAACACTGGACACTCATTCGAAAACAATGAAAAGATTTTAAAATACTTCACCACTACCGAAAACCTCGTGCTATGGATTTAATAGAGGAGCTTGAAATTTTTGTACACTACAAAAAGCCAGGAGATAACATTCTCAATGACAAACTAGATGGTGAATCACTTAATTTCTACAAATGTTTCTCCTCGATATGATAAGTCTAACAATTTTCATAAATATGTACTTTTCGTCATTAGGAAAAAATCGATAATTTAAGTCAACAGTGGTAAAAGTAAGTTTTGTAATGTACAACCCAATAACCCTAACAACTCTGACTGAGTACAAACTGTTTGTGAAGTCATATTGTCGTAATATCTGTGGCATATTTTGTAGACAAACCGTGTAAGTGATGATTTGCATGTGTGTCATATTCTGTATAATGGAGTAGACACTCAAAGATTCATTTTGTCCGATTTTCCGATTGCACTCTAACTTTAAAAACACGTAAGAGAGGCAGAATATAACACATGCAAACATCTCCAAATATATTCATGTAAGCTAATGCACTTTAACACGAGGATAAATTCTCGCAACGTGTGTGCTAGGTAAAAAAAACTGGTGAAGTTATCATTATTTAAATCATGAATGACGCAATTACAGACTTACTTGAATCATATAATATGATGAACGAAATTAAATAGATTTGTTGTTTTGCAGCGAGATCTTCCACGCATGACACATAACCAATATGGATTTAGAAAGCGTCGTTATTGTGAAACATGGCGCTTTATGTATTCGAAGCACTGAGTATTACCGACAGGGGATCTCCAGTTCAATTACTAGACTTCCAGAAGGCTTCTGATTTTCCAATCGGCTTCAAATCAAACTGCGTACCTGGAGTACAGTCTCAGTTGTGCGACTGGATTCTTATTTTCCTTACAGAAAAATTACAGTTCGTTTCTGGGGTTCCACAAGGAAGTGTTACAGGCCCTCAGCTATTCTTAGTCGATGCAAACGATTTAGGTGTTAATCTGAGCAGCCGTCTTACAGTGTTTCCAAATGATGCTGTCGTCTGCAGTCTAGTAAAGTCATCAAAAGCAAAAGCAATTGCAAAATAATTTATACAAAGCGTCGATATGGTGCGAAAAGTGGCAATTGGCCCCCAGCAGTAAAAAGTGTGAGGTTCTCCACAATTTAAAGACTGCCGATTCAACTATAAGGGGCGATCAACAGGTTTCCGTGTGAGGTCGATGTTGCAAATTATACACAACAGAGCGTGACTCCAATGCAGGTATATAAGCACCGATATTTAGGCAAGGGATTAGTGTGGCATTAGTGTCTTTCCGCCGTGTGTGCACTGAAACCGGTATTACCTCGGCGTATCATAAAGCTCCCAAAGGACTAAGTGGAAGGACTGGACCTTAGGGCAGGGGAGCATTCACCTTTTATTGTTCACAATATTTATTAAAGTCAGTGAACAGAAATAGCAATTGACATAAAGTGCATCAGCTGGCTTTCAATACCCAAGCAAACAACTCTTCAAATGAGAAAGACAATACCTTAAAAAAGGGTAACTTTACACATTGTAAGACGTTGTGGTCTCTTGACCTTCACTGCGTACATATTCCGCCCTCACAATCATATTCCGCACATCAAAACGCTCCATTCGAACCCAAACTCGATAAGATAAAGTCAATGTTGTATGAATTCAGGTAAACGATATACAGTTAACAAGTAAGCACACCGCGGCTGAAATACTCGAGGCTGGCGTACACACATACATTCCAGACACGACGGACACAAAAGCTTTTAGTTTGGGAGAGAAACTGCACAACGGGACGCCGGTCCCTTCAGAGGACGACCCGGCTTATGTCGACCGGTGACCGCCCGTGTAGCGGACAGCGTGGGCCTGAGTGAAAGGGAGGAACAACCTAGTGTTCGGCTTAAAAGCAAATTCCGTTACATTGTGTGGGAGTGGCCAGCCTACGAATTCTTTACACCTGGCATGCAGTTTCAGAGATTTTCACAGGGAGACAGCAAAAGCCAAACGCCAATGCTACAGGTTTCTGGATTGGTTGCCTTAAACGAAACGTCATTCTCCCGTTTTAGAAGAACAATGCTGATTGGGATACGATATTTCTGACGCCTTGAGCTGAAGGAATAATGGAAGAGACCAAAAGATATACCCCTTCACATCTGGCGTGGAGAGGCACCGTTCCGTTGTCGCTCTTGGAGCAAGGAACAAGTCTCTCCTCAGTACTTCACTGGGAGAGCACCTCTGTCGAGAGCGAATCGAAGTGCTACTGTATATTGAGTCCTTGCGATTAAGCGTTGTTCACTGTGATGGCCGACACACTTATTGTGCGGTGTGAATGGACAGAGTTATAGTTAAACGCCTGCGAGCGAATTTTGAGTGGCATCGTGGTGGACTGGTTATCTCACCGGTGTATCACTCCAATTGTTAGACTAGGGGCGAATAGGAGTCCTTGACTTCATCAAGGTGTAGGAGAGTTTCATTGGCAAAGGTCAATCCAGATAGAACGAGAGTTATCTTATTTGTCAGCAGTGAGCGGCGCACACAGCAGTCATCGCAGCTTACGGTATTGTGCGCTACAGCTATTGCGAGCCCCATATTTCCTCCATAACAGTACACTTCACTGCATTTCACATGCGACAGCCTCCACCATACCTAGCAACATTCTAAAGGATAATTATTCAAGTTGAGTAGGCGCGCCTCTCACCCATTCTTCCAAGTCAACAACCATCTTAAGCTTTGTATAGAAATTTCATTAGCGAATCCTATCCTTGAGAGGTAACTTCATATTCCGAAAAGAACCAGGATATAACTTGTTCCATTCATAACTAAAAGTGCCATTGTGATTTCTCAGAATTTTTGCAAAATAAATAATAACATTCGTTAGTTTCATGTTTTTCTTACACTAACTAGCATTACTCCAGTACCCAAGTATCCCACTAGTTACGTAAGAAATTTTGTGAATTTTTGTGTCATTTCCTTACAGTGGACAACTCCAGAAGTTTTTCAGGCATTTCTCTTTAGAACGTTAGGAGCATCTGTCTGACTTCTGTAGTAGTGTGGGGGTGGAAATTGCATCTTGCAGGACCAAAGGGTAAAAGGTACATCTCAGATTAATCCGTTGCGCAGAATAACAGAATAACAGATCAACCCCACACCACAGAACATGAAGTGTGAATAACTGTATTTTGTATTAACAAATAGTGAAGAAATAATATTTATAATAAACTCCCACCCAGAGAACATTTATAAGCAAAGCCCATTAGTTTGCTTTATTTACTGACTATTGTATAAATCTTGTCAAAAAAGGCTATCGTAAGTACACTTACAGAGAGTTGTAAGACCCTGTCCAAATGTGGTCATTTAAAAGAAAGATTAACCTCCCATACAGACTCTTAACTAGACAGGCAACAATCTATATCATACACTTCTCTTACAAATAGTTCCCAGCTCACGGCATCCACGAAGTGCGGACATGGACGTCCTGCGGAGTGGCCAACACGGGCTATAACTGGTTGTGCCGTCCGGACCCGATTTTTCGGTCCGACTTCACTTGTCGGGTGCTGCTCTTCCTCAGCCGGTTAATTCAGAGACCTGTTATTGGATGCATCTGGGTCTTAACGCAACGTTCAATACCGTCCGATTCCAGAATAAGTGAGAACCCGAAGGGCCGAGACACACCGCCTAGGCACAGATGCAGAACGACACAATCATAGTCCCACAAACCGCGTGTGCTGGCGCAGCAACAACACGATACAGTCAATTGTCTCAAACAGTGCTATGTTAATAAAAGCAAAATCAGTCACTTAAAACAACTTTAAATAAAAAGCCATAGCAGCAGTATAGCACGAGTTAAAACAAATTGGGACTGCTAAATGTAGCTTACGAGTAACAATTAAAGTCGAGGTTGAGATATTTTAAGTAACCGATTGAGCTCAATTTCATACGTGATGCCCCAGAGAAAGAAAACCAGCAAATGATATTTTATTATTACGATAATCGACCGCTTGATGGATGCCGACATTCGAACCTCCGCACAAGTGTCTCACGGAGTTAGTGCAGCTTGGTACATCATACAGTTCAAGATCCACCAGATTGTCTGGAACAAACTAAACACTTAGTTTTAAAACACACAGTATGTCCCACGGCTGGGATGGTAAGGCAGAATGCCGACGCTATTAGACACCGAGCAACAAGATTTCCATCAAAATGGCGCAACAAATTGTGTAGAGTCATACAAGAACATGGTTTACTAACAGATTTTCATAACTGAGCACTCTATAATAGTTTGTCTCAGATGATGTACACCTGCAGTACGGGAGGCAGAAGGGGGTGGCCAGTGAAAAACATGAACAGAACGACGTCACCTTATCAGTCCAGCGAAATAATCGTCCAACAGCATCAGAGAATCAGGTCGCCACTACAATCTCCCAATGAAATGTCATCGGTTGACAGCCAGCAACTGCTTGGCTGCGCAGACCATCTCAAGGTACAGCCGTTACAACTGGCGCCTGTACAATGCCTTTTCAAAAGCACCTCTTCGCCAACCGGGTTACCTCCCCTCCTTGGGCAATCACACCATCTTCTCTCTCCTCCCAACTCAAACTCACTCGCTGACTCGCCGATGCGCTCACCGCCACGCCACATGGCGTAAAGGTGAACTACAGTGACATTATTGCCAAATGTGTTCATACAGGAAGAACGTGCTGTTATTCTTTTCTTAGCTGCCGAAGGACGAACTACGATACCATTCGTCGGAGAATGAAGAATGTGTATGGGGCAGCATGATTGTAGAAAACCACCATTGTGGATATTGCAAATGTCATAGCGCAAAAGTTACGCCAACTCAAAGAGGGAGGCACCCGAGCACCCGCCCTATTGTCCTGATCCCTGCCCATGCGTTTAGCCTGTCGGACAAAGATGTGCAGCAGGCACTTACAGCCTTCTTCATGTACTAAAGTGCGTGTCATTTACGACGGTGGCCGAGTTTAGGTTCGTTATGCGCATCTGACATCACAAAACACAGTCAGCCAATGAACAGAGAACAACGTTGCCAAAGCTCGACTGCAGTGCAGAACACGGCCGAGTGCCTTCAGTTTTAGAAACGTCCAGTCATAAATAAAGTAATTGAACAAAAGCAATGTCTTGATAGCAGACTTTCTTTTATAGAAAGTTTGGAAAAAGCATTCTTTGTACCAATTGCTTCATATTCTATTAATTAATTAAACCAAACAAGCAATAAGCCTCCTAATTCAGGCGATAGCAAGGAAAGGTGTTTGTATCATTCTCACTAACCGCTTTTTCGCAATAAAGAACAGCGGTAATTGTTTATTTCCTATTGTTCTTCGACGAAACGTGAGTAATTCATAGTCATACCAACAGTGTTTGTCGGTATTTCGCGTGATATTTTAAAGTCTTCCGGGAGGTCTGTTAAAGGATGAGCTGCATTAGTGTAATGGTTAAAGTGTTTGACTGGTAAATGAAAAGTTCTAAGTTGAAATCTTGTTTGGTGCTTAATATTTTCTTTATTTAAAAACAATGTCGAAGTGTCTTACTTCATGAATTTTATTCGTTTGAATGTAATTTTTTGAAATTTCTAGTGGCAACTAAAATCGACCATACGGAAAGTATACGTTATGGACTTTTACCTCTGCAAACTCTTCAAAATTTTGTGCAATGGTTTACTGCATGTAATGCTGCACAATAACGGCGTTGAACATCGAAACAAAATTAAGTCATTTATGGGGGGAAGTTATCACTCAAGAAGATGTGTAAAAATAAAATTTTTGGGCCAAATAGTTTTTGTGAAATCGAATGATAAAGTGTGTCAAAGCAGTCGGAACACCATGTGTCTGCACAGGCGAGCAGTGCAGCGATGACAAAATCGCGCACAGCGCGGAATGCGGGGAGCACGTCTCTGTAGCAGCGAAAGGGTTAATGCGGCCGTGGTGGCTTTACTTCATAAACTGCGCGCTCCCCCCTAGACGTAAGTTTGCTAACTATACTATACTAAGGCACTGCTTCTCTTGGCACGTGCAACTGGCAACGCAGCAATCTCCCGCGTCTGGGCGAGCATGCGCGAACCGCCAAGATAAAGGAATTAAAGTGTAGGATATTCAAGCTGGTGCGTCGGTGGGACGATGTCCTCAACGCTCATGGCAATTCTGCCTGATTGGCATACAGATTCTATACTGTGCGGCCTATGAACGAAAATTTTTTGATAGCCGTTAGAAATATCTAGGAACTACTGTCACCGTCAACTTAATTTGGAGCCGTCACATACAAAATGTTTGGGGAAGACGACACAAAGGTTAAGTTTCTTTGCGGAACATTTACAAGATGCAACAAATCTACAGAAAAGACTGACCGCACTGTACTTGTCCCTCCTCTTTGGAATAATGCTGCGCAATATGTGATCCTTACCAGATAGGACTGACGGAGGACACCGGAAAAGTTCAAAGAAGGGCAGCTCGTTCTGTACATCACGAAACAGGCGACTGAGTAACACGGATGAGATAGTCGAATTCTGTGTGCCACTCATTAAGAGAAAGGTGTTTTTTTCGTTCTGGCTAGAGCGTTTTCACGAATTTCAGTCACAGATTTTCACTTCCGATAGCATCTATATAGGAAGAAATGACTATCGTAAGGAAACAAAAGAAAAATCAGAGCTTGCACGGGAGGATTGAGGAGTGCTTTCTCCCCATGTGCTATTCGAGAGCGGTACTCTTCGGAAATAGTGTAAAGGTGGTGCTATGAACCGTCTGCCAAACATGTAAGTACGAAATCTAGAGTAATCATGCAGATGTAGGTGTAAAACGAATTATGTCTCTGTAGGGGTCGTTCAAAAGTTTTCAGGCTGGCACCCATTGTTCCCTCAAGTCGCTTTAAAACATCACTCACTTCAGGTCGCCCCTAGCTATTTTATATTTCTTGCTGCTTCCAGGGATTTCTCGCTAATAGTCCAATCGAATGGTAATCCATCTCATGGTCGCAATGCGTTACGTTCATTTATATTGACCGTCAGCTGCTCATCACTGCAACAAACATTGATCATCGATCCTCTACAGTTCTCACTGCAGTTGGCTACAGACTTCTGACGTTGCAACTTCCCTACGGTCAACAGTACCATCTGCAGACATCCTCATCCTGCTTCCTATGTTTGCCACCTTATTATCTATATGAATTATGACCTGTGATCGTTACGATCTATCAGGTTTTCTCTGAATAATGAATTTATGGTGCAGTTCTAGTACAGTCACCCATTGACTCAGTAGATGAATTTGAACCGTTAACTAACTTCAGGTAGACCATTGCATTGTTAGACTTTTCGATGGGGCCATCAGTAAAGTTTTGCTTTCAAAATTGAATGGCCTAAAAATGCGTTTTATTGCAGCTTCTTTCAGAAGGAAAGATAAGAGAGAAATAATACTTGTGGTAGATACTGGGCATATATTTAAGTGCATGATGATTATAATTAAAGTTAAACTTTAAAACTTATGTAGAAATAACACCACTTGTCAGAATGACGTCAAGTTGCAACGGAATATTATCGGAGAAGGGGGGAAACGGTATGGGAGAAGAAAAATAAATAGTTACAGAATGTAGCAATAGATGGCACTGTAAGCGTCATAATTTAATAGTGGTCGAGTACAAATGACACATGAATCGTACAAAAATGCCTAAGTTGTACGTTTGCCTTTAAACGAACTCTACTACTCAGTGTGCATGGGTCTACAAGTGTGGTAGTGTTAGTTACGTAAGCCCATCCACCACTGGAAGGTCATATCACATCGGATGGGAAAAATCGGTTTTTAATTGTCTTGTGCCGGCCGCGGTGGTCTAGCGGTTCAGGCGCTCAGTCCGGAACCGCGCGACTACTACGGTCGCAGGTTCGAATCCTGCCTCGGGCATGGATGTGTGTGATGTCCTTAGGTTAGTTAGGTTTAAGTAGTTCTAAGTTCTAGGGGACTGATGACCACAGATGTTAAGTCCCATAGTGCTCAGACCCATTTGAACCATTTTTTAATTGTCCTGAGGCCAAAACCCGCAAAAAAGCATCAATCACATAGGTTTTCAATTGTCCTGAGCCCAATCAAGATTAGATCTGATTATTAATTTCCATGTGACTGGCGCAAAACATGTAAAGTATCCTGTCCGCCGTTTTCTGCAACAAGTTGAAATCGACAAACAGCATGTATCACAACTGATGGAAGTGTTTCCGGGGTCACGTTCAGAATGTGTTGCGCAATGCGTGCCTTCATTGTAGCTAAGTTTGCAATCGGAAAACTGAACACATCTTTCAGATAGCCCCACAGCCAGAAATTTTTTCTTTGGAAATTTATGATAAGGTCTTATGGGACCGAACTGCTGTGGTCATCGGTCCCTAAGCTACTCACTATTTAATCTACCTTAAAATAACTTACTCTGAGGACAACACACATACTCATGCTCGAGGGACGACTCGAACCTCCGACGGGGGAAGCGGCGCCGACTGTGACAAGGGGCCTCTAGACCGCTCAGCTTTTTAAGAAAGGATGGGGCCCCTCCACGCCCGCACCAGCGTGGTGACCAAACCAAAAGTTCTACTGTCACCTCCGTAAACGTGTTAGTTTTTGAATCAGGCGTCACAGGATGCAGGCTGTGATGTTGTCCATGCGTCTGGGTAAGACTACTCATTAACATGGTCCATCAGGAAATAGAAGTGGTCGAAAACGATCGAAGGGTAGCGGTTTTAAGAGCAGAGGAAAAAAAGTGCCACGGCCAGCGCCAAGGGAAAAAAACCTCTGCGACAGTAGGACGGGTAGTAAGGGCAGTAGCGGCTTGCTAGCTGCGACAGAGCATGCAAGGTGAGGGAAGGTTAGCTTGAGGTATCGTGCATCGTTACCTATGTGCTGCGTGGTCGTTAGCGGGGTCAGTCCGGTGCTGCGGCGGGGCTCGCTTGTAGTCTCCTGGGCCGGCCGCAGTGGCTTCCTCCCTGTAACATAAAAGTTCGGCGCGGCAACGCATGCGTTGCTGTTAGGCCCTCTGCTGCACCTTGTCGTCAGTGACTTGGTGCAGCTTCATCAGGCTGGTGCAGAACGGCGGCGATGGGCTACCGTTCAGCGTCCTCCTCTACTGCACGGCGCAGGACTTCTGCACAGCAGCTTCGAGCAGCTCCGCTTGTTCAGTGAGCTGCGCCGCTTCAGCGTCGGAGAAATGCAGGCCGTTCGCTCTCGCTGTCGCGATGAGGGTCGTCCCCGCGGTCGTCGGCGTCGCCACCGGTTCCGCTGGGGCGGCGGTTGTCTTCTTTGCGCCTCTCACCTGCGTTGCTGCTGGAACAAAAGCTGGGATAGGCGCGCGAACGTCCTTCTGCGAGGTCGCAGGAGTGTTCGCAGGTACGACTGCGCTGAGGCCTTGGGCGAAGACTGCACGCAGTTGCCTCAAGGCCTCTTCCTTCTCTGCAGCCACGGCGGCTGCGAAGGCAGCCCTCTCCGCCGCCATGACGGCTTTGAGGGCTGCTGTGGCCTCCTTCACGGCGGTGCCGAGTTCGAGGTCACATCTCTTCACGGGAGAGCGAGCTGCGTCCTGGCTGCCCGTTTCCGAGCGGCCGTCCCCGCCCCTGGCAGGTGGATCTGCTGCTGCGCCGTCCCTCAGCTGCACCGGGCTGTTCTCCGCCCTACGCCGTTTCTGACGTCGTCTTCTCTTCTGCTGCTGCGTCGGTGCGGCCGCGGCCGCTTCGCCGCCCCCGGCACGGCTGCGGCTTGAGAAAGCCGCACAACCGCGCCAACTGGCGACGTGCGGGCCGCCACACCGGACACAAATCGGCAGAGCGTTGCTGCCGCGGTCGCAGGCGCGGCTGTCGTGCTCACCTGAGCACTTGACGCACCGCGCCGCGTTGCGGCAATACTTCGCAACATGGCCCTCGCCCTGGCACCTGAAGCACTGGGGCTGAGGATCCATGGCGGTCGGGAGAGCCTCCGTCGTAACCGGGAAGCCCAGCAACTTCCGCAAGTCGAGGATGTCGCTCCCGCCGTCGACCGTTTGCACGGACACGGCATAGAGCGGCGCCCTCTTCCTGTTGGTCCGGTTGTGCAACCTTGCGGCTGCATTACCAAACCCGGCTCGCAGCAGCCCTTCCCGGACCGCTGCCTCATCACAGCACCAAGGTAACCCCCTGAGGAGTGCCTTAGTCGTCTTCATCCTTCCTACGGAAGGTGCCTTCTCACACGCCAGCGGCGCGTCGACGATGTGGTCGGCCACTGCGACCTTGATCGCCCTGTGGTCGGCCACGTTTGCGGCTCGAACGCAGATCAGCGAGTCTGTATCGACAGACTCGTAGACCACCTCGTTCCGAGCGCAGTTCGTCATGGTGTCGAACAGCGCTGTCCACCCGCCTTTGCACTTGACGTACAAAGGGGGGACAGGTCGCGACTCGTCTTCTCTGGAGTTCCTTGCACGGTCGGCAGACTCAGTGAGTTGCACAACCGAGGGACCCTTCGTAGCGGCAGGTTTCCTCTGCGCACCGTTCTTCCCCATGCTGCGAGGCGCGGAACACGACAATTTGCACGCGTTGTCAAAACAACGCACGACAATTTGCTATCCGCGGCGCCCACAGCACAGAAAACCTCTTCACGAGCTCTCAACGGCCGAGTAAGCGAAGCGCGCAACGGCAGCGATGCGCTCGCCTCGCTAGCTCAGGCCGCTCTGCTCGACCGCTCAGCTACCCCGTGCGGCACAGCCAGCAACACCGACTCAAAGGAAGGCCTCGGCGCTTGTTCGTGACGTCACGTCAGCTAGGCACGGCGAACGCCAGGTCTGTTGCTGGCATACTCATAACCGTGGTGTCTCCCTCTCTGACACAGGAAAATGTGAAACTATTGGCGGTAGTTGACCAGCACACATTGTTCTGAGAGATTTCTGCAATCAATTAATTGTGCAATTCATTACACTCCTTAACAAATAGTGTACTCCTGAACTTAAATTGCCACCTGTTTTAAGGACTGACATATAAAAACAACTTCATGGTCCAACAGCAACAGAATTCGTGCTTCTTTACCTTATTTGTAAATCTGAGGAAGTTACGTTTGTACTGGGTTGTTTTTACAATAAACTGTGAACACATTGGTGCTCTCCTTTTGGTATCTTGGTTGACTATGGGGTGAGGAGCACTGAATATTCATAAATATCTTGCGATTGTACACGTTGGGGGAGGGGGTGGGGGACAGAAGAAGAGGCAAAAGTGAGATACTTGTTTTGTCAAATAAAATTTTTTTTATCTTATAAAGTTTCTCCTTTCAGTTGGAAGAGGGGAATATTTATCTTTTCTAATGGGCATGTTCAAAAAAGTTTAAGCTCAGCAGTATTTTCGATGTATGAAGCTATTTTGTTTCCCGTTTAGAATTCCTTTCGTTGAAAACGACTGTAATCTAATGACTGTTAACAGTTGGACATTTACACATGTAAATTAGTTCACATTTCCAGTGACGATGTCAAACGAAAATAAATAAATAAAAGAAACGAGTTAATTGTAAGGGGGTTGGGGTAAATTTCGATAGCAAAATGGATCAAGTAAATATAGTAAAATTTCCGAAGCTCATATTGATCTGCGTTTGTTTCGACAGGATTCAGTAATACAGAACTATGATGTTCATTTGTAGCTTTACGATAGTAAGAAAATCTTTCATCTAAATAAAATTGCAGAATCCAAAACAATACCAAACATTTTGTCCAAAAAATAAGAGATTTATAGTGATAAGCACGCCCAGGCGTTTCTGCCTGCAACAGACCTGACGTTCACCGTGCCCAGCTGACGTGACGTCACCAACAAGCGCCGAGGCCTTCGTTTCAGTGTTACCCATTCCCATAACCTTAGATATTTGCGATTTCATCTTTCCTTTAGCCTTACATTACGGTGATCATGAAGTGCTATGGTGCTGTAGTCACACTTGGTAGATCATGGCCCTTATGACTTCGTGGAGGAGTCAGTGTGGCCCGCGGACTAAAAAGTTTGGAGACCCCTGCTTTAGACTACGCTCCAAACATAGTAGCACAAGGGGATCAAATCCGGACTGCTTTGACCAGAACATGTGAACGTTATGCGAGACACAGTTTTGACCTAAATGGCTCGTATGAGGTCCTCCTCTGCCATCCGAGGCATTGTTCCCTCGCTGACATACACTACTGACGCCAATTTCCTAATCGATTGCCGGGGTACTTACGAAATCAGCGCCTGAGCCTTTTCGATGACTGCCGCAGTTCGTGACACGCGTTTCCTCGAATGAGGTTTCCTCGCCAAGTTAGCGGAACCTTTCACCACACTTCCCCGAAGCATTTTACCTGACCACAATATCGTAAACAGTTGATATCGTGTACCTGAAGAATCGAACTATTTCAGTGGTGGAACGCCCAGCGCCAAGACTTTCGATAATCGCGGCTCTTCAGTTGTACTCCCCACTTCTCCGTAACATGTCGGCCATTTTGAGGTTCTGGCTGTATACTAGATGCCTATGGCTTTCTAGAACGCCAATCGCGACCTCCGGGAGAACTGTGACTGGGGGGAAATTCAAACTGAAATTTGTCTGGATTTAAGCAACGCACCCTGTACATTGGACGACTGTATCCTCCTGGGCCTCTAAGAGGGAAGGGTATGCATCTGTGGTGTGTGTAGCGAGTCTGAGCTTCGCTTGCTCTTCGTGTTCAAAGGTACTGTCATATTTTCTGAGTTCCATCTTACATGGCAGTGAGTTTATTTGAGTCCACCGGCAGACTGTGTTCCTGTATTAAAGCACGTTGTTAAATCCCCTTCTGTGTAACTTACATTTACTGACCAGCATAGAAGGAGTTGTAAACATTGTTGACTGCTTAGTGAGAGAAACATAATTTAATTATTTAGAAAATCAGATACGCACGCAATTTGAGGATGATTCTCTATGAAATCGTTAGTCACAACACACAAAAGGAAATTACATTAACGAGAGAGGTACGAACGGGTTATTTCCTAGTGCAATATTTCATGGTTATGGGTCACCGGACTGTAATAAAAATTATGTACACCGATTTCTTCACTAGAATGGTTCTTATTTAATAATGATCAGACTTACTCCCAACCCCACAAAATCTGTTCAACGTTCAGAAATTAAAGACACCAGAATGTGACAAAACAAGATCAACCTTAACATATTTACTGTTTTTCTACAGAGATCATAATATTCAATCTGGCACCAAAATTATTTATTGTAAAGTTTCACCACAGAGTGTTTCTTTGGGCGCCGACACTTCTGCTTGTTAAGAACAGAGATTAGTGGGTACTGATTATAGTCTGTTGCTGGTTAGATTCCCTTTACAGCTGTTAACTGAAAGAAACGATGCGCCAAACTGTCTGTCACATGTGGGAAGGAGACTGACGCTGCTGCAACACGCAGTGGACAAGGGAAGCTAATGTTGTTCGTGCCTTATATTACAATGAATGTCCTGTATCTATTATAATAGCATTAGTTAAAGGTATTGAAAGATTGCTTTAACACTTTAGAAGCAGCTCCATTCTCTATGTTTGTGTAATGACGTGCCGAAGAGAACCATAACTTCCTTCGGGAGTTGTGGTTGTATGTGTGTATTGCCTGCTTTAATCTTTTACTACAATTAATCCCTACTTGCTTGCCAGTCTTAACTGAAGTACATTCTCCTGAAGGGTATTAAGAATTTTCGACAGTTGCATTACATGCCAGCCTTTCTTTTTTCTATTATTGTAACAGTTTTCGGAATTCACTGTCACTGGCAAACATCTTTAAATATTTGAAAGGCTATTTGACTAAAGCTGTCTTGATGAGTGGATTAATGTCAAATTTAATAAAAGTTTCAATAACTGTTTTACGTAAAATATGTGGCTTAAGCTCAATCAATCGCTCAATCCTTTCGATCCTGATGGCCGAGCCCTCTGCACAACAGTTTCTTTTTGTTCATAATTTTGTATGTTGATGCCTATTGAATTTTGCCAGTGCAAGTGTTTCATATGGTCAGAGCGATTCTTCACAGTTCTTCAGAAACTATTTTTGTACTTTCAACATTGCAGCACAGTCAGCAATCGTGATAATCTAATATATAGGAAACTATCAGCCTCTATTGCGGTAATGAAACCAAGCTTTACCTAGGTTTCAGCCCAAATAATTGAGCCTTCTTCAGAAGATATACCTGAATCTATAATTTGTCTAAGAGGGCATAGTCTAGAAATAAAACTAAAACAGCCTGAAAATATGACTACGCCTATTCAGGCTGTTTTAGTTTTATTTCTAGACCATGCCCTCTTAGACAAATTATACATTCAGGTATATCTTCTGAAGAAGGCTCAATTATTTCGGCTGAAACATAGGTAAAGGTTGGTTTCATTACCGCAATCGAGGCTGGTAGTTTTTTTGTATATTATTAAGAAACTGGCTTAGCGCCCACTGCTTGGCTCGTGTCGATTGTACACTCTGCACAGTGTTTTTTAAACTTTTTTCTTTAACTGAATTTTTATGTTCACAAATTTCAGAATCTTCTAAACTTTGCGCGCTAATTAAGGCCATAGAAGCATTGTATTTTCGGAGTGTACTTCTGACCAAAAAGCGATTCTGGCAGCTAGAGTCTGAGGTCTTAGTTAATGCTGTCTTTTGAGTTCTTGTAGTGATATATCCGTAACAACTTTCATCCCTTAATATATATTTCTTTAGCTGTCAAATACAAATTTTCGTAGATTAACTTCAGAAATGTTTCAATATAACGAATTATTCCCATAAAAGTCCTCATACTGTTTCAACCCCATTAGGGGGCTGCGTTTTCAAAAACAATGGAAACAAGTCTTTTTTTTTAAAAAAAGCTAACCGGGAAGTCAACTACCAATTCTCATAGATGTAGCTTTAAAATGCTTTATTGCTACTTTAATAACGTTATAAAATGTTGTGCATGGTTGGTGCAGCAACCATAAAATGAAATCTTCATTGGAGAAATAGTAAACAGCCAGTCAGTTCCAAATTGGGAAGTTTATTATAATGGCTTTACCATGGTTTCAACGTGTGCACCAGCTGTACTTTGGCGATGAAATACGATATAACAACCAACATGTTGTGCATGTTTTAATTTATTATGGAGGTGAAATTTTATATTCAACTGATACCTTTTGGCTGTGTTTAAAATACCTTGGCCACAACATGTGATCCAGTTGTCAGTATCTCCTTGTGAAGAAGTAAAACAATGGTAAAGCGGTTTTAATAAACTTTCCAAATTGCACCCGATTAGCTGTTTACTATTTCTACAACAAAACGTTAATAATGATTTATTTTCAAAAAATCTTTCACATAATATTTTATGCCCTTATTCGTGGAATATCCAAAAATCCTGAAGTATACATTTTTTTTAATTTTGACCGATAAAATGAACCCCCTTAGAGGAGGAATTTCGAAAAATTCCTTGTTAAGCGGAGTCCATAGTATAAGATCATCGCCCTCTCCAAATTTCAAGTTTCTGTCCTTTAATTACATAATTTTGATTGGTGGACGTACCTGACGTACCTGACCAAAATTCTGGCGTATTTTATTCTGGCGAATTTCACTGACAAAAAAGGAAGGCCTTCTTCACGAAAGCGTCCTGCAAAGTTAACGAAATCTCAAAATCACTGTTAGCAACACTACTACTGCAAGACAAAGAGGTAGAGAATATCAACGCATTGTTATTTCAAGCGGCGGAACAATAAGTTTAGTTATGTAGTCTTGTAGCGAGTAGCAGAGCCAGAGCATATAAAATGGCTCAAATGGCTCTGAGCACTATGGGACTTATCCTAATGTTGCATCTCTGCGCACCACTATTGAAGCAGCATACGCGAATATGGAGCGTGCTGTTTTGAGAGTGTTGGTGCGATCGCTTCAGGACAAGAATAGAGGCGGTCTTCGCGGCTGAAGGAGGTTATATCGAGTAATGTCACTCTTGAAAGATACAACTATATATATGTACCGATTGAGTTCCCTAAATACTCTTACTGCTGGGTTACCTTGTGGTGCAAATTTACTAATGAATATGGATTGTATGTTGTTGTCGGATAAAAATTTCCTCCAACGAAATACTGTATAGTATGTGGCATGATAGGATTTTAACAGGTTTTCCTACATGTGGTATGTAATCGTTCTTAAATCTCCCGATAATGGCATTTGCTGTTGCAGATTTCAGCGCAAATAATTTTACATGTTTGCTAAAAACATCATAAAATAAAAGTATATATTTTGCTCCTCCAGAGCTTGTAGGGTGAGGTCCAGGTATGTCAGTACTAATTATTTCCAATGGTTTGGTAGGCAGTATTGAATGTAGTTCTGTTCTGTGTGACTGGTTACTTGCTTTTGCTTTCTGACATATGGTACAACTTTTGAGTGTGTTATGTACTTTTCTCCTCATCTTCGTGAAGTAACAGTATGAGCTTAATTTAGAAAAACATTTCTTACATCCATAATGCCCAAAGAGAAAATGTGTATGCCAAATAAGATATCCTTCATATTCCTGGGGAATACAAACGCACCAGTTTTTACTCAAAATGTGTCTTCTGTAAAGTAATACTCCTCTACCTAGTTTATATCTACTACACAGTGTGTGCTGAGGCAGATCTGTGTTAACTTTCCTAATTTTTGACCAGTGATGGTCTGCCATCTGTAGTGTTTCCATGCTTGTACACAAGTCTTTGTGATACTGAGTATAATTGCTGTTCTGCATTAGCAAAATTCTGTTATCATGGAGGTTCTCTGGTGCTGTTGTAACATTACTTAATCCTTGTGGCAGTCGTGATAGTGTGTCTGCTATGACATTATCTGTACCTTTAATGTGAATTATTTCAAATGAGTATCCTTGAAGGGAAATCGCCCACCTGGCTAATCTGGGGTGTAATAATTTACATGATAGAAGAAATGTCATCGCATGATGATCTGTTTATACCATTGTGTGCTTGCCAAAAATGTAATAGTTAAATTTCTTGAATCCCCTGACTATGGCTAATGTTTCTAGTTCTGTAGTTGTTTAAGATCTTTCACATTCGGTCAAAGTTCTGTTAGCAAATCCTATAATTCTAACTTCTTCCTTACCATCTTTATTTACAACTTGGAAAAGACATGCTCCTAAACCATAGTTGGAATCATCTCAAGCTAAACAGAATTCTGAGCTAAAATCTGGGTGGCATAATATGTCTGCATTCATTAGTGCATGTTTAATTTTCTCGAAGCCTTCCTGACACTCCTTACTCCAATGCCAATTCTCGTTTTTCTTAAGTAGTTTGAGTAGATGCGGGTTGTTTAGAAGTGGGTGAGGTAAAAATTTTCTAAACAATGAGAAAAACCCAATTAGTGACCTTAGTTGTTTCTTTGCTCTAGTCGCTGGGAGATTCTTCGTGCGTCCAGCTTCATGGGATCTGGCCTTATGTCTTGTGCATTTATTATATGTCTTAGAAATTTTATTTGTTGACAAGCAAACTTCGATAGATTCACTGTAACACCACATTCCGTAAATCTGTTTAATGGCTTGTTAAGAATGTATGAATGTTCTTCCCATGTGTGGGTGGCTATCAAAAGATCATCCATGAAGTGTGTGACAGAATGTTTTAAGTCTTCATTCAGTACCGTCTCTAAGGCTGAGATGAAAACACCAGAGCTGATATTCAAGCCAAAAGGCAGTACACAAAATTGATAACTCTTTCCATTAAACGAAAAAGCTGTGTATTTTGTACACTGAGGTTCCAGTCTTGTTTGACAGAAGGAATTGACCAGATCTAAGGAACTGAAATATCTTGCATCTAGAAGTTTCTGCAGTTGCTCTTCAAGGTTCTCAGGCTTAGTTCTAACAGGTAGTATAATCTTGTTTATTGCCCTAGTATCTAACACAAGTCTAATGCTACCATTAGCTTTCTTTACAACTAATAGTGGGCTGCAATATGAAGATCCACTCCAGCATCTGTTTTAACTCTTTCCAAACTGCTGCTTTCTGTGAGTGTGGTACACTATATGATTTGTGGTAGAATACTGAATGAGGCTTCACTTCAATGTTATAAGAATATGTGTTAATTACTCCTGGTCTATTTGAGAAACCACTGGCATATCTATGCAGTAGTTCTGCTACTTCACTTCGATCATCCTCAGATAAGGCCGATGATTGCTGTACCTTACTCTGTATAGTTGTATCTGTCTCAAACATGTCTTGCTTAGGTACTGGTGTGCATGTCTCTGTATCATTATGTTCATGTATTATCTGTTACTTGTATCCTGAACAGTGTTTATCATGGATTACTTCTCTAGTTTCTAAGTGCATGGTGTACTGATTGCCAAAATCCTTAAAACTACATGTTTGTGCAGAGAAGTCAATTATAGCGTCCTTTTCGCACAAGAAATCCAGTCCCAGTATAGCATCACATACTAAATTAGGTACAACTAAGAATGCCCAATTGATCGATCCATTCTCTACTTGAACTGATATATGAACTTGCTTCTTAATACTAATAGGCTTTTTTCAGAATGAGATTTTCACTCTGCAGCGGAGTGTGCGCTGAAATGAAACTTCCTGGCAGATTAAAACTGTGTGCCCGACCGAGACTCGAACTCGGGACCTTTGCCTTTCGCTGACCTACAACAGTCAGTATGTTGCATCCTTGCACTGGAAACACATCCACTTGTCCATGTTCTTGCATTAAATTGTAAAAATTCTCAGATAATACGCTTACAGCTGCACCAGTATCTAATGTGAGACTTGTAGTTATACCTCCTACTTTTGCTTTAGTGGAAGCAAGTACTACTATTTTGTGTGATGAACGGCAAATATTGTCATCATTTTCAGTGAGTTCAACTGTTAAATTTTGACCATAATTATAATGTAAGAATAACACAGATTTATATTTGTAAATACTAATTACTTTTTCTTGTTCAGTACTTACTGTGTCAGTCTGAAATAATTCTTGTAAATCAAAGTCGCCCCCACAGTATTCCTCAGCGACAACTTGGTGTCTAGTAATGGCTGTCATTAGTTTAAATGTCTGTCTTGTGTTCCGTCAGTCTGTATTGGTGTAGATGGGTTATTGTCTACCTCTATTATGTTTACATTCGGGTACTGTCTATTCCAGTCACCCGCATTCCTTCCTTGTTGCTGTGTAAAAGTTGCATTAGGTGTCTGTTGTGTTGTGTTCTGTACTGCACTGCTGTAATTCCTTTGCGGCGGTGGCTGTGATTGAGTTTGATGTTGCCATGCGCCGTTGTTTACATTCTGAGGCTGCGGATATGATGGATATTGCATTCCGTAGTTTGGGTTATTATTGTACCAAACCTGCCCCTGTTGGTTTTGGTTACCGTTGTAATTAAAATTTTGTCGGTTACTTTGCCAGTTTTGGCCATTTTCACAATTGCGGTTTTGTTTATTGTTCCGCCTGCGCTTGTAGCCATTGTCGCTAGGCGGGGTTAGTATTCAAGATGGGTCGTTGCATATTAGGTACACTGTTGCTAGCATAATTTGCATTCGCTGGAGGGCCAAATTTCGGCGCAACATATGCTACGGTAGGTGGTGTGTATTGATGAGGTTAGCTATACTGCTTGTTTTGGTTGGAATTACGACTGTCATATTGTTTGTTGTCATGTCGGCTGCTACGCTGATCTTCAAATAACAGATCAACAGTATCTAGAGCCTGGAGAAAATATTCTATGTCGTAATCCGGAATATGTAACAATTTCTCTTTGATATAGAACGGTAAACGTGCTTTCAACGCATGGAGCAGATCTCTAGACGCGACAGGTTCTGACAAGAAATGCGTCACATTTATATACTTCTCAAAGTAACGTCTAAGATTTCCGTACTGTGGATTAAATGGTTTGGGTTCTACGATCTGTCACCTTATTCTTTCCTGCACGGTATGTGACCAGAATTTTGACGGGAAAGCATTTTCCAATTGCTGAAAAGTTTGGCATTGTGTACCTCATTATCGGCCCAAATAGCTGCGTTTCCTAGTATATAAGATACAGCAAAATTAATTTTCCTCCTCTCACTCCACGTGCGAGGAAATGCGTCTTTGAAAGCTTTCATGAAAATTACAGGGTGAATGGTTTTCTTGTCTGAAGTAAAAGGTTGAAAGGTTCGGTGGTTCATAAAACTTTCTTGCTGTCTGTCAGATTGATCTATGTTTCCTCTTCTCATCCTTCGTCTCTGATACATTTCAGGACAAGAAGACTGTGGGTCAGAATCGTTTCCGAAATTTCGATTTTGTTCTACTTTTCTGTATTTACATCTGTCTGAGTTGTCTGAATAAGATTCTCTCTTATGTCTGTTACGTCTCGACAATTTATGTCGGTTGTGTGTTTGAATGTAACTATCACTGTGATCTGAATTGTCTGTACTGTCAACATCGTGTACACGTTTGTTTACACATATTCTCGTGTGTTCGGCATCAGGTACTTTGCTCGCTTTCGTTACAACATATTCATCTACAGTCTGTTTGACTATTGCCGGTAGGTTTGTCCTAATGCATTCGTCAAGATGTTTGTCTTTTCTGTTAGTCCACTCATGAAATTCTTCATTAATTTTAGAAAAAACGTCTGTCTGTCTCTAATTTGATTGTCTGCTCAATGGTCTTTGTCATGGTTTCTAAATCTGTCTCTACTTGTGTGACGCGCTTCGTGATGTCATCATGAGCGGTGACGCACTTTTCTACTTTTGTCATCACGGTGTCACACGTGCTACTTAACTGTTTGACATTGGTTTCAAGAATATTGATTTTGGTTTCATTATGTTTTGCTAAAACTGTTAGTTTTGATAACATCGTGTCCATTTCACCGATCCTTTTGTTTAAGTCAGTACCAATTTTGGTTAATTTAGCGACATTACCGTCAAGTTTTTTGTTTATTTCCTGAAATTTTTCCGTAAACTGTTTGTCATTGTTCTGTAAACTTGTATTCATCTGCTGAAATTGTTGCGTAACTGCATTGATAAATTGTGAGGAATTTACTGTTTGAACATTATCTGCCCCCGGTAAATCGTGAGAATTTACTGCTTCTGATTCAGTTTCCATATCTTGCGACTCTATGTTACTGCCTGTTGCTACGGCTAGATTGTTTAGGTTCTGTATTTCATTTACTGTTTCGCTTGTTTGAGCATTAGTGTTCTGAGCAAGCGTAATTTGATTCTGTGCTTCGTCATTGGATACGGAACTTGCAGCAGGCGACCTGTTTATGTCGCCTGCTGCAAGTTCCGTATCCAATGACGAAGCACAGAATCAAATTACGCTTGCTCAGAACACTAATTGCCATACTACGAGTCGTGACCATATCAATAGCAAAAATGCAATAAATTATTTTGAAAATTCAGTAAAGTAAATGCGTGAAATATTATTAAACTCGTCTCTACAGCAAATATCTACAATGTTTAGCTTGTATGTAACTGTTATTCAAACAATGCATAGAGTTGATATATTATTAACGATGTATCTACACGCCATGTTGTCTCTACTAAGCTGTGTATCGGCCATATTACAATAATTATTGTCGTACTTTGAAAATATGAATAAAATTTTGAAAAAAAATCACACTCAGTAGTAAAAATCACTTCTTTTTTTTAAAAAAAAAACACTTTTGCAAAACTTCACTATATATCGCGAGTTAATGAAAGATTGCGCCAGAATCAAATGCGGTAGATATGATAAGTCTGTCCTACCTTCTCTGTTGTGGTGATTGTTGTCGTAGTCTGACCAGATTTTCCATTATGCTTTCTGGATTTAATATTCTTACCATTCCTTCTTGGTGATTTCTCCGAGTAATGTTTGTGATGAAACATGAAACAAAAAAAAAACAAAAAAATTATTAGCTCACAAATAAAAGTCCCGGCCAATGTGCCGCCAATATATATATATATATATATATATATATATATATATATATATATATATATATATATATGATTATTTATATTATTTTAATTATTGTTGAACTGAATTTAGATGGATGGAAATATTTAAAAACCAGTGAATTTATTTATACCCTGATAAGGTGGCATCGGACATACACTTTGAGAATTTCGTCGCCGTAAGGAGGAGGTTAGTGGGCCACGTTATTTCTGAGCTAAAATGAGATAAATACTGAAAATAGAGTTTACATACAATGTTAAAATTTTAGGATCATGGATTAAAGAAATAATGAAATCACAGCTAACTATAATTACTGAATGCACTATGCTACTTACATTGGGAATACAATATTAATCACTAGTGATATTTTGATTATCTGCACGTCGGTATAATTACTAGTATGCGCCCTGCAGTATGCAGTGACATTTTATACAATTAAAGAGTTTAAATTAGAGCGGCCAGTCTAACGCGCGAGGCTCTTCCTCGACTCCATTCCAGAACAGATAACAGAAGAAGTAATTAACAAAAGACTAGACATCCTTTCTGTGTCTCACCAGCGATCACATGCGACCGCGCACAAGATAACTTGCATTGGCATTCATGCTTTATTAAACAGGGTTCTCTGATTAATAGACTTACATACTATGGCTAAAAATGTGCATTTAGTTTCCGAAGCGAACTTCGCAACTTTGTTGATGTAGTTCTGGTACTCTGTTGCATAAGATATACACAGAATACAAGAGCAATAGCCTTTAATTCTTGATTGTATTTTGAAAGGCTGGCTTGCACTCTAGCATAATGCATCCACATATTTTACAAATGTGACGTGTGCTGCCATCTGTTGACTTCACATGGAATCATTGTCTGTGTGAAAGAGCGCGTTTTATAACGCCCCCAAAGAGTGCTTGCGTTCTCTTTAGGGCACAACTGCAAATTTGTACCTCTTGAGTGTGTTGTAGATTCCGAAGGATGGGCTTTGTTCCTGATGACTTCAAATTAGATTGCTGCTGCTCTTGGTACGAAGTAGTTTGCTTTAATGAGTAGACAGAAAGCTGTGAGTAGAGGACATAGATTTTGGCGTTTCCAGCTGACTGGATCCAGTGCATTTTTGCTGTTTTCTAGACAAGTAAATTTTGTGTTAATAAATACAAACCAGAAATAATTTTGTTCACCTATTGGTAATAACCAAGATAATTAAGGCTTTTGCTTAACTGCGCTCTCTTAGTATGGTTCCCGTAATGTTGATGAACTGGAGAGCCCCTCACTGCGGAATTTCGTAGCTGCAAATATATACCAGGTGATCAAAAAGTCAGTATAAATTTGAAAACTTAATAAACCACGGAATAATGTAGATAGAGAGGTAAAAATTGACACACATGCTTGGAATGAGATGAGGCTTTATTAGAACCAAAAACAAAAAAAAGTTCACATAATGTCCGACAGATGGCGCTGGACACAAAACGTCAGTGACTGCACATGACAATCGTGTATAAAAGGAGCTGTAATGAGAGAGAGAGAGAGAGAGAATCAGATGCACCAGCAGTCGCAGCATGTTGACGTTACCTGAAAAGGCGCTTTTAGTGAAGCTGTATTAAGAGAATGGGGAATGTGCTAGTTCAGCGTTACGATCCTATCACCACAGGAAGGGGTTTCCAATGGATAAAGGTCCGTTGAGAAATGCAGCTGTGGTGAGAATGATTTCAAAGTTCGAAGCCACGGGTTGTTTAGACGATAGACCCCGTAGTGGCCGACCGAGCACAAGGCGCAATACTGCTGAGACAGTTCGGGAAGAAATGGAGACTAGCGGGTTCGTCTTTGGACGGGGAAGTCAGCGCTCATGCAGTCGCATGTCACACCGGCATTCCATACACTACAGTTTGGTAGGCACTTAGGCGTACCCTCCGATGCTATCCGTACAAAATCCATCGCCATCATGAACCGTTACCTGGCGATTTAGTGAAGCGGAGGGCATTTTCGATGTGGGCATTTCAAAAGATGGCGGAAGGTGACGATTGGTTGAGTAACGTGTTGTGGACCAACGAAGCTCATTTCACGCTCCGAGGGTCTGGCAACGCCCACAACTGCAGAATTTGGGCTACCGAAAATCCTAGAACTGTCTTGGAAAGTCTATTTCACGACGAGAACGTCACGGTATGGGTTGTATTTACCTCATCTACCGTTATCGGGCCTTTTTCCTTCGAGAAAATGCGTGATTCTGGTTTTGTAACTGCTACTGTGACGCGTGAGAGGTACGCCGATATGTTACAGAATCGCACCATCCCCAGCCTGGCTGATAAACACCTGCTGGAACTACGATGTTTATGCAGAATGGTGCTCCACCCCATATTGCTAGACGCGTGAAAGATCTCTTGCACGCGTCGTTTGGTGATGATCGTGTGCTCAGCCGCAACTTTCGTCATGCTTGGCCGCCCAGGTCCCCAGTCCGTGTGATTGTTGGCTTTGGGGTTACCTGAAGTCGCAAGTGTATCGTGATGGACCAACATCTTTAGGGATGCTGAAAGAAAACATCAGACGCGAATGCCTCACCATATCTCCGGACATGCTTTACAGTGCGGTTCACAACATTATTCCTCGACTACACCTATTGTTGAGGAATGATGGTGGACATATTGAGCATTTCCTGTAAAGAACATCATTTTTGCTTTGTCTTACTTTGTTATGCTAATTATTGCTATTCTGATCAGATGAAGTGCCATCTGTCGGACATTTTTTGACTTTTGTATTTTTTGGTTCTAATAAAACCCGATGTCATTCCTAGCATGTGTGTCAATTTGTACCTATCTACATTATTCCGTGATTTATTTAGTTTTCAAATTTATACTGACTTTTTGATCACTCGGTATATTCATTTTTTTTAAAGTTAGTGTAAAAATGCCGGGAATAAGCAAGAAGCTGGAACGCTGTAAAACATATTTGGCTTGTGCACAGAAACAGTGTTGTAATTCTCGATGACAAAGCGTTTTACTGCAATACACAGCAGAAAGCTAAGCTCCACTCTCTGCTGCTGAAAGATGATAACGAGAGATAAAGCTGAATCACTGCCAGAACTCAGAACTGTTATCGCTCCCTTTCTTTACGTAACACAAACATTTACACGCCTGCGTAGACGAGGACGCTAACGCACGCCTGCGCAGTGACGCTCAACTCGGAGGCGAGGCGGTTGGAATCCTGACGGATGAAATTTTCACTGCTAGTTTCAGCCGGGCGAGGAAAGGTCAGGGCGTGGCGTAAAGTTCCTGATCGTCAGTCTTTGCTCCATTAACCCTGATTAAATTCCCAGCCTCTCTGCGGTGGCTCGTGATATGAGGGCACGTGATACTGACGGCGATCTGTCCGTCGAATGGGAACTATAAGCCGACTTCCTATTCGAGAGGAGTGGGCCGTGTGTCGACACGGTGTTTCTGCCTTATTCCGTGTCATTGGCGTCGCTGTTCTACTACACAAACGTAACACTACACTATACAGCAATCAATTACACTTAAGTACACTGCACAAATACGTACGCCCACCGCAACTCTCGCTTATCTGCAAGGAAACGGGCCGGTGTGTGCACAGCAAGGACACCGTTCCCGAAAGGCGGCTGAACCCACCCCGTGAGATATCCCAGCCAACAATGCCATACGACGTTCACATTTTATACAAACACGTCTCGTGGCTGATACAGCTGTATAAGGTAAAGTCAGTTGCTGCTGACGACAGCATATTGAAAGAAAGAAAGAAAAAGAAAATTGCGTAGGCTTCCACGCCAGAGTCAATCGACATACAAGTTTTCTGGGTATGGTACCGCCTCATAATGTATAAAACTGCTGCTGCTGGAGAAAAAAACCAACGTTTCGGCTGCAACCGTGGCCGAAACGCTGTTTTTTTTTCTCGAGCAGCAGTAGTTTTATACATTATGACGCAGTACCATGTTTGTTGTTGTGGTCTACATCTACATTTATACTCGGCAAGCTACCCAACGGTGTGTGGCGGAGGGCACTTTACATGCCACAGTCATTACCTCCCTTTTCTGTTCCAGTCGCGTATGGTTCGCGGGAAGAACGACTGTCTGAAAGCCTCCGTACGCCCTCGAATCTCTCTAATTTTACATTTGTGATCTCCTCTGGAGATATAAGTAGGGGGAAGCAATATATTTGATACCTCATCCAGAAACGCACCCTCTCGAAACCTGGCGAGCAAGCTACACCGCGATGCAGAGCGCCTCTCTTGCAGAGTCTGCCACTTGAGTTTGCTAAACATCTCCGTAACGCTATCACGGCTACCAAATAACCCTGTGACGAAACGCGCCGCTCTTCTTTGGATCTTCTCTATCTCCTCCGTCAACCCGATCTGGTACGGATCCCACACTGATGAGCAATACTCAAGTATAGGTCGAACGAGTGTTTTGTAAGCCACCTCCTTTGTTGATGGACCAAATTTTCTAGGGACTCTCCCAATGAACCTCAAGCTGGTACCCGCCTTACCAACAATTAATTTGATATGATCATTCCACTTCAAATCGTTCCGCACGCATACTCCCAGATATTTTACAGAAGTAACTTCTACCAGTGATTGTTCCGCTATCATATAATCATACAATAAAGGATCCTTCTTTCTATGTATTCGCAATAAATTACATTTGTCTATGTTAAGGGTCAGTTGCCACTCTTCAGTCCTGAGACTGGTTTGATGCAGCTCTCCGTGCTACTCTATCCTGTGCAAGCTTCTTCATCTCCCAGTACTTACTGCAGCCTACATCCTTCTGAATCTGCTTAGTGTATTCATCTCTTGGTCTCCCCCTACGATTTTTACCCTCCACGCTGCCCTCCAATACTGAATTGGTGATCCCTTGATGCCTCACCATATGCCCTACCAACCGATCGCTTCTTCTAGTCAAGTTGTGTCACAAGCTCCTCTTCTCCCCATTTCTACTCAATACCTCCTCATTAGTTATATGATCTACCCATCTAATCTTCAACATTCTTCTGTAGCACCACATTTCGAAAGCTTCTATTCTCTTCTTGTTTAAACTATTTATCGTCCACGTTCCACTTCCATACATGGCTACACTCCATACAAATACTTTCAGAAACGACTTCCTGACATTTAAATCTATACTCGATGGTAACAAATTTTTCTTCTTCAGAAACGATTTCCTTGCCATTGCCAGTCTACATTTTATATCCTCTCTACTTCGACCATCATCAGTTATTTTGCTCCCCAAATAGCAAAACTCCTTTACTACTTTAAGTGTCTCATTTCCTAATGCAATTCCCTCAGCGTCACCCGAGTTAGTTCGACTACATTCCATTATCCTCGTCTTGCTTTTGTTGATGTTCATCTTATACCCTCCTTTCAAGACACTGTCCACTCCGTTCAACAATGGAATCGTAATTACTTGTGTCACCCAGAAACTGCTGTAAAATTTTTTACATGGCGGTCAAGTCATAAATATGCTGATGAGCCAAAACATTATGGCCACTGCCCAGTGCGACGTTGTATGAGGTCTGGTGGCGATGACGGCATGTTAACACGATAAGAGAAGTATGTGAGCGGAGCAGAGGCGGATGGGGAATCATTGTAGCCACCACATGCGACTTTGACGATAGTCAGATTGCTCCCTGGGAGGGAGCATCTCGGAAACTGTGAAGCTGGTCAGCGGTTCGAGTGCTACTGTTGTGAGCATCTATCATAAGTGGCTGAAGATAGCTGAAACCACGAGTAGGCGACCAGAAGTTGGACGTTCGTACTTCATCGCAGGGATCGTGGGCCTTCCCTCTCTTTAAAGCAGGACAGGAGGTGATCTGCGGCAGATCTGACGATAGGGTGCAGTGGTGGCACAGTCGCAGGTGTTTTGGAGCACACCGTTCAGCACACAGTGTTGAACACGGTGCTCTGAAAAAGAGGCCCCTACATGTTCCCACGTTGACCCAACAACATCGCCAATTATGATTACAGTGCGCACGGGATCATCCAGATTGGACCGCGGATTAATGGGATTGTGTCGCCCGGTCGGTTGGATTCCGTTTATTGCCAAACCAGACGGTATTTTCCAGATATGCCGTCATTCGGGCGAACGGCTACTCGAAAGATGCAGCGTACCGCGGACTCAGGCCGATAGGAGCAGTATAATGTAACGGGGGACATCATTCATCTGGGCGTCCATGACAGCTGTGGACTACGTGAACATTATTAGGGACCACCTGTAACTCCCTGTGCTTGATGTCTTCCTCGACAGCGGTGGCATCTTTCAGCAGGATAACTGTCCGTGTCACATGGCCACAATCGTGCTGCAGTGATCTGAGTAGTATGATACTGAACTCACGTTGATGTCTCGGCCGTAAAATCCGGCTTGTCTGAATCCTATGAAACCCAACTGGGAAGCTATCGGGCGCCAGCTCGGCGTCCACAAACCAATCGCCCATAAATTACGGGAAGTGTGACCAAAATGGTACTGAAACAGAGGATGATAGACTAAAGGCCGAAATACTAAATTTTTCCAAAGGTGTTTCACACAGGAAGACTTCACTGTAGTTCCTTCTCTATATTGTCGAACAGATGACAAATGGTAGATATCGAAATAGATGACAGAGGGATGGAAAAACAATGAAAATCGCTCAAAAGAGGAAAGGCCGCTGTATCTGACGGAATAACAGTTAGATTTTACACAGAGTATGCGAAGGAAGTTGCCCCCCCCCCCCCCTCTTCTTGCAGCGGTGTACCGTAGGTCTCTAGAAGAGCGTAGCGTTCCAAAAGATTGAAAAATGGCACAGGTCATTCCCGTTTTCAAGAAGGGACGTCGAACAGATGTGCAGAACTATAGACCTATATCTCTAACGTCGATCAGTTGTAGAATTTTGGAACACGTATTATGTTCGAGTAGAATGACTTTCCTGGAGCCTAGAAATCTACTCTGTTGGATCAGCATGGGTTTCGAAAACGACGATCGTGTGAAACCCAGCTGGTGCTATTCGTCCACGAGAATCAGAGGGCCGTAGACACGGGTTCCCAGGTAGATGCCGTCTTTCTTGGCTTCCGCGAGGCGTTTGATACAGTTCCCCATAATCGCTTAATGAACAAAGTAAGAGCATATGGACTATCAGACCAACTGTGTGATTGGATTGAAGAGTTCCTAGATAACAGAACGCAGCATGCCATTCTCAATGAAGAGAAGTCTTCCGAAGTAACAGTAATTTCAGGTGTGCCGCAGGGGAGTGTCGGAGGACCGCTGCTATTCACAATATATATAAATGACCTTGTGGATAACACCGGAAGTTCACTGAGGCTTTTTGCGGATGATGCTGTAGTATATCGAGAGGCTGTAACAATGGAAAATTGTACTGAAATGCAGGGGGATCTGCAACGAATTGACGCATGGTGCAGGGAATGGCAATTGAACCTCAATGTACGCAAGTGTTATGTGCTGCGAATACATAGAAAGAAAGATCCTTTATCATTTAGCTACAGTATAGCAGGTGAGATAGTGGAAGCAGTTAATTATATAAATTAACTGGGAGTAGGCATTAGGAGTGATTTAAAATGGAATGACCATATAAAATTAATCGTCGGTAAAGCAGGTGCCAGACTGAGATTCATTGGAAGAATCCTATAGAAATGCAGTCCGAAAACAAAGGAAGAACGTTACAGTACACTTGTTCGCCCACTACTACTGCTCACCGGTGTGGGATCCGTACCAGATAGGGTTGATAGAAGAGATAGAGAAGATACAACGGAGAGCAGCGCGGTTCCTTACAGGATTATTTAGTAATCGCGAAAGCGTTACGGAGATGACGGATAAACTCCAGTGGAAGACTGCAAGAGAGACGCTAAGTAGCTCGGTACGGGCTTTTGTTGAAGTTTCTAGAACATACCTTCACCAAGGAATCAAGCAGCATGTTGCTCCCTGCTACGTATATCTCGCGAAGAGACCATGAGGATAAAATCAGAGAGATTAGAGCCCACACAGAGGCATATCGACAATCTTTCTTTCCACCGGACAATACGAGACTGGAATAGAAGGGCGAACCGATAGAGGTACTCAAGGTACCCACCGCCACACACCGTCAGGTGGCTTACGGAGTATGGATGTACATGTAGAACTGTGTGATCCGTGCTTACGCATCTGGTGCCACAAACCTCTGTCGAATCCGTGACACGCAGGATCATTGCGTAGGTGGTCATAATTTTTTGGCTCCTCAGTGTACATGTTTGTATTACTGTTGCGGTCAGGACGTGAGCCCAGGGCGGCGGAGGCCTCGACCATTCGACTTTTTCCCTATTACAGAGGTTGCAATGAATGAAACCATTCGGCGAGCCGTTAGTGGAACAGCCCTGTTTGCAATGGTCCTTTATTCGTTTCGGTAAGGTGATGGGATCGCAGCAGGCTGAAGACTAATCCCTGTCGGGGACGTAGGTGGCTGCCATTTCGCCAGGCACTGAGGGCGGCAGTCACTGGCTCGAAGGACGGCTAACGTCAGCAGCGACGGCACCGGCGTAGGCGAAGCTGCCGCTGGAGAGCACGCGACGCAGCTTCTGGCAGCCTGACTACCTCGTCTCGCCGCCATCACACCGGCACAGACAGTGTTTTTAATCCTGACGTCCAACATCGCCAAAGTTGGAGGCGTATAACCACACCGAGCAGGCGTCAGCGACGATGAAGGCTCTCAGAAACCGGTGTACAGCAAGAGAGAGATAAAGTTCGAAGACGTGAACTTCCGTGAAGGCCTTCAACAGCAGAAAATAGTCGTCCGGCAGGTGACTCATTGGTGTGAAGGCGCGAAGTCGTCTCCAGGTCAGGCAGACGCCTGGAACTACTGCGGGCAGAGACCTCGGATAGTGACTGCGGGCTTCATCTAGTGCTGCGGAGATCTTCGTCCTGAAATTAACAGCTGATGAAAACAGTGGCGTTCGGTATCATGTTCACACCCTGATACGGTCGTCTAAAGAACACGTCGGTGATCATCTGAGAACACCTGAGAGTGAGTTTCTGACTTGGGGGGGGGGGGGGGAGGAGAGGGGTATTTATGAGAGTCTGCTGTCCAGTATTTCTCCAGCAGCAGAACAAGCTGTTGTAGCTAGGTGTTGCCATTGGGTGGCCACGACTTCTTTTGTTTTGTCAGCAGGAGCCGAGCTGGAGCTGTGGTATTGACCAACTTCACACTTCGTCTACTTCCTGAATATGCGTTCTTTCGTTCTGAATGTACATTCTTGCGAATCTGTGAGTGGGGTTCAGGCTGATGCTCCCTTCCTTCTGTGTGGTGACGTTTTGCTCAGCATTCCAGGAATAGTTCATCAACCCTAACGGGGTCGCGGTGGAACATTATTACGTCCGTTTGTCGTTTGTCACACACTCGACTGGTGGACGAGCTCAGTGTTGTGTTGTCAGGTCTCCATGCCTCGATATGTGCCACACATAAGACGCCTTTTGAAGTGTCCATGGCAAGTGATCCACCGAGAGATCAGTACGATCGAGGAGATCCCAAAGACGTAGAACTGTCTTCAAAAGAATCAACAGAGTTTAGCGTTCTAACGTCTAAGTTTATGTATACACTCTGGAACCCATCTCCTGTTCTATTTACAAATGATACGTGTGAAGAATGACCGTCATCAAGCCTCCGCACGAGAGCGAATTTCTCTGAACCGCTCATTCCGTAAGGTGCATATCATGGGAACTAATATACTGCCCGACTCTTTTTGAAACTTAAACGCTCGTAATATAGACAGTAATCCTAAAAGACTTCCTGAGCCATAGTAAAATTTGCTGTTTTGAAGAGCACGCCGCAGCGTGTAGTGTGAAGCAGTCGCCTCTCTGTTTCTGGCGGTGGCGCTGCTGTGGCTGTCGCGGCTGTGGTGTCTCCCTCTGGTGGGAAAGGGGAAAGGTAGCCACGCGCATTTAAGGGGCGCTATGAGCTCGGCGGGGCTCTCCCTCCTTTCCTCTGTCCTTTTCCTGGGCTCCCTATACCCCCCCTTCCATCCTCTTTTTTCTCCACCTCCCCTCTCTCTGCCCCCTTCTCTCCCCCGAGTCCTTTTGCATTTCCCTCCTCTGCCTTTTCTCATTCCCTCTCGGGTCTGCCCTACCCCTCTCCCCCCTTATGAGTCCTCTCCCTCCTTGGTTCCCCCCCCCCCCCTTATGAGTCCTCTCCCTCCTTGGTTTCCCCCCTTTTTCGTTTTTTCCTCTTCTCACTCCTTGTTTTTTCCCCCCTCCTCCAGGTCCCCCTCCCCCCGTCTGCCCTTGGCTCGGGAGTGTCATCTTTGTGGCTCCATTTTCGTGCAGTGTTTTACAGTGAGTGTTCCGTGTTGTGTGTCTTTTGGGAAGTGTTGTGAACGGCCATCATACTGTCGCTGGGTGTGATTTTTTATCTCTTGCGAACAGAAACCAGACTGTCGCCATGTTTTTTTTTAATTGTGTGTCTACTATATTACTTGTCTGATTCCTGTGTATTTTATTAACATTGCCAACGCCTTTGCTTTCTGTTTTAACTTTCCGCATTTTTCCGCCATTTTACACTTTAAGTCACCGTTTTACCGCCTGTTTTCTTGTTTCTTTTCTTCTTCCGTTTTTTAAAAAGTCTGTAGGCTGTAGAGCAGCGTACTAAGCTGCTGCCAGCCCGCGAAAGAGTGACTTAACTCCGATTCGAGAGCTATCGCACAGGCGGGAGTTAGCTGCCTCGCGGCTTTGGAGGTGGGCGCCGTTTTTCATGAAGAAACTTCGTGAAGGTTCTTCGTCAGGATACGCGGAAGGTACCTGCAGACAGCTACTGCGCAAGCTGTTACAAGAGGGGAAGCAAATGCAGGATTTAATATAACGTGAACGACGATATCATTAGCGGCGAGACCCAACTTTGTGCCGAAGAAAAACAGACGTATCTTTTATAACAGGAACCATCCCCGCATTCGCTTTTAACGAGTGAGGGGAACCTCGGAAAACCAGAATCGGGATGGATAGAAGTGGATTTGTATTTATCTGCTCGCTATTGTGAACACAGTACTATCAATCGCACCTCCCCTCGCTCGGTGCGCTGTAAGACTAGTGACGCAGGGCCAGATGCCGGTTGGTCGTTCGCGCACTGAGACACAAGATTTCTCCGTCTTGAGCGTCGGTGCGTGTGAGGTCGCCACGTCAGTCCAGTGGCCGCGCCGTATAGCGAGGAGTAGTGGTTTCGCGGCCGACACGAGAGCAACAGGAGTCAAACCATGACATCGGCCTGGCCGGCGCGAGCTGCGACGCCGAGAGACGGGAGATCGGCGCGCCTTCCTGCGTCCGTTGAAGCGGCTGGCAGCGGACGGTTCGGGAGAGCGTTTTGGGGGTGCTGCGCCAGGTCTTCGCCAGACATCGCAGTCTATTAGAAGTTAAGTGATTCGTGATATGTTGTTTCATTTACTTGTTAAATTCTACTTGTTTCCTTGGTCAGTCTATCGTCCCCAGCTTGCTCGTCTGTCTCCGGTCCGCATTTGTTAGGCATTTGTCTGTCGGTCTGCCTTGCGTTAATAGATGCTTGTGTCTTGTTTGTCGGATTCGGTGTTAATGAATTTATTGCTTAAGGTGTAAAGGCCGAATTCCTAGAATATGTTTTTTTCTTGCCTATCATCTTTCGAGGAGGTATATGTGTAATGTAGAGCATGTTGGTACATTTCCTGTAAAACTGCATTTCATGGGTTTTTATTTAAATGGTCATTTTAGTATATAAAGTTGCCACCCTTCCACCGTAAGAGTTCTTTTAAAAACAAGTTGCACTTTCGGTGGCAAATAATTTTTAATGTGAGTGTTTTGTACCATTTTCATCCCTCTTACGGGGTGTATAGTTTATGTGTTTGTGTGAGTTGTTAAAATTTTTAGTTTAAAGTAATCTGGTGTGTTGCAGATTTGCACCAGTGTAGTCTTTCAGAGGTTGTTGTGAGCGGTCGTGACTGCCGTCGTGTTAAAAGGGAGCGACAAGGTTCTCAGCCCGAAAGCTCATTCTAAAATTTTTTTTAACTGTTTCATCAATTACCAATTGGCAACTATTTCCACGCTCACATAGTGTGATTAAATGTGTTAATGTTCTTGATGAAACGCTAGTAAATAAAGCAAAATCTTAAGAAAAGATTTTTGAAAGTAAATTCACGGTTCACTTCCGTTGTGTAATATTTACTGTCGGAATTGGTGCTATCTGCTATCTGATTACTGGCCCATTCTGAATTTTGATTTTATTAAAATGTGGGATACATCTTTCGCTATATACCGTGAACTTTATATGAAGCCACTGTGCTTCTTATCATGAGCAGGCGATGCCCCTATATTTGCAAATTACACTGTGTGTAATGTTGTCTGAAGTAATTAAAAGAATGTTATGGAATTTGACCCAACGATTTGTCTGTAATGCGCAACGGAATCTAAGTAAATGACTTCACGAAGACTTGTCAAGGAATGTATTCAATTAAGCATTCAAAAAGACATATCTCAAGTCGAACAGCTATTGTCAATAACCAGATGAGGCAGAAGGGAGACTAATGATCTATATCCCGTGAAAGAGGACATTTATTATTAGCAACATGTTCTCGCCTCGGTTTTAGGAATTTTTTAACAAGGCAAAGCCATCTTAATATTGTATTTCCTCACAGGAGAGCGTTCTCCTAACAAACTCTCTTGGCAGAATTCTCTCATAAAAGGATAATATTACCAAAAGGGTGGGCCAGGGGTGCTCTTGTCAACGTACTATAACTCAGACACTCATTACAAGTGGAATGGAATGTTACTAGAAGATAAGTTCATCATACCAAATAATTCCTACGTATTGCGAGCTGTTGCTATCAAATCTGGATTGAGACGAATACTTCTGTTCAAGTAGTTCTGTAGAGCATAATGGAAAAAATTTAACGTGGTTGGATAATGAAAGCAAGCCGTCCTTCCAAAAACTAAGTTGACACTCGCAAAGTTTAGCTACGTAAGTCCCTTGATAACGGAATGTAATTTCTGCAGGGATTACCTACCTCGTGAAATGAAACGGCTATTCATAGTCCCAACCAAATTTCTTTTTACCCTGACTGCGCTAGTAAGCAGCATGAATTACTCGCCACACAGTTAGACGCAATCTAACGAACTCACCAAATTTATAAGGCTCCCCAGACGCTACGGTCTGGCGCAACATCCCAGAGTGGGAGCAGAGAATAGCCGATCATCGAGAAACGATGGGCCCTTTGTGCAGTCGGGTCGTTGCTATACTATGTCCGTGTCTCTTGCTCAAGTCTCCCTCCAGTATACCGTAGAAAATCTGAGCAAGAGTTCGGTGGAAATTTCCACAGCTTCCGCGTCGGTCTGCCTTATCAATCGCAAAACGTACTTTTTAAAAAGAGCGGGGCAAACTGCTGTCTCTGGTCTGGTCATGAAGCTTTGAAAACTAAATTCGCAGGATGTTTCCACGCTCCTGCGACGCTAACCAAGAAGCTACTCTGATCCTCCGACAGCACGTGCACTTCCAGTCATTCACACATTCATACGTCACGGAGCTATCCATGTTTAGGATTAAGGTTAAAGTGTAACATATGAAGCTGATGTGAAGAAAATAAACTTGGTTCCCTATGCAGTCCTTCTCCCACGCATGACTACATCTTTGAGCAAGTACTAGAAAAGCGACCTACAGAACTAAATGAAGCGATCATTACATGTAATAATTTTATTAAAGATGGTTGAAACAGACACCTTTCAATTCTCTTCGTGAAGTAAAACACCTCTTTTGCATCATCTCCCTCTGGTGTTTGAAGATAATTTTGTTCATCGTTGCATCACATTTACAGGACAAACTATTAGCAAGCTGTTTAGTATTTTGAGTGTTATAGCTGCCTATGTGAAAAACAACTTCAATTTATGAAATATTCGATTTGGAAACTGAAGTCAACAATAAACGCAAGCTACAAGAATAAGAAGTATTGTACGGCCCACGTGCTTTAGGTAACAGCGCCGTTGTTATTTCCGAAACGTGCGAAATATGGTGTTAGTACAGTTGCAACTGTACTGCGTGATGTTTCCTGCACGTGTCCGAATTTAACTACGGAATGAGTCGGCATTTGCAGCTTGACAATGCATATCTCAGATTATCAGTATTGTTTTAAGATTCACTGTCAGAGTAGGCAGGAACGCTACCGAACAAACATATACAATGACTACTGGAGGTGGCCGATACAGTTTCAAAGAGATAACAGTGTTATCGACATGTTGTCGATATCAGCAAATACTTAAGGGGATACGGAATCGGATTTTGGGTTAAAAAAATCGAATTTTTTTTTATTGGCGTATTATATTCTGCCATGTTTCCTCTTTAAAATGACGTATCATACATAGCTCTACTACAATTATAACTATTTTATTTTTATATATTTGTGAGATCGGGTATTGCGCTTTAGTTATACACGTCTCTCGTGGCTGACCATGAACTTTTTGGCAGTACCTTTAAAGTGACATGAATTCAAATATCCCGGTTTCCAGCGGCTATTTATACACTAGTTGCCCGAAAATGTTTCTCTCTGGTTTCCTCAAGTTACTCTTTGACTTTGTGGCGGGACTGTTTTGTAAACAGTGTGATATAAGAAAGTAGTTGTTGTTGAGTTATTTCGTATTTAGTGCTTCATTTTTCGCAGTGAAAATGCCTAGAGCTAAAGCAAAAGTATTTAAAAAGCGTGTGAACTGGCAAAAGAAAAGAAATAATGATTCATTAGCAAAGCAAAGCAGTTCATCATCATCACTGTTGGAAAATGTGAATCCACTTATTACTGATTTGCCGAACGAACTTACACCAAATGAAAACAGTGCTTCTCATAAAAAACTAAGAGATTTGGAAGAGAAATATAATTTACTTGATAGAGGGAATGAAGTTTTTGAACTCATTGATACGAATATATTGTGTGAAGCTCTTGAAAACAGTTTGTGCTGCAAAAAATGTCATGGAAACGTTTCTCTGAAAGTAGAATCCCATGTTGGCCTGGCTGCCCAGTTTAATTTAATATGCAGTGTTTGTAAATACAGCTGTAAGTTTCCAAGTTCGGTTTCAGTAACTGTAAATAATGGATACAAGAAAACTGAACTTTATAGTGTAAATATTAGGTTAGTTTATGGATTGCGAGCAATTGGTAAGGGCAAAGCAGCTGGTGATATGCTATGTGGTGTTCTAAATCTTCCAAGTGCACCTTCAAAGTTTGAAGCTTACAATTATGTACTAGGATCTGCAGTTGAAGATGTAGCACAGAAGTCAATGCAGGTTGCTGTGGAAGAAGCAGTGGAAGAAAATGACGGCAGTCGTGACCTCACAGTGGCGTTTGATGGCACGTGGCAGAAAAGGGGCCACACCTCCAACAATGGTGTTGTAACAGCAACTAGTGTTGATACTGGCAAGGTTATTGATGTTGCAATAATGTCTAAATACTGTAGGTGCACAGGCAGGCTGAAAAATGAACACAGTGATGACTGTATTGCTAATTATTATGGTAGTAGTGGTGGCATGGAGGTTGCTGGGGTGAAGAAAATTTTTCATCGCTCTTCACAGTGGTATAATGTTCGCTATGTCAAATATCTGGGAGATGGTGACTCTAAAGCATTCAAAGAAGTTTTGGAAAGCAAACCATATGGGAACAGTGTAAATATAAGCAAACTTGAATGTATAGGACATGTGCAGAAGAGAATGGGTGCCAGGCTGAGAAGGTTAAAATCAGTTATGAAAGGGAAAAAACTAGATGATGGGAAAACCTTGGATGGCAGAGGAAGATTGACTGATTCCATAATAGACCACATTCAGAACTGCTATGGCCTTGCAATCAGGCAAAATACAGGCAATCTTGAAGAAATGAGGAGAGCTATATGGGCTTTATATTTCCACACCGCATCCACGGATGAGCATCCACAACATGGTTTGTGCCCCAAAGGTGAAAACAGCTGGTGTAAATACAATAGGGGACTAACAACAGGAGAGAAATACATTCACCACCACAGTCTACCATCAGCCATCATGGCAGAAATAAAGCCCATTTTCAGAGATCTGGCTGACAGAAGTCTTCTGATGAAATGTCTTCACGGAAAAACGCAGAACCCCAACGAGTGCTTGAATAGTGTGATATGGCATCGTCTCCCAAAAACAGTGTTTGTCGGAATTAATACACTACATTTTGGTGTGTATGATGCTGTGGCAACCTTCAATCTTGGAAATATAACTAAATGCCAGGTCCTTCAAAAGTTGGGTATGTGTGTTGGTTCCCGTACGGTACGTGCTATGTTCTTTTTAGATCAGCACAGACTAAGGCATGCTGATAATATAATCAAGACATTAGTGAAAAAAGCAAGACAGGTGCAGAGGGGTGCCAAAAGAAGACTTGAAGATGATTATGAAGACTGTGAAGGGGGTATTAGCTACGGATCAGGAATGTTTTAATCTTCTTTCTCCGTTTCCCGTAAGTTTACTTTTTACTTCATCTAGGAACATTATCTCAGGTACTGGTCAACCTAGAAGTCTGAAATTTTTATGACGTAGTGACATAGGTCCCTATTACATACTGAAACAACGATTTTTTAATTACTTGATTTACAAAAGACTTAGGGGTGATAGTCTAGTAAAAAGCGATGGAAAAAATTTACTTAAAAATAAATGTACAATATCTCTGTAAGAAAATACTTTGACAATAAACTGTTGTTTCAGTATTGTTGTAACATATGAATGCACATACAGTAAAATTTTTACCTCTCTGTCTCCAGTAGTTTGTGAGAAAATGTTCCCTATAGTAGGCATATATTAACATTGCGGGGATAGGTGATTCCGTATCCCCTTAACGCAAAGAACAGTAGAGACCAATTAAACGTCTGTGAGAGATGTTAGTATGATACTACCAGTTTATTTTGACATGAACAACTACAAATACGGGAAACCCAGTTTTTGTGTGTCAGACGAGTGACTGTAACAAGTATTGTATTCGTGTGAAAATTGTGAACTGTTTCGAATCTAAAAGTACCACGAGTCAATGATGATTCCTGTAACACAAAAAGCGAAACACCTATGGAGTGCCAGCCGGGTGGCCGTGCGGTTCTAGGCGCTACAGTCTGGAACCGCGAGACCGCTACGGCCGCAGGTTCGAATCCTGCCTCGGACATGGATGTGTGTGATGTCCTTAGGTTAGTTAGGTTTAAGTAGTTCTAAGTTCTAGGGGACTGATGACCTTAGAAGTTAAGTCCCATAGTGCTCAGAGCCATTTGAACCATTTGAACCTATTGAATGTAACTATAATGCAGCAAGAATAATGAATTTATAAAACGAAAATAGCACTTCATCTACTTGTCCCTCTAACCAGAGCGTCATCGATATTAACACTGTGGTAGTATGGTATTCTGTCTTAAGGCAGGTCAAGTCATGGGTTAAGCCTCGTCCACTTTTGTCTGTCCATAGCCAGTCTTTTCATTTCTGAATATTTGCCTCCTTTGATATTGTCCAGCATTTTTCCTCTTCCCCTTTTTCCCTCCACCATTCCTTCTATTCCTTCCTTCAATAAACAGTCCCTCCTGAAACAATGTCCTATCCAGTTCCGTTTTCTCTTTCTGATGACTTTTAGCATGTTTCTTCCTTCTCCAACTCTTCTGCAACTCTTACTCGGTCTTCCCATTTCACTTTTTCCATTCTTCTCCATATCCACATCTCTAGTGCCTCCAGGCTTCTCCATCTTCCTTTCTCAATGTCCAGGTCTTCGCACCACATAGTGCAACGCTCCAGATGTTTTACACTGTAAAATACCTTAAAAGTGTGGAGTCTGCATTCTTCTTGTTTTGATAAGATATTAGTTATTATATATTATATTATAGCTGACGTATTCGTTGCGAGAGAGCAGCAGCTGTGATATTTAAAACAATGCAAATTTATTCATCAGTCTTAGTTCATTTTTTATGTACCACATGTTTCGAATACTCTCGATCATCTTCATATCTAAAACAAAGCAAAACTGAACATGTAGTGTGTATTATGTAACAGCAAGGAGAAAAGAAGTGTACATAAATGTAGAATTTACTTGTGTAGTTGCGTCAGCGACCAGCCTTGTCTTCTCAGCAGCTCACATCAGAGTGCCGTGTTTTGCAACTGCGGCCAGTGTTTTAAAAGGGTATCTGGAGGTTGAATAATAGAAAGTACATATTTAGTTTTAGATCTGAAGATGATCCAGACTGATCGAACACATCACGTATTAAAACAGAGGAGCTGAATCTGAAGAATAAAATACGTTGTAAACATTAGTGAATATAGAAAATAAGACATATGGAGTACAAATTCGCTGAAAATAGTGTATCTTAGACTTAATTTATATGGGATACAGATTTTGTATACAAGCAAGTGGCATTTTAATATTTGTGATAGAAGGCCGTGGTACTCATTTTTGCGCAATATGAGGTAGAACGTTTTGTAAAGTTTTGAAAATCATTTTTGGTCAGCTCCGTTTAGACACTGAGCATGTGGTGTGGAATATGTTTTTATTTCTAATTTTTTGTACTTATCTGTATACAATAAAACATCTAAAATGTGACTCGAATTTAGCCTTCGGTAGTTGTTTCACGAAGTATCTTACGTCGCAGCAGTTTGATTTCTCGACTGTCACTGACATAGGATTTGAGAGAAAGGAAGGAAGGACGGTAGGTCAGCGGCAAGAGGAGCGAGGCAGGCGTTGGACACAATGTCCTAGTTTCAAGTTCCGGTTCGGCACATTAAGAGGAGGTACCGGTGAAATTTCAACCCGATCATAAAAAATTAAAGGAGACTGTAAACTTGTTTTATAACATATATTGGCATGCTGAAGTAAGTGGACACACCCAGTTTGATAAACGAAAATTTTTTCTTAATTTTGGATTACTGAATTTTGAAAAAAAATCATTAGTTTTTCAAACACATACGTGAAGTTGTTGGTTGTCACGGAATGTACGCGCAAAAAACGTTCCAGCCAATTATGTTTAAAATTAGAATTTTTTATTGCTGCCAATTTGATTTTTTTAGAAAAACTTAGGTATAGTTATTTTTCTAACACTAGATGGATAGTGCAGAAATTTAATTTAAACATTAATTTTGTATGAATATGTCTATATGTGTGCATAATCTATACGTACACCTGCAAACATGTATGTAAATGTGCCTAATTTATATGTAAATCCGAAATCAACGTAAATATATTAGTGTAACATAATTTACGTTTTTTTCCCATTTACAGAAACGCGGATTTAAGTGCGCAGCGGTCTCAATTGTGAACTAGATAGCATTATGTTTTAAAGCTTTCTGGTCCAGGATAGGAGGCGGCGAGGTGTGAGATCCTTAGGGCGAGCAGGTGATCAACATTCGAACACAGCCCAGCTATTTTACATAAATTTATTCATACCACGATACACACAGGGTAAAATTATTGAACTATGCGAAAAAAAGTATATTTCTTACAAACTACGGCGTCCACACGCTTTATTCAACATGTAAACGTTACTACAGATATTCGGATTTAGGTTATGACATGTTCGATATGCCTGCCATCATTGGCGACGACGTGGCACAGAAGAGTAGTGAAATTCTGTATGACTCGCTGAGGTGTCGACGACCTCCTGAATGGCTGTTTTCAGCTCAGCAATGGTTTTGGTGTTATTGCTGTACACCTTGTCCTTAATATAGCTCCACAAAAAGAAGTCGCATGTGTTGAGATCCGGAGAATATGACGGCCAATCGAGGCCCATGCTAGTCGCCTATGGCTACACAAGAACCAGAATGCAGTACCCAGAGTGCTCCTCCAGGACATCAAACGCTCTCTTGCCTCGATGGGTTGAGCTCCATCTTGCATGAACCACAACTTGTCGAAATGAGGGTTACTTTTGATAATGGGGAGGAAACTTTCTTCCAAAACCTCCATCTACCATTCGGCAGCCATCGAGCCATCAAGGAATATCGCACCGATTATTCCGTGACTGGACATTGCACAACACACAGCCACACCTTGAGGGTGAAGAGACTTCTCGATCGCGAAATGTGGTTTCTCAGTCCCCCAAACGCGCCAATTTTCCTTATTGACCAACCCATCCAAATTAAAGTGGGCTTCTTCGCTAAACCGAACCATTCAGTGCATACTAATTCCCATAATGCCCCGCGATCAACCGTGCAGTTTGAACGTCCTAACGCAAACCGTTCAGAAGTTGTGACTATTTTATTTCATACAGTTCAATAATTGTTTCCCTGTACGTACGTTCTAGTTGTCAACGCCCCTACAGTCTACCAACTGTAACGCCCGGCGATTGATGGTAGCACGACTTCTGGCGGCCAGAAAAGAACCACTTTTACTCCTCGTGGCCAGCTGTACCCGCGGCCAACTACCCTCCCGTCCGGACGCAGCGGAGACGGGAATGTGCTTTCTGCATTGAAGGGTGAGTTTCGGTTCCACAACTTCATCGTCTCTTACATATGATGAAATACCACTAACTAATACTGTAAAACATGCCTCGGAAGAGACACTCGGTGAATTGCAACGAGATAGTGAAGAAGAGAGGAAAAAATGTGGAAAGAGAAGAAAACGAAAGTGCCAGTGGCAGTAGTGGAAGTGTCAACTACACTGAAGCACCAAAGAAACTGGTAGGGGCGTGCGATTCAAATACAGAGATACGTAAACAGGTAGAATACGGCGCAGAGGTCGGTATCGCCTATGCAAGACAACGTCTGGCGTAGTTGTTAGATCGCTTACTGCTGCTACAATGGCATGCTATCAAGATTTAAGTGAGTTTGAACGTGGTGTTATAGTCGGCGCACGACAGCTGGGACACAGCAACTCCGAGGAGCAATGAAGTGGGGATTTTTCCAGTACGACTAATCACGAGTGTACCGTGAGTATCAGGAGTCCGGTATGACATCAAATCCCCGACATCGCTGCGACCGGAAAAAGATCCTGCAAGAAGGGGACCAACGAAGACTGTAGAGGAACGTTCAGCGTGACAGAAATGCAACCCTTCCGCAAAATTGCTGCAGATTTCAATTATGGGCCATCAACAAGTGTCAGCGTTTATACCATTCAACGAATCATCATCGATATGGGCTTTCGAAGCCGCACTCGTGTATCCTTGATGTCTGCACGACACAAAGCTTTACGCCTCCCCTGGGCCCGTCAACACCGACATTGGACTGTTGATGACTGGGAACGTGTTGCCTCGTCGGACGAGTTTCGTTTCAAATTGTATCGAGCAGATGGACGAGTACGGTTATGGAGACAGCCTCATGTATCCATGGACCCTGCATGTCAGCAGGAGACTGTTCAAGCTGCTGGAGGCTCTGTAAATGTGTGGGCGTGTGCAGTTGGAGTGAAATATCAGGGGTCCCATATTTCTAGAAACAACTGTGAGGGGTGACACGTACGTAAGCATCCTGTCTGATTACTTGCATCCATTCATGTCCATTGTGCATTCCGACGGACTTCGGAAATTCCAGCAGGACAGTGCGACACCCTACCCGTCCACAATTCCTACAGAGTGGCTGTGGCTCCAGGAATACTCTTCTGCTGGCCACCAAACTCCCCAGAGATGAACATTATTCAGCATATCTGGGATGCCTTGCGACGTGCTGTTCATAAGAGATCTCCACCCCTCGTACTCTTATGGATTCATGGACAGCCCTGCAGGATTCATGATGTCAGTTCTCTCCACTCTACGTCGTGTTGCGGCACTTTTGCGTGCTCGCGGAGCTCTGCACGATATTAGGCAGGTGAACCACTTTCTTTGAATTTTCAGTGCATATCGTAGGAGAAAAACATACGTAACAAATGAAATTTGGCAGTTCTGCTGAGAATAGCGTTGTGAAGCACAATGTTGTTAGTAATATCGACGAAAAAAACACGGAAGGTAAGTCAGATGAAATTGTATATTCTACTCGATTTTTCATTGTTAACATCATCGTTATCAAAAACGAAGTGCTCTGATTGCGACCAAAATACCTTGAATTTTGAATTAAGTCAAACGTGCTGGTGGTATCAGCGTAGAATCACGCTAAAATGTTCTTACTGCGAACTGAGTGGCAATGAATCTTCCAAATCACATATTCCAAACGTCGAGATCATGTCTCAAACAAAATACAAGCAGGGCTCCTTTTGATGTAAATACATGTCTGTACCTGGAATTTATATACGCAGAAAGAGGATATTCGAGTATTCAATGTTTCACGATGATTATGAATATGCAATATTTCCCCTGAGATACTTTTCAAGAAAATTTGCGACGTATAGAGACTGCTGTTGATGAATCTACGAAAGTCGTTTTTGATGAACGTCGTTTAATAGTAAAAAATACTTATAAAAGGTCAAAGCTTATTGAAAGTGATTCTGGTGAAGATTCAAAATTGGATTTTGAGAATGAGCTTATTCATAATGATCCAGGGGAAATGCAAAATTCGATTCCAGTAATGAGCTTATTGATAAAGAATGTGAAGACAATTCGCACGTGGCTTCTGATTGTAAGATTACTAATTATAATGCTGGCAAAAATGATATAATAGTGCAAAGCTCAGATGATAAAATAACTTTATGGTTCATAGCCAGCTAGAGGTTTCCGATCAAAAGTTGATCTTGGCAGCGTTATGTATTTGTTCACAGAATACACCGTCAATTTTCATATTGTAACAAAGTTTTGTCAGACTTGCATGGAAACAGCAACTGAATTAGGCGAAGATTCATCGGAAATTGTCCGCAGCTCGTGGTCGTGCGGTAGCGTTCTCGCTTCCCGCGCCCGAGTTCCCGGGTTCGATTCCCGGCGGGGTCAGGGATTTTCTCTGCCTCGAGATGACTCGGTGTTGTGTGATGTCCTTAGGTTAGTTAGGTTTAAGTAGTGCTAAGTTCTAGGGGACTGATGACCATAGATGTTAAGTCCCATAGTGCTCAGAGCCATTTGAACCATTTTAAAAATAAAAAGAACCATCGGAAATTAATTTTTGGTTGGAAGGGCACGTCAATCAGTGTTCCGTGAATCATTCGGAATCCTCTGATGCGATGTAACTTACGACTGCTGAAAACACGTGGAGACCAATCAAAAGCTATGGATTTAGATATACCGAAATGCTTCGAGATGGTGATTCAAAAGCTTTCAATCATGTCGTCTCACTGAATATTTATGAAGATTATCATAAAATGCAAATGGAAGAATGTGTAAATCATGTTGCAAAAGCGTATTGTATGTCAGTATGTTTATACCAAATCTCTTGTATATACATACAGGGTGACAATTATTGAACTATATGAAATAAAATCTTCATAACTTCTGAATGGTTTGCATTAGGACGTTTAAAGTGCACGGTTGGCCGGGGGACATGATGGGAATTAGTATGTGCTGTGTGGTTCGGTTCAGCGAAGAAGCCCACTTTCATGTGGATGGGTTGGTCAATAAGGAAAATTGGCGCATTTGGGTGACTGAGAATCCGCATTTCGCTATCGAGAAGTCTGTTCACCCTCAACGGGTGACTGTGTGGTGTGCAATAATCGGCGCGATATTCCTTGATGGCACGGTGACTGCCGAACGGTACGTGAAGATTTTGGAAGATGATTTCATCCCCATTATCACAAGGTGACCCTAAGTTAGACAAGATGTGGTTCATGCAAGGCGGCGCTCGAACCTATAGAAGCAGGAGAGCGTTTGATGTCCTGGAGGAGCACTTTGGGGACCGCATTCTGTCTCTGGGGTGCCCAGGGGCCACTGGCGTGGGCCTCGGATGGCCGCCATGTTATCCAGATTTGAACACATGCGACTCCTTTTTGTGGAGCTGTGTTAAAGACAAGATGTACAGCAATAACCCCAAAACCATTGCTGAGCTGAAAGCAGCCATTCAGGAGGTCACCGACTGCATCGATGTTCCAACACTTCAGCTGGTCATGCAGAATTTCGCAATTCGTTTACGCCACGTCATCGCCAATGATGGCAGGTATGTCGGACATAACATAAATCCGAATATCTGTAGTGGCGTTCACATGTTGAATAAAGTGTGTGCACGCCGTAGTTTGTAGCTCTTTTACGTTTTTCTCGTATAGTTCAATAATTGTCTCCCTGTTCGTGTACACATACCCACTTCACAACTATTATACTTTCAATATTTATACCGCAAAATTCGCATAGGCAAGATTTACAACACATACTTTTTGTAAGGCCTGTGTAGGTATGATACAAATTGTGAAAGAAGAAAGAAGCAGGAAAGTTACGTTGGGTGGCAAGTGTCATGCACAATGAAGGACACTATGATAAAAAAACTTGTAAGATATTACAGAAAAACCAATATATAGAAAAAAAGGTGATATGAACGTATTTATGAACATGCTTTTCGATATGGTTTGCCATTTTACAGCTGGAACAGTGTCAACCAATTTATTTTCATGAGAATATTAAAGCTGCAATATATGGATCAATATATCATTGCGCTTCTGATAAAAATCCTAAGCATGCTCACTGCCCGAAAGGAGAGACATAATGGTGCTTTTATCAGCCAGCATTGTCAAAAGAAATTGAGCCTGGATAAAATACAGCCTCTTTATAGTCGCTTGACTGATTAATCACTACTAATACGATGTGCGCGATGTATAACACAAAACGTCAATGACAGTATTATATGGAGTAGGTATCACAAACAGACTATGTTTCTGAAATAATGGTAAAGTGAGGACCCAAACATGCTTATCGAACAGCACAAGCATCAGAAAATTAGGACAAAGCAGCATTGCAGCAATCCGAAGTGAAATATTCGAAAAAATACAAAGAAGTTCCTCGAAAAATAGATTTTGCCAAGCATAAAAAAGAAGAAGCTATATTCGAAGGCGCTGCAGTCTGGAACCGCAAGACCGCTACGGTCGCAGGTTCGAATCCTGCCTCGGGCATGGATGTTTGTGATGTCCTTAGGTTAGTTAGGTTTAACTAGTTCTAAGTTCTAGGGGACTAATGACCTCAGCAGTTGAGTCCCATAGTGCTCAGAGCCATATATTCGAAGGTGATGCTGGAAACTACGATGATGGGTTGTTTTAATGTAACTGCGTATTATCCACACACATAAGGTGCGCATGCGGTCTAATATACAAACTGAAACTGAAGGATACAGTTTTCAAACGTGTTAAGTTGTGTTTTATTTATTTTTCCTCCGTACTGGCCAAACATTGTAAATGTCGTAGTAATTCCATTTTATGGTAAATCTTGTCACGTATTATAAAAACAGGATTTTTATAATTTATCAACAAGTTTGGTGTGTACGTAGTATTAAAAGCATCACAATACTTCAATTTCGGGGAAAAAAATCACAGTGGTCGAAACGAAACGAAAAGATGCTACTTCTCCCTCAATTTTAAACATTTTTGGCTCAAATGTTTTTGTGAATACAATCCGTGATAACCAACGACCTCATGTATGGGTTTGAAAAACTAACGATTTCGATTCAAAATTCAAAAACCCAAAATTGCGAAAAAATTTTTGTATGACGGATTAGATTTAGGCACTTAATTCAACGTGCCAAGATATGTTATGAAACAAGTTTTCAGGCATCTGTGATATTTTTTTTACGATCAGATTGAAATTTCATCCTTACCCCCCCTTAACTGTTATGTATTGACCACACAGTTAGAGCACTAACAATAGGAGAAGATGAACATTTAAAGTGCAAGCAGTTTCAAAAAATTCGTCTTGTATATGAATGAAGTGAATGAAGATAGAAACTTGAGAACGATTTTAGTTCACGCATAGAAACTAAATGTTTAGCTTAGCGGCAGCTGCAAGTTGCCCGTAGGCATCCGACTGCTACAGCTTATACGGTATAATGTACAATATCAGCTGAGGAGGGGCGGTGACAGCACAAGAACAAAAGACATTTCAACCACTGCAGTTCAGTTAACTACATCTATGCCCTTCAAAACATTGTGAGGTGCATGGAAGATGGTATGTCCCATTATACCAGTTATTAGAGTTTCTTCCCATTCCATCCATGTAAGGAGCGCGGGAAACATGATTGTCTGAAAGCCTCTGTGCGCGCAGTAATTATTCTAATCTTATTCTCATGATCCCTATGTGAGCGATACGTAGGGGATCGTAGTATATTGCTAGGGTCATAATTTAAAGTCGGTTCTTGAAACTTTGTTAACAGACTTTCTTGGGACAGTTTACGTCTAAGAGTGTGCCAGTTCAGTTCCTTCAGTATCCCTGTGCAACGGTCACATAAACAAACGTGTGACCATTTATGCTGCCCTTTCCTGTATACGTTCGATATTCCCTGTTGGTCCTATCTGGTACGGGACCCAAATATTTGAGCAATATTCTAGAGCTGGCCACACAAGCGATACGTAAGCAATCTCCTTTGTAGACTGATTGAACTTCCCCAGTATTCTAAAAATAAACCAAAGTCTACCGCCTTCTTTACCCACCATTGGCCCTATATGATCATTACATTTCGTATACCCACAAGGTGTTATACCCAGGCATTTTGTTGTATTGACTGAATCCAACAGTAACTCATTGATATTGTAGTCTTAGGATACTACGTTTCTTCGTTTTGTGAGGCGTACAATTTTACTTTTCTAAATGTTTAAAGCATGTTACGAATCTTTGCACCACTTTGAAATCTTATCAAGATCTGACTGAATATTTATGCAGCTTCTTTCAGTCAGAACTTCAATATATATAAATGCATCATCTGCAAAAGGCCTGACGATACTATGAATATTGTATGCGAGGTCATTAACTGCAGGGTACGGCTCTGCACCCTCAAAGCTTTCGAGCATAACAGCACCGATTTTAAACTACTGGTTGTTTATGGAAGACGATATACACAGTTCTACATCTACCAGCCCTGACAAAACTCTACCATGTGGTGAGCAAGATGTATAAGATTGGATTCCGTAGAAATGTTGGAACATGTGAGGCAATACTGACCCTACGACTTATCTTAGAAAATAGATTAATAAAAGGCAAACCTACCTTTCTAGCATTTGTAGACTTAGAGAAAACTTTTGACAATGTTGACTGGAATACTCTCTTTCAAATTCTGAAGCCGGCAGGGGTAAAATACAGGGAGCGAAAGACTATTTACAATTAGTACAGAAGCGAGATGGCAGTTATAAGAGTCGAGGGGCATGAAAGGGTAGCAGTGGTAGGGAAGGGAGTGAGACAGGGCTGTAGCCTATCTCCGATGTTATTCGATCTGTATATTGAGCAAGCAGTAAAGGAAACAAAAAGAAAAGTTCGGAGTAGATATTAAAATCCACGGAGAAGAAATAAAAACTTTGAGGTTCGTTGATGACATTGTAATTCTGTCAGAGACAGCAAAGGACTTGGAAAAGCAGTTGAACGGAATGGACAGTGTCTTAAAAGGAGGATATAAGATGAACATCAACAAAAGCAAAACGAGGATAATGGAATGTAGTCGAATTAAGTCTGGTGATGCTGAAGGAATTAGATTAGGAAATGAGACACTAAAAGTAGTAAAGGAGTTTTGCTATTTGGGGAGCAAAATAACTGATGATGGTCGAAATAGAGAGGATATAAAATGTCGACCGGCAATGGCAAGGAAAGCGTTTCTGAAGAAGAGAAATTTGTTAACATGGAGCGAACCCATGTATGGAACTGAAACATGGACGATAACTAGTTTGGACAAGAAGAGAATAGAAGCTGTCGAAATGTGGTGCTACAGTAGAATGCTAAAGATTAGATGGGTAGATCACATAACCAATGAGGAGGTATTGAACAGAATTGGGGAGGGGAGTTTGTGGCACAACTTGACTAGAAGAAGGGATCGGTTGGTAGGCCATGTTCTGAGGCATCAAGGGATCACCAGTTTAGTATTGGGGGGCAGCGTGCAGGGTAAAAATCGTAGACCCAGACCAAGAGATGAATACACCAAGCAGATTCAGAACGATGTAGGTTGCAGTAGTTATTCGGAGATGAAGAACCTTGCACAGGATAGAGTAGCATGGAGAGCTGCATCAAACCAGTCTCTGGACTGAAGACCATAACAACAACAACAGAATCTACATCTGCAGTCCGCAGGCCACCCTGCGGTGTGTGGCGGAGGGTGTCTTGTCTACCACTTTCACTACCCACCTGCCCTGATGATGATGATGTTTGGCTTGTGGGGCGCTCAACTGCGCTCCCGTCTTAAGTTACAACCTTTACGTAGTCCAACCTAGCCACTGTCACGAATGATGATGATGATGATGATGAAATGATGAGAACAATACAAACACCCATCCCCCGGGCAGAGAAAATTTTCATCCCCAACCCGGCCGGGAATCGAGCACGGGACCCCGTGATTCAGAGGCGGCAACGCTAACCACTAGCTTCGTACTCCCCCTCCCCTGTTCCAGTCGCGAATAGTTCTCGTTAAGAACAATAGCCGGTAAGCCTCAGCTGAAATCACAATAATTTTATCTTCCTGGCCTTTCCGCGAGATATACGTCGGACAAAGAAATATATTTTTTGACTCTGCTAAGAATGGACGCACTCGGAACTGTAACAATAAGCCATAACGTGAGGCAGAAGTCCACTCTTCCAGCCTCTGTCGCTGGAGTTGGTTGATCACAACGGCGACGCTTTCGCGTTTGCTAAATGGACCTGTAACGAAACATGCTGCTCTTCTTTGGATCTTCTATTAGTCCTATCTGGTGCGCAACTCGTACTGTCTAGCAGTATTCAAGTATTGGTCGAAAGAGTGTTTTGTAAGCGACTTCCTTTGTTGATGGACTACATTTCCTGAGGATTCTGATGATGAATCTGTCTGCCATCTACTCTACCAGCGGTTTGTTTTATATGGTCGTTCCAGGTCAGATCGCTCCGTACGCATACTCTTAGGTATTTTATGGAACTAACTGCTTCCAGTGCTTGTCCTGCAATTGCCTGATCGTAGAATACGGAGTATTTCTGTCTATGTATTTCCGATACTTTGCATTTGTTTATATTGAGGATTAATCGCGACTCCCTGTAATAAGCGTCGGCCCTCTACAGGTCCCCCTGCAGCGACTGCTCTGTCTATGCCAGCACCGTCAGCGAAAACTCTCGTAGAATGTCCGACATTATCTGCTAGCTCATTTATATTGTGAAAAGTAACGGTCGTATAACACTCCCCTAAGGCGCGCCCGAAGTTACTTTTACGTCAGGAAACTTCCCTTCCTTCAGAATAACACGCTGTGTTCTGTTTGCCAGAAACTCTTCAGTCCAGTCACACAACGGGTCCGGTATTCCGCACCCTCGAATTCTGTTCATTAGGTAGCAGTGCGGAACTATACCGAAAGTCTCCCGGAAGTGAAAGAACACGGCATCTACCTGGCCCCTGTATCTACTGCTTTCTGTGTCTCGTAGACGAATAGAGCTAGCTGATTTTCACGCGACCGTTGTTTTCGAAACCAATGTTGGTTCCTACAGGGAAGATTTTCGGCCTGCGGAAATGTCATTATATGCGAGTATATAACAACAAATCCTATAACTGGCCGACGTCTGAGACATGGCGCTATGGTTTCGTGCGTCTGTTCGGTGGCCGTTCTTGAAAACGGGAACGACTTGTAGCCGTTTCCAATCATCAGGAATAATTCGTTGCTCGCTGTACTGTAAGAGGAGCATGTCGAATCGTACTGGTATTCCATCAGGCCCAGTGGTCTGCTGAGAAATTTCGGTTGATTTTCTAATCCATGGTCACTTATTTCGATGTCAGCCACTCTGTCGTTCGTGCCACCATTTAAAGGAGGTACAAGTGTACCAGTTCAAAACGTAGTGGGTATTCAGCAGTGTTTTACACATAGTTCACGGAAATCAAATCTTCGTGTCATAAGTGAGTTAGTCATTTTTCATACGAGGGTAATCCCAAAAGTAAGGTCTCCTATTTTTTCTAAGTACATAGACCTGTTTATTTCTACAATGGTTTACATCAGTTTACAGCGTGAACATTTAGCTATTTTTCCACATAATCACCATTTCTATCGATGAATTTTTGTAGACGCTGTGGCACTTTTCGTATGCCACTGTCATACCAGCTCGCTGTTCAGAAAGTTATGAACCTCTTCTTTCACCTCGTCGTCGGAGCCGAATCACTGGGACCACAATTAACGCTGACAGGTACTGTGAGACTCTGAAAAAACTCAAACGAGCAATTCAGAACCGGAGGAATGTTGAGCAAAGGCATACACATTCTCCATGACAACGCTCCCCACACATCGCTCGGCATGCCGTTGCTCTCCTGCAACAGTTTCAGTGGAACATAATCACCCACCCACCCCATAGCCCTGAGTTGGCGCCCAGTGACTGTCACCTGTTCCCTAGGTTAAAAGAACATGGGGCCGGAAAGCGATTCAGCTCCGACGACTAGGTGAAGAAGAGGTTCATAAATTTCTGAACAGCATGGCGGCGAGCTGGTATGACATGGGCATACAAAAACTGCCTCAACGTCTACAAAAATGCATCACCATAAATGGTGATTATGTCGAAAAATAGCTAAATGTTCAAGCTGTAAACTGATATAAACCATTGTAGAAATAAACAGGCCTGTGTACTTACAAAAAATAGGAGGCCGTGCTTTTGGAATTATTATCGTATCTCTGTCTGACGTGATTGAACTGCACCCGTTCAAACGGAGAACGTAAAACGCCTTTAGTTACTATGTTGTCGCCATCCATAGCTCCATGCGCTAATAGAAAGCACTGATGCTCAAATGGTTGTAGGCACTGAAAGCTGGCTAAATCAGGAGACAAGTTAAGCCGAAGTTTTTGCGAAGACCCTAACAGTGTTCCGAAAGCATAGGCGAGACACATTTGGAGGTAGCGTGCTTTTTGCTGTTAGAAGTAGTTTATCTTGTAGCGAAGTTGAAGCAGATAATTCCTGTGAGTTGGTATGAGCACTGGTCATTCTTGGCAACCGAAATAAAATAATAACTGGATCCTTTTACAAAAACGGTTCAAATGGCTCTAATCACTACGGGACTTAAAATCTGAGGTCATCAGTCTCTACTTAAACCTAACTAACCTAAGGACATCACACACATCCATGCCCGAGGCAGGATTCGAACCTGCGACCGTAGCAGCAGCGCGGTTCCGGACTGAAGCACCTAGAACCACTCGGCCACAACGGCCGGTGATCCTTTTACCGATTTCCCAACTCAGATGATACAGTTGCTGAAAGGTTCAAAGAAAGCGCGTTTAATTTCAAAAACTTATCCGACTCATACAATTATAGTTGGTGCTGACTTTAATTTATCCTCGATATGTTGGCGAAAATACATTACAAATCCGGAAAAACGCATAAAACATCATCCGGAATTATGCTAAACGTATTCTCTGAAGATTATTTCGACTAATTAATGAACCCACGTGAATAGTAAACGGTTGTGAAAACACACTTGAGTTCTCAGCAACAACTAATCCTGACCCAGTAACGAGCGTCAAAACGAATACAGGAATTAGTGAACACAGAGTTGTCGTTGGGAGATTGAATGTTGTAACCCCCAAATTCTCCAAAAATGAACGAAAATATTCAAAAAAGCAGATAAAACTCACTTGATGCATAGGAACGGAGATTGTCTCTCAGGAAGACTCCTGAGAGACAATCTCCGTTCCTTCCAAATTAATAATGTAAGTGTAGACCACATGTGGCTTGAATTCAAAGAAATGGTATCGACAACAATTGAGAGAGTTATACCAAATAAATTCACAAACAACGGGGCTGGTCCCCCTTGGTATACAAAACGGGCCAGAACGCTGTTGTAAAAACAACGAAAAAACATGCGAAACTTAAACGAACTCAAAATCTCCAAGATGAGTGATCTTTTACAGAAACTCGAAATTTAGAGCAGAATTTAATGCGAGATGCTTAATAGTTGCCGCAACGAAATTTTGTCTCAAAACCAGGAAGGAAATCCAAAGAGATTATAGTTGCATGTAAAGTATGCTACCTGCAAGACAGTCAGTGCCTTCTCCGCGTGATAGTAATGGAGTACTATCGACGACAGTGCTGCGAAGGCAGAGTTACTAAAAACATCCTTTCAAAATTCCTTCACCAAAGAAGACGAATTAAATACTTCGGAATTCGAATCAAGAACAGCTGCCAGTACGAGTAACTTGGAAGTAGATATCCTCGGAGTAGTGAAGCAGCTTAAATCACCTGATAAAAGTGGGTCTTCTGGTCCAGACTGTATACCAATTAGGTTCCTTTCACGGTGTGCTGATGCAATAGCTCCATACTTGATAATCATATTCAACCGTTCGCTCGGCGAAAGATCCGTACCCAAAGAATGGAAAGTTGTACAGGTCACACAAATATTCAAGAAATGTGGTAGGCGTAATCCACAAAATTACAGGCCCATATCATTAATGCAGCACCATTTTGGAACATATATCGCGTTCGAACATTATGAATTACCTCGAAGAGAACGGTCTATTGACAATCAGTCAACACGGATTTAGAAAGCATCGTTCTTGTGAAGCACAACTAGCTGTTCAAACACACGAACTGTTGACTGCTATTGATAAGGGATTTCAAATTGATTCCGTATTTCTAGACTTCCAAAAGGCTTTTGACACTGCCCAACAGAAGAGGCTAATAGTGAAATTTCGTGCTTATGGAATATCGTCTCTGCTATGTGACCGGATTCGTGGTTTCCTGTCATAGAGGTCACAGTTCGCAGTAACTGACGGAAAGTCATCGAGTAAAACAGAAGTGATTTCTGGCGTGCCTCTAGGTAGTGTTATAGGCCCTGTGCTGTTCCTTATCTATATAAACTATTTAGGAGACAACGTCAGCAGCCGCGTTGCGTAGTTTGCAGACGACGCTGTCGTTTATTCTCTATTAGTCATAAAATGATCAAAAGAAATTGAAAAACGATTTAGGAAAGATATGTGATAGTTCGAAAATTGCCAACTGATGCGTAATGAAAAGTGTTCAGTCATCCACATGAGTGGTGAAAGGAATCCGTTTAACTTCGGGTACACGATAGATCAGTCAAATCTAAAGGCCGTAATTCAACTAAGTACCTAGGAAGAAGCCTGGAGATACTGGAAGGTATCAGATAGATTATATAATGGTAAGACAGAGATTCAGAAACCAGGTTTTAAATTGTAAGACATTTCCAGGGGCAGATGTGGACCACAATCTATTGGTTATGAACTGTAGATCAGAACTGAAGAAATTGCAAACAGGTTGGAAACTGAGGAGATGGGACCTGGATAAACTGAAAGAACCAGAGGTTGTAGAGAGCTTCAGGAAGAGCATTAGGGAACGATTGATAAGAATGAGGGAAAGAAATACACTAGAAGAAGAATGGGTAGCTTTGAGAGATGAAATAGTGAAGGTAGCAGAGGATCAAGTAGGTAAAAAGACGAGGGCTAATAGAAATCCTTGGGTAACAGAAGAGAAATTTAATTTAATTGATGAAAGGAGAAAATACAAAAATGCAGTAAATAGAGCAGGCTAAAAGGAATACAAACGTCTCAAAAATGAGATAGACAGGAAGTGCAAAACGGCTAAGCAGGGATGACTAGAGGACAAATGTAAGGATGTAGAGGGACATATAACTAAGGGTAAGATAGATACTGCCTACAGGACAATTAAAGAGACCTTTGGAGAAAAGAGGTCGACTTGCATGAATATCAAGAGCACAAATGTAAACCCAGTACTAAGCAAAGAAGGGAAAGCAGAAAGGTGGAACGAGTATATAGAGGGTCTATACAAGGGCGATGTTCTTCAGGACAATATTGTAGAAATGGAAGAGAATGTAGATGAATATGTAATAGGAGATATGATACTGCGTGAAGAGTTTGACAGAGTACTGAAAGATCTAAGTCGAAAAGAGGCGCCGGGATTAGACAACATCCCTTTAGAACTAATGACAGCCTTGGGAGAGCCAGGCCTAACAAAACTCTACCATTTAGTGAGCAAGATGTATGAGGCAGACGAAATACCCTCAGTGTTCAAGAATAATATAATAATTCCAATCCCAAAGAAAGCAGGTGTTGACAGATGTGAAATTTACCGAACTATCAGTTTAATAATCCACGGTTGCAAAATACTAACGCGAATTCTTTACAGACGAATGGAAAAACTGGTAGAAGCCGACCTCGGGGAAGATCAGTTTGGATTCCATTGAAATGTTGGAACACGTGAGGCAATACTGACCCTACGACTTATCTTAGAAAATAGATTAAGGAAAGGCAAACCTACGTTTCTAGCATTTGTTGACTTAGAGAAAGCTTTTGACAATGTTGACTGGAATACTCTCCTTCAAATTCTGAAGGTGGTAGGGGTACAATACAGGGAGCGAAAGGCTATTTACAATTTGTACAGAAGGTAGATGGTAGTTATAAGAGTGGAGGGGCATGAAAGGGTAGCAGTGGTTGGGAAGGGAGTGAGACAGAGTTTTAGCATATCCCCGATGTTATTCAATCTGTCTATTGAGCAAGCAGTAAAGGAAACAAAAGAAAAATTCGGAGTAGGTATTAAAGTCCATGGAGTAGAGATAAAAACTTTGAGGTTCACCGATGGCATTGTAATTCTGTCAGAGACAGCAAAGGACCTGGAAGAGCAGTTGAACGGAATGGACAATGTCTTGAAAGGAGGATATAAGATGAACATCAACAAACGCAAAACGAGGATAATGGAATGTAGTCGAATTAAATCGGGTGATGCTGCGGGAATTAGATTAGGAAATGAGACACTTAAAGTCGTAAAGGAGTTTTGCTATTTGGGGAACAAAATAACTGATGATGGTCGAAATAGAGAGGATATAAAATGTAACTGGCAATGGCAAGGAAAGTATTTCTGAAGAAGAGAGATTGTAAACATCGAGTTTAGATTTAAATGTCAGGTTTCTGAAGGTATTTGTATGGAGTGTAGCCATGTATGGAACTGAAACGTGGACGACAAATAGTTTAGACAAGAATAGAAGCTTTCGAAATGTGGTGCTATAGAAGAATGCTGAAGATTAGATGGGTAGATCACGTAATTAATGTGGAGGTATTGAATAGGATTGGGGAGAAGAGAAGTTTGTGACACAACTTGACTAGAAGAAGGTATCGGTTGGTAGGGCATATGGTGAGGCATCAAGGGATCACCAATTTAGTATTGGAGGGCAGCGTGGAGGGTAATAATCGTAGAGGGAGACTAAGGGTGAGTACACTAAACAGACTCAGAAGGGTGTAGATTGCAGTAGGTACTGGGAGATGAAGAAGCTTGCACAGGATAGAGTAGCATGGACAGCTACATCAAACCAGTCTCTGGACTAAAGACCACAACAACAACAACAACAACAACAACCTAGGAATTACAATTACGATTAATTCAAATTGGATAGAACCAGTAGAAAATTTTGTGTGGAAGGCAAACCAAAGACTGCGCTTAATTGGCAGAACACTTAGAAAATTTAAAATATTAAAGAGGCTGCCTACACTACGTTTGCCCGTCCTCTTTTGGAGTACTGATACTTGGTCTGGGATCCTTACCAGAAAGGATTAACGGAATGCATCGAGAGAGTTCAACAAAGAGCAGCACGTTTTGTATTATCACGAAATGGGGGAGAGATTGACACGGACATGGTACGGGATACGGGATGAACACAGTTAATACAAGACTTTTTCGTTGCGGTGGAGTCTTCTCAGTAAATTTCAATCACCAACTTTCTGCTCCGAATGAGAAAATATTGTGTTGATGCTAACCTACCTATGGAGAAACGATCATCATAATAAAATAAGGGAAATCAGAACTCGCACGGAAAGATATAGGTATTTGTTTTTCCCGCTCGCTGTTAGAGAGAAGACTAATAGAGAATTATTGTGAAGATGGTTTGATGCACCCTCTGCCAGGCACTTAAGTGTGATTTGTAGAGTATCCATGTAGGTGTAGGTTTAGATCCAGACTCGGCGCACGTTGTGTGACGAACGAGACAGCAAACGAGTTAGCCGAATAAGGCAGATCCCTACCGGAAGCTACACGAACCGGAAACTTACAACTGGCGCCGAGCTAAACATTCAGTATCGATGCGCTAACTGAAATGCAACAAATGTTTTTGTAATTCATTCATGCAGAAGACATAGACTGTGACATCGTAAGTATTTCTTAAGATCCAGTGTCCACGTTGTCAGAAAGTGTTCAGGTAGCCGCTGACATTTGACACTGTTTGAACAGCTGTTTCTAGCACCGTAATTCTTGCTTGAGGCCCGGAGCGTTCGTTATCATAAACTGTGGCCTTCGCTGATGGGACGAGAATGACACGCGTCTTAGCGAGCACAGTCACTGTTTTGCAGCAGATCCCCCCTCTCCCCTCCCCCCCCCCCCCCCCCCCCCCACACGCACAATCATCAGCATTACGCTGCAGAGTGCGTGATCATATATAAAACAGTCCCTCCAGATAACAGCAATGTGAATCCCATTCGCTCGCATCAGAAAACTGTTACGAAAGATAATTTACTTTCTGACTGAACTGTGTGAGTGTAAGGTCAGCGATACTCGTTTCGGTCTTCTGCCGCATGTAAGTGAACTAACTTCCAATTTACTTACGTTCAGTTCCCCAAGGATTTCTTTTATTTGATTCCAGTGTTCTATTGCAAAGCGTAATCCTGAATGTATTGATGCATTTCATTGTGACCATTGTTCTAGATACAGAAAAGTTATTGGGAATATCGCATTGATTACGCTATGTTTGTTACTGCCCTAGAATTACTTTTGTGTTTTTTCTGCAAATAGGTGAGTAAAATTCTTACATTTCGAAATTCGATGGAATCAAAATCCTCTAAAATCAGTTTTGGTATTTCACTCTTCATATCTGATGTTGTTGTCGTCCTCCATTATTACACTTTTCAATACTGTGTCCCTTTTTCTGTCCAAGCTGCTACACACCAGTGAAGCTGATCCACAATATAATTACATCCAATTCGCATACACAGAGCAACATAAGTTTTTTTCAGTGTATCAGAAAAGTCTTCATTTTTTGGAACACTGTTATCATTACCGTGAAGTTAGGACATATTTGTAATTTAGTAGTCAGCATCAGGTGTACCTATTGAAAGCATTTTTTTGTAATCATTCTCTTTGTGGGTTGTTACTACTCATTCTACCATATTTCCAGATCTGCTTTTCGCATTATGTTTGACGCAGGTTCTGTGACGCTTGCTGCAGAAAACCTCCTCTTATATCGCAGATGTCTCTTTGGCCAGCTGATCTGCAAATTCATTTTCATACATGCCTACATGACCCTTAGCCCACTTAATATCTGTATTTTAGTTCTCCTTTTGCAAGACTCTAACGTATTTCTTCTTCATCATCTCAACTACTGTCGACTGTTTGGATTCCTCCGAGAAAGGAAAATTGTTTTACTACGGGTTTTGCTGCCGTTCTCTGTAAACCATCTAATGTGTTAACCCTATCGATTGATCTTTCATTGATAAACCCTGACTACTTGAACATTCGTTTCTCAGTATGCATTTTGTAAGGTAAGCTGGTATTTTTTTTATGAACGTTGCTTTTTCTGATTATTCTACTGCATTTTCCTCCCGTCTGTAAATGTTTCTTTCAAGAGTGTAACTATCCATTGCGTTCTTAGTTTCAATAATTTTTGAAGGTGGAACCGAAAAAATACAAAGTATATCATTTGATACTGTTTTATTGGTTTTGGCAACCTTGATATTAATTAATTGTTGTACTCGTTTGTACTTACTTCACTTTTACTGTTTTGTAAATACATATGAGGAATGTGTAGTATAACATGGCTTCTTTGTAGATGTCTGTTGCTGGAAATTAAGCATTTGTTTGTGGATTCAGTAATTATTTGTTCAAATCGGGTGTTATACACATCCTCAGGCCAGTACCAATAGGGCACACTAATGGTAATTCGGCAGACAAATTAGTTATACAACTTTATGAAAATGCCTTAGCTTCCAACTCGATTACAAGTTAAAATGAAGTCAACACTTGGCTAAAGTAATCAAGGAGCTCACTTCAGGATATTTTGCCCTTAGAGATGTATCTCCTTGTGCTGACCTAATAGCAAGGGTGTTGACTTACTTTACTGGATTTATCTTCTGTGTATTCCCCACAAGGTAAATAAAAAAGTTTTTACCCAGCAGAAGCGAGCACCAACAATATTGTATGAACTAATTAACTGCATGCTTCGTAGAGCCATTTTAGGGATTATGGAATTCATACGCTCACTTCCCAGTATATTTACTCCTGAATTGTTTTTGTTACTCAGAATGACAATCAGTTTTAGGTAAACAATGATGCACATAGGCACAATGGTGGACCCAAAAACAATTTTCGTGTAGGCTTTGCTTCCTTTTCTAGTATTCAGAGTGCTGTTATGTATTCTGGTGCAAATGTGTGTAACAAACTTCCATCTAACAAATGGAAGAAATTTGGAAACCCTTGAAATAACGGTAAATTGATAATTTTTACTTTATGGACCGTCTGACAGCAACTGAATTTTAATGCCATACGCGTTCCGCCTTTATTTTCTGCAAGGCATCTTATCAATATACCGTAATATTACACACAACTGAGGAAGACAGGAACACAAAAGCTGAAGATGTCCTTGAAAAGAAAATTAAGAAAATATCTCATTACCTACATTCAAGGATTGAAAAACTCTGTTAGCTACATGAACAGCAGCAGTTCAGGCTGTAAGACATGTAAAGGTGTATTGCAAGCAGGACTCTATATTTACAGAAGTAGAAAAACTTTTTTTAAGTATCGATGTAATCATGCAAACATTAAGATATATCAGGTATAAACAGCAACTTTGTAACATAAAATGAGAAAGCATTAGCTGTTTTTTCAAAGTATCAGCTGCCTTTCTAGGTTGTTGTGGTCTTCAGTCCAGAGACTGGTTTGATGCAGCTCTCCATGCTATTCTATCCTGTGCAAGCTTCTTCATCGCCCAGTACCTACTGCAGCCTACATCCTTCTGAATCTGTTTAGTAAATTCATCTCTTGGTCTCCCTCTACGATATTTACCCTCTGCTCCCCTCCAATACTAAATTGGTGATCCATTGTTGCCTCAGAATATGCCCTACCAATCGATCCCATCTTCTTGTCAAGTTGTGCCACAAATTTCTCTTCTCTCCAATTCTATTCAATAACTCTTCATTAGTTATGTGATCTGCCCATCTAATCTTCAGCATTCTTCTGTAGCACCAAATTTCGAAAGCTTCTATTCTCTTCTTGTCCAAACTATTTATCGTCCACGTTTCACTTCCATAGATGTCTACACTCTATACAAATACTTTCAGAAGCGACTTCCTGACACTTGAATCTACACTCGATGTTAACAAATTTCTCTTCTTCACCTACGCTTTCCTTGCCATTGCCAGTCTACATTTATATCCTCTCTACTTAATTCTTTCCCCAAATAGAAATACTCATTTACTACTTTAACTGTCTCATTTCCTAATCTAATTCCCGCAGCATCACCCGACTTAATTCGACTACATTCCATTATCCTCGTTTTGTTTTTGTTGATGTTCATCTTATATCCTCCTTTCAAGACACTGTTCATTCCATTCAGCTGCTCTTCCAGGCCCTTTGCTGTCTCTGACAGAATTACAATGTCGTCGGCGGACATCAAAGTTTTCATTTCTTCTTCATGGATTGTAATTCCTGTCCCGAATTTTTCTTTTGTTTCCTTTACTGCTTGCTCAATATACAGATTGAATAACATCGGGGAGAGGCTACAACCCTGTCTCACTCCCTTCCCAACCACTGCTTCCCTTTCATGCCCCTCAACTCTTATAACTGCCATCTGGCTTCTGTACAAATTGTAAATAGCCTTTCGCTCCCTGTATTTTACCCCTGCCGCCTTCAGAATTTGAAAGAGATTATTCCAGTCGACATTGTCAAAAGCTTTCTCTAAGTCTACAAATGCTATAAACGTAGGTTTGCCTTTTCTTAATCTATTTTCTAAGATAAGTCGTAGGATCATTGTTGCCTCACGTGTTCCAACTTTTCTACGGAATCCAAACTGATCTTCCCCAAGGTCGGCTTCTACCAGTTTTTCCATTCGTCTGTAAAGAATTCGTGTTAGTATTTTGTAGCCGTGGCTTATTAAACTGATAGTTCGGTAAATTTCACATCTGTCAACACCTGCTTTCTTTGGGATTGGAATTATTATATTCTCCTTGAAGTCTGAGGGTATTTTGTCTGTCCCATACATCTTGCTCACTAGATGGTAGAGTTTTGTTAGGCCTGGCTCTCCCAAGGCTGTCAGTAGTTCTAATGTTGCCTACTCCCGGTGTCTTGTTTCGACTTAGGTCTTTCAGTGCTCTGTCGAAGTCTTTATGCAGTATCATATCTCCTATTTCAAATTCATCTACATTCTCTTCCATTTCTATAATATTGTCCTGAAGAACATCGCCCTTGTATAGACCCTCTATATACTCGTTCCACCTTTCTGCTTTCCCTTCTTCGCTTAGAACTGGGTTTCCATCTGAGCTCTTGATATTCATCCAAGTGGTTCTCTTTTCTCCAAAGGTCTCTTTAATTTTCCTGTAGGCGGTATCTATCTTACTCCTATCTCTTCTGTTACCCAAGGATTTCTATTAGCCCTCGTCTTTTTACCTACCTGATCCTCTGCTACCTTCACTATTTCATCTCTCAAAGCTACCCATTCTTCTTCTACTGTATTTCTTTCCCCCATTCTTATCAATCGCTCCCTAATGCTCTCCCTGAAGCTGTCTGCAACCTCTGGTTCTTTCAGTTTGTCTAGGTCCCATCTCCTCAAAGTCCCACCTTTTTCAGTTTCTTCAGTTTTAATCTACAGTTCATAACCAATAGATTGTGGTCACATCCGCCCCTGCAAATGTCTTACAATTTAAAACCTGGTTCCTGAATCTCTGTCTTATATAATCTGTCTGAGACCTTCCAGTATCTCCAGGCTTGTTCCATGTTTATAACCTTGTTTTATGGCTCTTGAACCAAGTGTTAGCTATGATTAAATTATGCTCAGTGCAAAATTCTACCAGGTGGCTTCCTCTTTTATTCCTTACTCCCATTCCATATTCTTCTATTATGTTTCCTTCTCTTCCTTTTCCTACTATCGAGTTCCAGTCACCCATGACTATTAAATTTTCGTCTCCTTCACTATCTGAATAATTTCTTTTATCTCATCATACATTTCATCAATCTCCTGGTCCTATGCAGAGCTAGTTGGCATACGAACTTGTACTACTGTGGTAGACTTGGGCTTCGCATCTATCTTGGCCGCAATAATGCGTTCACTATGCTGTTTGTAGTAGCTTACCCGAATTCCTGTTTTCCTATTCATTGTTAAACCTACTGCTGCATTACTCCTATTTGATTTTGTATTTATAACCCTGTATTCACCTGACCAGAAGTTTTGTTCTTCCTGCCACCAGACTTCAGACTTCACTAATTCCCAGTATATCTAACTTTAATCTATCCATTTCCATTTTTAAATTTTCTAACCTACCTGCCCGATTAAGGGATTTGACATTCCACCCTCCGATCCGTAGAACGCCAGTTTTCTCTCTCCTGATAACAACGTCCTCCTGAGTAGTCCCCGCCCGGAGATCCGAATGGGGACTATTTTACCTCCGGAATATTTTACCCAAGAGGACGCCATCGTCATTTAAGCATGCAGTAAAGCTGCATGCCCTCGCGAGAAATTACGGCTGTAGTTTCTCCCTGCTTTCAGCCGTTCGCAGTACCAGCATAGCAAGGCCGTTTTGGTTGGTGTTACAAGGCCAGGTCAGTCAACCATCCAGACTGAAAAGGCTGCTGCCCCTCTTCAGGAACCACACGTTTGTCTGGCCTCTCAACATATACCCCTACGTTGTGGTTGCACCTATGGTACGGCTATCTGTATCGCTGTGGCACGCAAGCCTCCGCATCAACGGCAAGGTCCATGGTTCATGGGGGGGGATTTCTAGTTAACTTAGTCATATTTAGAAGGCACACTCACGAATAGCATTAACCAATATAGTAATGGAAAATTGTTGTTGCTTTCGTGGCCGATTGTCGACATATTACCTTTTGGGTCATGTCTCGTGAACTTTGCCCTTCGTCTTGTTAATGATTTTCCAGATGTTTCGCCATCACGCGTGGCTGGCGGTGTCAAAGGTTCACACTCGGTAGTCCGGCCACATAGTAGCAGATTTCTGTGCCGGACCAGAACCATGGGATGCGGTCCGTCGTTTCCCCACTGTTGTAACGTGCGGGACCCAAACATCGGATCCAGTCCCTCAGTCCTGGCAGCAGGCCGGGTTCTTTCGTGTGTGGGGGGCAAATCGGTGGATTTTTGTGTCTTATATTCTGCACTCGTATTTGCGTTTGCTGCTATTGGTGTTTTGCTACATAGCTTTTGTTGCTCTTTGAGAGCTGTGCTTAGATCAACTAAGACAGATAAATCGTCTGCATTTTAAAGCATTTATGTTCTCCCAGTTATTGTCTCAGTAGATGTATCTTTACAATGGTTATATTTGTGTTCATCAATTGAACACATAAAGTCTGTAAATGAGTCCGTGATCATATCGTGGCACTTTATTTGTAAAGGTCAACCTTGTTCACATAAATTTTGATTTCAATATCACCGGTTTCGGCTACTGCCATCTTCAGACCATAAAATGTTCTGATAAAGGTACCAACTTCAAAATCTATACATGTAGGTACTGACTATGTACCTACATGTGTGGATTTTGACGATGATACCTTCATCAGACAATTTTATGACCTGAAGATGGCAGTAGCCGAAACCAGTGATAGTGAAATGTAAAATTTGTGTGATCAAAACGGACCTTGACAAATAAAATGTATCTTCTGTATAAATACAGAACATAAAGGGTGAAAGACTGCACGTTTGCCTGACACCTTCAATTATATTTGCAAATTTGATCTGTCTTCTGTTCTGACTACCACCCTATGCTTCCTATAAAGCTGCTATGTCTCGATGTCCTAACTAAATGTGTCCCACGATTTCCAGCCCACTGAGTAAAAATTTCATAATGCGGCTTAAAGAATTTCACATTTTTCATTTTTTTAGTTTCAAACATTGACACTATGTATATAGGCCTAACTTCTTTCATTTAATGTAGGAAGTACTAGTAATTCATTTGCAATATGTGAGGTAATATTCTGTAAGGCGCAACAGTGATCTTGAGTCTACAAACTTAATTTTCTAATAATTTTCATACTTGATACGCCTTTATCAACAGCTTCTCAGCACTGTAGTTATTCTAGTCATTTACCAATGCTAATTTCTACAGCCTGACTTGTGCATGCCGTTCGTTAAATATTACAGTTCTGCGACGTCATGCAACATCTATCCACGACTGAGGAAAAACGTTAGTTTTGTTTGTGAAACATAATTGTGCGGATCTGTCAGTCTTTTACAGATCTCTTCCTACATTTCGCTCTCAGTGCACATAATATTTGACAGTCATCCCGAGCATCCTCTGTTTGTTAGGCGAACTCAAGGAAACAACGGGTACGATTCGCGTTATCAAACAGATGTGATACTGCGTCATACTGACACACCCAAAAACTTTCATTCACTGTTTCATCGCTCATGTCTCCAATTGTAACAAATTATAAACTATAGGAAATAAAACGAGTAATTGCTAGCGATTACAGGTGTTTGAAGTTTGAATGGAGCTTGGAAACAAAGTACAGCAATATTCAGACAACAATATACAATTCTCAGAAATAAATCAATGTATTTTATAAAAGTAAGTGCACAATGCTTGTGCCACTGAAGCTCAGAAACGAGTCCCGGTACGACCAAGGGATTTATATAGTGTGGTAACCCTCCATCCCCCATCCATGAAGAAGGTTCCTATTTTTACCCGAAGTGCGTGCTTTTGAAGATATAATGGCCGGGAAGTTTCGCCCTCTAGAAATTTCTGCAACATTCCAGAACATTCTAGAGTATTTGAGAACATTCCGGAGCATTGTAGAGTATGTGGTAGCATTCCACAACATTCCAGAATGTTCCGGAATGTTCCATAATGATCCGGTATGTTCTGGAATGTCCGGGAACAGTCTGGAACATTCGGGAAGGTTCCAAAATGTTCGAGAACATCCCGGAACATCCCATACCATTGTGAAACATTTCAGAACACTTTCAAGTCTTGTAGAACGTTCTGAAACATTGCGGACCATTCGAAGTCTTTTTCGTATGTTCTGGAATTCTCCACTGGTGTGGTTGCCCATTGGTGGGGTTATATAAAGCATGACCCGTCGTAGGTTCGAACGTCAGTTTCTTATCAGTGACGAATGGAGGAACCGAAAAAGTAGTGCAATGAGTGAATAAAAGCAAACAGCGAAGTGTGAGCAGTCAAAGTGATGCAGTGACTGAATATAAATCGAAAATAAAGTTCAAAACATGTTTAAAGTGTACTTAGTGGATTTGTTAGTATAAAGTTACTTTGATTTATATTTTAGACAATGCCTAAACGTAAAACAGGATTGTATCTTACCAGTTGTGAAGCAAAACAGTGAAAACAAAAAGAACAGCGGAAAAACGAAACAGACGAAGAGCGCGAAGTACGTTTAAGTTCCCAACGAAGGAGAATGAGCGCCATAGAGAAGCAGAGAAACCGAAGAACAACGAAATGAAAGGATTGAAGAATCAAGAATTGCGACACAATCTAATTATAAAAGATTACGAACTCAAGCCACCCATGAAAATATCAACCTACGAGAAGCGCCGTCGAGGACAAGTAAACAGTGCAACCTAACAAATGAACGATCCGGCGAGAGAATACGACAAACGCAAACACGTCGTAATCGGGAAAATGGATAACATCTGCCAATTTTGCAACACGAAAAAATTCATTAGAGAAACAACAGGGTTCTGTTGCATGAATAGAAAAATTCGATTACCACCACTGGAATTTTTGTTACATGGCCGGGGAAACTCCAGAATCAAAACACTTTCTTCAAAATATAAAAGCGTACAACGCCTGCTTCCAAATGACTTCTTCCAGTGTCATTTCGATCAACATTAACAGAGATATTTCTTGCATCCAAGGATAAATCTATCACAACATGGGATGATTACTACCATTACCCAACGAAGACCATAAATTTCCGCAAGTATGTTTCATCGGAAATGAAGAAACAGATATTGTTCAGTGACGCACAGATATCAGCGAATTGAGACACAAGCATTCCAAGATATGCAGAGGATCTTACAAAAATACGATCAACTGATTTACACATTTAAAAGAGCTCTAGACCGAATGATTTCTGATGATTATAAAGTTATAATTCAAGTCGACAAAAGACCAACTGAAGAACGCGAACGTCCGTCGATTTAATGTACCTCAGATAGACTAAGTCGCCATCGTAGCTGTGGACAATGAAAACACAAGACGTGATATAACTGTACAACGAAGAAGAGAAGAACTACAACTTATTGCAGACACACGCCGTTCATACGATTCATTCAAATATCCATTAATATTTCTGCACTGAGAGGAAGGATACTGTTTTAATGTGAAACAAATTCAACCTGAAACAGGTGTAGAAACAAACAAAAACATCACTTCCAAGGAGTTCCATGCTTACCGCTTAATGATCATAGACAATGAAACATAAAATCACGTTCTCAACACCCACCGTTTATTCCAACAGGTTCTGGTAGATATGGGTTCAAAAACAGAAGCGGAACGGATGCTTTACATAAAACTGAATCAGAAGAAACTACGCATGGAAGAATAATCCACCCTCGAGACGCAATCATAAATGGCGGAAACATTGTTGACATTTGAAGAATGGTAAGCTTACCCTCATCATACATAGGAAGTCCGAGCCACATGCACGAATGCACTCAAGATGCTTGACCTACACAAGAAAATATGGACTACCTGTCCTTTTCATAACATTCACATGCAACTCGTCGCGGCCAGAAATCAAAGAACTAAGATGGAGATAAGCCCTCATCCATCGACACGACATGATAGCTCGAGTTTCCGACAAATGAAAGAGCGTTATTGTAGTCATCACAAAATACATCTTCGGAAGCGTTAAATGCGGGACGTACACAATCGAATGGCAAAAACAAGGACTGCCTCACTCACACAATATCATATTACTACACTACAGAATTCATACCACGGATATCGACAAGATCATCCAAGCTGAATTCCGAAATCCACAAGAAGATCCGGAACTGTACGACATAGAAGTGAAAAACATAATTCTGCATCTACATCTACATCTACATCCATACTCGGCAAGCCACCTGACGGTGTGTGGCGGATGGTACCTTGAGTGCCGCTATCGGTTCTCCCCTCTATTCCAGTCTCGTATTGTTCGTGGAAAGAAATATTTTCGGTATGCCTCTGTGTGGGTTCTAATCTCTCTGATTTTTATCCTCATGGTGTCTTCGCGAGATATACGTAAGTGGGAGCAATATACTGCTTGACTCCTCTGCGAAGGTATGTTCTCGAAACTTCAACAAAAGCCCGTACCGAGCTACTGAGCGTCTCTCCTGCACAGTTTTCCACTGCAGTTTATCTCCGTAACGCTTTCGCGACTACTAAATGATCCTGTAACGAAGCGCGCTGCTCTCCATTGGATCTTCTCTATCTCTTCTATCAACCCTATCTGGTACGGACCACACATCGGTGAGCAGTATTGAAGCAGTGGGCAAACAAGTGTACTGTAACCTACTTCCTTTGTTTTCGGACTGCATTTCCATAGGATTCTTCCAATGAATCTCAGTCTGGCACTCGCGATGGCTGGGTGTTGTGTGATGTCCTTAGGTTAGTTAGGTTTAAGTAGTTCTAAGTTCTAGGGGACTGATGACCATAGATGTTAAGTCCCATAGTGCTCAGAGCCATTTGAACCATTTTCAATCTGGCATCTGCTTTACCGACGATTAATTTTATATGGTCATTCCATTTTAAATCACTCCTAATGCCTAGTCCCAGATAATTTATGAAATTAATTGCTTCCAGTTGCTCACCTGCTATATTGTAGTTAAATGAAAAAGGATGTTTCTTTCTATGTATTCGCAGCACATTACACTTGTCTACATTGAGATTCAATTGCCATTCCCTGCATTTCAGTACAGTTTTCCATTGTTACAACCTCTCGATGTACTACGGCATCATTCGTAAAAAGCCTCAGTGAACTTCCGATGTTATCAACAAGGTCATTTATATATATTGTGAATAGCAACGGTCCTACGACACTCCCCTGCGGCACACCTGAAATTACTCTTACTTCGGAAGACTTCACTCCATTGAGAATGACATGCTGCGTTCTGTTATCTAGGAACTCTTCAATCCAATCACACAATTGGTCTGATAGTCCACATGCTCTTACTTTGTTCATTAAACGACTGTGGGAACTGTATCAAACGCCTTGCGGAAGTCAAGAAACACGGCATCTACCTAGGAACCCGTGTCTATGGCCCTCTGAGTCTCGTGGACGAATAGCGCGAGCTGGGTTTCACCCATGCTGATTCCTACAGAGTAGATTTCTAGTCTCCGGAAAAGTCATTATACTCGAGCTTAATACGTGTTCCAAAATGCTGCAACTGATAGGCGTTAGAGATATAGGTCTGTAGTTCTGCACATCTGTTCGACGTCCCTTCTTGAAACCGGGGATGACCTGTGCCCCTTTTCCAATCTTTTGGAACGCTACGCTCTTCTAGAGACCTACGGTACACCGCTGCAAGAAGGGGGGCAAGTTCCTTCGCGTACTCTGTGTAAAATCGAACTGGTATCCCACCAGGTCCAGCGGCCTTTCCTCTTTTGAGCGATTTTAATTGTTTTCCTATCCCTCTGTCATCTATTTCGATATCTACCATTTCGTCATCTGTGCGACAATCCAGAGAAGGAACTACAGTGCAGTCTTCCTCTGTGAAACAACTTTGGAAAAAGAATTTTAGTATTTCGGCCTTTAGTCTGTCATCCTCTGTTTCAGTACCATTTTGGTCACAGAGTGTCTGGACATTTTGTTTTGATCCACCTACCGCTTTGACATAAGACCAAAATTTCTTAGGATTTTCTGCCAAGTCAGTACACAGAACTTTACTTTCGAATTCATTGAACGCCTCTCGCATAGCCCTCCTCACACTACATTTCGCTTCGTGTAATTTCTGTTTGTCTGCAAGGCTTTGACTATGTTTATGTTTGCTGTGAAGTTCCCTTTGCTTCCGTAGCAGTTTTCGAACTCGGTTGTTGTACCACGGTGGCTCTTTTCTATCTCTTACGACCTTGCTTGGCACATACTCATCTAATGCATATTGTACGAGGGATTCACGGGCTATGGCGGCCATTGAACCCCAATTCGCCACATGTGAGTGATGGAAAATGTACCAAAAATAAAGGAAAAAAACTGAAACCTTACTTGGGCGACACACACACCGGAGTTGATGGCAGAAGACGATCACCCAAAAACGGTGGCTTCACAGCAAAAGCACGAATACAAGACAGTGACAAACTGGAAACATAATCGATGGGTAGTGGCACATAACACACCACTTTCCAAAATTTTTCAAACACACATAAACGTAGAATACTGTAATTTAGTGAAATCCATGAAGTATGTCTGTAAGTACGTGAACGAAGCCTGTGACACGGCAGTATTTCAAACATCCAAATGCAGCGAACAACAAAACAGAAACGAGGAGATCATCATGTACCAAATGGGAAGATACAGCAACTAACGAAGCAGCCCGACGGATTTTCGGATTTCCCATACACGAACGTGAACCAACTGTGCAACACCTAGCTGTACATTTGGAGAATGGAGAGAGAGTTTACTTCACAAAGGAGACCGGCAGAAAAATTGCAAGCGAGCTACCTTAGAACACAACATTAACAGCTTTTTAGCAACTGTATCAAACGGATCCATTAACGAGAACGTTACTATATGTTGACGTCCCTACCTATTATACGTGGAACCCAACAAGAAAAATCTGTACTCGACGGAAAAAAAAAGAAATTCCAGTAAAACATCATGCAGGAATCATGAAAACAGGCGCACCAGTCCGAGTATACACGGTACATCCGAACAACGCCGGATGTTTCTAGCTCCGGATGTTGCTACGAGAAAGACAGGGACCAACAAGTTTCACAGATCTCAAGAATGTTGACGGTTACCAGCAGAGAAGCATGTCAATGCTTAGGGCCAATGTAAAGCGACAATCACTGGGAATTAAAACTGCAAGAAGTCTCACTCACAGCCCCTGCTGAAGAAATGAGAGACTTACTCGCCATAATTCTAACAACATGTAACCCACCGAATCCAAAACAGCTACTGGACTCCTTCAAGGAGAGTATGAGTGATGACACACTGTACCACATCAGACAGGCTCATTTTGAGCTGATCATCGAATTCAACGATGTCATCTTCAATGAAACATTCATTCGCCTAGAAGATAAATGTTTAGCAGTAAACAAGCAGGCCTTAGTACAACGAGGGATGCAAACAACACGAAGAGATGCTGTCAATGTGCCAAACTTCGAAACTACAAAGGAAAAAAGCTGCTACATCAACGATATACTTCAATACATTGTTTACAATAAAACATTCCTCAATGAAAATCAAAAGAAAATTTAGAACTTTATCATTGAGCAGATCGACAGCAACAATGGTGGAATTATTTACCTGGACGCATCGGTCGGCACAGGTTCAAATGGCTCTAAACACTATGGGACTTAACATCCGAGGTTATCAGTCCCCTAGACTTAGAACTACTTAAACCTAACCAACCTAAGGACATCACACACATCCACGACCGAGGCAGGATTCGAACCTGCGACCGTAGTAGCAGCGCAGTTCCGGACTGAAGCGCCTAGGACCGCTCTGCCACAGCGGCCGGCTCGCGGCACAGGGAAAGCGTTTCTAATAAATCTAGTGGTGGCGGAAATACGTGCTAATCAACACATCGCACTTGCACTAGGATCATTCGGCATTGCAGCCACTCTTGTAGGAGGAGGACGAACTGCCCATTTCGCCCTACAACTACTGTTGAATATAGCCGAAGAACAATTCCCGGTATGTAAAATTTTAAGAGAATCTGGACGGGGTGAACTTCTAAAACAGTAGGGGAAACAACAGCACATGTAGATCAGTAACTTTTACAAACAGACGAAGGCACATACCCTACGACCAGACGAATGGTCACATTAAACTCAACAGTGATTTCCACACATTGTTCACAACTATACAGATCCGGACTGGCTATTTGAAAGGGCAATTTTTCCAACTAAAAATAATATTCTCGATGACATCAACTTTAATATTCCAAAGAAAATTCCCGGTGTAGAGAGAATATACAAATCGATCGACACGATGGTAAACAATGAACGATATATGAACTCCCCTACAGAATTTCTAAACTATTTGCAAGTATCAGACCATACTATTCAGAAATACCAACTTACAAAAACTGCGTAATGGAACAAGGATGATCGTCAAACAACTATTTAATAACATCCTCGAAACCGAACTTAGGACTGAAAAGTACGAAGAATACACACGATTTATCCCCAGAATACCACTGATCTCTACTGAACTACTATTCCAGTTTAAAAGACAGCAATATCAAATCAAATTAGACTATAGTTTTACAATAAACAAAGGGCAAGGACAAACGTTAAAATGTTGCGGCATCATCCTCAAAGACTCCTGCTTCTCTCACGGTCAACCATACGTAATTTTCTCTCGAGAAGAAAATTCTAAAGATTTGTTCATTTATACCCGGATAACTAAATGAAAAATGTTGTTTATAAGTAAGATTTGTAAATAGTTAGAATACATTTCCAATAAATTTTTTTTAGCTCTTGAAGTTGAACAAGTATTGTAATTGTTTTCAAGAATTTTTTTACCTCTTGTACTTTAAGGTACAGGGTGATTCAAAAAGAATACCACAACTTTAGGAATTTAAAACTCTGCAACGACAAAAGGCAGAGCTAAGCACTATCTGTCGGCGAATTAAGGGAGCTATAAAGTTTCATTTAGTTGTACATTTGTTCGCTTGAGGCGCTGTTGACTAGGCGTCAGCGTCAGTTGATGCTAAGATGGCGACCGCTCAACAGAAAGCTTTTTGTGTTATTGAGTACGGCAGACGTGAATTGACGACAGTTGTTCAGCGTGCATTTCGAACGAAGTGTGATGTTAAACCCCCTGATAGGTGGTGTATTAAATGTTATATCCTAGCCAGTAATGCCACCCGAGCCCGCTGCCAAAAGGTTGGCAGCATCAAAGTCCGGACGCCGTCCGCATAAGCAGCGCCAGCGAGACAGGAAATCGCCGCAAGTCTGCGCGCGCCACCGCTGGCTTCTGGGTTCTTAAGCGCTGGAGTCGCGAGCGCTAGGACAGTTCTGTATTCGCCGCTCAGTTGTATACTCGCCACCGAATTGTGTACTTGCTAGTCAGTTGTGTGTTCATCGCAGCAGAGTTGTTGTTTGTCGTCAGCCGACGCTGACCTAGCCGCTCCGACTCGAACTAGACAGATTTCTGTAGACACGGAGTTCACTACTGTTTCTGTATCTTCGTTAATAAAGATAAGTACCGACTTTTATTTAACCAAAGTGTTTGGGTTTTCATCTTTCTGTTCACTGTTCCAGCGGACCGGTCGGCCCGCTATTAAAAGTGTGGCGGTGACTTCGTAAGCCGTTTCTACAGCGAATTGCTTGTCGCTACGAACACCGCCACAAAACTGGCGACGAGGACTTCCGAACTCGTGTGCAGGGCTGGTTCAACTTGTTTCTGGTTATACTAATTATAGCGATAAAATTTTGGGGGCTGGTTTAATTTGTGTTCACTATGTCTGCCGAATTACAACAGTTGATCTTGTTACAGAGTCAGCAAATACAAAGTCTGGTGGAAGCAATCGCCAAACAAGCGGCTAATCCTCCAACACAAAAGGAACAAGCACAGGCAGCACCACCTTTCCGTGCTTTTGATGCATCGAGAGAAGAATGGCGAGAATATTTCGCGCAGTTGCAGGCGCACATGACAGTCTACAAAATCACGGGTACTGAGCGGCAGCTTTATTTAATTTCCACTGCAGGCGTGGAAGTCTATCGACTACTTTGTAAGTTGTTCCCGGAATCCAAGCCAGAAGCTTTAGACTATGACGTTGTTGTTAACAAGCTTGCTGAGTATTTCGAGTCGCGAGTTCATGTGGCAGCAGCCAGATTCAAGTTCTTCAGATTAAAGAAACTGCCACATCAATCTAATAAACAGTGGTTAGCAGATTTACGGGGCCTCACCCGTCAGTGCCGATTTAATTGTGTGTGTGGAGCTTCCTACAGTAATGTCATGTTACGAGACGCTATTACTCAAAACATTGCAGATTCTCGTATTCGTGCTGCTATCTTAAAGTTGCCTGACCCGTCATTAGAGACTGTGATGAACATCATTGAAGCCCAAGATACTTTTGACTATGCTGAGTGTGAGTTAGATCAGCCATGTATTTCTCAAATTGCCTGTGCTAAGCAAGTTATGTCACGCCCGCGGCCCCACCGGCAGAGTCAGACTGTAAACACTAGCCGGCCGCGTCATGTTAAACACATTCGTCAGCCGCGTGTGCAAAATGATAGAGTTAAGTCTTGCCCAAAGTGTGTTCTTGCTCATCCTCGTGAACGTTGCCCGTTGAGAAACGCGGTTTGTCACTTTTGTCAAAGGAAAGGACACATCCAGACTGTTTGTTTGCGTAAACGCAAGAACAATTCTAGTGCTGCCCAGCCCATGGATATTCATGTTCTTCAAAGCCAGCCCGCCCAGAAGGTCGCGTTTAAAGACTCTTCCACGGTTCGTGTGGGTAATAAACTTGTTCGCAATAAGCCACCCACCCAGCCCTCTGCTATGCGACCCAAGCGTAATTCAAACGCTGTAAAAAGTAATGTACAGACTGCAAGTGAAGCGGGAGTTGTTGTTCCACCCGCCCAACCCACGAGTTGTCGTAAGCAGCGAACACGCGCTAAACTCGCTGATTTTGTGTCTTCCGCCTCCACTGCACTGATCCAGAGACAGTGTAATAAACTATTTGTGAAGCTACGCATCCAGGATAAGACCTTCAATTTTCAATTAGACACTGGTGCGTCTGTGACTCTCATATATAGTGCTACGTATGCGGCTATCGGCCGCCCTAAACTTTCAGCGGCAAAACATTCTTTGGCTACTTATAGTGGAGAACAAATTCCTGTGTTAGGTGTATGTAGCGTGCCGGCCACATTCCGTGGCAATACAAAAACAGTTTCATTCACAGTGCTCCGCGCTACAGACAGTGTAAACATTTTCGGATTAGACTGTTTTGACTTGTTTGGCCTGTCTATCCAAGACAATGTGTTGCAAATTAATTCTGTTGTTGTTCCTCAAGACAGCATAACCGATTTGTGTAAACGATACAGTGACATATTTAAAGACGAACTAGGTTGTGCTGCGAACTTTGCCGCTCATATTACGTTAAAAGATAATGCTCAGCCTCGATTTTTTCGTGCTCGTCCAGTGCCTCACGCCCTCCGGGCACCTGTAGCAGATGAACTTCGTCGTTGGCAAAACAACGGTGTTATTCACCCCGTTTCAGCGAGCCCGTGGGCTTCTCCCTTAGTTATTATAAAGAAACCGTCTGGCAAGTTACGTTTGTGTGCTGATTTTAAGTCGACAGTTAATCCTCAGACTGTCATTGATTCTTTTCCTTTGCCTAGACCGGACGAGCTGATGGATAAGTTAGGGGAAGCTCGTTTCTTTTCCAAAATTGATTTCCGTGAAGCATATTTGCAATTGCCCCTCGACGAGCAATCACAACAGTATTTTGTCATACACACGTCGTTGGGGTTGTTCCGTTTTCTGCCTTTGCCTTTTGGTTGTGCGTCAGCTCCAGCTGTTTTTCAGCGTTTTTTGTCACAACTTCTGGCTAATGTGCCATCGTGTTGCAACTATTTAGACGATATTGTTGTGTCCGGTCGGACGCCTGCTGAACATTTCCATAATTTGGAGTGTTTGTTTACAGTGTTGTCTCAGGCAGGCCTACGTTGCAACATCGATAAATGTTCATTTTTCCTTACGGAGATGGAGTATCTGGGACATGTTATTAATGCTCAAGGCATTCATCCCTCCCAGTCACATTTAGCAGCTATTCGTGATTTGCCCGCCCCTCGCAATCTGCATGAATTGCAAGCAGTTCTTGGCAAATTGACATATTAGGTTTATACCTAATGCATCACAGATTGCTGCACCGTTGCATCGTCTCCGCCGTAAGAATGTTCCGTTTGTGTGGTCAGCTGATTGCCAATCAGCCTTTCAGCAGCTTAAAGAGGCTTTATTGAATGAGCGTTGTCTGGTCCATTACGACCCTAACAAGCCTCTGGTGTTAGCTTGTGATGCCTCTTCTTTCGGCCTCGGTGCTGTGTTGTCTCACCGAGTCGGTAACACCGAACGTCCTATTGCGTTCGCATCTAAATTGCTAAACAAAGCTCAGAGTAATTATAACCAATTGGACAAGGAAGCGTTGGCTATTGTGTTCGGTGTCACAAAATTCCATCACTACCTCTATGGTAGACCATTCTATTTAGTAACAGATCACAAGCCCCTGACGTCACTGTTTCATCCGTCTAAACCAGTTCCTCAGCGGACAGCTCAGAGACTACAACGTTGGGCTCTTTTGTTATCACAATACCAGCATGAGATACTGTATCGTCCTACAGCTCAGCATGCAAACGCTGACGCGCTTTCTAGATTGCCGATTGCTGCGGATGATGTCTTCGATTCCTCTGACGACTCTTGCCATCAGATTGACGCCGATGAGCATCAATTCCTCCGGGATTTTCCGATTGATTATCGTCAGGTGGCACGTGAGACAGCTACGGATCCTCATCTGAGTTTACTATTACGTTTTGTTCAACGTGGTTGGCCGTCCAAGGCAAAGGACATATCGGATCCTGTGGTTCGTCGCTATTATCCGCAACGTCATCTGTTGTCTGTTTCGCACGGAGTTTTGCTGTTACGCACCGAGAATGACCAGCTTCGTGTAGTGGTTCCCCAAGTGCTCCAATCCAAGGTCCTCGACTTGATGCATCAAGGTCATTGGGGAGTGGTCCGCACCAAGCAGCTTGCCCGCCGTCATTGTACATGGATCGGCATTGATAAGCAGATTACGCAGATGTCTACAGATTGTTCGACGTGTGCCGAACACCAAGCTGCTCCGCCTCAACGCTATTTTGAGTGGGCACGCCCTGCCGGTCCCTGGCAGCGGGTACATATTGATTTCGCTGGTCCATATTGGAATTCTCGTTGGCTCATCGTGATAGATGCATTTAGTAATTTTCCGTTTGTTGTGCCCATGCAGTCTACAACGTCTGCACATACTATACAGGCGTTGACTTCAATTTTTTGTATTGAGGGTCTTCCAGAAGTTTTAGTGTCTGACAATGGTCCACAATTTACCTCTGCTGCATTTGAAAGTTTTTGTTCTGCCAATGGCATTCGCCATGTTCTTACTCCGCCGTTCCACCCTCAATCGAATGGTGCAGCGGAACGTTTTGTACGCACATTCAAGGATCATATGGACCGCCTTCGTGCTACGCACTCTCGTCAGCAGGCCCTCATCACGTTCCTGTCGTCGTACCGGACCACGCCACGCGACGGCACTTCGCCTGCGGAGCTTCTCCACGGCCGTCGTCATCGCACCCTACTACGGTTGTTGCACCCCCCGGATCGACCCGCCGCTTCTAAGCATCGCACGCGTTTTCAGCGCAACGACGCCGTTTTTTTCAGAGTTTATCACGGTTGCCGTCGTTGGGAACGTGGTACCGTGATAAGTGTCCAGGGTCGCGGTTTTTATACTGTTCAAGGTGCTACTGGGGTGCACAGGAGGCATCAGAACCAGTTGCGCCGCGCTGGCCGCCCGGATTCTGCCGCTCGTTCTTTGTCCACAGATTTGGTCCGCGGCGGTTCCAGCCGCGCCTTCCGACTTCGCTGCCGCCCCCGGGACAGCAGCAGCAGCCGTCGCCGCTACCACGCCGACAGCCCGTCCCGTTGATGCCTCTCGCGCAGCTTCATCCGGGAGCGCCCCAGGTGGTCGCTCCGGCGCCTGCGGTCCCTCTTCAGTCGCCACCGCCTTCGGAGCTGATGGACGTCGACCCCTCAGCCGGGCCGCCTTCCCAAGCGGTGGCTGTGCAGCCTGTCCTGCAGCCGCTTTCCTTGGGCACCCCCAAGGAGTCTGACACCGCAGCGCCTTGTCCGGCGCCCACTCAGCAGCCGTCGACGCAGCGTCAGGAGACGCTGCCTCTCTTCGTGGGTCCCGACGCCCCGTCGCGTCCAGTACCAGAAGTGCGCCCGTGGTCACAGGCGTGCACCCTGACCTCGGTTTTCAGTCGGTGTTTCCCGAGGCCCCGCGCAGCCAATGCTGGGGTGCGGACCGGGGACTGCCACCGCCAACAGTCTCCGCCCCGGTCTCTTCTGCTACGCCTGCGGCCAGACCCCTCCCCCGCCGTCGACGCTCGTCACGTCATTATTCAACGACGGTGCGGCGATTTGGGGGGGAGGAGTGCTATATCCTAGCCAGTAATGCCACCCGAGCCCGCTGCCAAAAGGTTGGCAGCATCAAAGTCCGGACGCCGTCCGCATAAGCAGCGCCAGCGAGACAGGAAATCGCCGCAAGTCTGCGCGCGCCACCGCTGGCTTCTGGGTTCTTAAGCGCTGGAGTCGCGAGCGCTAGGACAGTTCTGTATTCGCCGCTCAGTTGTATACTCGCCACCGAATTGTGTACTTGCTAGTCAGTTGTGTGTTCATCGCAGCAGAGTTGTTGTTTGTCGTCAGCCGACGCTGACCTAGCCGCTCCGACTCGAACTAGACAGATTTCTGTAGACACGGAGTTCACTACTGTTTCTGTATCTTCGTTAATAAAGATAAGTACCGACTTTTATTTAACCAGAGTGTTTGGGTTTTCATCTTTCTGTTCACTGTTCCAGCGGACCGGTCGGCCCGCTATTAAAAGTGTGGCGGTGACTTCATAAGCCGTTTCTACAGCGAATTGCTTGTCGCTACGAACACCGCCACAAAATTAAACGTTGGTATAAACAGTTTACAGAGAATGGGTGTTTGTGCAAAGGGAAAAGTTTTGGATGGCCGAGAACGAGTGATGAAAATGTAGCACGCATCCAGCAAGCATTTGTTCGCAGCCCAGGAAAATCGACTTGCAGAGCTAGCAGAGAGCTGCAAATTCCACAATCAACTGTATGGAGAGTCCTACGAGAAAGGTTAGTTATGAAACCTTATCGTCTGAAATTGGTTCAAGGCAGGCAGCCCGTGACAGAGCACTTCATCACTGGCCTCCAAGAAGCCCTGATCTTACCCCCTGCGATTTTTTCTTATGGGGGTATGTTAAGGATATGGTGTTTCGGCCACCTCTCCCAGCCACCATTGATGATTTGAAACGAGAAATAACAGCAGCTATCCAAATTGTTACGCCTGATATGCTACAGAGAGTGTGGAACGAGTTGGAGTATCGGGTTGATATTGCTCGAGTGTCTGGAGGGGGCCATATTGAACATCTCTGAACTTGTTTTTGAGTGAAAAAAAACCTTTTTAAATACTCTTTGTAATGATGTATAACAGAAGGTTATATTATGTTTCTTTCATTAAATACACATTTTTAAAGTTGTGGTATTCTTTTTGAATCATCCTGTATATCGTTTTATTCCAACTCTCACACAGTGTTATATCAACTCCCTGAGCGAAGCCGAGTACCCCAGCTAGTCACCTAAATAATTATGCCACCATGAAAGAAACGACGATGTAAAATTTCATCCAACATCAGTTTAGAATGCAAAAGTATTTATATTTTGTACATGAAAAAGATAAAAATTTGACCACAATCATCTGCGAAGGGATCATGAAAGTAAATACAGGGTTTCTGTAATAAATATTCCAGTTTCAAAACGCTGTAGATAGAGAACCACTGCTCAAAATGACGTCAAATTTGAACAGAATATTATTGACTATTCTCTTCTTGTCTAAAAATCTGCGTTTAATATCCTCTCCTCTTCTGCTGTCATCAGTTATTTTGCTGCACAAGTAGTAAAACTGATCAACGACTTTTAGTGTCTCATTTCCTCGCCAAAATACCTCGGCATCGCGTTCTTAAATTCGATTATATTTCATGGTCGTTGTTTCACCTTGGTGATGTTCACCTCATGATCCCTTTTCGAGACACTATGCATTCCTTTCAACTGTTCTTGCAAACGCCTTTGCGTCCATGACGGAATTACAATGTCATCGGCAAACCGCGAAGTTTTTATTTCTTCCCCGTGAACTCTAATACCCTTTTCAAATTTCTCCATGGGCTCCTTTACAGCTTGCGCATTGTAGGGAATGGATAACATCGCGAACTGTCTACGTCACTGTCTCACCCCGTGTCACTGCCACAGCTCCCTTTCATGCTCTTCGGCTCTTATAACTATAGTCTGGTTTCTATCCAAGTGGTAGATGACTTCTCGCACCCTGTATTTTACCCCTGATGCATTCAGAATTTCAAAGGATGTAGTCTAGTCAGCAATGTCAAAAGCTCTCTCTAAACCTACAACTAATATGGAATTTTTCCCTTCTTTAACTTACTTTCTGAGGTAAGGGTCAGTGTTATCTGGTGCGTTCCTATATTTCTCCTGAAACCAGACTCATCTTCCCTATGGAATGCCTCTACCAGTTTTTCCATTTTGCCGTAAATAATTCGTGGCAGTATTTTGCAAATGTACGAGCACTTGCCTTTTTGGTACTCAAATTATTACGTTCTTATTGGGCTCTGGGTGTGTTTTGCCTGTCTCATGAATCTTACACAACAGTAGCAATAGTTAACGCCCTTGCAATGATCTCAATATTGTGAGGGAAAGTTGTCTATCCCAGAGGTCTCTTTGAGTAAGGTATTTCAGTGCTCTGCCAAATTCTTCTCGTAGCATCGTATTTCACATCACATATTCATTATCTCCCTTTTCCCTTCCTGTAATATTATCTACAGTTCAGTTGTATAGCCGTTGTGTTTATCCCTTCCATCTTTCAGAAGGTCGACATGTGTATTATTGTGGTCTTGAGTTCAATGACTGGTGTGATGCAGTTCCCCGTGCTAGCATATCCTGTATAAATCTTTTCACATGCAAATAACTTCTGCAACCTCCACCCAGTTGAACCTGCTAACTGTGTTCTTCTACAGTTTTTAACCCTGCACTTCTCTGCACCCGTCTCCACACCTGAGTGGTCACAGCAGTTGACTGACATGCGGGGGATCCATCTGGGATTCCCGGTGCTGCCAGGCATTTTCCCTTGGTGGGAGGAGAGGACTGGAACCGGGGAGAACGAGAACTACGGGCCCTGCAACGAACTTGTGACGTCACACTAGCAGGCCTGTTGCGAACACTCGGCTCGGTGCAGAGCACACGGGATATCAGTATTGTTGTGTACATAGTTCTGCGTAGTCAGCGCATACACAACTTTCCCACTAGAGCGCGCCCCGCTAAGCACAACAGCACAGGCGCAGTGCTCGTCCATCTCCGCACTACGAGATGGCGCTGCTTAAGAGACAGACCAAATTCTGCTTCCGCCGATCCGTGTATTAATACGTAACGCAGCCAATGACATTGCTGCTAACGTAGAACCTTTTCTCCTCGCGGATCACACTCGCGCAGTGATACCTGAACGCGCGAGGTATTAGAACGAGTGTACAGACCTCTGATTAGTCAGTCTGCATTAGTCTGCATTTGTCTGCACCAGTCTGTATCAGTCTGCATCAGTCTGCATTAGTCTGAATTTGCCTGTACCAGTCCATAGTCAAGTTTCAGTCTGTGCCTAATAAGATTATCATATTCCTGTACATAGCCATGAAGAGAAATGTATAAACACTTTGTCAAGAAATTAGAGCAAATACGGAGACTTACAAGCAGTCGTTCTTCCCACGCACAATTCGTGAATGGAACAGGGAAGGGAGGATCAGATAGTGGTACAATAAGTACCCTCCGCCACACACCGTAAGGTGGCTCGCGGAGTATAGATGTAGATGTAGATTTAGATGTATCAGAGATATGTGAGAATAAGATTTACGTACCAAGACCAAAGGAACTTCAGATTGCCAATTGTAAATAGCATCCAGAATCAAGTTAAGTAATTTTATGCTTATTATTATTTTAATAAATGTGTGTGAAAATTAATCAAGTTCCGTTTAAAGTTGGTCACCGTCAATCTGCTACTCTAAGCGTGCAAGTGGCATTTCTATCGTCTGACCTAATGGCAGAAGATAAACACGCCACGATAAGACCACGAGACATATTGCTGACACTCGCCTACTTCGTTAGAGCGACAAGTCAAATAATCTGATGGTGCATGTACCGAAGGTATTACAGTACGCACACCACAAGTATATAATATTAAAGGAGTTCACTTTGTTGTGTGCTATGAAGAGCTTGCACAGACTTAAAGGGGCAGACAAGAATTATTAAACTCATCTGAAATAGTTACTCACTCCCTGCCAGAGACGGCTGCTGGCACTTGCAAGACCTGCAGTGTGACGTGCTATATACGCATCACGGCTTGTATTTCTTGTGAGCCGCAACTGGAATGGGGTGCTCTGAGGCTCGTGAGGCCGAGGGAGGAACTAACTACCGAGTAGCGGCGGTTCCAAGTCCCGCAAACTGACAGCGGCCTGGATAATGGTGTGCAGACACCATGCGTCTTCGTACTGCATCCAATAAAGCCATCGGCAGAGGATGACGTGGCGATCAGTCGGTACCGCCGGGCCTGCCAGGGGCAGTGGACGGATTTTACAAGTTCTACACTACCCTCTGGTATCACACTGACAATCCCTTCATACGTCAGAATGCGTCTTATCAATCGATCCAATCTTTCAGTCAAGCTGTGGGATAAATTTCTTTTCTCTCCAGTCCATTAGTTACACTGTCTATATATCCAGGATTCTCCTATAGCACCACATTTCAAAAGCTTCTATTCTCTTCTTGTCTGAACCGTTTATCGACCAAGTTTCACTTCTGTACGAGGATACACCCCAGAGAATTGTTGTTATTGTTGTTGTTGTGGTCTTCAGTCCAGAGACTGGTTTGATGCAGCTCTCCATGCTACTCTATCCTGTGCAAGCTTCTACATCTCCCAGTACTTACTGCAACCTACATCCTTATGAATCTGCTTAGTGTATTCATCTCTTGGTCTCCCTCTGCGCCGGCCGAAGTGGCCGAGCGGTTGTAGGCGCTACAGTCTGGAGCAGCGCGACCGCTACGGTGGCAGGTTCGAATCCTGCCTCGGGCATGGATGTTTGTGATGTCCTTAGGTTAGTTAGGTTTAAGTAGTTCTAAGTTCTAGGGGACTGATGACTTCAGAAGTTAAATCCCATAGTGCTCAGAGCCATTACTCTCTTTGCGATTTTTACCCTCCACGCTGACTTCCAATACTAAATAGGTGATCCCTTGATGCCTCAGAACATGTCGTACCAACCAATCCCTTCTTCTAGTCAAGTTGCGCCACAAATTTCACTTCTCCCCAATTCTGTTCAATACCTCCTCATTAGTTATGTGATCTACCCATCTAATCTTCAGCATTCTTCTGTAGCACCACATTTCGAAAGCTTCTATTCTCTTCTTGTCCAACCTATTTATTGTCCATGTTTCCCTTCCATACATGGCTACAATCCATACAAATACTTTCAGAAACGACTTCCTGACACTTAAATCTATACTCGATGTTAATAAATTTCTCTTCTTCAGAAACGCTTTCCCTACCATTACCAGTATACGTTTTATATCCTCTCTACTTCGACCATCATCATTTATTTTTCTCCCCAAATAGCAAAACTCCTTTACTACTTTAAGTGTCTCATTTCCTAATCTAATTCCCTCAGCATCACCAGACTTAATTCGACTACATTCCATTATCCTCGTTTTGCTTTTGTTGATGTTCATCTTATATCCTCCTTCCAAGACGCTGTCCGTTACGCTCAACTGCTCTTCCACAACCTTTGCTGTCTCTCAAAGAATTACGTTACTATCTACAAACTTCAAAGTTTTTGTTTCTGCCTCCTAAATTTTAATTCCTTTTCAAAAACTCTTTAATTTCCTGTACTGCTTGCTGATGAACACCCACTAAAAACAACGAAAATCGTGGTGCACAACAAAGCGCATCCGCGGCATGATGTGGCTAGCAACTCAGTGCAGATGTTGTCTAAGCTAGTAGTTTGGCTATGGTGGCTTAGTTAAATGGTCATTTAGTGGTGAAGCTGCGTTGACGCAGGTCGTAAAGAGCACGACTCCTCGTTTGCAGAGCTACGATGGGCGTGCTCCTGGACGGCTGGATGACGGAGCTGGTTTTGGCTCTGTCGGTTGTGGTGCTGGCGCTCTACCTGCGCTTCCAGCGTGGCTACCAGCACTGGAAGAGGAAGGGCGTGCCGTATGAGGAGCCGACTTTCCCGTTCGGTAACCTGGGACGCAGCCTTCTGGGCCAGAAGTACTATGGGGACGTCCTCCGTGACCTGTACGAGAAGGCAAAAGGTAAAGGCCTTCCTTACTGCTGCATTAGTTGAGAGCACTGCTGTTACTATTATTATTAGTGTTTAGTGTACATAGTAGACAGCAAGAATCATAATACAAGTGATACATCTGATGACTACAATTAAATCTGTATGCAGAGCACATAGTAGCTGATAACAGGTGGTAATTACAAAATGCGGCAAATAGCAAGAAATTCATTTATTTTAGAGTATTGAGAGAAAAAGGTAAAGAACAGGTAGACTAGGTTATTATGAACTGATTTACGGACGTTATGTTCAGAATATACAACGGCTTCCATTATATAAAGGTTTAACAACACCTGGATATAGGTTCATGAGATGGTACAACTGACCTTCGTGAAAATACATTGAGTTACAAACTTACTCGTAGAGAGTGCATTAAAAATGTGTATCTAGGAGATACTGCTGATCAAAACTAGAAAAAAAGTCCTGAAACACATGACCGGAACAAATACACTACTAGCCATTAAAATTGCTACACCACGAAGATGACGTGCTACAGACGCGAAATTTAACCGACAGGAAGAAGATGCTGTGAGAGCTGCAGCAGAGACGCTCAGTAGCACGGTACGGGCTTTTGCTGAAGTTTCGAGAACATACCTTCACCGAGGAGTCAAGCAGTATATTGCTCCCTCCTACGTATATCTCGCGAAGAGACCATGAGAATAAGATCAGAGAGATTAGAGCCCACACAGATGTAGATGTAGATATGCAAATGATTAGCTTTTCAGAGCATTCACACAAGGTTGGCGCAGGTGGTGACACCTAAAACGTGCTGACATGAGGAAAGTTTCCAACCTATTTCTCATACACAAAGAGCAGTTGTCCGGCGTTACCTGGTGAAACGTTGTTGTGATGCCTCGTGTGAGAAAGCGTACCATCACGTTTCCGACTTTGATAAATGTCGGATTGTGGCCTATAGCGATTGCGGTTTATCGTATCACGGCATTGCTGCTCGCGTTGGTCGAGATCCAATGACTGTTAGCAGAGTATGGAATCGGTGGGTTCAGGAGGGTAATACGGAACGCCGTGTTGGATCCCAACGGCCTCGTATCACTAGCAGTCGAGATGACAGGCATCTTGTCCGCACGTCTCGATCCCTGAGTCAACAGATGGGGACGTTTGAAAGACAATAACCATCTGCAGGGACAGTTCGGCGACGTTTGCAGCAGATGGACTATAAGCTCGGAGACCACGGCTGCGGTTACCCTTGACGCTGCATCACAGAAAGGAGCGCCTGCGATCGTGTACTCAACGACGAACCTGGGTGCACGAATGGCAAAACGTCATTTTTTCGGATGAATCCAGGTTCTGTTTACAGCATCATGATGGTTGCATCCGTGTTTGGCGACGTCACGGTGGACGCACGTTTGAAGCGTGTATTCGTCACCGCCATACTGGCGTATCATCCGGCGTGATGGTATGGGGTGCCATTGGTTACACGTCTCGGTCACCTCTTGTTCGCATTGACGGCGCTTTGAACAGTGGACGTTACATTTCAGATGTGTTACGACCTGTGGCTCTACCCTTCATTCGATCCCTCCGAAACCCTACATTTCAGCAGGATAATGCACGACCGCATGTTGCAGGTCCTGTACGGGACTTTCTCGATACAGGAACTGTTAGACAGCTGCCCTGTCCAGCACATTCTCCAGATCTCTCACCAATTGAAAACGTCGGGCCAATGGTGGCCGAGCAACTGGCTCGTTACAATACGCCAGTCACTACTCTTGATGAACTGTGGTATCGTGTTGAAGCTGCATGGACAGCTGTGCCTGTTCACGCCATCCAAGCTCTGTTTGGCTCAATGCCCAGGCGTATCAAGGCCATTATTACGGCCAGAGATGGTTGTTGTGGGTACTGGTTTCTAAGGATTTATGCACCCAAATTGCGAGAAAATGTGATCACATGTCTGTTCTAGTATAATATACTTGTCCAACGAATACCCATTTGTCATCTGCATTTCTTCTTGGTGTAGCAATTTTAATGGCCAGTAGTGTACTTGTTGCGTTGAGATACGCGCCATCCACTCCTATGACAGCTGCACTATAGTTATGGTTATCACTCGTTCTCCCACATCCATAAGCTGTCACTCCCAAGGAATAATGAACTAATGGCACCACTCCTGGCTGTCCTCGGATGTGACCATATACCGCGCGTCTAACATGGGCACGTTGTCGATGAGTGAGCAGTTCGTTTTTGAATATCCATGTGGACAGAAAACCAACAAGGCGGAGGTCTCAGACACGGTCAACCGATTCGGATCACACTTGGCAGGCCCACTGTGTACAAGCTCAAATGAAAAGATTATAAGATATTTTGGTCCAACACCCACTCATTTTTGAGCAAAACTACCCCCGAAGTTCACGATGTGTAGTCGACTCAGAATTGACCGGATCGACGTTTGAAAAATAAGCATTTCTCTTCATCGTCATGGGATCTACAAACGCGTATTTTTCTAGAAATCAAGAAAAGAAATCGTTTATGGCAGCCACTTGCGTACGCATAATGAAACGTTGAGCAACGAAATTTCAGCTGGCATGGTGACCAAGGCATCTGGCCAGGGAGCAGAAATCCTGTGTTTGATTCTCATCTGCATTCTCCAGTTTTCTTTATTTGTATTTTTTTCCATATTGCAATTGGAAGGAATAGGGTGGTTACTAAGGTAATCAGTAAGAAATAACAACAAGGTAGGCAAATAATTTTTTCAGATGACTGGGATTAGTAAAGAATGAAGACTCTACTGCTGGTTGTCTTATAACCGACATTTCACTCGGTCTTTGACATGACCTCACTTTCCTTCGAACAATGGTACTTGGCATACAAACATTCGGCCCAAATATTTTCACGTCACCAAGAACATCTAATAAATGTAATTTAGTCCAGCTACATCGTTTCTTCCGAAGATCTGTCGGAAAACAGACTTCGTTTACATTTTAAAATATTTCATTTTTGGGAATTAATCTTAATGCATACCACGCACACTATAACATCACCTGTAAAATGGGTGCAGAAAGTTGGTAATGAGTTATGCTGTGAATCATTGCTGCGTTTTTGCAATTCCCGATAGGTTCCGAGAAGCATATTGCAATTTTGAGATCTCTACATTAAGTTCTGTGGCGTGCCCCGCGGAAACAAACATCGCAGGGTCGGTTGTCTGTGCTCCCTTGCGCCGAATTCGCAGCGTTGTCATACAACGAGGCCGGAAATTTTGATTCCTTACTAAATAAAGTCATTTGAGAAGTTTATTTGTTTACTTTGTTATTATTCTTTACTGATTTTCTATTCCTAAAAATTTAGATACGGAAAAAAATACAAATAAAAAAATTGAAGAATGCATATGGGAATGGAACACAATTATCCCCTCCCAAATGCCTTGGCCGCTACGCCAGCGAATATTTCACTGTACACCGTTCGGTAAAATCCGTATGGCTTTATGAGTGGCACTCGTAACAGTTTCTTTCTTAGATTTCTAGGAAAATGTGCATTTGCGTACCCCTTATGTGTCGACCAGCCGGCCGGGGTGGCCGAGCGGTCGTGTGTGATGTCCTTAGGTTGGTTAGGTTTAAGTAGTTCCATGTTCTAGGGGACTGATGACCTCAGAAGTTAAGTCCCATAGTGCTCACAGACATTTTTTTGTGTGGACCAACAACGCTCAATTTTCAGTTATCAATCGATCCTGTAAATCTTAAGTCGATTGGGAGGGGAGGTTTTCTCAAAATCGTAGGGGTGTTGATCCAACGTCAAAAAATAATTAATGTTCAAATGGTTCAAATGGCTCTAAGCACTATGGGACTTAACATCTGAGGTCATCAGTCCCCTAGACAGAACTACTTAAATCCAAGTAACCTAAGGACTTCACACACATCCATGCCCGAGGCAGTATTCGAACCTGCGACCGTAGCAGCAGCGCGGTTCCGAACTGAAGCGCCTAGTATTGCTCGCCCACAGCGGCCGGCAATTAGAGTAATGAAATTTTGGGATTACATTTGTCTAGGAACCATATTTACGTGATTACCATTGCAAGAGCACGCGTTAATGTAAGCCATTGCAAATATGAAATGCTGGCACATTGATAATTGGTGTAAACCCCAGAATGTTGAATACATGCTTGCAGTCATGCATGCTTTTTGTTGTGGGGTGGGGTTCCATGCACTTGTCGATCAATACAGGTCTGTGGATGACGCTGGAGTTGACCCAAAATAGAGCTATTCATTTTATGTGGTATACAAGCGACCTGCCAAATATACTCGCTGACTGTCTTCCTGCACATTTCGCAGCGGTCGACACTGCAAAAGATGGTTATACAGGCTTTTGACGGTTGGCCACATTAACGTGACTGCACCGTGTATATCAGCACTAGAAGTAAGAAAAGTGGTCCGACCTGGTGGGTAGTCACACAGTTCCATTGTTTCAGGCAAACGATTCATTGGGTTCTACTCGATACTCCGTCCTGTGCTCCTCGTGAGGGATCCTGAACTTATTCGACGAATTCTGATAAAGGACTTTGCTTCGTTCCACGACCGCGGGGTCTACCTGGACGACGAGGAGCCGCTCAACCGGCAGCTGTTCTTCCTGCCTTCTCACGAGTGGCGCCACCGCAGGGTCAAGCTGAGCCCTGCGTTCACCTCAGGCAAATTGAAGGGCATGTTCCAGGTGAGCTGAACACTAACGTGTGTATCTACACTACTACATAAACACAAGACGTTGTTTAATGATGTTACCAAAAATACTGAGAAGTTCTTGACCGATTTATTTCAAGCTTTTACACGACGCTCTAATAAACTTTCTGCTGGACATAGGCTACAAATTTTTAATGTATGTATACAATGGTAAAACGTTGTTAACAAAAATCTCGAGAAGTGTTTCAGCAATTTACTTGTTACTGTTCATTTCGCCCTCATCACTTACCATTGCACACCGGGCACACAACTGCAGTTGAATTTGGACCATGATCAAGCTTCCACGTGTGTCATACAATGAAGGCTTTCACGACCGGATGGTACTGTTGTTGATAATTCTTCCGTGTCATATGGCCGTGGTCCATGGAATACTTCTATTCCTAACGTAGTATTGGACGAAACGTTAGGAATAGAAGTATTCCATGGACCATGGCCATATAACCCGGAAGAATTCCACGTGTGTGTTACATATTCGTCTCTTATTCCCATCTGGAAAACTGAGTCAGCATCCACGTATGATGATATAAATGCTGAACTCATAAAAATGGTTCAACGATAGTATTACTGCACTACAGATCTTTGTTTATCATTTTCCTGCAATAAGTATTAGATTCTAACTGACTGTTATAACGTAACAAAAATGTTTCAATTGTCATTTTTTAATTTACCGTTACTCTGAGATCTCCATAATTGTGCTGTGTGTTATCTGAGCACATTTATAAATGGACCGATTTTCTTCAGATATGCAGGCGATACTCGAATAAGATTTCAGAAGGACATAGAATATATATTTCTTATTACAAAATCTACATATTTTTGTTAAAATTGTCTGCAAGAAAAAATGATGTTATGCTGTGAAAACACACAGTTTCGTTTTTTTTCTCGCAGTCAGTATTCACTGCTATAGCAGGTAGCAGAAAAGATTGATTTTGCCATATGTGTTCTCTCTCCTTATATATAATATAAACAAAAATTGTGTATACAATAATGTGTTGCTTTGTTGTCTTGCTCGCAGTGGTTTTTATGATTAGAATACTACAACAGAGTCTGAATCGTCTGAAACTTTGCAGTCCTATCCATTAAAAAATTAAAACTATGCGAAATACTGTCATTGTAGCTACTATCCTCACAGTTCCAGCAGCTTGAGAGGTCTCCCTCATACCCCATGTACCAATGATCCCAACTAATTTACCTATTCATTTTAAGCGACTTTTATTCTCAGTCAGGGTTTCAATAACAATAAATGGGGATCAAGGTCAGAAAGTGGAAGAGAAGATGCATAGAGAGAAGGGGGAAGTGATGGACAGAGATGAGAGGGAACGAATAGAGAAGAGAAGGACTGGATGCACAGAGAGAAGGTGAGTAGAACGTGAGGGAGAAGAAGAAGAAATGAAGTTGGACAGGGAGAAGTAGAGGAGGTGATGGACAGAGAGAGCAGAGTGAGGGGAGAAGAGGAGGAGGGGATGGACAGAGAGAAGGGGAGGAGGAGGTGGACAAGGAGAAGAGAGAAGAGAATATAAGGAGGGCATGGACAGAGAGAAGGGGAGAAGGCGATGGAGAGGGCAGAGGAGATGAAAGAAGAGGAGGAGAGATAGATAGAGAGAGGATGGAGGTGATAGACAGAGAGAGAAGAGTGAAGAGGTGGAGGGATGGTCAGAGAGAAGGGCAGGAAGTGATGGACAGAGAGGGGAGAGAAGAGGAGATCAATAGAGAAAAGGAGGAGGGGATTGATACAGAGAGGGAAGAAGAGGAAATGAAGAGAGAAATAATGGATGCACAGAGAGAAGGGGAGGAAGTGAAGGAGAGAGAATGAAGTGACAGGAGGACATGGAGAGAGGAGGAGGGAATGGACAGAGAGAAGGGGAAGGATCGATTGACAGAGAGAGAGGAGAAGATAAAGAGAGAATAGGTGGAGGTGATGGACTGAGAGAACGGAAAAGAGGTGATGGACAGAAAGAGGGCAGAGGTGCAGATGAAGGAAGAAGAGGAAGAGGTGATCGACTGATAGAAGGTGATGCACAGAGGGACGGAAGGAGATGAAGAGAGAGGTGGCTGTAGGGATGTAGAGACAGAAGGGGGCGGAGGTGATGGACAGAGAGAGGGCAAAAGAGGAGCTGAAGAGAGGATCGGAGGAGCAGGTGGACTGAGAGAAGGGGAGGAGGTTATGGACAGAGAGAGGGACAAGAGGAGATGAAGGGAGAAGAGGAGGTATGGATGGATAGGGAGAAGGGGATAAGGTGGTGGAGGAGGAGTTAGGATGTATACGTAGTTCCTATACGTATTTAGCAATTCCGAAGAATTGCCGCATTCGCTAGAACAGCGTTAGTACTACATTTTCAAGCACTTCAACACTGGAAAGACGTACTGCAATAATACGAGTCATATAAGAACCTGCTAACACATTCCTTTCATTTCCACTGAAATATCAACTAAATCTGACGGTATCAATGTAATGATTTAGTCATCATAGCTTTTGCAATAACATGGAAGCCGTTTTCGGCGTATGTATGGGAAAGATGACTTATTTAGTACAAATCACAAGAGATGGTGGCCAGAAGAAAAGTGTCAACTAGACAAATGAAAATCGAGTAGTCGTAATCCAGTGGATCATTTGGTCATCAGAGCTGTCCACGTGGTTCCTCGTTGGAGACCCAGGCGCTGTCAAGCGAAATCGTAAAACGGAATGGTGTTTACATCCACACTAGCATTTTGCGTGCGGCTTCGCCTGTTTGTGCATACGTCACATACGTTTATATTTCGCATATATTTTAGATATTTCACAGGTAACTGTAGCAAATTTTTCGCTGTAGTATCATCTGAATCCTGAAGGAGCTGTCTGGTTCCCAGCGCTGTTTTACACCATGCGATTCTGGAGAGGGCGTTGTCACTTTGCTCTTCAGCAGTGTGCCACCAAAAGATAAGGACAAAACTGTTGGGTCGTGGCAGTGCTCATTTTCGCTACCTGGTTGACGCACTGAACAACACAACATGCGCTTCACACTTTTAAAATATTTCGAGTCAAGAAAGAAGTCCCAACAGCTTGTTGTCAAAGGTTTTTATATGCTACTCCTTCTCGTTACCGCCACCATTCCCAGGTGTAGTAGAGGACCCTCTCTCTCACACTACCTTTATACAAGTAATGAGTCATGAATATGCCACATCTGGTTGGAATTGCTCCAGGTGTTCCCAAGCTATGCTTTTTGGTCACATCTACTCACACCGGCTCTCAGCCGTAGTGCTGCTTGAATTGTCCAACTGTCACAGAAATTTGTGCGAATAGCAAGTTACAAGTTATGTGTGTACCCGCTTTGGTAGAAACTGCTTCAGGTGTTGCAGAGATGTACTGTATGTCATTGCCCCCCCCCCCCCCCGCCCCCTTCCGCTAGAGGTGCAACGTCAGCGGGACCGTTGGTAATAAGTCGAGCATCCCCGAAAACTATGGATTCGATACTAATATCGGTCATTATCGAATATTTTTACACGTCGCGGGTTCTCACAGCGCATAGCTAGTACTACCGGTAGAAGGGTGGTAAGGTTATGGTTGCACTAATCCAGAAAACCTCATGAGCGCACACACAACAACCAACCACAGTTTCATCGTAATCGGATAAATCATAGAAGACGAGAAAGCAAATACTACTTTTATATATTAGATATAATAAACACTTTTTTTCCTTTCCTGATACGAAATATTAAAGAGGAGATCGGTACGTCATGGGAACATTAGCCTCACGTATTTCCATACTGCATCATAGTCCGTCACGTAACCATCTCTCTTTGTTCGGCAATGGCATATTTTGTAGTCTGTTTTCGTTCGATTTCTTTGTAATAATTGCCAGGAGGGTTGGAACTCCACCGCATAGCTTGCGTTGAGCTTCAAATTTAGCGCAACCCGTCTGCCTCTTTTGCTACATGTTTCATTGTAAACACCGAGATGTGCTATTTCTTTGAGTCATCAGTCTTCTGACTGACCTGATGCGGTCCGCCACGAATTCCTCTCCTGCGCTAACCTCTTCTTCTCAGAGTAGCAGAACTTGCAGCCTACGTCCTCAGTTATGTGCTGGATGTGTTCCAGTCTCTGCCTTCCTCTACAGCTTTTGCGCTCTACAGCTCCCTCTAGCACCGTGGAAGTCATTCCCTGATGTCTTAAAAGATGTCCTATCATCCTGTCCCTCCTCATTCCATACCATACCAAACCACATAGTTTTCAACATTCGTGGCGGCCCGAGTGGCTGAGCGGTTCTAGGCGCTACAGTCTGGAACAGCGTGACCGCTACGGTCGCAGGTTCGAATCCTGCCTCGGGCATGGATGTCTGTGATGTCCTTAGGTTAGTTAGGTTTAAGTAGTTCTAAGTTCTAGGGGACTGATGAGCTCAGAAGTTAAGTCCTATAGTGCTCAGAGCCATTTGAACGTTCGTCTGTAGCTCCACATCTTAATTGTCCCGATTCTCTTTCGATTTTCCCGCAGTCCATGTTTCACTACCATACAATGCTGTGCTCCAAACGTGGATTCTCAAAAATCTCTTCTACAAATTCTATGTTTGATACTAGCAGACCCCTCTTTGCCAGGAATGTCCTTTTTGCCAGTGCTAGTCTACTTTTGATATCCTCCTTACTCCGTCCGTCAATGGTTATTTTGCTGCCTAGGTAGCAGAAATCCTTAACTTCATCTACTTCCTGATGTTACGTTTCTCGTCATTCTCGTTTCTGCTATTTCCCACTACTTTCGTCTTTCTTTGATTTACTGTCAATCCATACTCATTAGTCTATTTATTCCATTCAACAGATCATGTAATTCTTGTGAAGTTTGGAAGGTAGGAGACGAGATACTGAGAGAATTGAAGCTTTGAGGACGAGTTGTGAGTCTTGCTTTGGTAGCTCAGATGGTTGACCATTTGCCCGCGACAGGCGAGGGTCCCGAGTTCGAGTCTCGCTCCTGCACACAGTTTTAATTTGCCAGGAAGTTTCAGGTAATTCTTGTTCACTTCCACTGACGATAGCAATGCCATCATCGAATCTTATCATTGATATCCTTTCACTTTGAATTTTAATTCCACTGTTGAACCTTTCTTTTATTTCCGTCATTGCTTCTTGGTCATGTAGATTGAACAGCAGAGGCGAAAGACTACATTCCTGCCTTGCACCCTTTTTAATCTTTTTCGTTCTTGGTCGTCCACTCTTATTATTTCTTCTTCGCTCTTGTACATATCTTATATTACCCGTCTCTCCCTGTAGTTTACGCCTATTTTTTTCAGAATTTCGAACATCTTGCACCGTTTTACATTGTCGAACTCTTTTTTCAGGTCGACAGATCTTATGAACGTGTCTTGATTGTTCTTTAGTGTTGCTTCCATTATCAACCGCAATGCCAGAATTGCCTCTCTAGTGCCTAATCTAACACATGTGCTAAACATCAAAACGTGCTACTTAAGGATGTAAAATTTAAGATATTCCACTGAAGACATCTTAATTCTTTATGAATCTGGGAATGTTTACCTTTTTATTTCATGAAACATTTAATATTAGGTACCAATACTATGTTTAAGCCAGGGTATAATTATATAGAAATACTCTGGACGTTTCACGGGAGGACAAGAAGTTTTTTTGTATCAACACTTGTAGAAAGCTATAGTACAGAAATGCCGTATTAATTTTCGTTATTTTAAAAAATGGTTCAAATAGTTGTAAGCACTAAAAATGGTTCAAATGGCTCTGAGCACTATGGGACTTAACATCTTAGGTCATTAGTTCCCTAGAACTTAGAACTACTTAAACCTAACCAACCTAAGGACATCACACACATCCATGCCCGAGGCAGGATTCGAACCTGCGACCGTAGCAGTCCCGCGGTTCCTGACTGCAGTGCCTAGAACCGCACGGCCACCGCGGTCGGCAGCTGTAAGCACTATGGGACTTGACATCTGACGTCATCAGTCCCCTAGATTTAGAATTACTTAAACCTAACTGACCTAAGGACATCACACACATCCATGTCCGAGGCAGGATTCGAACCTGCGACCGCAGCAACAGCGCGGTTCTGGACTGAAGCGTCTAGAACCGCTCGGCCACAAGGCCAGCTTCAGGATTTTATGGACGGTTGAATTTAAGCAGGACAGGAAGCTCAAATAAACAGAAACCTATCGTATTAACTGAGTACTGACGTAAAAAGTGATTAGCGGACATAAAGTTTAGTCATATTCTTCAAGCAATGGAGAGTGTAATCATAGGAAGCTGAATGAGAATATTTCAAGTCTAGAGATGTATCACTCTTTCTCTTCCACCTTACTCGATAGTAACAAATTTTGGAACAGCGTGATGACAACGGAGCTGCGTGTGGTCTCGAGTAGTGAAGTGGCAATGGGGATCCAAGAGTTCGTCCAGAGCAGCGAAGACACGGTTATCAGGCGGCCGATGCCGGCAGCAGCTCCCAGAGAAAAGTTCACAGTGTGAATGGACAACCTTGTTACAATCAAAGTAGAAACCGAGTGGTCATAAAACAAGTAGAAGATAAAAGGAAGAAGTGTGCAGAGCAGATAAAGGAGAGCGAGTCGCACACCGGTACACGAATGCCACCTAGTCACGTCCTCCTTTGGCTTTATCACAGGGGGATGCAGCATTCACACATGAACGAATAAAATGGCAAAGGGATCCTTGTAAGACACCGTGGTTCGGCAAAACCCTTGGTACCTCCTACCCTCCTCTGTTTAGCACCTTAAAGTATACCTGTACAGACAGAAGCCGTGGCGAGAGTTCCTGGCGCCTGCAGGCAGGCTACACTGCTGCTCTTTCGCAGCTATACTGTTGCTCTTGCGCCTGATAGTAGGCCACCCGGAATGGATGAATGTCGAAGGGGTTGCAGGACTGCAAGCGCCTAGGACTTCGCCACGGGTTCAGTCTGTACAGATACATTTTTAATATTCTGAGTAAAGGAGTGCGGGTGCCACCGAGGATTTTGCTGAACTAGGAGTCTTAGAATGATCCTTTGTCGCTTTATTCACGCATGTGTCAATATCGCTTCTCCCCACGATTACGCCATAGGAAGACACAAAGTAGGAGATCTGAAAAAGCATAAGCTGCTTCTCACGTTCAGATTTCGTCGAAGGGTTGTGAACTGCCCCTAGTCGTTCCAACCTGTATATGAGAGCAAAAATTGCGGTTGCGCTGTTCTCTAAAGGGGTATGATCACGTGTGACGTGGATGTAGACCCACAATGTCTTCAGAGAGGGGTTCAAACGGCCGAGCGTGTTAGCAATGTCAAAGGTTGTGAAGAACGTCTTTCTGTTGCCCATCCCGCTGCGAACTATCGTTTTCGACCGCGAAATGTGTGCCCCTCGACGCCCCAGGGAAAGATATAGTTTCATCGACGTCCTTTAAGCCGCTCTCTGGGGCCTTTCCGTGCCGACTGCGTGTCTGGAATGTTTTCCTCGGCCACTCATAAGAAAACCGCCTGGCTTCGACGCTGGACGTCGAGTTGGGGATGTGACGATATTCCGGTCGTGTGACACGTCCACGGAGATGGTGGGCAGAATTGTGCCAATGTGACATCACTAGCCCGCCTTACACGTCACATGAATTTCTAAGGTGTGGCCTTTTTTTCCTGTGTGTCGGCACCTTGCTGTTTGAGGTGCCGCCGAGTCTGCGGGTCACGTGGCAGGACGTTTGAATCGTTACGGAGAAAGACTGTTACCACATTTCAGCCAAAGTACAAACTTACTCGTCGCAACGAGTGGGAAATGAAGGGTTTCAAAAAAGCGATCCTTTAATTCAGTTGCATAGTGTAATTATTACTAATTTAAGTATCGAGGATTTTCTAATATAATTGTATTGAAAGAGTGATTTCTTAGAGACAGATTCGAACGTCTACGATTGCTTCATCGGTACACATCGCCATCTAAAAGCAACTTGTCATTGAATGGCGTCTAGGCTGACGCAGTGGCAAAAGGCTGGTCACTATACCCGACCTGAATTGAAATGCACTCTAAGACAAATAATTAAAAGATCGACGCACCACTAAGGAATTATCTGAATGGAAGTCGACAGATCTGATGTAAATGTACAGACAAACAAATGATTACAGTTTCGCTAAAATTGGATGATTTATCCAAGAGAAAGTGCTTCACAAATTGAGTAAGTCAGTAGTGCGTTGGTGCACCTCTGACATTGATGCAAGCAATTATTTGGCTTGGAATTGATTGCAGAGTTCTTGAATGTTCTCCTCAGGGATAACGTGCCGAACACTGTCCAACTGGAGTTACAATCACGAGCTGGTTGGGAGACCCTGCCGCAGATGCACCAAACCTTCTCAAATGGTGAGAGATCGGGCGACCTTGGAGGCCAAGGAAGAGTTTGGCAAGCATGAAGATAAGCAGCAGAAACTCTCACCGTGTGTTGATGTTCTTTATCTTGCTGAAATGTAAGCCCAGGATGGATTGTCATGAAGGGCAACAAAACGGGGCATACAATATCGTCGACGTACGGCTGTGCTGCAGGGCTGCCGCAAATGACAACCAAATGTGTCCTGCTATAAAATCAAGTGGCACCCCACACGATCGCCATGAGGCGGGCAGCAGTCGGGTTGGCATCCATCCGCTGTCCAACGCGTTCCCAGGCACGTCTCGGGCTTGGAATCTCATTGACTGGAGTACAATTGTCCTGCTCGTATAACGCGCAAATGAGGCGGAATTTGGCAGGATATTTCTCGAGAGGACATCAACTACGCTATCAATCAATGCAAAGCCGAATAACTGCTTGCACAAGGGCCAAATGGAGACCAACGCGTTATTGAGTTACTCAGTTTGTGAAGCTCTTTCTCTTGTACAAACCAACCGGTTTTTCTAACATGTTAAGCATTCGTTTGTCTATACATTTGAGTTGAATCTACCGATTTCCATCGCATTCGGATAAATATAAGGTATTTGCAGGGTTTGAATCATTTTTATCTCAAAACAAGAAACGAAAATTTACGACCATCTCCTATTATTTGAGGCAAGATTTTTCTGGCGTGAAAGTAAGGGTCCACAATGCACAACACCTGAATTGTGCGAGAGGAATAACATTACTCATGATCTTGATAAAGAGAGGGAAATGGTGGATTGGTGGTTTCTGGAAAACATTTCCAACAGTGAGGTTAAGGCAAAATGCCAATCTGGGCCCAAAAACAGTGTGAGGTTGTCGGTGAGGACAAAAATAATTTGTAGTGTAAATAAGTTCTTTTTTGTCTCTATACATTTTTTCGAAGGATTAACTGCTTTTCTCAGTTTATTCAGCCACTTTTAACTACGTGTGCGTAATGCCTTATTTTGTCGTGCACAATGGCCACTCGGGTGTACCTTTAAGATTATTATTTATGTAGCTACTGTCCTTCAGTTCAACGAGAAAGAAAAAAAAAAACCAAGCAGGTAGGAGGAAAGTGTAAATGAAGAACCCAGTGAATTTGGAATCCCCAGATCGATTGCAACTTAGCCAAAAAAATTCACCAATCCTTAGGGTATCTTTAGGATTATTGGTTATGTAAGTGCTTTCCTTTTGTTCGATGAGGACAAAAATTAAGCGGATGGCAGAATTCCCAGGTCGAAGGAAACTCCGTAAAAAAAAAAAAGAAAAGGTCGCTAATCCTTGGGGTTGCCATTATTCCTGCGCTTGCTGTATTCTCCTAGCCTCCAGTATTCATTCAAAAATTTCATTTACAACTCGTTTACAAATTTCATTTGTGTAAACAAAAATAGAAATAAAATTTTCTTCCGAATAAAGTGTACTTTTGACACAATACGTTAGTGTTACAAAGGTAGGAATGAGTGTGTACATAGCTTTTCACTCCTCAAAGGTTGCACGGCTGGCGAACAGTGTTGAGTGGTGCCTTTGGAGATAATACACTTCTGGCCATTATAATTGCTACACCACGACGATGACGTGCTACAGACGGGAAATTTAACCGACAGGAAGAAGATGCTGTGATATGCAAATGATTAGTTTTTCAGAGCATTCACACAAGTTTGGGCCCGTGGCGACACTTACAACGTGCTGACATGAGGAAAGTTTCCAACCGATTTCTCATACACAAACAGCAGTTGACCGGCGTTGCCTGGTGAAACGTTGTTGTGATGCCTCGTGTAAGGAGGAGAAATGCGGACCATCACGTTTCCGACTTTGATAAAGGTCGGATTCTAGCCTATCGCGATTGCGGTTTATCGTATCGCGACACTGCTGCTCGCGTTGGTCGAGATCCAATGACTCTTAGCAGAACATGGAATCGGTCGGTTCAGGAGGGTAATACGGAACGCCGTGCTGGATCCCAACGGCCTCGTATCACAAGCAGTCGAGATGACAGGCATCTTATCCGCATGGCTGTAACGGATCGTGCAGCCACGTCTCGATCGCTGAGTCAACAGGTGGGGACGTTTGCAAGACAATAACCATCTGCACGAATAGTTCGACGACGTTTGCAGCAGCATGGACTATCAGCTCGTAGACCATGCCTGCGGTTACCCTTGATGCTGCATCACAGACAAGAGCGTTTGCGATGGTGTACACAACGACGAACCTGGGTGCACGAATGGCAAAACGTCATTTTTTCGGATGAATCCATGTTCTGTTTACAGCATCATGATGGTCGCATCCGTGATTGACGACATCGTGGTGAACGCACATTGGAAGCGTGTATTCGTCACCGTCATACTGGCGTATCACCAGGCGTGATGGTATGGGGTGCCATTGATTACACGTCTCTGTCACCTCTTGTTCGCATTGCCGGCACTCTGAACAGTGGGCGTTACATTTCAGATGTATCACGACCAGTGGCTCTACCCTTCATTTGATCCCTGCGAAACCATACATTTCAGCAGGATAATGCACGACCGCAGCTGCACCTGTACACGCCATCGAAGCTCTGTTTGACTCAATGTCCAGGCGTACCAAGGCCCTTATTATGGCCAGAGTTGGTTGTTCTGAGTACTGATTTCTCAGAATCTATGCACCCAAATTGCGTCAAAATGTAATCACATGTCAGTTCTAGTATAATATATTTGTCCAATGAATACCCGTTTATCATCTCCATTTCTTCTTGGTGTAGCAATTTTAATGGCCAGTAGTGTAAAACTGGCATATCCTTAGCACGAAATCGCTGCTGTCAACTGGATGGAGTTGTGAGAAGAGCGTGTACAAACATACGTTTTGATTCTCCCTGCATTGTTTGAGACTGAATTCTTGCTGAGTGCTGTGAAACACAAAAGCGACGCCTGCCCGGCAGATGATCCAGCAGTGCGGCCGAGAGCTGGCCCACGTGGCGGCGGAGTCGGCGAGCCGGGGAAGCCCCGTCGAGGTGCGCGAGTTGGCGGCGCGCTACACCACTGACGTCATCGTGTCGGTGGGCTTCGGCGTCGACTCGGACTGCCAGCGCAACCCGCACGCCGTGTTCCGCGACTGGGGCCGCAGGGTGTTCGCGCCCGGACTCAAGGCCAGCCTCAGTGCCAGGCTCAACTTCATCTGCCCCCACCTCGCGCACCTACTCAGGCGAGTTTCGCGCCGTCCCATAATTCACAATATCACTTAAGCACTGCTACAGTTAAGTTTTTAGGGTTTCGTACATCAGTCCGTAAAAACGGAAACCTTTTAGGATCACTTTGCCGTCTGTCTGACTGTTCACAGCCCTTATTCTCAGGAACGCGTAGACAAATCGAGTTGGAATTCATACGACATGCTGGGGTCTGCGGACCATTCGTGACGTAAAAAAGTGAAAATCTAAGTCACTACAGTCAAAAGATACGGCCATTTATGTAACATATTTTCATACTCGTATATTCACTCATAAAAACCTATAGGGTTCTTTCCGTTGGTCTAGAAACATGAAATTTGGCAAGAAGAAAGATTTTGCAGTACAATTAAAGGGAACAATCTGAATTGTTAGTTTGTAACTACGTTGTTGTTATTGTTGTGGCCTTTAGCCCGAAGAATGGTTCGATGCAGCTCTCCATGCTACTCCATCCTGTGCCAGCCTCTTTATCTCCAAATAACTACTCCAACATACACCCTTCTCAATCTGCTTAGTGTATTCATCTCTTTGTCTCCCTCACGATTTCTGCCCCCCACAAATTCCTCAAGGACTAAATTTGTGAGTTCTTGATATCCAACCAAACGATGCCTTCTTCTAATCTGGTTGTGCTACAAATTTCTCTTTTCTCCAGTTCTGTTTCGTATCCCTTCACTAGTTACGTGATCTACCCATCTAATCTTCATCATTCTTCTGTAGCACCACTTTTCAAAAGCTTCTGTTCCTTTCTGCTCTAAACCCTTTATTGCCCATCTTTCACTTCCGTACGTGACTACACTCCAGACAAATACCTGCAGAAAATTCTTCCTAAAATTAAATCTATATTCGACGTTAACAAATTTCTCTTCTACAGAAACACTTTTCTTGCTAGTGTTGCTCTGCATTTTATATTCTCTACCTTGGCCATCATCATTTATTTTGCTCCCCAAATAATAAAACTCACATGGTACTATCAGAGTCGCGTTTCATAATCCAAGTCCCTCAATAACACCTGATTTAATTCGACTACATCCCATTACACTTGTTCTCCTTTTGTTGATGTTCATCTTACACCCTCACTTCAAGACACAGTCCATTCCGTTCAACCGCTCTCCCAAGTCCTTTGCTGTCTGACAGAATTGCTGTGTCATTGGCAAACCTCAAACTTTTCTTCACTTACTTTAATCCTTACTCCAAATTTTTATTTGGTTTCCTTTACTGTTTGTTCAATGTACTGACTGAATAAAATCGGTGACATCCCCTCTCCCTTCTCAACAACTTCTTCCCTTTCAAGCCCATCAACTCTTGCAACTGACGTCTGCTTTCTGTACAAGTTATAAATAGCCTTTCGTTCCCTGTATTTTACCCCTGCTACCTTCAGAATTTCGAAGAGAGTATTCCTCACAACGCTGTCAAAAGCTTTCTCTATGTCTACTAATGATACAGAAATAATTTCGCCTTTCCTTGACAAATCTTCTGAGAGAAGTTGTAGGCTGTTTCACCTGTCTCTCATATCTTGCACGCCAGATGGAATAGTTCTATCATGGCTGGCTCTTCCAAGGAGAAATGTCGTGTTATCCAGGGGCCTTGTTCAAACTTAGGTGTTGCAGTTCTCTTCCAGTACTGCTTCACGCAGTATCATATTTTCCTCCTCATCTTCATCTACGTCGTCCTCCCTTTCTATAACACTGCCCTCATGTTCTTTCCCCTTGTATAGACCCCACTATATATTCCTTCCACCTTTCATCTTTCTCTTCTCTACTTAGGACTGGTTTTCCATCTGACCTCTAGATATTCATACAGGCGTTTCTCTTTTCTCCGAAGGTCTCTTAAGCTTACATGTAGACAGTATCTATCTTTTCCCTAGCGAAATATGCTACAGAATCCTTACACTTGTCTTCTAGGAACTCTTGCTTAGCTATTTTGCACGTCCTGACAATCTCATATTTTAGATTTTTGTATTCCCTTTCGACTTTTTGATATTCTGCATTGTTATATTCTCCCCTTTCATCAGTTAACTTCTCCTGTGACAACAAAGGACTTGTGAAATATCTTTTTTCTGATACCCATTCGTCTTCTAATGTATACCTTTCCCCTGTTCCAGTCACCTGTTGCCTAATGCTTCCTCTGAAACTTTCCACAGCCTCCCGTTGTTTCAATCTATCCGTGCCCCATCTCCTTAATTTCCTACCTTTTTGCAATTTCTTCAGTTTTAATCTATACTTCATAACCAATAAACTTCTGTCAGAGTCCACATGTGCCCATGGAAATGTCTAGAAGTTTAAAATCTGATTCCGAAATTTCTGTGTTACCATTATATACTCAAACTGAAAATTTCCTGTGTCTCCATGTCTCTTCGAGATACACAACGTTCTTTCGTAATTCTTAAACAAAGTGTTAGCAATGATTAAATTATGCGCTGTGCAAAGTTCTACCAGGCGGCTCCCTATTTCATTTCTTTCTCCGAGTCCGTATTCACCTACTGTTTTTTCTTCTCTTCCTTCCCCTACTATCAAATTCCAGTCTCCTATCACAATGAAATTTTCGTATTCCTGAACGATCTGAATAATTTCTTTTATCTCATCATACATTTCTTCATCATGTGTGGAGCTATTTGGCATATAATCTTATACTACAGTAGGAGGTGTGAGCTGCGTGTCTATGTTGGCTACAATAATGTGTAACTTACCCGTGATCTTATTTTCTTATTCATTATTAAATCCACTGCTGCATTAACACTATTTGACTTTGTATTAATAACCGTGTCGGAAAATGGGAAAATACAAAGCTTATGATTTTTTACGTCCCAAAGCAGTATTTTTCATGTGTGTGGCCATATTGTCCATTATTATTTTACAGTTATTGTGTTTTGACGTCTTTGCAGCTGTATGAAAATTCGTGTTTTTGTCACTAACCGCGTCAGGTTTTACTAAAATAAAACCTTATAAGTGGTCTGTAATGAATGCTATTTACAGTTTGAGTTGCCTTCTAGAACGGAAACTAGTTCGTTACAATAGATATTGATTTTTACTTACGATATTTCATGCCTGCCTTTTCGCTCGCATGTGGAAACTCCGTCTGCTTTCACGCTTTTTGGTTATTTCTTTGTTTAACGCTGTTGTTCTGACCTAAGCCCACATTGGTTTGCATAACTAAGTATTTTTAACGTTAAACACAATGCAATACTGCCAATGTTTATTTGTATCTTTCTAGGTAAATATGCATCGTTCGTTTGTAGGATATAGGTTCCGCCTTTTTGGAAACACTGTTTTTTCTTTTTACCCAAACATGTTTCAGCACCTCTGTGCCATCATCAATGGGTTTTTGTTTATTGAAAACTGTAGAAAGTGAACATATTATAGTTTATAACTGATCTAACAAAATGAGGCCTAAAGGAAGTTTTTATTCGTTTTGTTTTATTACCGTGATTTTACAGTATATGGTTTTGCTGGACCAACTTTTTGGTTTACTGCACTGATAGCTTGTCATCTGCAAACCAAATGTGAATTTCATCGGCAAGTTAAGTCGTCCCTTGATTTTTAAAAAACGTGATTTTGGCGCGTCAAAGTGTTTTGCGTTTATATTTGTTACAGGCGCTGCACATCCTTCATTGTGCAGAAATCCACACACATGGAAACCATCAATGATACTTTTGTTTGATATTAGATATTAGGTCATTATGGCTACCCAGAGAGTTTGGATACACTCAGAGCCGTTTCATTTTTCGTGGATTACATTATTTACGTTAAGTTGTCCTGCAACTTTGTATTTTATTTTATACTATTTTGTTGCAAATACTGAGTGGAATGTATGGAGGAATGAACATATTTTTGTATTTGCTATAGGAGCTCGAAATTTTTCTACATCACAGAAAGCGAAGAGAAACAATTTTCATAGGAAACTTGATGGTGAATCGATTAATTTCTCCAGATGCTTCTCCTGCATATAATGACAGGATTTAAGGCTCTGTTTATTTGCACACTGCACTTTCTCCTAAAATATTTCTCTTGAATTTCAGTTCGTACAGGTAAAATTAGGCATTGTGCAACTAGAGTATATTCTATGATAGCACAGGATTATCTTTTGTTTCCTTTTATTCACTGAGCGACTCACTGAATTGACAACTAAATGACAGTAGCACGTAAAATGAACTGCATTAATCAGATGTTCACCGCATTTTGTGTGTTAGAGGATGCTTTAAGTAATTAATATCAAGCATTTCTGCGTTCCAGGATCAAAGGTGGCTTCACAGAAGTCAGCAGCTTCTTTCGGAAAATGATAGCAGACAATGTGGAGTACAGGGAGAAGAAGAATGTGACGAGGAATGATTTTATAGACCTCCTCATGCAACTTAAAAATAAAGGATTCGTCGACGGAGACAAATTGCAAAATGGAAACAATACAGAGAAAACTTGTGAGTTATTTCGCTTTTAATGTAGCATGTAAGTGAACAATATCTCGCACATTTATATCGATGTGATGAGAAGATGGCGAAATTATGACATCGAGATTCTTGCGGTTAACTCTCTATAAAGAAAAATAGGTCCCTTATCATTACAAACAGTTTCATACCAATTATGCTTCGTAGGTGTAGGGGAGGATGGGGGGAATTTGGCACACCCAAGGGAATTTTATTATTATTTATAAGATTATAATCTTAAAATCATGAAGCATATTCCCAGACTTGAATCCATGTATCCATAACTCATTGTTAATATAGCATGACTTTCGGCTGACTGATTTTTGTATGGTGGCATGTCCATCGTAAATTTTGATTGTGCTGTGTTATGCGAACCTGTTGGGAAAATGATTCAGCAAGTGGTACTAAATAACTCATTTTATGATTAGTTTCTGTTTTATGTAACACGTCATACAATTTACTTTTTTGTAGTGTGTTGTATGATTAGGATTAGGCTCAATTTAAAAATACAACTTACCAATACAAAGTATAGAAATGAGAAATTTGAGTCAGACCATTATCTCTCAAATGTTAACATACGATTCCATCCACCTAAAACGAAAAGAGAAACTTCAGAAACTAGTCACACACAACTTTAGTAGAACCAATATTACAAACATATATACACAGAGGTGACAAAGGCTCCTGGGATACCACCTAATAACGTGTCTGACCTCATTTTTCCCGGAGCAGTGCAACAAATCGACGTGGCATGGACTCAACAACTCTTTCGGAGATCCTTGCAGAACTACTGAGGCATGCTGCCTCTATAGCGGTCCATGACTGCCAAAGTGTTGACGCTGCAGGACTTTGTGCACGAACTGATCTCTCGATTATGCCCCACAAATGTTCGCTTGGATTAATGTGGGGTAAGCTGGGTGGCCAAATGATTCGCTCTAACTGCCCAGAGTGTTCTTCAAACCAATCTGCATCTACATACATACTCCGCAGTCCACCATGGTGCGTGGCTGAGGGTACCTCGTACCACAACTAGCATCTTCTCTCCCTGTTCCAAACAGAACGAGGGAAAAATGACTGCCTATATGCCTCTGTACGAGCCCTAATCTCTCTTATCTTATCTTTGTGATCTTTCCGCGAAATATAAGTTGGCGGCAGTAAAATTGTACTGCAGTCAGCCTCAAATTCTGGTTCTCTAAATTTCCTGAGTAGCGATTCACGAAAAGAACGCCTCCTTTTCTCCAGAGACTCCCACCCGAGTTTCTGAAGCATTTCCGTAACACTCGCGTGATGATCAAACCTACCAGTAACAAATCTAGCAGCCCGCCTCTGAATTGCTTCTATGTCCTCCCTCAATCCTACCTGATAGGGATCCCAAACGCTCGAGCAGTACTCAAGAATAGGTCGTATTAGTGTTTTATAAGAGGTCTCCTTTACAGATGAACCACATCTTCCCAAAATTCTACCAATGAACCGAAGACGACTATCCGCCTTCCCCACAACTGCCATTACACGCTTGTCCCACTTCATATCGCTTTGCAATGTTACGCCCAAATATTTAATCGACGTGACTGTGTCAAGCACTACACTACTAATGGAGTATTCAAACATTACGGGATTCTTTTTCCTATTCATCTACATTAATTTACATTTATCTATATTTAGAGTTAGCTGCCATTATTTACACCAATCACAAATCTTGTCCAAGTTATCTTGTATCCTCCTACAGTCACTCAACGACGACACCTTCCTGTACACCACAGCATCATCAGCAAACAGCCACCATATCGAAAAGATCATTTATGTAGATAGAAAACAACAGCGGACTTACCACACTTCCCTGGGGCACTCCAGATCATACCCTCACCTCCGATGAACACTCACCATCGAGGACAACGTACTGGGTTCTATTACTTACGAAGTCTTCGAGCCACTCACATATTTGGGAACCAATCCCATGTGCTCGTACCTTAGTCAGGAGTCTGCAGCCAACCATTATGGCCTGGTGAGCTGGCGCATCGTGACCCGTAAAAATTCCATCTCTGTTGGCTGCAAATGGTCTCCAAGTAGCCGAAAATAACCATTATCATTCAATGAACGGTGCAGTTGGACCAGAGAACCCAGTCCACTGCACGTAAACACAGCCCACACCATCATGGAGCCACCATCAGCTTGCATGTGTCAGCCTTGTTGCAGCTAGGCTCCATGGCTTCGTGGCGTCCGTGCCACACTCGAGTCGTACCATCAGCTCTTCCCAAGGCACGGTTTTCCAGTCGTCTAGGGTTCAACCGATCCAGTCAGGGGCCCAAGGGAGGCGCTACAGTCGGTGTCGTGCTGTTAGCAAAGCCACTCGCCTCCTGTCATAGCCCAATAAAGCCATATTGCACCGCATTGTCCTAACGGATACGCTAGTCTTGCTCCCACATTGGTTTCCGCTGTTATTTCACGCAGCGTTGCTTGTCTGTTATCACTGACAACTCTATGCAAATGCCGCTGCTCTTGGCCGTTAAGTGAAGGCCGTCGGCCACTGCGTAGTACGTAGTGAGAGGTAATGCCTGAAATTTGGTATTATCAGCACACTGTTGACACTGTGGACCTCGAAATGTTGAATTCCCTAACGATTTCCGATATGGAATGTCCCATGCGCATAGCTCCATTAACCATTAATCACGTCGGAAACCTATTCAGGTGAATCACCTGAGTGCAAATGGCAGCTCCGCCAATGAATTGCCCTTTCATACCTTGTATATACGATACTACCGCCATATATACATGTGCATGTCGTTATCCCATGACTTTTGTCAAGTCAGTACATAGAAAAAGTTACAGAAATAAGTGAGGCAGCTAAAAATGTGATTAGCATGAGCTCCAGGTAGAGGTCACTAAAGTGGCAGAGAAAACATTAGCATTCGCAAATAACAAAAAGAAGAAATTGAACAATGAGGATTGCAAAGAACGATTAGAACAAAGAAAACAAAAATGGAGAAAATGGAGATGTTAAAGAGAGATCGCTTCGAAAAATTCAGACAACAAAGAAAAGAAACATCAATAGTAATCCGACAAGTCAAAATAATATTTGAAACATCTCAATCTTAACACATACAAGGAAATTTCACTAAAAATAAACGAGAACTTTTTACGAAACTTACTTAAAGAATATCAAAAACCAAGTATTTGACTGATAGGTAAACATGATAAAATAGGATCAAATAAGAAGAAAAATTATGAAGTGTTATCAAAAACTATCGAGTTACAACAGTCAAACCAGAATTTTCAGCAATACTAGAAAAAAGTGAGGAATATTTCACACCGACAGAGCGATAAATTCATTAATCCATAAAAATACTAAAAAACGACACACCCTCTATTACAGCAGAATTATTGAGACCGTCGGAACCAAAGATTATAAGAGATTCATACTTGTTTTATGACAACATTTCTAAGTTTACAAAAGAGCGGAAAATAGCATTAGCTCACCCTAAAAAGGTTGAATGCTTGGTGCCCCGGAGCTTTAAGATATTTATTGAAGGATATTTTCAGAACATCATGGGCTGCACTTAAAATGTTTATTTGCCAAAGTGCTATTCGAGTGTTTAACCCACTACCAGTGGCGTCTGATACAGAGGAGCAGACAACTGTACGTACATCGAGTTCTACATCATGGCAACTGTATATATAATAGCAGAAATATGTCTGTTTACATTATGTATCTCTATAGCAATGACATGAGTGCGTCAGTTAATGCGACAGGATATGAAATCACTCCTATCATACACAACACAGGTTGTCGGGTATGTTATTGCTGTCGGACCTTAGATAGTGACGAGTCTTGATCACGTCTGACATAACTGTCATATAGTGTAAACACGGAACTGACAAGTCGAGGAGTTTACATTATCTGTCTTCTGTTGTTTACAAGTCTTGCACACCTGTGGTATACGTTTATATATGTAAAATACAAGCTTTGAACAGATGGTATATGAATGTGGAATGTATAAACCGTATGAAATTGCAAAATAATCCAATATATGAGGTCAAATTAGACAACTTTGCTTGCAGGATATGGAGAGACTCCAAGTCCAGCTTCTTTGGCTAAAACACTGTTGAACTTTGGTATATACTTCTTACTCTGAAACTCTGTTTGCACATTAAGTATTTTGTGCGGTTGTTTCGTCATATATATATGGATATCAACCACCCAACTTGTGCTTCAGAAGACCGGATGGAACCCTAGAAACCAATACCAAAAACAATTGTGACATTCTGGCAAAGTACTTTGAAAAACTGCTCAACACGGACCCCCCCATGGAAGAAATGATGACAGAAACGAGCACATACAATCCAGATAGTGAACCTCCAACTCTAGAAGAAGTTAAAGAAATAATAAAGTCACTCAACAATCGTAGAGCACCAGGAGAAGATGGCATCATCGCGGAAATCTGGAAGTTACAAGACCCAGAACTCACCAAAGACATCCACAGGATCTTGGAAGACATCTGGAAGACCATGAAAATTCCTGACGACTGGAAAACTGCCGTGATACACCCACTACACAAAAAAGGTGACTAGACTGACCCGAACAACTACAGAGGAATATCCCTACTACCGGTCACATACAAGATCCTCTCTAAAGCTTTACTGAACAGACTAGAATGCCAAACCGACCACCTGATTGGGGAATACCAAGCAGGCTTCCGTAAAGGGCGGTCTTGTGCGGAACAAATTTGGAACCTGAAAATGATTTTACAACACAAACAGAACCTGATCATTACCTTTGTTGACTTCAAAAAGGCGCACGACTCTGTCGACCGGAAAACTCTCTTCAAAATTCTAGCAGAATACAAAGTAGACAACAAAACACGGGCTATCATAGAGCAAACTTTAACCAACACGACCTCCAAAGTAAAGTTCGCACAGGTGTCCGACAAGGCGATGGCCTCTCACCTCTCCTTTTCAATCTGGTGTTAGATAAGGTCATAAAAGAATGGGAAACATCACAACAGGGGATAACCTTAGGAAACCTACAGATTCAATGCCTGGCTTTTGCAGACGATTTGGCGATTGTCACGAAAGGTATAAAGGAAACAAAAGACGCTATTGAAAAACTGCACGAAATCGCTTCCAAAACTGGACTACAGATCTCTTACGAAAAGACACAGTTTATGAGCACAAAGAAACTCTCATCTCTGAACACAAAGTATGGCACGATTTACAAAACGGCAAACTTCAAATACCTCGGTGAAACACTACAAATGAGTGGACATAACAGAGACTCAAACGAAGAAAGAAAGACTAAACCGGACAAGGCATACAAAGCAGTGTGGAATCATTACAACAAGAAGTCTATTTCACAAAAAGCCAAATTACGCCATTACGACATTGTGGTGCTCCCCGAGGCACTATATGCAGCAGAGACCACACTAATCCTAGGGCATACACATATCAGACAATTAGAAAAAGTAGAACGGAAAATACTTAGGAAACTATTTGGCGCAACTAACAACAATGGAATATGGATCAAGAAACCTATAGAGGAACTGTACAAACATACGGAGACAATCACAGAAAAGATTAGAAAACGTAGACTACAATTCTATGGACACCTATACAGAATGCCATCACACAGGCTGACCAAACAGATCTTTGACTGGGTAACCACTAGAAACAACAAATGGGTGGCAGAGGTAGAAAACGACCTGAACCAGCTCAACATAACAGCAGACACAATAAACGACAGAATAAAATTCAGAAACATCATTAAGAAAAGTAAACTACATGAGATACAACGCGACAAACGAACAGGCATAAAATGGACCGAAGAACGCAAGCAAGATCACAGCCAGAAGATGAAAGAAATATGGGCAACCAAAAAGGCAATCAAGATGAAGCCGAAGACACAAAGCCGACAAGAAGCATGGACAGAGGACCGGAAACAGAAACACAGCGAGCGAATGAGGGAAGTTCGGGTAGCAAGGAAGGCAGCAAAAGGAACTGGCCATGTAGTTTAGTCCAAATGCGCTCTTTAAGGGCAAAACACCAATTTTTTATATATATATATATATATATATATATATATATATATATATAAAATATTTAATTATCTGCCTTGTTCTGCTTTATGAAGAATGGTGATGTTTTTATTTCTGTCATTAGCTGGATGCTTGTATTCCCTTAAATGAGCAGTGGATGCTGAGCGGCTGACTCCAGTGAGATTAATATGTTCTCTAAATATCGTTTTGCAGTTCCTCTCTCTTTGCCAAATATAAAATGTATCACATTCACTACATATTATTTTATATATACCTGACATGTTATATTTTTATTAATATATGTATTGTGTATATGACGTGATCTTACATTGCTCACTGTCCTGAAGCTAATTTGTAGCCTAGTTTTTCGAAACCCACGACTTATTTTGTCGGAAACGTGACCTCAGTATGGTAAAATCATGAAGTTATCTCTTTCTGCTTGCTCGCTATTTTATAATGTGATCAGATTTCTATTCTTAGTATGTTACTCAAATAAATATTCTGGAAGGAAAAGCGAATAGAACTGGTTTCCTTATTTCAACTGAAGAAAAACAATATTCTTTGCAAATATAGCCACATCATTTTCGAAAAATGTATAATATCACAATGTGTCAGCGTAGGAAGAAAACTAACCCATCTAGACAGACAAGAGGTCCAACGTAATATTACGACATTACATTCCTTTATAAACCTCGACCTAGACGTCGGTGGGGAGGCTTTCGTGCCTCAGCGATACAGATAGCCGTACCACAGGTGCAGCCACAACGGAGGGCCCTCTGTCGAGAAGCCAGACAAACATGAGTTTCCTGCAGAAGAGTGGCAGCCTTTTCGGTTGCAGGGGCAACGATCTGGGTGACTGACTGATCTGGCCTTGTAACATAAACCGTAATGACAGTACTGTGCTGGTACTGCGAACAGATGAAACGAAGGGGAAACTATAGCCGCAATTTTCCTGAGGACATGGTGCTCTACTGTATGGTTAAATAATGATGGAATCCTCCTGCCTAAAATATTCTGGAGATAAAATAGTCCCCCATTCGGATCTCCAGGTGGGGACTACTCATGAGGATGTTATCATCAGGAGAAACAAAACTGCATTCTACGGGTCAGAGTGTGGAATGTTACATCCCGTAATCGTGCAGGCAGGTCAGAAAATCTAAATTGAAAAACGAGTAGATTCAATTTAGAAATAGAGGGGATTAGTGAAGTTCGGTGGCAGTATGACAGGGCTTCTGGTCAGGCGAGTACAGTATCATGGATACAAAACCAAATACAAGTACTGCAGGAGTAGATTTTAAATGAATAAGAAAACAGGCATGTGGGTAAGTTACTATGAACAGCATAGTGAACGCATTATCGTTGGACAGAAATCACTAAGCTTCCACCCACCACAGTAGTAGAAGTCTGTATGCCGACCACCTCCGCAGATGATGAAGAGAGTGAAGAAATGTATGATGAGCTAAAAGAAATTATTCAGATATTGAAGGCAGCGAAAATTTAATTGTGATGGTGGACTGGACTTCGACAGTAGGAAAAGACACAGAAGGGAAAATTATAGGATAATATGGACTGGAAGAGGAAGCCGCCTGGTAGAATCTAGCAACTCGTTTAAGAATCACTAAAGAAGGTTGCATATCTGGAAGAGACATGGAGACAAAGGAAAGATTGAGTGTACAATGGTAAGACAGAGATTATGGGACCAAATTTTAAATTGTGAGAAATTTCCAGGGGTACATGTGGACTCTGACAGCAATTTATTGGTTACGAAGTGTAGATTAAAACTGAATAAATTACGAAAAGGTAGGAAATTAATGAGATGGGGCCTGGATAAGTTGAAACAGCGGGAGGTTATGGAGAGTTACAGAGGGAGCATTAGGGAACAGTTGACTAGAACAGGGGAAAGGTATACAGTAGAAGATGAACGGGTAGCTTTGAGAGATGAAATAATAAAGGCAGCAGAGGATCCAATAGGTAAAAAGACAAGACCTTTGAGGGCGGTATTGTAGAAAGGGAAGAGGACCTAGATATGATACTAAAAGGAGAACTTGTCAGAGCACTGGAACATCTAAGTCTGAACATGGTCGCTGGATTAGAGGACATTCCGTCAGATCTACTGATAGCCTTGGGAGAGCCAGCTATCATAAACTATTCCATTTGGTGCGCAAGATGTATGAGACAGACGAAATAGCCTACAACTTCTCTCAGAAGATAGCTTTACTAGACGTAGAGAAAGCTTTTGACAATGTTGTGCGAAATTAGCAGGGGTAAAATACAGGGAACGAAAGGCTATTTATAACTTGTACGGAAACCAGACGGTGGTTATAAGAACCGGTGGGCATGGAAGGGAAGCTGTGGTTGAGAAGGGCGTGAGATAGGATTGTAACCTGTCCCCGATTTTATTCAATCAGTGCCTTATGCAAACAGTAAATGAAACCAAAGAAAAATTTGGTATAGGAATTAAAATAACCAGAGAAGAAAAAGAAAACTTTGAGGTTTGCCGATGACATCGTAATTCTGCAGAGACAGCAAAGGATGTGGAAGAGGTGTTGAACGGAATGGACAGTGTCTTGAAAGGAGGAAATAAGATGAACAGCAACAAAAGCAAAACAAGTGTAATGGAATGTAGTCGAATTAATCATATGGTGCTGAGGGAAATAGATTAGGAAACGAGACTCTTAAAGTAGTAGGTGAGTTTTGCTACTTGGGTGAAAAAATAAATGGTCGAAGTAGAGAGGATATAGAATGCAGAGCGACAATGGCGAGAAAAGCGTTTAAGAAGAAGAGAAATTTGTTAACATCGAATATAGATTTAAGTGTTAGGAAGTCTTTTTTGAAGGTTTTTGTCTGGAGTGTGGTTGTGTAAGAAAGTGAAAGATGGACGATAAAGCGGTTAGATAAGAAAGGAGTAGAAGCTTTTGAAATGTGGTGTAGATTAGGTGGGTAGATCACGTAATTAATGAACGGATTCGAAGCAGAATTCGGGAAAAGAGAAATTTGTGGCACAACCTGATTAGAAGAAGGGATGGGTTCATAGGACACATTCTGAGACATCAAGGGATCGCCAATTTAGTATTGGAGGAAAGTGTGGAGGGAGGGGGTTAACAATCGTAGAGGGTGACTAACAGATGAATTCAGTAAGCAGATTCAGAAGGATGAAGGTTGCAGTAGTTATTCAGAGACGAAGAGGCACGCGCATTATAGAGTAGTACGGAGAGCTGCATAAAACCAGTTTTTGGAATGAAGAGCACAACAACAGCAGTATCAGTTTATGACAATCAACTAAAATGTGCACTTCGTAGGTTCAGTAAACGGCCGTTGTTTTTTGTCTTTGCCACTAACATCAAAACGATCTTTCGTCACTGCAGATTTTCCAATGGACGACCTAGCAGCAGAATCTTTTGGATTCTTCATCGCGGGCTTCGAGACTTCGACGACTACAATTAGCTCCAGCTTATACGAGCTGGCGCTGCACGAGGACATCCAAAGAAATGTGCAGCAGGAGATAGACACTGTGCTGGAGCGCCATGGTGGCTGCATTACGTACGACGCTATAGCGGAAATGTCCTACCTGGACAACGTGGTCTCCGGTGAGTTACGTAGCTTTTTCCGCTTATTTTATTATGTCATATGCAAGCTTGAGCCAAAAGGGGCGACCATTTTGCTATTTTTGAGTTTGTCATTACTTTTTGTAGCAAAGGCAGATATTCGTGAGGGGAATAAATGGTCGATGCTCTGGAGAATATATCACTCCACCGTTAAATGGTTAAGAAATTTCGTTAACATATTAGTGTAGTTCTAAGAAATCATACCTCTGCGTTCAGTAACATGGGCATCACCACTGAGTGTTGGTTGGATAAGGCGAATTGTATCTTTGAGTTTCGCGTTTATAGTGGGCTAACTGTGAAGACGATAAAAGTAATTAAAAACACAACAAGCATTACGTATTGATGTTTCCAAGTTCTATATTAGTATTTACGTCTGGTGTGAGATGAGATATGGAATTTCAGTGTTTTGCTTGACATTGAAATGATGTGTATTCAGGGTGTTTTCTGGGAAAGAGAAATTCAGCCAGTTAAGCAACTGGCCTGCAGGCGACTTTTAATAAATATTTTAGTTTGTCTTTCCATATCACAAAAATGAGACTTGCCAAATGTGCGATGAATTTAAAATTGACCAGTAGATTGCAAGTGAAGAACGAAGGAAAAGACTGACAAACGCTCACGGGCTGCAAGGGAGGGAGTCTCAGGAAGAGTTACGTAGCCCCTTCTGCCAGATTCTAAAACCTGAGGATGTAGTCAATGAGGGGAACGAGACATGCGTTTCTGGAGCTGAAGATGAATAAACACTTGTACTGATAACGAAGGAAATGCTGTAAGTTTGCGAATATTTGGAAATGTATCTCATATTAGGTACCTCATTCAGGAATACTGCAATGAGAATGTATACTTTTCTTTCGCTAGTGCGTTGACCCGCGGTTTCGCAGGGTCGGCATGGTCAGGACGGATTTGGAAAGGTTAATTTTAAGGGGTGACCGGATGCCCTTTCTGCCGCTACCAAATACCCCCCCCCCCCCAGGATGGAATTAGGGTACCCCAGCTGTCTGCATCAAATGTAATTCATGGAATAGTGCGAACGTGTTCAGATGCCTGCGAATCGTGGAACTGAGGCGGAACGTAGGGAACAGCCCAGTATTCACCTAGTGGGATGTTGAAAACCGCCTAAAAACCACATCCAGCCTAAAAACCACATCCAGGCTGGCCGGCACACTGGCCGACGTCGGTAATCCGCCGGGGGGATCCGATCCGGGGCCGGCGCGCCTACCCAAGTCCAGGAAGCAGCGCATTAGCGCTCTCGGTTAACCTGGCGGGTCAAAACGTATATTATCTGCCCAAGAAGAAAGAAAACACAGAAGACTTTGTCAAACATCAGTGTAAACTCGTACACATACAAATTGACAAGGAGTATGTAAATGAATAGAGTTAATAATTCCCTGGGGCAGATAAAACGGTCAGCAAACTGAATTAGCGTTGTTCGTGTTTAGTGTTGTTGCCTGGTCTTGTAGGGTATGTAAGGGGCGTGAACAGCGTCAGATGTTGAAAGGATCGGAGATGCTGCGCACTTGTATGAGGCGGCGTTATCAGCACCTGACAGTGCTTGATCGGAGCCGCATCTTGGGTCTCCGATGGGCGACTGGTCTAATCGCGCAATATCCAGATGGACTGCACGGGCAGATGAGGGTAGGGCAGGCGTACCTGCTTTCAAGGTTTCAGCTGACTACGTCTGAGCACCACAGGAGAGGATCTCCGTAGTGTGCGCCAGGAACGTCGTGGCCTCCTCGCCTCTGCGCCTGCCGTGTGAGAACAAGAGATGAGGTCCCTGCAGCTTTCGGGGTCATCCCGCACTACTCGGTGGAGGCTAGCAGCAGCCGGGTATGGAAATGAACGGCCCACGCACAGGCTGCCATCAGCACCTCAGCAAAAGTGGAGCCGTGGGTATAAAGCATGGATTCATGATGAATGACGTCGCGTTGTGTTGAACTATGAGCTGCAGCTTGCACTGTGCGGGAACTGCCGGCTGTGACTTCATGTAACTACCCCAGTTACTAGCAGACACGACACAGCCCCAATAAGAGAAAAAATACAGAAAAAAGATTTTTCTAAAATACTCTTAAGAATTACTACTTACAATGTGAAACTAACGAACGGCTATTTACACTTTGTACAGAAACCAGATGGCAGTTATAAGAGTCGTGGGGCACGAAAGGGGAACACTGGTTGAGAAGGGAGTCACAGAGGGTTGTAGCCTACCACCGATGTTGTTCAACCTCTATACTGAACAAATAGTAAAGGAAACCAAAGAAAAGTTTGGAGTCAGAATCAAACTCCAGGGAGAAGAAATAAAAACCTGGAGGTTTGCCGATGACGTTGTGATTCTGTCAGACACAGCAAAGAACTTAAAAGAGCAGTTAGTTGAATGGAATTGACAGCGTCTTGAAAGGAGGATGTAAGATGAACATCAACAAAAGCAAAACGAAGATAATGGAACGTAGTCGAATTAAATCCGGTGATGCTGAGATAATTAGATTAGCCAGTGAGACACTTAAAGCTGTAGATGAAGTTTGCTATTTGGGCAGCATGAGGATGGTCGAAGTAGAGAGGGTATAAATTGTAGACTGGCGATGGCAAGGAAAGCGTTTCAGAAGAAGAAAAATTTGTTAACATCGAGTATAGATCTGTCAGGAAGTATTTTCTGAAAGTATTTGTATGGAGTGAAGCCATGTATGGATGTGAAACATGGACGATAAACAGTTTAGGCAAAAAGAGAATAGAAACTTTTGAAATGTGGTGCAACAGAAGAATACTGTACATGGGTAAATCACATAACTAATGAGGAGGCGTTGAATAGAATTGGGGAGAAGGTGAGTTTGTGGTACAACTTGACTAGATGAAGGGATCGGTTGGTAGGACATATTCTGAGGCGTCAACGGATCACCGATTTAGTACTGGAGGGAAGCGTGGAGGGTAAAAATCGTAGAGGGAAACCGAGAGATGAGGACACGACGTAGATTCTGAAGGCTATAGGTTGCAGTAGTCACTCGGGGAGGAAGAGGCTTGCACAGGATGGAGTAGCATGGAGAGCTGCATCAAACCATTCTTTGGACTGAAGACCACAACAATAATAATGTGAAGGAAGGCAGAAATTCAGGTTCAAGGGAATTGAAAGTACACAAACGGCAGCTGTTTGTGTAGACGTCAATATAGCTCTTAAAACACCTTTCCGTTATATCGTATTATTATATTAAGGTGAATAGCAGTGACCGCATATCGTATTATTATATTAAGGTGAATAGCAGTGACTTTCAATAGGTAGTTCCTCCAGTATTGAAGACAACACACTAACGGAAAATTTCAGTTGCGTATCGTACACTGTCCAGTAATACCAAAGATTAAATGCCATAAATTGATCGAAATTAATCTGAAATTGTTTTGATAATTAATTGAAACCCTCAGCTGCCGACAGGTGTTGTTGATATACCTCGATGGGGACAGCTGAAAATGTGTACACCGACCGGGACTCGAACCCTGGATCTCCTGCTTACATGGCACACTCTCTATCCATGTGTGTGTTTTTTTTTTTTTGATCTCATTTTGTTCTACATTGTCCGCTGAATTTGTTCGTGGCGGACCTCCGATGACACCCGTTCAGGTTCACCGCTGATCTGTTAACTCAGTTTTTTTTTTTACATAGGGTAGTTTAACCATCTGACCGAACACGCTGAGCTACCGAGCCGGCGTCCATCTGAGCCACCGAGGACACAGATGAATACCGCGACTGCACGGACTTATCCCTTGCATGCTTCCCGTGAGACCCACATTCCCAACTGTCTACAGTCTACATAACGTAATGTACCTAATGAATATTTGCCCATCCACTCATTACTCGCGCACACTAAAGTGACGATTCTTGTAAGAGATCGGGCAACCAGTGGGTATTAGGTGCATTACGTATGTAGATCGTGGACAGTTGGGAATGTGGGTGTCACGGGAAGCGTGCAAGGGATAAGTCGCTGCAGTCGCGCTATTCATCTTGTTGTGGATTGGCAGGAGCCAATTCCACGGGGTTTGGAGGAAGCCGAAAGGCACGCGTTTAGCTCACGCAGGCTGGCGTGAGGTCTGGAACAGGACACGGTTGTTATAGTAGCAAAAATAGTACGTAGCTTCTGGAATACTTAACTTTAATCCATAATTGGTGAACATCGGTCTGACGGTACATGCATCACAAGATAAATAGCAATTGATAATGGCGCCTTGCTAGGTCGTAGCAAATGACGTAGCTGAAGGCTATGCTAACTATCGTCTCGGCTAATGAGAGCGTAATTTGTCAGTGAACCATCGCTAGCAAAGTCAGCTGTACAACTGGGGCGAGTGCTAGGAAGTCTCTCTAGACCTGCCGTGTGGCGGCGCTCGGTCTGCAATCACTGATAGTGGCGACACGCGGGTCCGACGTATACTAGCGGACCGCGGCCGATTTAAAGGCTACCACCTAGCAAGTGTGGTGTCTGGCGGTGACACCACATTCCTCCCCCGCAAATCGGCGTACGGTTGTGTTATAAGGCTTCCGCCCGCCGTGGGGAGGACCCCATGTTGACGTATGCGACGAGGTGGGGAGCCTGACAACAGGCGAGGCTGTGCCACCCGCACTCTGCCATTCGGTCCGAGGGGAGCTAGGAAACGCCTGAAAACCTAGTCCAGGGTGCACGCCAACATGCGGTGTATGCGCCCGTAGAGAGACAGGAGGGGCCGAAGGGTCGACCTCCATCGGGTCGGGGCACCCGACGGGCGAAGACGTCATGTGGTCCGGAGCGGCCAAGAAGACCATGGCGGAGGACAATGGGTCATGGGAAGCGATCGGCGGCGCGTGACCCAGGGAGGCGCCCAGCGGTTGCAGCGACGCGTCCACGGCGGGCGTCGCCGGCGGGAGAACAGGCGGCGGCGCGTCGCCATGGGGCAAAATGGAAGGCAGCGTCGGTAACACCTGGGGCTGAGGCGAGCCAGTAGATGGGTCCCCAGGGCGCTGACCGGACGGCACCGTCGCTGAAAGCAGACGGGGAGCGGCAGAACCCGTGCGACGACAGAGGCGCACCTGATTGAGATGCCGACGCACCTCACCAGAGGCCCCCAAAACCAGATACATAGCGCGGCCGAGGCAGCGAAGAATGCGCCCTGCGAGCCAACGCCGTGAACCTCGATAGTTGCGATAGTATACAACGTCGCCCGGAGCAAAAGCAGGTGTCTGCCGCTGCACAGGAACCTGATGCGGCGGATGTAGCAAAGACATCAAGGTTCGATGAGGACGACCGTGGAGCAAATCAGCCGGTGAGCGACCATCTCGGGGCTGAGAGCGATACGAGGACAAAAAGAGCAATAACGCGTCCTCCCGAGAATGCGACTCTTTTAACTTCAACATCTGTGACTTGAAAGTCCGGACCAATCGTTATGCGGCTGTTTGACTGAGGCGAAAACGGCGCGGATGTCAGATGTTGAATACCATTGGCCTTGCAGAATGACTGAAATTCTGCGGACATGAATTGTGGGCCATTGTCGGAAACAATAGTCTGTGGAAGACCTTCAATGCAAAAGATAGTGGATAACGCTTGGATGGTGGCAGTGGATGTCGTGGAAGACATCCGGACAACAAAAGGAAAATTACTGAAGAAATCGACCAGAACCAACCATCGAGCATTCCAGAATGGACCAGCAAAATCGATGTGCAAGCGTTGCCAAGGGGAAGTGGCTTTCGGCCATGCAAAGAATTGCCGCGGCGGTGTGGATTGTTGTTCGGCACACGCCATGCAAGAAGAGCACATATTCATAATCGCAGCATCGATTCCGAACCAAGTACAGTGCTGACGAGCAAGTTGTTTCGTTCGCACTATACCCCAATGTCCTTGGTGGAGAAGCCGTAAGACAGAGGACTGTAACGAACGTGGGACCACGACCCGGGACTGATCATTATCGGAACGCAACAGCAAAACACCACGTCGAACAAAAAGTCTCTCCTTGTGAGTAAAAACTCGGCGAACCAACGGATCCTCGATCCGTGACTTTGACAAGGGCCATTGCGTAGCAACAAAACGCAAAACGGTAGCAAGGACAGGGTCAGCAGCTGTGGCCGTAGCTACACGACGAAAATCAATCGGAAACGATTCGACCACGTCATCGGTTTCCGAGTCAATGAACATGCAAGCAAGTTCGGAAGAATGGAATGCTCTATCCTCAGCAACAGGCAAACGGGACAACGCATCGGCGTTTCCGTGCTTAGCAGTGGACCAATACAAGATATCGTAGCGGTACTGTGAGAGGAAAATAGACCAGCGAATGAATTTCTGCGCTGTACGTGGAGGTACAGGCTTGTTTGGATGAAAAAGCGATGTCAGAGGTTTGTGGTCCGTGATGATGGTAAAGTGACGACCATACAAGAAATCATGAAACTTAGTAACACCAAATACGAGAGCCAATGCTTCTTTCTCGATCTGTGAATAATTTCTTTGCGCAGAGGAGAGCAATTTGGACGCAAAGGCAATAGGGCGATCATGTGATCCATCTTTGTGCGCAAGCACAGCACCGATCCCGAAATTCGATGCATCTACCATCAACAAAAGGGGTTTCTGGGGATCGAATGGCGTAAGGCAAGTATTGGAAAGCAACGCCGATTTCAACTGGCGAAAGGCGCGTTCGCATTCCGTCGTCCAGACGAACGGAACACCTTTACGGCGTAAGCGATGAAGTGGAGCTGAAATGGAAGAGGCGTGGCGCACATAGCGATGATAATAATTGATTTTTCCCAGCACACTCTGTAGCTGCTTCATATTCTGCGGCGAAGGCAAGTCTTGTATGGCACGGAGGTGCTCGGGACTCGGATGTATGCCTTAGGCATTGAGTACATGTCCCAGGTAGGATAAGTCACGAGCAAAAAACACACATTTGTCCTTCCGCAAGCGAAGACCATTTTGTCGCAAGACCTGAAATAATGTTCTGAGATTGGCTAAATGTTCTCCTTCCGTCGTTCCGGAGATCACAATATCGTCCAGATGATTTGCTGCAGTAGGGACCGACGCACAAACAGTTTGCAGATATTGCTGAAACAATGCAGGGGCGGAGGCACACCCGAATGGCAGTCGTTTGAATCGATACAAGCCAAGATGCGTGTTAACCACCAAAACGCGCTGGGATTCTTCGTCCACCGGTATTTGCAAGTACGCATCTGCTAGGTCCAACTTCGAAAAATATTTACCTGGACACAGTTTGTCAAAAAGATCTTCCGGGCGGGGTAAGGGAAAAGTTGCAATCACTAGTTGTGGATTCACTGTTGCCTTGAAGTCCACACAAAGTCTCAATTTGCCAGAAGGTTTTGGCAAAATTACTAAGGGTGATGCCCAGAGAGAAGCCTGCACACATTCAATCACACCTTGTGATTCCAAATCGTTTAATGTTCTTGCGACCTCATCATGCAATGCGTGGGGAACATTGTGCGCTCTGAAAAATTTCGGTTGCGCGTTTACTTTCAGTTCCAAATGTGCTTTATAGTTCTCAGCGCAACCAAGGCCCGGTGCAAAAATGTCTGCAAATTCTTCACATAGGCGAGAAACACTGTCTGAAGGCACAGTCTGGTTCACTGATAGGCAAAATTACTAAGGGTGATGCCCTTGTCTAATTGACTATAGACAAGTTAAACAACTGAAATAAATCTAAACCAAACAAGTTCACAGTAGAAGAAGAACGAAGAACGTAAAATGACACAAGTTTTGTTTGTCCCTTGTATGTTGCAAGAAGGCTGCACTGTCCTAACACAGGGATTGCTTGTCCTGAATAACAACTGAGCTTAACATTTGCGGCACGCAACGGAGGTGTGCCCAGCTGTTTGTACGTGTCTTGATTGATTAGTGAAACTGCAGCTCCGGTATCTAGCTAGAACGGTATCACTTTGCCGTTAATGTCCAAATCCACAAAAAGTTTATTGTCCTGCTGACGACAAGAGCGACTGTCTCGTGCTACGCGAACTGACACTGGTACAGAATCACTTGCGACTTGACGGGATTTCCGGCGATGTCGACGCACACTATTTGTGGGACGAGCACAGTCACTGTTAGAGAGAGTGGCACTGGGCGGAGTGGAATGAACTACATGAATTTCCATGGGCGAAGGTTCACGAGCCTGAGTATTCTTGGTTCGATTCCAATTCCGGCGCGAAGCAAAGGGCCTGGAATGGTTGTGAGTGTCCGATCTGAGCTTTTTCTGGCAAACACTCTGAACATGTCCTTTTTTATTACAGAGAAAGAAAATAGCCTGGCGTGACGGACAATTCTCACGCGAATGTCTAGTAGCACACCGCGGGCATGATTTTAGCACTGCATTTGCTTGCTTGCGCAGCACACATGGCGGAGAGCTTGGCAGCAGCTGCGCGGACGGGCGCGAGGGCTGTTTACTGTTCCGTGCAGCACGCCTGGCAGGCTGGGTAACCTGACACACAGGTGGCGAAGTTTCAAATGATTCCTGAGCAAAGTCAAGTGTGTCCTGCCGATCCAATATGTCCATCACTTGTTGAAGGGAGGGACTGACTAGTTTCAAAATCTATTTCCTTCTACGAACATCAGAAACGTTCTGTGCAATTGCATCTCGCACCATAGTATCTGAATAAGCGAGTCACACTTAGACACTCAAAAGCACAATCCCTAGTAAGGCCTTTCAAAGTTGCAACCCACTCCCTATTAATCTGACCGGCCGTACGTTTTGTACGAAAGAACGTATACCTTTTTGCAACTACATTGACTGATTCTTTGAAATATGCATCTAATGCAGACAAAATCTCGTCGTAGGGCAGAGTTGCGACGTCGCGTCGGGGAAATAATTTCACTATCACACAGTACGTCTGGACGCCTATGGCGGAAAGGAGAAAAGGCTGCCGCTCATTACCTTGAATTCTGTAGGCGGCGAGATGGAATCCAAATTGGCGTGACCACTCCGTCCAGCTTTCCAGTGCCGCATCAAAAGGACGAAAAGGTGGTGCAACTGCGTGTTGTGGCTGCGTGAGCGGTGGAGCGGTGGCTGCCGCATCGTTTTGCATCGCACGTTGACCCTGGACGAGCTGTCCAAGGGCATCCAATAAGGCCTGCGTCTGCTGGTTCTGTAAGCGATAAAATTCGGACAGTACATCTGGAGATTGTGGCGAAGCCATGACACAAGTAAATCAGGAATATCAATACGAACGCAAAATTCTCGTCGCCATATGTTGTGGATTGGCAGGAGCCAATCCACGGGGTTTGGAGGAAGCCGAAAGGCACGCGTTTAGCTCACGCAGGCTGGCGTGAGGTCTGGAACAGGACACGGTTGTTATAGTAGCAAAAATAGTACGTAGCTTCAGGGATACTTAACTTTAATCCATAATTGGTGAACATCGGTCTGACGGTACATGCATCACAAGATAAATAGCAATTGATAATGGCGCCTTGCTAGGTCGTAGCAAATGACGTAGCTGAAGGCTATGCTAACTATCGTCTCGGCTAATGAGAGCGTAATTTGTCAGTGAACCATCGCTAGCAAAGTCAGCTGTACAACTGGGGCGAGTGCTAGGAAGTCTCTCTGGACCTGCCGTGTGGCGGCGCTCGGTCTGCAATCACTGATAGTGGCGACACGCGGGTCCGACGTATACTAGCGGACCGCGGCCGATTTAAAGGCTACCACCTAGCAAGTGTGGTGTCCGGCGGTGACACCACATATCTGTGTCCTCGGTGGCTCACATGGACGCAGTCGGTTCTCAGCCGTGTTGTGAAGCGGACGCACGCGAGCCTCTGTGCGGGGCTCCGCAAGCGGGCCGTTGTTTACTCGCGCGGGCAGTGGTATTGAAGTGTAAACAGACCACCTAGAATGACGATGGCGCTTTCTTATAGAAAGGCTACGATTAAAGTAACGTTCGATGCCCAGTATTGACGACCTAAGGCATACAAAGTAGAGCATTTCCTGCGTGAAACCATGCACATCGATCTACAGGAACTTATCGGTATACATTGTTTAATCATCTCCAGTACAGTTTACCTGAAACTTATAGATGAAGCAGCGTGCGAACGACTTCTTCGACGTTCCACCGATGGATATCGCTTCCACCACTCGGACGGCAACGTAGGTGTAGTGACTGTCGACCATGCAGGACTCGGCGTTCGGAACACATGAATCTTCGAACTGCCGTTTGAAGTTGTGGCCACACTTGTCGTGAACGCGCTACGGCCTTACGGGGAAGTCACGTGGAAGAAAAGTGGCATACGTGTCAGGATGGCATTTTCAGACGTGTTTCTGGCCTCACACGCAATTTTCGTACAGTAATAAGACGCATTTAGTTTCGTTAATGTAACTTTATTTGTGGTATACGTTTCGAATAAACAAGAAGAGGAGTGTGGAACGTGACATGGTTATTTTCATAACGGACCGTTTTTAAAAAAAACGGTTCAAATGGTTCTGAGCACTACGGGACTTAACTTCTGAGGTAATCAGTCCCCTAGAACTTAGAACTACTTAAACCTAACTAATCTTAGGACATCACGCACACCCACGCTCGAGGCAGAATTCGAACCTGCGACCGTAGCGGTCGCGCGGTTCCAGACTGTAGCGCCTAGAGCCGCTCGGCCACCCCGGCCGGCGCACCATTTTCCTTAATATAAAACGACGAAACTGATATTCGGTCTAGGTCCTCTTCCCGAAAACTACTGAGAATATTTTGCTATGTTTTGTCAGTTCCCAGTCTTCTCTTCTCAAAGCGTTCACCCAGAGAGCTTTTAGTTTTGGGCTGATAGAAAGATTAAAATCGAATTCCAGGAATGAAACCAGTACAGTAAGTAAATAGCGCCACCAGAATTGATGTATATAAAAGAATAATATCGCTTGAATGAGTCCAATTACGAATTATATGTGATTGCTTTACACTTTATATTATAATCAGAATTTTTGGTACACTCGCAAATGACGAAAGCTGACACTTTTCACCAAAATATTACGACCAAAAGCTAATGTTTGGGGCAACTGACGTAGCAGACATAGCCTTCAAGTTTGTGACGTCATGACAACTCCCTTTACTGTTTTGCCGATAATTATTAGCCACTATCTGTTTTCATGAACTGATGAAAACAGACTGCAGAATCTGCAGGAGGTAAAAAACCTCATTACTTCTTTGCCACATTAACTTGGCTCATTACCTATTCCGTGGCTCATTATGCATTGAAATTCTGACTTAACTACTTATCCATTTCAAATATGGTAATTGGTATGTGAAAATAAAAATACGAGCGAAAGGTAATTCCTGGTGTTTGCGTTTGTGATTTAACACGCTATCACTGAGATATGTAAGCAAGGTCACTTAAAAGAAACTTCAGTTATTTAAGCTGATAACGAGTGGTGCTTTAAGTTTCTGTCTGGTGCGTGACAGTTCTTTTGCGAGCTTTGATGATTATTTTCTGTAAGCGACACGGGACCTGCATTTCAGAAACGAAATTTTTCCAATGATTAACGTTAACTTTAGCTCCAGTAATTACAAAACTCAGTTTCATTTAAAAAAATATTCTCACCGTGTAGGACGAACAGAGTATGCCACCACCACATGTTCTGATCGACTGACGCATCATCACGCTATATGCTGCAACTAGCTTTTTTTCATCATTAAGTAGATATGTATCATATTTTTTAAAAAAATGTACGTTTGATATATGTCATTATAAACTCGAAAGTCTACCGGATAATGATGTAAATTTAATTAAAGTAGTTGCGGAATAATGGGTATTCCAACAGCTTTGTGGTCGTGTTCATGAAAATGTCTATTAATATCTTGTGGAATAGATTATTATGTATATAGCATTCTGAACGTTTACAATCATAATTACGGATTTATTTATTTACTCGTCAAGTTCCGTAGGGCCAAATTGAGGAGCAGATCTCCAAGGTCATGGAACGTGTCAGTACATGAAATTACATCATAAAAGTAATAACAGATGAAAATAAACGTTTATGAACCCGAAAAAAGTCAGTCCATAAGATTAAGTAAATGCAATCTACAATACAATAAGAATCAGCTTAATTTTTCAAGGAACTCCTCGACAGAATAAAAGGAGTGACCCATGAGGAAACTCTTCAGTTTCGATTTGAAAGCGCGTGGATTACTGCTAAGATTTTTGAATTCGAGTGGCAGCTTATTGAAAATGGATGCAGCAGTATACTGCACACCTTTCTGCACGAGAGTTAAGGAAGTCCGATCCAAATGCAGATCTGATTTCTGCCGAGTATTAACCGAGTGAAAGCTGCTTATACTTGGGAATAAACTAATATTGGTAACAAGAAACGACAATAAGGAATATACGTATTGAGAGGCCAATGTCAAAATACCCAGACTCGTGAACAGAGGTCGACAAGAGGTTCGTGAACTTGCTCCACTTATTGCCCGAACCGTCCGTTTCTGAGGCAAAAACATAATTTTAGAATGGGAAGATTACCCCAAAATATAATACCGTACTACGTAAGCGAATGAAGATAAGTAAAGTAGAGTAATTTTCGTGTAAAAAGGATAACTCACTTCAGATACCGTTCGAATAGTAAAAATGGCAGTGTTACGTCTTTGAACAAGATCCTGAACGTGAGCTTTCCACGACAGCTTACACCTAGAAATTTGAACTTTATAGTTTCACTAATCATATGCCCGTTCTGTGAATTTAAATCGTCAGGTTTTGCTGAATTGTGTGTTAGAAACTGTAAAAACTGAGTCTTACTGTACTCCGTTCTCCCTTACTTAAATGTTCAAATGTGTGTGAAATCTTATGGGACTTAACTGCTGCTAACGTTATCAGTCCCTAAGCTTACACACTATTTAACCTAAATTATCCTAAGAACAAACACACACACCCATGCCCGAGGGAGGACTCGCGTTAGTTTATTTTCTACAAACCATGAACTTAGGTCGTGTTCTGCACTATTTGAAACCGAGCCAATGTTGCACACAACATCCTTTGCTACCAAGCTAGTGTCGTCAGGAAACAGAAACATTTTAGAGTTACCTTTAATACTAGAGGGCAAATCATTTATATTAAGCTGATTCTTATTGTATTGTTGACTGCATTTACTTAATCTTATTGACTGAATTTTTTCGGGTTCATAAACATTTTTTTTATCTGTTATTACTTTTGTGTTGTAATTTCATGTACTGACACGTTTTATGATCTTGGAGATTTGCTCCTCAATTTGGTCCTACGGGACTTGACGTGTAAATAAATAAATAATTATGGATCGTCGTTCATACTGTACCAGATCCAGTTGAGTCCTCCAACAGTTATGAGCTTCCACGCCAGTGGTGAGCTGAGGTGTGTTCCAGCAGCTTCAGACTGAGTCCGCTCTTCCCACTTTCCGACAGAGACGCTCAGGAAGTATCCTCCGCTGCCTTTCCTGAACCGCGACTGCGTGGAGCCCTACAAGATCCCGGACAGCGACGTCGTCGTGGACAAAGGAACGGCAGTCGTCATCAGCCTGTTCGGCCTTCACTACGACCCGGAGCACTTTCCTGATCCAGAGCGCTACGACCCCGAGAGGTTCTCCGAGGAGCAGAAGGCCAAGAGGCACCCCTACGTGTACCTGCCATTCGGCGACGGGCCTCACATCTGCATAGGTTTGTATTGGCTACTGCTGTTCGTGATACACATTAATATAGGTATACAACTATAGTCAGAAGCCGGAGTAGAGTAGGCAACGAAACGTGGTCGAAAAAGTCTACTCTACAATTAAGTGCAGTTTGTTAGGTTGAAAGGTGTCAGGCAATTCCAACACCTTCCATGAAAACCCTGACATGATAGCAAATCCGGCAGTATGTGACATAGCTCCGAATAAATCCTGACATTAAATTAACCAAAGTAATACGATCAACGAGTGAGCAAATGGAATACCACAGACTAAGACAAGAACACCTAAATCCATGTCATACCTTCCCACCGTGAAACAGACGCAGTTCCGAGGGGAGAAACGAGAACAGAAGCCGAGAGCAGAGTCGTGTAAGCTAGAAGGCCTTACGAGAAGGGACACCCACATCACCCGCCGACCGTCAAGACCACCCCCCAAGCCCATGTTAAATGATAGAGCCTTCCAGAAGAACAGTATAGATCTTACAATAACACTAAAAGGGCCACACCAGCTGCAAGTTTTAGCGTGAGAATATACGCGTCTCTGTTACGTAGCAAACTGTTGTGTACATAGTTCCGCATAGTCAGCGCATACACAACTTTCCCACTAGAGCGCGCCACGCTAAGCACAACAGCACAGGCACAGCGCTCGTCCGTCTCCGCACTACGAGATGGCGCTGCCTTAGAGACGGACCAAATTCTGCTTCCGCCGATCTGCATATTAATATGTAACACAGCCAATGAGATTGCTGCTAACGTAGAACCTTTTCTCCTCGCAGACCGCACTCGCGCAGTGATAACTGAATGCGCGAGGTATTATAATGAGTGTACAGACCTCCAATTAGCCAGTCTGCATTAGTCTGTACCAGTCTATAGTCAAGTTTCAGTCTGTGCCTAATAAGATTATCATATTCCTGTACATAGCCATGAGGATAAATGAATAGACACTTTGTCAAGTATCAGAGATATGTGAGAATAAGATTAACATACCAAGACCAAAGGAACTTCCGATTGTCAATTGAAAATAGCATCCAGAACCAAGTTAAGTAGTTTTTAGGCTTGTTATTATTTTAATAAATGTGTGTGAAAATTAATCAAGTTCTGTTTAACGTTGGTCACCGTCAATCTGCTACTCTAAGCGTGCAAGTGGCATTTCTATCGTCTGACCTAACGCCAGAAGATAAACACGCCACGATAAGACCACGAGACATATTTCTGACACTCGCATAGAGCGACAAGTCAAATAATCTGATGGTGTGTGTATCGAAGGTCTTACAGTACGCACACCACACAAACATTAAAAACATTGCCCCACCACGAAAAGCATAACGTTTCTCATTGGATAGACAGAATTTTTGTAGCCGGAGCTTAAGGTTAACATTGAGACCCTGACTGGTCAGTTGAAAACACAGGCAGATAGCTTTTCTTAAACCAGCTTCGGTAAACTGTAGTAAAGAGAAGATAGAAAGAGTTGCTTCCAAGACGGCGAGGTGTGTGGAGCTGCGTCGCCCGCCGCCCCCTGACGCTGACTAACCACCGACAAGATAATGAACGCACGCGATGCCGCATAAGAGTCATAAGGCTTCACTCAGAACTGCAGAAGTCTCATCTGTTACATCGCCTTTTTGAGTAATACTAGTGTCGATCGTCAATTACAGCTATTCACATTTGCTACTAGAAGTTAAAATCTGAAACGCGATGATTTTTCTGTTATATAATTATTGAGAAGCCACATCAGCCACTGTAATTTACGACAAGTTAAATAAGTAATTGAAGATAATTGAGGGTCACTGTAGACCGTTTTGATAGTTTTCTCTTTTATGAAACTTAACTTAAACCTAGATTATAGATGTGATATGGCATAGGTCATCCTTCGATCCATTATAGAACTTGGAAACCCATTCAGAGAATATTCGTTCACATTTTTGTTGAATGCAGTTGGTTTTTATCATCACGTATTAAAATATTTCCTTTTATCAATAGTGCAATTTATAAACAATGTTTTGTGAGTAGAATAAAAATTCCAATGGTAAACTTAACTACTTTCTCGACGTTATTTTACCAGCTAACTATAAATAGGAAAGCCTTGAACCCCTTCCACTAAATTTAGTTAGTATTAAGATTCTTTTACAGGGAGTGCAGTGGAGCTGACGCTGAAATCATTAAGTGTTTAGTTATATCATCGCTAGTCTCACTGAACTCTTCTGAACGCTACATGTCATGTGTGGTCTGGCGTCTCCTTACCAGCAACAGGTCCCAGGTTCAAACTAGTCAATTCCCTAAAAACAGGCTCAGTGCGTCGTTGCGCGAAAGTGGTAGGGAGACACGACTTAGAACAAACAGACACCACGCAGAATGTTAGGTGTTTCCCTGGATAAAATACACTTTACAATGCGTTCCTTTCATTAGCCTACTTGATTGCTACTTACACAGCTGTATTCAGGCCCACTTATCACTGTTTGTGATGAGAAGTTAACCACTTCCAACGTTACGACAGAGGATATAATATAGTAATTTTTAAAAGAGATCATACAGGATGGCGCACGAAATGTGTTACCATTTTGTTTCTGAATATAAACTCTATTGTCAATACAATCTGAAAGGAACATATACTACAATGAAGAGCCGTCCATGGAGATTTGTTCTAACTCAGCACATGCTCAATATGTCCACCATTTCGTTTCCTAACTTCCTTCAAACGAACACTGAAGTTAGTCATTACCCTACGGCACATGTCTTCCGTAATTTCACTGCAAGCTTGAAGAGTAAGTCTTATGAGCTCCATTAAATCACGTGGACGTTTCGGGAAAAATTTTTCCTTTAGGCACCCCCAAAGAAAAAAGTCACATTGATTGAAGTCTGGACTATTGGGGGGCCAATTTTGTCCGTCATTGAAGCGACCTGGACACCTGAGTGAAATGATCCGCATGTCGAAATGTTCGTGTAAAAACTCCAACACAGTGTTTGCAGTATGTGGCCTTGCTCCATCTTGCATGAACCACTGCGTGCTGAAGGACAAGGCAGTAGCAAGAAGCTGTGGAATGAAGCTATTGCGAAGCATGCTCAAATAACGCTCGCTGTTCACAGTTTCTTCAAAGAAAAAGGGTCCAATAAGTCCGTGACTGGAAATTGCTGCCCACGCTGTAATCCACGGAGGATAATGTTGTCGTTCATGAAGCACTTGTGGGTTTTTAGTGGCCCAAAAGCGTACATTTTGTTTGTTAACCACACCGTCTAAATGAAAATGCGCCTCGTCTGAAAACCAAACGTTGAGAGTTTCGTTCCTATACTCCGCCCACTGAGCAAACAGTAGTCTCTGCTGCTTGTGTTCTTCAGTGAGCTTCTGTGCACAGGTCATCTTGTATGGGTACACATGGAGGTCACTTTCAAGAATGCGTTGAACGGAGCTTCTGGATATTCCCAGTTGCACTAGCTGCCTTTCTTCACGATTTCCCGGGACTTCTCTGTACAGCAACTCGTACCGCTTCAATATTCTTCGGCGGCGAACAAACGGTCTTAGGCCGAGGTCGCTTCGCTTCCAATACTGTTCCTTCCTGTACAAATTGATCGCACAACCTGTGGATGGTCTTCTTGCAAGGGACCCATCGTGTTGTCGAAAACAGTCACAACAAGGTCTTTCGTTTCATGAAAAAGTAACACAATTGCCGATCGTTGCTGTGTCGTCAGTCTTCCATTGTCAGCCATTGCTGCTTACTAGTCTCCTAGCAGCAGTATCGTGAATTACACGTCATTTCCTAACTCATTTGTTTTTCCAAGCTCTACTGGTACTGCTGTAGAGCTCCAAGAGGGATATCTGATGTGCGTCGTAAATTGTGAAAGAAACAATTGGTAACGCATTTTGTGCGCCACCCTGTAAATTTACATGACTGTGTACTCCAACGATGAGAACTGGCACAGTAATAATATCATTTGTTAGAAATATTTTATGCAACAAGGACGCTGGGCAAAAGATCAGTCACCCCTTCAGAGACGTCGCGCTGTAATACCGTGTAACACCGGACTACGCCTGATGATGACGTGTTGTCCGTTCGTAAGCTGTTTGAGATGGAAACGTTACAGTTCTGCGACCGATTGTCATTGACAAGGCGTGACATTCACCTCCTGTCTCTCTCTGTTAGGATGTTCTCACGACCACTATTCTGACGCCGTCTGCATATTCTGTGTCTGGTACATCATTCATTGTAGACAGGTTCCACCGTCCGCGCCGATCTCCCAACAAATCGGGCAACCGTATACACGGTGTGGTCGCGATCACGTCGAAACACGATAGCTCTTCTCTGTCACTATGTATCTCTCTGTGTCGATTTACAAGGAACTTCTTGACTGTGAGGTCGTAAAAGGCCAACAATATTTACGGCATGCGACGCCCCACACATTGTCTACTACGCGATCACAATATTGACAGCTAATGGCAAAAGGGGCGGTACTGAAGGAATCCAATAGTGAGCGCAGCATGAGGCGAGTACCTCACAGTGCTAGTGCTGTTCGTACAAAGCAGAGCAATGGAAACGATAAACAAAGCAAACATTGCGTTTTATCTGTAATAACAGCTGCCGAAATTGACATTTCGTCACAAAGGAACCCGAGGAAACGCAGAGTGAGAAAGAAGTAGCAGATGAAAGATTAGCGTATATGTAAAATGAATCAGTGAAATGTGTGGTATCGTATATAATCGACTGTGGGGACAATGTACATGAGGAGTACAATGATGACGGTACGTGCTTAAGTGAGAGTGGTGTTGAAACAGGTAGTTCATCAAATGGTTCAAATGGCTCTGAGCACTAAGGGACTTATCATCTGAGGTCACCAATCCCCTAGAACTTAGAACGACTGAAACCTAACTAACCTAAGGACATCACACACATCCATGCCTGAGGCAGGATTCGAACCTGCGAGCGTAGCGGTCGCGCGGTTCCAGACTGTAGCGCCTAGAACCGCTCAGTCACAACGACTGGCCAAGTAGTTCATCATCCTTGTCGGACAGAGAGCCACAGATCCCATCTCCAGTGACACGTGGTAAGGGAAATCAATGTCCAAGCAGCGAGTATTAAATATAATCACGTACATGGAAAATCATCCGCAGCATAGTAAAAGAACAATTAGGAATAGATTTCGAGTAAGTCTGCAGCAATATTATCGTGTAGTGTGAAAGAAAAATACCGATATTCAAGCAAGGACAAGAAGCACGTGCTACAAAACCTAGTGTTTCCGCGTTTCCGGGATACTCGATACAGCTTACAAGATGTGTGTTAGTAACCTACAACTTTATGCACATCAGAGTACGCGAGACACTGAGTGTAATGATTTCAAAGGAAGCAGTGAATGGTTGCATACCTTCAAACATAGCTACAGAATGGAAAGACGTAACAACAAACTGCGGAATCGCCCCAAACATTTGTTGAAGAGATAAACAAAATAATCCCATTGATCACAAGGAATTAGTTTTGAACTCTGACCAATTGGGATCTGAAGAGGAAATGCATATTAAAGGAACGCTGGAAATTAGAGGTACAAGAGAGTTGTATGAAGATCGACTAACATCAATCCCTCAAAGCAGTCGCATACAATTATCCCGACTGTTAATCTGGATGGTAAATTGACGGCAAAGTTATTTATTGTGTTGAGTGAGGTTGGTGGTGCTCTGCCCCTACGATTTATTCTCGTGTACGTGGGCTTGCAAGGGCATTAGGGAATATTTACGTCACAGCAAGCAAGAGTGGGAAAATGGACGTACGAGAACTACAACTATGGTATGACCACTGTCTCTGACCAGTAATTGGTTAAAATAACTTGCTTCTGCTTGATTTCTGGTCTGCATATAAAAATCATACTCCTTAAGAGCAAACTATCCTTGCTGAAAAGTGTGTGACATTGCAATTCATACACCTGGCACTATTTGGCAAATTCAGCCTCAGGATGTCTGTTTTTTCCGCACCTATAAAACATATTATCGCACTATCTGCAGCTGCGCCTTAAAAGATAGCCAGTTCCACGATAAACTGCACTACAGGCCGTGTCGTATTCCGTTGCATGTCATCACATTCCATCAGTTCTTGTCACCGTGTTACACCAGTATGATTCTATATGCATTCTTTAAGAGTGGACACCTAGCTGAAAATCCTACCCTGTTTGTAACTCCCAAGGAGTTCGCCTTAGAATCTGATGGGGCGAACCTTTGTGATCACTGTAGCATTCCGTGTTCATGGTGCAAGCTAATGATTTGTTTCGAAGATTTCTTAAGTGTCAGCTATGGCCATCTTGTGAAGTGTGGTACATACATCCCGTAGAAGGTTGATCTCTGCACCTCCTGGACACTCATTTTCTGTCGCCCTCGTGATGCATATGGTGAGTCATTGTCAGCTAATATTTTTCCTATCATAACTGTTAACACAACGGTTTCAACAGACACTTACTGAAGACTGAGCTTGCTACTTTGCACTCAAGAAGTTCCTTGTTTGAGCTCTAATCCCACAAAAGCGGCTGTAACGTACACATCACACCACTACCATTACTTATGTCGCGGGTCGAGGGTCACATGACTGCCAGGTATCCGGCCTACAACACTCCAAAACGGGCAAAGCGCTGTTTTGTGTGGGCGCCAAACATTTAGTCTGGTGGGATTAAATTGTAAAACAGTAACAGTATAATTTTTATCGACTACTCAATTTCTGAAGATTAAATTTAGTATTTTAACCTTCTCTCCGTCGACCTTCATTTTAGTGTATGTTCCCTGAGCTACTGTATTCCTTCAAAAGGTTGCTTCTCCAGCAACAGCGCTAGAAAGTTCCTGAACTTGCACACAAACCAGATGGCGAAAAAATCACCGGGAATGCCATCAGAATCTCTTGACGTGCACTGTGGTTAAGAAGTACAGCACAGCGAGAGTTCTTCGTACGGTAATGAATTCCCAAAATCACGGATCATGAACAGTTCTGTAACTCTAATAACTAGTTTTTCCCTGTACCTACTTCCTGATGTCTAGTGTACTTCACTCACATTTAGTCTTCTTAGTTCTGAAATTTTCAGAAACATTAATGTGCTTAAATATTTTACACTTTTCAGAATGTTAAACAAAGGCGAAATATGCATTCTGAAGTCCTTCACTGTGAAACCCCATGGAATCTTGATCTGCTGTAATAAAGTTTTTGATAATCAGGGTGACACCCTCTTTTCGATTTGCAGGTATGAGACTCGGTTTACTGCAGACCAAAGTGGGTCTTGCGAACATCCTGTCCAAGTGTTGCGTGCGACCTACGAAGAACACAACCAGGCATGTCACCTACAACACCAGAAATGTACTGCTGCTGCCCACAAAGGAAATCGAGCTGCAATTTGTGGAACGATGCTAGGAGATTCACTAGCGCGCCAACATGACATAAAGAGGAACTTTAAAGACTGTACGTGGCTTAATCGTCTGTCTATTGTGCAGCAGTAGCATATGTTTGTTTCATTTTGTAATAATAAAAGTATAATACTTAGGAATCTATTTTTCACACATTTACTTTCTTCCTCGCACTATGGACAGAGTATTTCCAAAATTCACAGTGATAACTACACAGCACTCATCACAGGAAAGCCCCTCGTTTTATGAACACTGAACTTTCCGGCTGCTTCCATCATGTCACTCTGGAAACAAAAAACCTGCCGCTTTTACAATTTGCATACCATGTTTTCAGCTCAGTTATTTGTCTACTGGCAGTTATTTATGGTATGTTATCTACTGGTGTAATTAGATAGATCACATTACAATTTTGTGGCCATTATTCAATTTAGTCTTTGAATTATTCATATCACTTTCTAATACAGCATCTGAAACCACCTGATATTTATAAATACCTGCTATTCAGTAAAATATGTGTAACATTTACAATAATATTGGTTATAATTAAAGTAATAATCATAAAAGGCATAGTAACAATAATAATAATAATAATAATAGTAATAATAATGTTGAGGGGTTTGCCATCCCAGTACAAGAAGTGTGGTAAGTAGTATACATAACAAAAAGAACAGGGCTCCAGTATGTTCTGCCTGTCGTAAAAGGCGACGAAAAGAACAAACCTCTAATAGGGCTAACCCCCCTTTTAGTGTGATTGGTTGGTTCAGGACAGAACTAATGAAGCCTCGGACAAGCGCTGTCATGGTCGGGCACGACGCTTGAACACTATGCCCGTCCACAATGGTAACGACACTGCTAGCCACATGGAAAATGATTTAAATCCAAATAGAGGTGTTTTGCAGGATATGCTTCCTGCAACCATTCTAGAAGGAAAACAAAGACAGCGGATGAGATGGTCAGATGAAGTTACCCGACACCTCATGTTCTGTTATTACCAAGCAACAAACTTAGGAACCAGCACAACTGAATACAGATCACAAGTATACACAACATTTATTATCAGACACTCAGAATTAAAATTTTTTACAAAACAACGACTACCTGATTAGATCCATGTAATAATCAAAAATAACAGGATACCCCAGTCAGAATTAGAAAACAAGTACAACAAATGCTGGAACAAAATAATGTGCAATCAGAAGAAGAAGAAGAAGAAGAAAATACAGTAATGGGCTCAAACATCCCAGAGCAAACAAAGAACAACACGCATCCATTAAACAATCAGAGGAAAACGAAATCTTAAGACAGCCACCAGAACAAGCATAAATAGAACACGAAGTGACACACATGTTAGATGTAGAAGAAAACTTTCAGCTGACATATATAGAATACAAAGACACAAATTCAGACATTAGGCCATTCTTACATAGACCACCAAATAACCCACAAGTCGAAACAATAATAACAACTATCAACACAATCATACACAACAAAATAAATGAAAATACAACTATGGAAGAGTTACAACAACTGGTTTACATAGGAGCACTCACTACAGTAAATATACACACTAAGCAGAGATCAGAACCAACCAACACACAGAAGAAACCCACAAAACCAGCATGGCAACACAGGCTACAGATCAGAATAGAAAAACTGAGAAAAGACATCGGACAGCTTACACAATTTATAAGAAATGAAATTTCAGACAAAAAATGAAAAAGGTTAGGTAAAATCTCACAGCAAGAAGCGATAGAGCAATTAGATGAGAAGAAGCAGAAATTACAAGCTTTGGCCAAACGACTTAGAAGATACAAAAAAAGTGAAAATAGAAGGAAACAAAACCAAACATTCAACACAAACCAAAAGAAATTTTACCAGACAACAGATAACACACACATTAAAATATACAATCCACCAAACATAACAGACATGGAACACTTCTGGAGCAACTTATGGTCAAACCTGGTACAACATAACAGACATGCAAGAAACAGACACATACAAGATGATACCACAAATGCCTGAAGTGATAATTTTGCAACGTGAAGTCACCCGAGCAATTAATTCTATGCGCAATTGGAAAACCCCTGGAAAAGATAAAATAGCAAATTTCTGCATAAAGAAGTTCACCTCAACACATTCACATCTAACTAAATTATTTAACAATTACATTGCAGACCCAACACAGTCCCTGATACACTTACATAAGGAATAATTTATCTGAAACCTAAAGATCAAGCAGACACATCAAACCCAGCAAAATATCGCCTCATAACATGCCTACCAACAATATACAAAATGTTAACTTCAGTCATTACACAGAAATTAATGACACATACAACACAACAAAATTATAAATGAAGAAAAAAAGGCTGTTGCAAAGGAGCACGTGGATGTAAAGAGCAACTGAAAATAGATGCAGAGGTGACATATCAAGCTAAAACTAAACAAAGGTGGCTACACAACGCATATATTGGTTACCAAAAAGATTTTGATAGTGTACCCCACTCATGATTACTACAGATATTGGAAATATACAAAGTAGATCCTAAATTGATACAATTTCTAAACATAGTAATGAAAAATTGGAAAACCACACTTAATACCCAAACCAATTCAAATAATATCACATCACAGCCAATACAGATTAAGTGCGGAATATACCAAGGAGACTCATTAAGTCCTTTCTGGTTCTGACTTGCTTTGAACCCACTATCCAACATGCTAAATAATACAAATTATGGATATAAAATTACTGGAACATGCCAACACAAAATCACACATTTGCTACACTTGGACGATCTAAAACTACTGGCAGCAACAAATAAACAACTCAACCAATTGCTAAAGATAACAGAAGTATTCAGCAATGATACAAATGTGGCTTTTGGAACAGGCAAATGTAAGAAAAATAGCATAGTCAAAGGAAAACACACTAAACAAGAAGATTTCATATTGGATAACCACAGGACTGCATAGAAGAGATGGAAAAAACAGATGCCTATAAATATCTAGGATACAGACAAAAAATAGGAATAGATAATACAAATATTAAAGAAGAACTAAAAGAAAAATATAGACAAAGACTAACAAAAATACTGAAAACAGAACTGACAGCACGAAACAAGACAAAAGCTATAAATAATTATGCTATACCAATATTGACCTACTCATTTGGAGTAGTGAAATGGACTAACACAGACCTAGAAGCACTCAATACACTTACACGATCACAATGCCACAAATATAGAATACATCAGATACATTCAGCAACAAAGATTCACATTAAGCAGAAAGGAAGGAGGAAGGGGATCTATCGACATAAAAAACCTACATTATGGACAGATAGACAATTTAAGAAAATTCTTTATAGAACGAGCAGAAACTAGCAAAATACACAAAGCAACCACTCATATAAATACATCGGCTACACCAATGCAATTTCATAACCACTTCTACAACCCTTTAGATCACATAACATCAACAGATACGAAGAAAGTAAATGGGAAAAAGAAAACACTACATGGCAAGCACCCATATCATCTAACACAGTGGTTCCTTTGAAAGGGCACGGCCGATTTCCTTCCCACTCCTTCCCTAACCCGAGCTTGCGCTCCGTCTCTAATGACCTCGTTGTCGACGGGACGTTAAACACTAACCACCACCACCACCACCATCTAACACAGCCACACATCGATCAAGACGCATCCAACACATGGCTAACAAAAGGCAATATATACAGTGAGACGGAAGGAATCATGATTGCAATACAGGATCAAACAATAAACACCAGATATTACAGCAAGCATATTATTAAAGATCCCAATACCACAACAGATAAATGCAGACTTTGCAAACAACAAATAGAAAAAGTAGATCACATCACAACCGGAAGTACAATACTAGCAAATACAGAATACACCAGAAGACATGACAATGTAGCAAAAATAATACATCAACAACTTGCCATACAACATAAACTAATAAAGCAACACGTTCCCACATACAAGTATGCACCACAAAATGTACTGGAGAATGATGAATACAAATTATACTTGAACAGAACCATTATAACAGATAAAACAACACCACTTAGCAAACCTTGTAAGTAGGCTGTTTAGGTTCTTATATTGGTAACCACTGTCACCTAGCGTCCTGTATGAAAATCACTGGCTGTGCTGTGTGCAGTCTGTGGCTAGTTTGAATTGTTGTTTGCCATTGTAGTGTTGGCCAGTTGGCTGTTAACAGCGCGTAGCGTTGCGCAGTTGGAGGTGAGCCACCAGCAGTTGTGGATGTGGGGAGTGAGATGGCGGAGTTTTGAGAGCGGAGAGACAGTAAATTTGTAATATTGAGTATCATGGACTGATATTATGACTTTTGAATTGTTTGTTCTCTATCAAAATCTTTCATTTGCTAACCATGCCTATCAGTAGTTAGTGCCTTCAGTAGTTTGAATCTTTTATTTAGCTGGCAGTAGTGGCGCCCGATGTATTGCAGTAGTTCGAGTAACGAAGATTTTTGCGAGGTAAGTGATTTGTGAAAGGTATAGGTTAATGTTAGTCAGGGTCATTCTTTTGTAGGGATTATTGAAAGTCAGATTGCGTTGCGCTGAAAATATTGTGTGTCAGTTTAGTGTTCATCAGAACAGGTACAGAGCGAAATGTGTGAGTACGTTCAGTTCTGCTCATCTGTTTGAAAATCAAATAATGTAAGAGGTTTATTAGTACAGTCATTCATAAATTTTTCTAAGGGGACGTTTCAATCTGACATCATATTCACCAATAAAAAGAAGAAATTAACACAACTAATCGAAATATCCATAGCAAATACAACAAATATACGGGAGAAAAAATTGAAAAATACATCCAACTGGCTGAGGAAGTCAAGAACATGTGGCATCAGGATAAAGTTGACATTATACCAATTATACTATCAACTACAGGAGTCATACGACATAATATCCACCAGTACATCAACGCAATACAGCTACATCCTAACGTATATATACAACTACAGAAATCTGTAATTATTGATACATGTTCATTTACCCGAAAGTTTCTAAATGCAATGTAACATATACCGTACAGTTAAAAGGAAGTCACGCTTGATCAAGTCCGCGACACTTTCCACTTTTAACCAGACATAACGTCTGAGAAAGGAAAGAAATAATAATAGTACTAAAAATAATATTGAGGGGTTTGCCATGCCAGTGCAAGACAGTATGGTAAGTATACATAACAATTAGAAACATATTAGTCAAGTGGAAATGGATGAAAGTGTAGTAAAAATAAATGTAAATGCAGTGGCAGGCTGACCGGCTTAACAACTTACCACGTTTGGATGATAAACTGCCGGCCACTGAAACTGTAAAGTCAGTGAATACGGGAAATATCAAAATTTTTATTTTATGCATGTACACTTTAGTAGGAAGAGTATATGATAATGTTTGTAGGTGATTGAGTGTATATACAGTGCAAAACGTGGCACAGACGTTACATAGCGGTTTATCACCAAACTATCTACAACAAACTGTATAACGTAACACGCGCACTCCAATAGTCAGAGTAGTCAGTCCTTTAACACTGCATCATAACTGCAGCCAATATTCAATATGGCCAGTGATTGCACATCTAATTACTTTTATCTTCCCTCATCTTTTATTACAGTGAGAGGAACCTGTTATTTTCTGCAGCATTGGAGCTCTTTCTAGCAGGCCAGTGCAACACGATATTTTACTTAAAAGGACTAGGAGGTGTCATAAACGTGTTCATGGCTGAAAGCTGTCTTCCTGAGCAGGAGGAGATGCAGAATTCACTACGACCCATCTCAGCACTGCAGGCAATGTAGGGCAGCCTATCTGTCACAAAACTCTATTGTGTGAGACACTACGAATCCTTTTGGAAAGGACAACATGTGAATCTACCTGTAGGCACCAGAGCGGGGGAAACGTAAGACTGGCTATTACCCAGTGATCGTGCCATGAAAGAATGTTTGCTTAAAATCTTAGTAAAGGGCACTCTGATTGTCTCACAATAGTTACTTTTGTTGAAGGCACACTTTCCCACATGTGTCTATATATAAGTTCCTCAGTTGGCCATGGTTCGAAAGCTATCGTGGAGTGGTAGAGATTTTATGGCTTCCTACTCACGTCAGACCACTACTGGTTATCCATGAAAAAGGGTCTGTGAGAGTAGGAGCTAAACTTATTTGGAAAATTATTATAGTTCGGAATTCGCAAGGTCTGTTCCAATTGGCCAGTGAGATTCCTACGCTGGCAGAAGCAGCGCAGTTTCAGAGAGTTGTCAGAAGCCACTCGCTGCCAGACCATTGATGGGCAAATCCTTGCTACCAGATGGTCGAAGAGAGTACACTCTTGTTGCTTAGGGATCTCGCAGATGGATGTCTCCATATTAGAACTGAGCACAGAGGTCGACCTGGACTCATAATTTCCAGCCAATACCGCCTCCGTCTTTCACATTAATACCGTATAGGAGTGGTAAGAGAAGGTAATGAGATCACAGAATCGAGGGGCAACCAAGACTTGTCAACTGAGGTTTTGTTGCACAGTTTTACCATTAACAGCAACTGGTTACTTACATCACGCTTTTTTATAATTCTTCTGGCGTCTGTACTTAATTTTTTGGGTTCATTCTTCAACCTCCAATCATTCCCTCAGTCATTGGCCGTATCCGCAATAGAGTTTCATGTTATACTTTCACATGTCCATCCATCTGTGTCAAGGCTATACTCCATAATTGCAATCCTTTGTCCACCTATTAAATGGTTATGTACTTACCTCAGTGGCTGATTCATTTGTTCGTTGCTTTATGGTAATAGTTTGTTTCTTATATATATATATATATATATATATATATATATATATATATATATATATATATGTGTGTGTGTGTGTGTGTGTGTGATGCAGTACCCATATTTTCGTCCTTACTGGGTCACCCTGAGTAGTCTTTCTGCAATAAGATGTTTCAGCTACGTGATACTGTTTTTATTAAATTTTCATAATCTTATGGGGTACTCCCCTTCCATGGAAGTCATCAGATTTAGGAGAGATTCGTGCAATATCAGCCGGCTTAAGTTTTTTGACTTTACTGTGTTACTGTGGTAGTTAATCGAAATACTGAAGACATGTTCTATGACTTAAACAATGTATTGATTTTTATTTTTTATTTATGTCACTTAACTAAACTGAAAGTAAAAGAGCTAAATTACTAGGCTTGTAGAAAGGTTGTTGCAGTGTCAATATCAGTTGTTAATGTGAGACTGCACTGATAATTATTGAATAATAGTAGAACCCGTAAGCATGGGAACTTATTGTTGCTATTTCAGCTCAGTTCACCAATGTTTAGCTCTCTTGTGCCCTGCTGAAACCTACAGCTCTTTGGAAGCTTGTAGATTCTGGCTTCCCGGGAGAGAGACAGGATGTGTCGACATGAAATGATACTAAAATTGGTTTTATAGCAACCTTGTTCTGTTTGCTATCTTCTAAGATAACTCATAGGGACAGTATTGCATCGCGTGTTCCAACATTTCAATGCAATCTAAACTGATATTCCCCGACGTCGGCTTTTACCAGTTTTTCCATTCGTTTGTAAGGAATTCGTGTTAGTATTTTGCAACCAGACTTGTTAAACTGGTAGTTCGGTAATTTTCACACCTGTCAACACCTGCTTTCTTTGGGATTGGAATTATTATATCCAACCATGAAGTTCAAGTACATGCTCTCAGGAAAAGTGACGGCTATAGTTTCCCCTTGCGTTCAGCCTTTCGCAGTACCAGCTCAGCAAGGCCGTCATCGTTGATGTTACAAGGCCAGATGAGCCAATCATCCAGACTATTGCCCCTGCAGCTTACTGAAAAGGCTGCTGCCCCTCTTCAGGAACCACACGTTTGTCTGGTCTCTCAACAGATAAACCTCCGTTGTGGTTCCATCTACGGTACGGCTATCTGTATCGCTGAGACACGCAAGCCGCCCCACCAACGGCGAGGTTCAGAGGGTGGTATCAAGTAGATACGATTTCAGTTTTGCTGCACCTCCGCGGTTTTTCACAAGACCTGTGCCCAAAAACTGCAAGACAAGCAGAAAATAGACACATATCAGTGATTACAGTTTCCGTCCAAGTTTTTAACTCAAGTTACAGGCGTAGATGTAGATGAAGATGAGATGGGAGATACGATACTGCGTGACGAGTTTGACAGAGCACTGAAAGACCTGAGTCGAAACAAGGCCTCGGGAGTAGACAACATTCTACACTCCTGGAAATTGAAATAAGAACACCGTGAATTCATTGTCCCAGGAAGGGGAAACTTTATTGACACATTCCTGGGGTCAGATACATCACATGATCACACTGACAGAACCACAGGCACATAGACACAGGCAACAGAGCATGCACAATGTCGGCACTAGTACAGTGTATATCCACCTTTCGCAGCAATGCAGGCTGCTATTCTCCCATGGAGACGATCGTAGAGATGCTGGATGTAGTCCTGTGGAACGGCTTGCCATGCCATTTCCACCTGGCGCCTCAGTTGGACCAGCGTTCGTGCTGGACGTGCAGACCGCGTGAGACGACGCTTCATCCAGTCCCAAACATGCTCAATGGGGGACAGATCCGGAGATCTTGCTGGCCAGGGTAGTTGACTTACACCTTCTAGAGCACGTTGGGTGGCACAGGATACATGCGGACGTGCATTGTCCTGTTGGAACAGCAAGTTCCCTTGCCGGTCTAGGAATGGTAGAACGATGGGTTCGATGACGGTTTGGATGTACCGTGCACTATTCAGTGTCCCCTCGACGATCACCAGTGGTGTACGGCCAGTGTAGGAGATCGCTCCCCACACCATGATGCCGGGTGTTGGCCCTGTGTGCCTCGGTCGTATGCAGTCCTGATTGTGGCGCTCACCTGCACGGCTCCAAACACGCATACGACCATCATTGGCACCAAGGCAGAAGCGACTCTCATCGCTGAAGACGACACGTCTCCATTCGTCCCTCCATTCACGCCTGTCGCGACACCACTGGAGGCGGGCTGCACGATGTTGGGGCGTGAGCGGAAGACGGCCTAACGGTGTGCGGGACCGTAGCCCAGCTTCATGGAGACGGTTGCGAATGGTCCTCGCCGATACCCCAGGAGCAACAGTGTCCCTAATTTGCTGGGAAGTGGCGGTGCGGTCCCCTACGGCACTGCGTAGGATCCTACGGTCTTGGCGTGCATCCGTGCGTCGCTGCGGTCCGGTCCCAGGTCGACGGGCACGTGCACCTTCCGCCGACCACTGGCGACAGCATCGATGTACTGTGGAGACCTCACGCCCCACGTGTTGAGCTATTCGGCGGTACGTCCACCCGGCCTCCCGCATGCCCACTATACGCCCTCGCTCAAAGTCCGTCAATTGCACATACGGTTCACGTCCACGCTGTCGCGGCATGCTACCAGTGTTAAAGACTTCGATGGAGCTCCGTATACCACGGCAAACTGGCTGACACTGACGGCGGCGGTGCACAAATGCTGCGCAGCTAGCGCCATTCGACGGCCAACACCGCGGTTCCTGGTGTGTCCGCTGTGCCGTGCGTGTGATCATTGCTTGTACAGCCCTCTCGCAGTGTCCGGAGCAAGTATGGTGGGTCTGACACACCGGTGTCAATGTGTTCTTTTTTCCATTTCCAGGAGTGTATTAGAACTACTGACGGCCTTGGGAGAGCCAGTCCTGACAAAACTCTTTCATCTGGTGAGCAAGATGTATGAGACAGGCGAAATACCCTCAAACTTCAAGAAGAATATAATTCCAATCCCAAAGAAAGCAGGTGTAGACAGATGTGAAAATTACCGAACTTATCAGTTTAATGAGCCACAGCTGCAAAATACTAACGCGAATTATTTACAAACGAATGGAAAAACTGGTAGAAGCCGACCTCGGCGAAGATCAGTTTGGATTCCGCAGAAATGTTGGAACATGTGAGGCAATACTGACCCTACGACGTATCTTAGAAGAAAGAGTAAGGAAAGGCAAACCTACGTTTCTAGCATTTGTAGACTTAGAGAAAGCTTTTGACAATGTTGACTGGAATACTCTGTTTCAAATTCTAAAGGTGGCAGGGGTAAAATACAGGGAGCGAAAGGCTATTTTCAATTTGTACAGAAACCAGATGGCAGTTATAAGAGGGGCATGAAAGGGAAGTAGTGGTTGGGAAGGGAGTGAGACAGTGTTGTAGCCTCTCCCCGATGTTATTCAATCTGTATATTGAGCAAGTAGTAAAGGAAACAAAAGAAAAATTTGGAGTAGGTATTAATATCCATTGAGAAGAAATAAAAACTTTGAGGTTCACCGATGACATTGTAATTCTGTCAGAGACAGCTAAGGACTTGGAAGAGCAGTTGAACGGAATGGACAGTGTCTTGAAAGGAGGATATAAGATGAACGTCAAAAGTAAAGGGAATTAGATTAGGAAATGAGCCACTTAAAGTAGTAAAGGATTTTTACTATTTGGGGAGCAAAATAACTGATGATGGTCGAAATAGAGAGGATATAAAATGTAGACTGGCAATGGCAAGGAAAGCTTTTCTGAAGAAGAGAAATTTGTTAACATTGAGTATAGATTTAAGTCGTTTGTGATAGTATTTGTATGGAGTGTAGCCGTGTATGGAAGTGAAACATGGACAATAAATAGTTTGGTCAAGAAGAGAATAGAAGCTTTCGAAATGTGGTGCTACAGAAAAATGTTGAAGATTAGGTCGGTAGATCACGTAACTAATGAGGAGGTATTGGATAGGATTTGGGAGAAGAGGAGTTTGTGGCACAACTTGACTAGAAGAAGGGATCGGTTGGTAGGACATGTCCTGAGGCATCAAGGGATCACAAATTTAGCATTGGAGGGCAGCGTGGAGGGTAAAAATCGTCGAGGGAGACCAAGAATGAATACACTAAGCATATTCAGAAGGATGTAGGTTGCAGTAGGTACTGGGAGATGAAGGAGCTAGCACAGGATAGATTAGCATGGAGAGCTGCATCAAACCAGTCTTAGGACTGAAGAACACAACAACAACAACAGGCGTTCAATAAGGACACCTTTTGTGACGATGCTAATGTCAATGCGATAGTCAAATTTTTGACACGGTCGACATTAGAGACTGCTCCATTATCCTTCCTTACGACTCTTTCTTATTAAGTTGCAGTGGAGGCAGAATCGCACTATCTCTGACATAAGCTCATGTGCACATACGTCAGGTGACGATGGGGGCCACCGAGGAAGAGGAAAGCCACAACAGGAAGTTCGTCCAAACCAACAGCGAGGCAGTTCAGCACTCAGATAATCACTAACGTCTGTGAGAAACTATGGTGGAGACCCTCCTGTTGTGGAACGAAGTATCCACTACCTTGCTGTATTTCTCGCACTATCCATTGCTGCAGCATGTTCATGTGCACGAAACAGCCAGAAGTATCTCCGCAAAGAAAAAATGGTCCGTAAATGTTTGAAGAGGACAGAGAACGGAAGATGTTAACTTTAGATAAATCACGAATGTGTTATGTGTCTGAAAGAAGGCTTGTCATGGCGATTCACTCTTCCAGACGGATGAAACTTGGCGACGATACCGGAAACCCATTTCTGTGGAAAACCGTCTTCTTCCATTAGCCGATGCAGGCCACTGCCGAAGTCAGAACGAAACTCTTTGCAGACGGTACGCCTTTACACGCAGAGGCACGTGTAGAAAGCGCCGGAAAGTTGACGGAGGTACCTGTAGCTGTCTGCTGGCGTGTGTCCTCGACTTCTCCGGAGTCCTGACAAACGGCTCGGCCACGCGCTGCACCTTCTTTGCTCGCGGTCTGATTCCTTCACAACACATAAGCGGCCGGTCTCTACCAGCCATAGATTGGTTTGTCTGTTGTACCTTTTACGTGAAATTATTTTATGTGATACTTCGTTCGCAATAGTCTCTGAACTGTCACAACTGACTAACATTTAGCGTATTTATGCACACAAAAGAGACGCATCGCTGCATTATACGGAATATGACTGGATTGAGGGTTTTTTGATACAGAGGACCAAGTATATTGTTTCGGGTGGAGAGTCACCAGCTGAGTAGAAGTAACTTCAGGTGTGCCCCGAGGAAGTGTTTGGGACCATTGCTGTTCATGTTGTAAGACGTGTATATTTCTATCGTCTATTGTCAAACCACAATTTATTAAAGATGTTTGTATTTTATTAATAGCATTAAGTAGGAATAATTAATATTTGTCATGTCGGAAATAATTGCGGTAGCAGGAAATGTCTGCATCAAAGTATTGTTGGTAAGAGAGACCGCACATTGATATAATTTTAAAAAAGGGCGGGAGAGACAGAGTATGGATACAGTTTAAGAAAAGAGCGGGAAAGACCGCACATTGATACATTTTGTAATGGTAGCAGCGATTGTCTGCACCAGAAAGCATTGGTGGCAGGAGAGACCGCACTTTAGCGTTCGTAGGAAGTGAGTAGTAAGCGAGATGTGAAGCGAGTTGGTAGCAGGTCTGAAGCGAGACGTTGAGAGGAGTAGTGTGCCTGCCAGCCACCAGCTATGATTTATAAGAGATTATAAACGGATGTACATCGACCTCAACTAATTATTATCATAAGAGGAACTAATATTATAGAATTAATTTTTTGAGAAACTCAAGACTGCTGAAAGTATGTTTGCGTATTGCTAGTTGTAAGATTATTGTACATAGTAAGTCCCATTTGAAAGTTTGTAAAATCATTTCATTCAGAATATAATTAATTTTTGCCAGCAATATTGCATTACTGATTATAATCCATCTCAAAAACCACCAACGTAAAACTTCGCAAAATTTTATTCTTGTCAAGAAAAAGTTTAACTATGAATTACGTAACTTCAGTTAAATTAATGAAAGAATAACGTCAGCTTTGCTATTAAAGAATAACGTCAGCTTTGGTAATAAATACAGCCACTTATTATGACAGCCCACCAGCATCTAATAGAGTATAGTAAAACAGAGTAAGTATATTCGTGTCGCAGTTCGATGTAGCAGTCAGATGGCGATCCAGTAATAGTAAAAAAGGTAAGGAACAGTTTCGGATTATTGCAGGTAACGACTGAGGGCCACGACGACGACACATTCTATGTTTCGTCGAAATAATCAGAAAATAACTTTTAATAAGCAGCAATTAAATTTGTATGCGAAGATTGAGAAAGAGAATTAATTTCAAACGGAAGATTTCATTTATTATTACCAAGCAAGAGGTAGAAATCCTAAGGGAAGGTTTCATAGGTTATTGCAAAAGGGAAGGTTGCGTAACAAAAAAATTGATATACAGGAGACGGGAAGGTTTCAATGTTGTAAATTAATGAACTTGTAGACAATATTAATAATAACCTCAGACTTTTCGCAGATGATGTAGTTATCTACAATGAAGTATTATGTGAAAGAAGCTGCATAAATGTTGAATCAGACCTTGAATACAAAGATTGTCAACTTGCTTTAAATGTCCAGAAATATAAAACTGTGAACTTCGTAAAACGAAAAAAAAAACAAAAAAAAAAAAAACACAGCATCCAATGACTGTAATGTCAGTGAGTCACTGTTTAAATCGGCCAACTCATAAAAATACCTGAGTGTAACACATTGCAGGTATATGAAATGGAATGGCAACATGGGCTTAGGCGTGGGTACAGAGGGAGGTAGACATCGGTATATTGGTAGAATACTGGGGAAGTGTAATCTGTCTACAGAGGAGATTCCAAATTACATACAAACCACTAGTGCGAGCGCTTCTAGAATATTGCTCAGGCGTGTGGATCTCTTACCAATAGAACTAAAAGGGTATATTGAACGTATACTGTGAAGGGCAGCACGAATGGTCACAGGTTTATTTGATCCGTGGAAGAGTGTCACAGAGATACTGAAGAAACTGAACTGGAAGACTCTTGAAGGTAGACGTAAACTGTCCCGAGAACTCCTAAAAGTTTCAAGAACCGGCTGTAAATGACGATTCTAGGAATATACTACAAGGCTATTAACAAAGCTTTAAGAACCGGCTTTAAATGATGACTCTAGGAATATAATACGTTCTCCTACGTATCGCTCATTTAGGGATCGTGAGGAGAAGATTACAATAATTACTGCTCGCACAGAGGAATTCAAACCATCATTCTTCCTACGCTCCATTCGTGAATGGAACGGGACGAAATCCTAATAAGTGATAAAGTGGGACGTACCCTCTGACACATACCTACGGCTGTTTGCTGAGAGCAGATGTAGATGTAAATGTAAAACGTTCAGACACGCCTGCCCCGAACGGAGCGCTCTCCAACAACTAACAACGCTTATTACGAATAAAAACTTGCGCGGGTGCTTTATCCACTGTAACGATCCATTTTTCTATAAGTCTCATACACTGAGCACGCAATTAGAGGTCGTTTTTTTGAAACCCAGGAATTGTCTGCCATTAGGACGCAGAAGTTTCTGATTTGCCTCAAAGAAAAGAAAAGAAAACAAAAGAAAAGAAAAGAAAAAGCCCGCCACAGCTCAGAAATTCGTGTGCGTCAGATCATGTTCACTGCGTTTGAAGCCATATGGTGTCTTTAGAGAAGCCATGAATCGTCTGGGGGGGGGGGGGTTATTTATTTATTTCTCAAGTAAGGATGCTGCCTGTTTTATATAGCATTTCGTGCATATTTATATATAATACACTACTGGCCATTAAAATTGCTACACCAAGAAGAAATGCAGTCGATAAACGGGTATTCATTGGACAAATATATTATACTAGAACTGACATGTGATAACATTTTCAAGCAATTTGGGTGCATAGATCGTGAGAAATCATTATCCAGAACAACCACCTATGGTCATAATAACGGCCTTGATACGACTCGGCATTGAGTCAAACAGAGCTTGGATGGCGTGTACAGGTACAGCTGCACATGCAGCTTCAACACAATACCACAGTTCATCAAGAGTAGTGACTGGCGTGTTGTGACGAGCCAGTTGCTCGACCACCATTGAACAGACGTTTTCAGGTGGTGAGAAATCTGGAGAATGTGTTGGCCAGGGCAGCAGTCGAACATTTTCTGTATCCAGAAAGGCCCGTACAGGACCTGCAACATGCGGTCGTGCATTATCCTGCTGAAGTATAGGCTTTCGCAGGGATCGAATGAAAGGTAGAGCCACGGGTCGTAACACATCTGAAATGTAACGTCCAAAGTGCCGTCAATGCGAACAAGAGGTGACCGAGACGTGTAACCATTGGCACCCCATACCATTACGCCGGGTGATACGTCAGTATGGCGATGACGAATTCACGCTTCCAATGTGTGTTCACCGCGATGTCACCAAACAGATGCGACCATCATGATGCAGTAAACAGAACCTGGATTCATCCGAAAAAATGACGTTTTGCCATTCGTGCACCCAGGTTCGTCGTTGAGTACACCATCGCAGGCGCTCCTGTCTGTGATGCAGTGTCAAGGGTAACCGCAGCTGTGGTCTCCGATCTGATAGTCCATGCTGCTGCAAACGTCGTCGAACTGTACGCGCAGATGGTTGTTGTCGTACAAACGTTCCCATCTGTTGACTCCGGGATCGAGACGTGGCTACACGATCCGTTACAGCCATGCGGATAAGATGCCTGACATTTCGTCTGCTAGTGATACGAGGCCGTTGGGATCCAGCACGGCGTTCCTTATTACCCTCCTGAACCAACCGATTCCATATTGTGCTAACAGTCATTGGATCTCGACCAACGCGAGCAGCAATGTCGCGATACGGTAAACCGCAACCGCGATAGGCTAGAATCCGATCTTTATCAGAGTCGAAACGTGATGGTCCGCATTTCTCCTCCTCACACGAGGCATCACAACAACGTTTTACCAGGCAACGCCGGTCAACTGCTGTTTGTGTATGAGAAATCAGTCGGAAACTTTCCTCATGTCAGCACGTTGTAGGTGTGGGCACCGGCGTCAACCTTGTATGAATCCTCTGAAAAGCTAATCATTTGCATATCACAGCATCTTCTTCCTGTCGGTTAAATTTCACGTTTGTAGCACGCCATCTTCGTGGTGTAGCAATTTAATGGCCAGTAGTGTATTTGTCTTGTATTGTCTGTGTCATTTCTATGACGCTGTTCACTGCCTCGCCGATGGATTTATGTGCTCGAAAACCAAACTGATGTGGGCTAAACGTGAAGAGCTGCAGGTGCGACTGAAGTCTGTCGCACAGCAGTCTCTCCTGTACCTTTGCCAGAACGTTAACGACGCTTATTGGTCTGTATGTCTTAGAGTCAGTCGGGTCTTTGTCCTCTGTTTTCTTTATTATAACTGCATTTGCCGTCTTCTCTATGTTCGGTATTCGTCCTTCTAGAAGAGCATCATTTACTAAGTCTGTCAGGTATGGTACGATAAGTGGAGGAGCTTGTTTGACTGTTACGGGGTGGATGCCATCAGCACCAGGAGACATCTTGTTTTTTATTTTGTGTGTTGTCAGTGGAACTTCTTTGCGAGCGAAGGGGATGGTGATACCTTCGTTTTCATATTTGTGAGACAGTAGTCTGCACCCGTACTCTAGGGGCAGCATCTTTGATTCTTATTGAAAAAAAAAGGTCTTTCGGCCAGGGTTCGAATCCCGCCACTGCTTAAATTTTGATTAACAATCAGCATTGGCAACCGAAGACTCCCGGCATAAGAAGTCAGCCTCATTCTGCCAACGGCCTTGTCAAAGAGGGAGGAGGAGCGGACGGAGGTTCAGGCCACTCTCTTGTCCTAGGGGTGGGAAATTGCCCCTAAAGGCGGAAGAATCAGCAATGATCAACGGCATGAAGATGCAGAAGGCAATGGAAACCACTGCATTAAAGACACGTAACGTGTATCCACAGGACATGTGGTCTGTAATTGAAGAAGTGTCATGATGATCTCCCCATTGGCAAAGGATTCCGGAATAACCTCCCAATCGGATCTCCGGGAGGGGACTGACAAGGTGGAGGTTACCATGAGAAAAAGACTGAATAAACAACGAAAGGATAACGTTCTACGAGTCGGGGCGTGGAATGTCAGAAGCTTGAACGTGGTAGGGAAACTAGAAAATTTTAAAGGGGAAATGCAAAGGCTCAATCTAGATATAGTAGGGGTCAGTGAAGTGAAGTGGAAAGAAGACAAGGATTTCTGGCCAGATGAGTGTAGGGTAATATCAACAACAGCAGAAATGGTTCAATGGTTCAAATGGCTCTGAGCACTATGCGACTTAACTTCTGGGGTCATCAGTCGCCTAGAACTTAGAACTAATTAAAGCTAACTAACCTAAGGACATCACACACATCCATGCCCGAGGCAGGATTCGAACCTGCGACCGTAGCGGTCGGTCGGCTCCAGACTGCAGCGCCTAGAACCGCACGGCCACTCCGGCCGGCCCAGAAAATCGTATACCGGGACTAAGATTCGTTATGAATAGGAAGGCAGAGCAGAGAGTGTGTTACTGTGAACAGTTCAATGATAGGGTTGTTCTTATCAGAATCGGAAGCAAACCATCACCGACAACGATAGTTCAGGTATACATGCCGCAAGCTGAAGATGAAGAGATAGATAAAGTGCATGAGGATATTGAAAGGATAATGCAGTGTGTAAGGGGAGATGAAAATCTAATAATCATGGGGTTACTGGAATGCAGTTGTAGGGGAAGGAGTAGAAGAAAAGTTTACAGGTGAATATGGGCTTACGACAAGGAATGAGAGAAGAGAAAGACTAATTGAGTTCTGTAACAAGTTCTAGCTAGTAACAGCGAATACTCTGTTCAAGAATCACAAGAGGAAGAGGTATAACTGGAAAAGGCCGAGTGATACGGGAAATCTCAGTTAGATTATATCATGGTCAGACAGAGATTCCGAAATCAGATACTGGATTCTAAGGTGTACCCAGGAGCAGATATAGAATCAGATCTCAGTATAGTAGTGATGAAGAGTAGGGTGAAGTTCAAGACATTAGTCAGGAAGAACCAATACGCAAAGAAGTGGGATAACGAAGTACTAAGGAATGACAAGATACGCTTGAAGTTCTCTGATGCTATAGATACAGCAATAAGAAATAGCTCAATAGGCAGTGCAGTTGAAGTGGAATGGACATCTCTAAAATAAGAAATCAGAAATGTTGGAAAGAAAAACATAGGTACAAAATAGGTAAATGCGAAGAAATGCTTCAATTGATCGGTGAAAGGAGGAAGTATAACAACTTTCCGGGGAATACATAAATACAAGTCGCTGAGTAATGAAATAAATAGGAAGTAAAGGGAACCTAAGACTAAATGGCTGCAGGGAAAATATGAAGACATTCGAAAAGAAATGACTGTCGGCAGGACAGGTTCAGTTCACAGGAAAGTCAAAACAACCTTCGGTGACACTAAAAGCAAGGGTGATAACATTAAGAGTGCAATGGGAATTCCACTGTTAAACGCAGAGGAGAGAGCGGATAGGTAGAAAGAATACATTGAAAGCCTCTATGCCGGGAAGATTTGTCTGATGTGATAGAAGAAGAAACAGGAGTCGATTTAGAAGAGAGAGGGGATCCAGTATTAGAATCAGAATTTAAGAGAGCTTTGGAGGACTTAAGATCAGATGAGGCAGAAGGGATGAATAACATTAGAATTTCTAAAATAATTAGGGAAGTGGCAAAAAAAAACGACTATTCACGTTACTGTGTAGAATATATGAGTCTGGGGACATATCATCTTACTTTTGGAAAAGCGTCATACACACAATTCTGAAGACGGCAAGAGGTGACATGTGTGAGAATTATCGCACAATCAGCTTAACAGCTCATGCATCCAAGTTTCTTACAGGAATAATCAACAGAAGAATGGAAAAGGAAATTGAGGATGCGCTAGATGACGATCAGTTTGGCTTTAGGAAAGGTAAAAGCACGAGAGAGGCAATTCTGACGTTGCAGTTAATAATGGAAGCAAGGCTAAAGAAAAATCAAGATAAGTTCATAGGATTTGTCGACTTGGAAAAAGCGTTGGAAAATATAAAATGGTGCAAGATGTTCGGAACTCTGAAAAAAGTAGGGGTGAGATATAGAGTGAGACGGGTCATATACAATATGTACAACAGCCAAGAGGGAATAACAAGAGTGGACGACCAAGAACGCTCGTATTAAAAACGTGTAAGACAAGGTTGTAGCCTTTCGCCCATTCTACTCAGTCTGTACATTGGGGGAGGCAGTGATGGAAATGAAAGAAAGGTTCAGGAATGGAATTAAAATTCAAGGTGAAAGGATATCAATGATACAATTCGCTGATGACATCGCTATTTTGAGTGAAAGTGAAGAATTACATGATGTGTTGGACGGAATGGACAGTCTGATGAGTGCAGAATATGGATTGAGAGTAAATCGAAGAAAAACGAAGGTAATGAGAAGTAGTAGAAGTGAGAGCAGCGAGAAACTTAACATCAGGTTTGATGGTCACGAACTAGATGAGGTTAAGGAATTTCGCTACCTAGGCGGTAAAATAACCAATGACGGACGGAGCAAGGACGACATCAAAAGCAGACTAGCAGTGGCAAAGAGAAGCGTACTAATATCAAATATCGGCCTTAATTTGAGGAAGAAATTTTTGAGAATGTACGTCTGGAGTACATCATTGTATGGTAGTGAAACGTGGACTGTGGGAAAACCGGAACAGAAGAGAATCGACGCATGCGAGACGTGGTGCTACAGGCGAATATTGAAAATTAAGTGGACTGATAAGGTAAAGAATGAGGAGGTTCTGCGCAGAATCGGAGAGGAACGGAATAGATGGAAAACACTGACAAAGAGAAGGGACAGGATGATAGGACATCTGTTAAGACATGAGGGAATGACTTCCATGGTACTAGAGGGAGCTGTAGATGGCAAAAACTGTAGAGGAAGACAGAGATTGGAATACATCCAGCAAATAACTGAGGATGTAGGTTACAAGTGCTACTCTGAGACGAAGAGTTTAACACAGGAGAGGAATTCCTGGCGGGCCGCGTCAAACCATTCCTGATGACAAAACAGAAAAAGAAAGTCTACGAATAGCAGTTTGAAGTTGGTTGTCCTGACAGTGGTCTTCGTCAAGAAGTAGTTTGTTGAGAAGATACTGTGCTCCGCATCTCCTGTCTTGTGGTAGTACCATCTGGTTTCTTCAATGTTGATAATACTGCAGGAGTCTTTATTCGTCTGCAGTTTAAACGGCTCCCCGGATGTTGTTCTGTAAGTTTGTGCTAACGTATGTGTCCCAGTGGTCTTTCCTGGTCTGATGTAGTTCGTCCTTGTATCGTATAGTAACGTCACGATAATATTGAAGCCTAATTTCTCTTTCCTGTGATGTCTTTGATATTTGGTAATATCGCCTTTTCTTAGTCTTGTTAATAGTGCTGACCATGGTGCCCTATGTTTGGGTGCGTGGCGTGCTGCAGGCATTGATGTAGCTTGTGCTCTCTGTAAAACTTCTGTAAGAACGTGAGCTCTGTAATCTATGCTTCCCTGGGAGCCACATAATGGAAACTCTTCAATCACTTTCCCTAGTTTCTGCCTTTTTGCTTTGCGTAGCAGCAACCTTGGGTATTATAATGTGTCTGTGCCTGTTTTAGTGTGAATAATTACTGCGCTGTGATCACTGAGTATTTTCTTATCGACCACCTGCCAGTTCGCTACCAGAATGTAGGATGCGATGTTTGCCAGAGATATGTCTATGTTGCTGCCTACTCCATTATTTCTGTGATAAGTTGGGGATTGGCCTGGTTTGTTTAAAACGAAAAGATTACATTCGTTTATAAAGTCGACTATTATTAGTACTCTGGCGTCCGTAAAGTTATTTGGACTGCAACCGTATGTTGTGTGCGTAACTGCGTTATTTGTGTTACTGTAATGTTATTGTTTACTGCAATGATTGCAGACTTGACCTTTTTTGTGTCTGTGATTTGCATATACTGCCTCGGAAGGCCTGGAATTATTTCATCTCGTGTGTGCGGTGCTTGCAGACACAATATGGCCGCGCATACCTCGTTGATCAGCCTACTAAGTTCTGCGGCCACCGTCGTGCTACCAATACAGTTTAGCTGCAAGACTTTCACTATGGGTGTAATCGTGGTACGCGCGTCTATGCGCCCTTACCAGGTCCTTCTACATCTACATCTACATGGATACTCTGCAAATCACATTTAAGTGCCTGCCAGATTGTTCATAGAACCACCTTCACAATTCTCTATTATTCCAATCTCGTATAGCGCGCGGAAAGAATGAACACCTATATCTTTCCGTACTAGCTCTGATTTCCCTTATTTTATCGTGGTGATCGTTCCGCCCTATGTAGGTCGGTGTCAACAAAATATTCCGAGGAGAAAGTTGGTAATTGGAATTTCGTGAGAAGATTCCGTCGCAAAAAAAAACGCCTTTCCATTAATGATATCCAGACCAAATCCTGTATCATTTCTATGACACTCCCATATTTCGCGATAATACAAAACGTGCTGCCTTTCTTTGAACTTTTTCGATGTACTTCGTCAGTCCTATCTGGTAAGGACCCCACACCGCGCAGCAGTATTCTAAAAGAGGACGGGCAAGCATAGTGTAGGCAGTCTCCTTAGTAGGTCTGTTACATTTTCTAAGTGTCCTGCCAATAAAACGCAGTCTTTGGTTAGCCTTCCCCACAACATTTTCTATGTGTTCCTTCCAATTTAAGTTGTTCGTATTTGTAATACCTAGGTATTTAGTTGAATTTACGGCTTTTAGATTTGACTGATTTATCGTGTAACCGAAGTTTAACGAGTTCCTTTTAGCACTCTTGTGGATGACCTCACACTTTTCGTTATTTAGGGTCAATTGCCACTTTTCGCACCATTCAGATATCTTTTCTAAATCGTTTTGCAGTTTCTTTTGATCTTCTGACGATTTTATTAGTCGATAAACGACAGCGTTATCTGCAAATAACAGAAGACAGCTGCTCAGATAGTCTCCAAAATTGTTTATATAGATGAGGAACAGCAAAGGGCCTATAACAATACCTTGGTGAACGCCAGAAATCACTTCTGTTTTACTCGATGACTTTCCGTCAGTTACTACGAACTGTGACCTTTCTGACAGGAAATCACAAATACAGTCACATAACTGAGACGATATTCCATAAGCACGCACTGCTTGTGTGGTACAGTGTGAAAAGCGTTCCGGAAATCCAGGGACACGGAATCGATCTGCAATCCCTTGTCAATAGCACTCAACACTTCATGTGAATAGTGAACTAGTTGTGTTTCACAGGAACGATGTTTTCTAAACCCATGTTGACCGTGTGTCAATAGACCGTTTCCTTCGTGGTAATTCATAATATTTGAACATAATATATGTTCTGAAATCCTGCTGCATATCGACGTTAATGATATGGGCCTGTAATTTAGTGGATTACTCCTACCACCTTTCTTGAGTATTGATGTCACCTGTGCGACTTTTCAGTCCTTAGGTACGGATCTTTCGCCGAGCGAACGGTTGTATATGATTGTTAGGTATGCAGCTAATGCATCAGCATACTCCGAAAGGAACCTAATTGGTATACAGCCTGGACCAGAAGACTTATTTTTAGTAAGTGATTTAACTTGCTTCACTACTCCGAGGATATTTACTTCTACGTTACTCATGTTGGCAGCTCTTCTGAATTCGAATTCTGGAATATTTACTTTGTCTTTTTTTGTGAAGACATTTCGGAAGGCAGTGTTTAGTAACTCTGGTTTGGCAGCACTGTCTTCTATAGTATCTCCATTGTTATCACACAGAGAAGGGATTGATTGTTTCTTGCCGCTAACATACTTTACATACGACCAGAATCTCTTTGGATTTTCTGTCAGGTTTCGAGACAAAGTTTCGTTGTGGAAACTGTTATAGGCGTCTCGCATTGAACTCCGAGCTTCTGTAAAGGATCGCCAATCTTGGGGTTTTTGCGTCTGTTTAAATTTGGCATGTTTGTTTCGTTGTTTCTGCAACAGTGTTGTAGATATTGTCAAGGTCAAGGTCTTCATTTCTTTGTCCACATGATTTGCGTAAAAGGTCACAGAGTTCGAGTTTTTTCTTTTGGTAGGTTTTCAGTTCGTAGAATTATTCTATTTGCTCAGTCGTGGGGCAACATATAGTGTCGCCCAATGTGTGATTCAGTGTTGTTGCCAGTCTTAGCGCAGTTTGAAAAACTCCTTTCTTTTCCAGTCGATTTAGGCGCAAGTTCACTTCTAGGTCATCATAATCTATTTTGTTTCTTACTTCATGGTTCTTCACGGTTTTGTAACTCTGATTAACTGGGTCGTGGTGCGTATCTCTCGGTGGAGTTTCCGCCTGGGGGGAGGGGGATGTGAGTCGAACGTTGTTGATAACATCGTCCTGTTGCTGATAGCACTGACAACTGTGATTTTCGACCACGAAATGTGTCGGAGTCAATGGCCCAAGAGAAGGGGTGGTTTCATTGACGCCGTTTGTGTCCCTCCCCCCTCCACTCAGTAGGTCATTTCGTGTCGATTCTAAAGGGTGATGTGTCTGAAGTGTTTTCCTCGGCCACCCACAGGAAAACCACGTGACTTCTGCGCTGGGCGTCGCATTTCTGACCACCACCGCAGAAGCGTCAGAAGAAGAGGTGAAATGTCTGGTAAGAGGGTTGTGACGACCTCCCCATCGTAGGACACATCCACGGTGGCGCTGGGCAGCACTGTGGAGAAATTTGGTGCAGATGTGACACCATTAACCCACGTCACGTGAACTTATGAGCTGTAGCCTTTTTTTTACATGTTTCGGCACCTTACTGTTTGAAACGTCGCCCACACCGAGGGCGACGCCGCAGGGGGCCACGCTTTGGCACCACCACGGAGGGAGATTGTACTCACCTTTGAGCCAAATTTCAAGCTTCTGCGTCGCAATGGCAGGCATTGACGGTGTTGCAGAAAGCGTGCCTTCAGTTGAATTGCACAGGGTAGTTTTCGCGGAGTCGTCTCCTCAAGCCTCGTTGCGAATAACCTCGAATTATGAATACTATCGTCTGTAAGATTCTATTCTTCTCTAAGTGGTCAAACATTTTTGTGGCTAAATACACTACTGGCCATTAAAATTGCTACACCAAGAAGAAATGCAGATGATAAACGGGTTGGACAAATATATTATACTAGAACTGACATGTGATTACATTTTCACGCAATTGTGGGTGCATACATCCTGAGAAATCAGTACCCAGAACAACCACCTCTGGCCGTAATAACGGCCTCGATACGCCTGGGAATTGAGTCAGAGCTTGGAGGGAGTGTACAGATACAGCTGCCCATGCAGCTTCAACACGATACCACAGTTCATCAAGAGTAGTGACTGGCGTATTGTGGCGAGCCAGTTGCTCGGCCACCATTGACCAGGCGTTTTCAAATGGTGAGAGATCTGGAGAATGTGCTGGCCAGGGCAGCAGTTCGAACATTTTCTCTATCCAGAAAGGCCCGTACAGGACCTGCAACATGCGGTCGTGCATTATCCTGCTGAAATGTAGGTTTTCGCAGGGATCGAATGAAGGGTAGAGCCACGGGTCGTAACACATTTGAAATGTAATGTCCACTGTTCAAAGTGGCGTCAATGCGAACGGACGGTGACCGAGACGTGTAACCAATGGCACCACATACCATCACGCCGGATGATACGACAGTACGGCTATGACGAATACACGCTTCCAATGTGCGTTCACCGCGATGTCACCAAACACGGATGCGACCATCATGATGCAGTAAACAGAACCTGGATTCATCCGAAAAAATGACGTTTTGCCATTCGTGTACCCAGGTTCCTCGTTGTGTACACCATCGCAGACGCTCTTGTCTGTGATGCAGCATCAAAGGTAACCGCAGGTATGGTCTCCGAGCTGATAGTCCATGCTGCTGCAAACGTCGTCGAACTATTCGTGCAGATGGTTGTTGTCTTGCAAACGTCCCCACCTGTTGACTCAGCGATCGAGACGTGGCTGCACGATCCGTTACAGCCATGCGGATAAGATGCCTGTCATCTCGACTGCTTGTGATACGAGGCCGTTGGGATCCAGCATGGCGTTCCGTATTACCCTCCTGAAGCCACCGATTCCATGTTCTGCTAAGAGTCATTGGATCTCGACCAACGCGAGCAGCAGTGTCGCGATACGATAAAACGCAATCGCGATAGGCTAGAATCCGACCTTTATCAAAGTCGGAAACGTGATGGTCCGCATTTCTCCTCCTTACACGAGGCATCACAACAACGTTTCACCAGGCAACGCCGGTCAACTGCTGTTTGAGTAAGAGAAATCGGTTGGAAACTTTCCTCATGTCAGCACTTGTAGGTGTCGAAACCGGCGCCAACCTTGTGTGAATGCTCTGAAAAGCTAATCATTTGCATATCACAGCATCTTCTTCCTGTTAGTTAAATTTCGCGCCTGTAGCACGTCATCTTCGTGGTGTAGCAATTTTAATGGCCAGTAGTGTAACTTAGTCCTTAGTGCGTCACACTGAAGCTAAATGATGCATAGTTTAAGTCATTTTGCTTACTAGTGCATCAGACAAAAAATTAGTCATCACCAGAAGACGTCACGCTTATACCGCGCAACACCGTCCCTGAGGTAGTTAATGTCCTGAACTCGGCGAGGAAGAGAGCCCACTAGTTTCTTCAGGTATACCACCCTCAGCTGAATCCTTTCAATGATGGTAAGATTCCGTAGAGCTACGAAATTGTGGGGACGCCGATTGCTACATTTCACCTGTCGTTCCATTCAGCCTCGAACATTTTCTTTGGGAATGAGATCGGGAGCTTCAGTGCACCAGTCCAGATGCGATCGCCTTCCTGAGTGTTTGTTAGACAGGGAGGTATGCTTGCAACTTTGTAGTCTTGTTAAGTTGGCAGTGTCCGTGAAAGTGCGGAAGAAAGAGCAACAGCTGGCCATCGAAAATATTGGAATGAACAACTTGGTTCATGTTCACAGCAACCTCGATGAGTACGTTTGTCACCACAGAAAAACACCACCAAAACAACAGTCAACTCCAGCCAGATTCGTACCATTTGCGTACAGTGGGTTGAACGCTTTTCTGGACCGTCGGTGCGCTCGACACGTCATTTGAACAGAGGGAAAATGGCGACGCATTGGACCGCAGTACACGCCTGTATTCAACTCCATCCAACTTAAAATTGAAACAATTACAGCCCTACGTTCCCGCAAATGAAGTGTTTTTGACCTAGGTTTCTGCCACTTAAGACTAGGTTAAGAAAACTAGATCAAAAGGACTTCATTTTCACGACCGAGGGCTATAATTACCTTGTAATGGTCGCTGACAACGCAGCCATGTTTAAATTTTCATCCAATTTGTCGTTTCTGCTCTCACGTGCAGTTTGAAGTGCCGCTGTGAATAATGGTCTTTTGCGCGGTACCGTACTCCAAATGTCCACAGCGGGCAGTTTCCTTCACATTGTTCCCTCTTAAATTGGGAGGTAGACCTGCATTCACTGACAGCGGCAATTCGTGTACGGTCTGAAACCGATTACCGATGACAGGGCGAGAGCGCCGCTGCCCGCCTCCTTCGGTGAGTGTGTGTGTTTTTTTTTTTTTTTTTTTTTTTACCGCTGTTCTTACGCCGTGTTACGCGGCTGTGATTGGCACAACGGGTACAACGTTGCTTGTAGACACGTTGGACAACCAGCGATGATACATCGACAAATCGGGCTTCTTCTTTCACGGCGAGTTCCTGGACACGTCCATATACCATGTCTCTTTCCTTTCATGCCGTCAAGTCTCCACACTGACACACCTTTACTGAACTGATTGCACTCAACCGACTGGAAGACACTCAGCACTACACTGTCGTGACCTAGGACTACTTTGGAGAAACACGTTACCATATAACAACCTGTGACTACAACAAATTGACTTTGTATGCTGAATCTCATAATCGAGAGCGTCAAAAGTTACCTAAAATTATTTAATAGGTTTGTTTATAGATAAATAAATCTTCTCCTGCCAGTCACGATTTTTCTTTATTTTACTATTCGCACGACGCGTTTCAAGGAATAATTCCCAATTTCAAGTGCGTTTTTTTGGTGTGTATTAAGCCATTTCTTTTGATGTTGTCAGTGTGTGTGAGTCTGCTTCATTTTGTTGACTTTTACTGTAATACATAAGAAACGCGATTTTTAGTTGGGTATCAATTCTTTTTGTGAGGTTAGTGGCTAAAATTTAGAACAATTTGTACTCACAGTTTCCTAATGGTCCATTTGTGTAGAGTCTCACACACACTTAACATCACACACAACTTGTTGTACACTTTACGCATCGAAAATATCTTATATAAAACAAAACAGTTACAAAGATCTTCTTACAGGTAGTTCACAGAGATAACATTACAGACTCAAAAACCATTTATAATGGATCAAATAAAATTATTTACTCGAATTCTGTTCTTACCCTGTAACGCTATAAGAAAATTGGGACCAAATTATATCTTTGATTTAGTCTCATTTACTTTCGTAAAAGTCAAGGATGATAATAATGCTATTAACTTTCATTTACTTTAAAACTGCAAAAGATGTATGGTCACAGTTATCTGAAACAATTCGTTTGCTAATTTACTGGCCGTCAAATTAAGTGAAGCTTCCTTTCGGAATATCGCACTCAGAAAAGTTATCGGACTTGGAGAAAAATAAGTGATTGCAGCTTCTAATGAATGTGATGTGCAAATAGTAACTACGCAGAAACTAGCTTTTGGCATAATCGTAAACCAAAGGAAAAATTTCATTATTCAATTATCTCACTTGAATCGAATAAAATTTAACTTTTCTTTTTATCTAAAATGAAAGAGGTTCTTCAGTTTCAGCATTTTGTTGACAGGGAACTAGCAACTTTATTAAATTTTTAAAGCATTTACTAACGATTCTGTCAATTGCAGCAGGTATGTTACGTGACTAGTTTCGAACCTTAGAGGTTCATTTTCAATCTAGCCTACTGACAGTGCCTAGTGACAGTGCCTTATCTTAATAATAAACGTCAAAGTGGCAAGTCATGCGTTATAAATGTTTGGAGAATGAGTGCCACAAACCACACATGCCTCTTGTGATAAACCTTTTGCATTTCCTTTATGTTTTCGTCTTCCTTAAGGGCAAAGAGACAAGATGAAGCGGTAGCCCATCATAGAGCCTATGGCTACCGTCATGTATTTTTTGACTTTCAGTTGTTAATAAACAGAGGATTTTTTCTGGTACCTGTAGGAGGAAGAAGGGGATTCGCGCTCAGCTAGTGAAAGAGTGAGAAGCACGTCAATTTTTTAGCGAGTAATTGTAGACCGCCATTTTGGGGTCGCTATGAATAAGTGAGGAGTGTGGATTTCATATGTGCACCGTTTAGAAAAATACAGTATTGTTTTATTAACAGAAAGGTCGTGTGAGTTGTTATTTCAAATAGTACAATAATTACAATAACTGAAGCCCACCTGTGTACTTTGGAAAATTACGAAGATCCGATAAGCTTAATAGGAACACGGTCAAGGCTTCAAAGGTGAACGCGGCGACCAAACGTAGTATTATAAAGAATGGTAAGCACAAATCTACAGCGGAGAAAGAAACTACTCCGCCCTGCAAAATAATATGAACTAATACGGACTTATTTCCAGGCATAGCTCAGCTTATTGTGCTTGTCATTCACGCCGAAAAATTAATCTCATTAATTCAATACATTTTAAAAAGCCACGCATTTTATTATCATCTATTCCATTATTTTATTATACTATACTCTTAACAACTCAAAATCAAGATGATTGACTTGGTGAGAGGCACTTGTGGATTTTGGCGTTCATTCTGCAGATATTTATGAGCCATGTGTTGCCACTTTGATGTTTATTATTAGGATCGGGCACTGTCTGGACTGCCTCAGTAGGCCAGGCTTCAAAATGAACGAAACTATTCGCCTCATGTAAATATTGCAACTCTTGATAGAATCGGTAATAAACGCTTTAAGGAAACAGGTCCTTCATAAGACGTGATCTTAACACAACAAAATACCTTTAATGCTTTTAATGACGTTCAGTGTACACACACATATAAGATTCGCATTTAATAATTCAGCTTAGCTACATCGATCAAGAAACACCTTATTCCAAACAATATCTAATCGCCTACGGGACTTAGTAGCAAGACAGCTTTTTTTACACCGGTCCATTACATTTCATAGCCATTAACATCTTTGTTCTTACAACAGATAATAATAACAAGTTTCACATATCGCTGTCTTTCACAGATGACAGATTTTCAGAAATTTAAATACTATTTTTACTGCGCATACTTGACGCCGTTACTCATTTGGAGAAAAGGGGGGAACCTTTAATTACGGGAGTGACGTCCAGTGTGGTTCTACGCCGTCTTTTTTTTTTTTTTTTTTTTTTTTTTTTTTTTTGGTCATCAGTCTACTGACTGGTTTGATGCGGCCTGCCACGAATTCCTTTCCTGTGCTAACCTCTTCATCTCAGAGTAGCACTTGCAACCTACGTATAATGCTTGACGTATTCCAATCTCTGTCTTCCTCTACAGTTTTTGCCCTCTACAGCTCCCTCTAGCACCATGGAAGTCATTCCCTCATGTCTTAGCAGATGTCCTATCATCCCGTCCCTTCTCCTTATCAGTGTTTTCCACATATTCATTTCCTCTCCGATTCTGCGTAGAACCTCCTCATTCGTTACCTTATCAGTCCACCTAATTTTCAACATTCGTCTATAGCACCACATCTCAAATGCTTCGATTCTCTTCTGTTCCGGTTTTCCCACAGTCCATGTTTCACTACCATACAATGCTGTACTCCAGACGTACATCCTCAGAAATTTCTTCCTCAAATTAAGACCGGTATTTGATATTAGTAGACTTCTCTTGGCCAGAAATGCATTTCTTTCCATAGCGAGTCTGGTTTTGAATTCCTCCTGGCTGCGTCCCTCATTGATTATTTTACTGCCTAGGTAGCAGAATTCCTTAACTTTATTGACTTCGTGACCATCAATCCTGATGTTAAGTTTCTCGCTGTTCTCATTTCTACTACTTCTCATTACCTTCGTCTTTCTCCGATTTACTCTCAAACCATATTGTGTACTCATTAGAGTGTTCATTCCGTTCAGCAGATCATTTAATTCTTCTTCACTTTCACTGAGGATAGCAATTTCATCAGCGAATCGTATCATTGATACCCTTTCACCTTGTATTTTAATTCCACTCCTGAACCTTTCTTTTATTTCCATCACTGCTTCCTCGATGTACAGATTGAAGAGTAGGGGCGAAAGGCTACAGCCTTGTCTTACACCCTTCTTAATACGAGCACTTCGTTCTTGATCGTCCACTCTTATTATTCCTTCTTGGTTGTTGTACATATTGTATATGAGAAGTCTCTCCCTATAGCTTACCCCTACTTTTTTCAGAATCTCGAACAGCTTGCACCATTTTATATTGTCGAACACTTTTTCCAGGTCGACAAATCCTATAAAAAAGTGTCTTGATTTTTCTTTAGCCTTGCTTCCATTATTAGCCGTAACGTCAGAATAGCCTCTCTCGTCCCTTTACTTTTCCTAAAACTGATCGTCACCTAGTGCATTCTCAATTTTCTTTTCCATTCTTCTGTATATTATTCTTGTAAGCAGCTTCGATGCATGAGCTGTTAAGTTGATTGTGCGATAATTCTCGCACTTGTCAGCTCTTGTCGTCTTCGGAATTGTGTGGATGATTCTTTTCCGAAAGTCAGATGGTATATCGCCAGACTCATATATTCTACACACCAACGTGAATAGTCGTTTTGTTGCCACTTCCCCCAATGATTTTAGAAATTCTGATGGAATGTCATCTATCCCTTCTGCCTTATTTGACCATCAGTCCTCCAAAGCTCTTTTAAATTCCGATTCTAATACTGGATCCCCTATCTCTTCTAAATCGACTCCTGTTTCTTCTTCTATCACATCAGACAAATCTTCACCCTCATAGAGGTTTTCAATGTATACTTTCCACCTATCTGCTCTCTCCTCTGCATTTAACAGTGGAATTCCCGTTGCACTCTTAATGTTACCACCGTTGCTTTTAATGTCACCAAAGGTTGTTTTGACTTTCCTGTGTGCTGAGTCTGTCCTTCCAACAATCATATCTTTTTCGATGTCTTCACATTTTTCCCTGCAGCCATTTCGTCTTAGCTTCCCTGCACTTCCTATTTATTTCATTCCTCAGCGACTTGTATTTCTGTATTCCTGATTTTCCCGGAACATGTTTGTACTTCCTCCTTTCATCAATCAACTGAAGTATTTCTTCTGTTACCCATGGTTTCTTCGCAGCTACCTTCTTTGTACCTATGTTTTCCTTCCCAACTTCTGTGATGGCCCTTTTTAGAGTTGTCCATTCCTTTTCAACTGTACTGCCTACTGCGCTATTCCTTATTGCTGTATCTATAGCGTTAGAGAAAATCAAACGTATCTCGTCATTCCTTAGTACTTCCGTATCCCACTTCTTTGCGTATTGATTCTTCCTGACTAACGTCTTGAACTTCAGCCTACTCTTCATCACTACTATATTGTGATCTGAGTCTATATCTGCTCCTGGGTACGCCTTACAATCCAGTATCTGATTTCGGAATCGCTGTCTGACCATGATGTAATCTAATTGAAATCTTCCCGTATTTGCCGGCCTTTTCCAAGTATACCTCCTCCTCTTGTGATTCTTGAACAGGGTATTCGCTATTACTAGCTGAAACTTGTTACAGAACTCAGTTAGCCTTTCTCCTCTTTCATTCCTTGTCCCAAGCCCATATTCTCCTGTAACCTTTTCTTCTACTCCTTCCTCTACAACTGCATTCCAGTCGCCCATGACTATTAGATTTTCGTCCCCCTTTACATACTGCATTACCCTTTCAGTATCCTCATACACTTTCTCTATCGGTTCATCTTCAGCTTGCGACGTCGGTATGTTTACCTGAACTATCGTTGTCGGTGTTGGTCTGCTGTCGATTCTGATTAGAACAACCTGGTCACTGAACTGTTCACAGTAACACGCCCTCTGCCCTACCTTCCTATTCATAACGAATCCTACACCTGTTATACCATTTTCTGCTGCTGTTGATATTACCCGATACTCATCTGACCAGAAATCCTTGTCTTCCTTCCACTTCACTTCACTGACCCCTACCATATCTAGATTGAGTCTTTGCATTTCCCTTTTCAGATTTTCTAGTTTCCCTACCACGTTCAAGCTTCTGACATTCCACGCCCCGACTCGTAGAACGTTATCCTTTCGTTGATTATTCAACCTTTTTCTGATGGTAACCTCCCCCTTGGCAGTCCCCTCCCGGAGATCCGAATGGGGGACTATCACGGAATCTTTTGCCAATGGAGAGATCATCATGACACTTCTTCAATTACAGGCCACATGTCCTGTGGATACACGTTACGTGTCTTTAATGCAGTGGTTTCCATTGCCTTCTGCATCTTCATGTCGTTGATCATTGCTGATTCTTCCGCCTTTAGGGGCAATTTCCCACCCCTAGGACAAGAGAGTGCCCTGAACCTCCATCCGCTCCTCCGCCCTCTTTGACAAGGCCGTTGGCAGAATGAGGCTGACTTCTTATGCCGGAAGTCTTCGGCTGCCAATGCTGATTATTTATCAAAATTTAGGGAGTGGTGTGGATCAAAACCGGGACCGAAGACGTTTTGATAATGAATCAAAGACGCTACCCCTAGACCATGCCGTCTGTAATGCTCCTGAATTCCTAGTGCGCTCTCTTAAATGCGTGAATAATATTTTGAGTGGTGCGCTTATTTGAACATTGCCTTCGTTTTCTAAGTGACACTGATATGGCAGCAAAAGCGTACTGTGAGGCTGCTGTGAGCACACCCAAATACTTAGTGGACACCACACATTATCCTACTTACACCCTTCTCTGCAGCAAATAGTTTATTCGTAACTGAAGGCTTTCCATTTGAATATGGCGTCACAAGTCGTTAGTGATAGAAAATAAAAAAATCAAGTTAACTTGTGATATTTTTGTCTACATCTACATTAACATGTATGCACATACTCCGCAAGCCAGCTTATGGTGCATGACGGGAGGTACCCTGAACCGCTTATTGCGATGATTACCTTTACTGTTGCCGTCGTAAATGGAACGACGGAATAACGACTGTCTATATGCCTCCGTACTAGTCCTTTTTTCTCTTATCTTTTTCCTCACGGACGTTACCTGAAATGTACGCTGGCAGTAGTACAATCGTCCAGCATTCAACCAAATGGCTCAAATGGCTCTGAGCACTATGGGACTTAACTGCTGAGGTCATCAGTCCCCTAGAACTTAGAACTACTTAAACCTAACTAACCTAAGGACATCACAAACATCCATGCCCGAGGCAGGATTCGAACCTGTGACCGTACGGTCGCGCGGTTCCAGACTGTAGCGCCTAGAACCTCTCGGCCACTCCAGCCGGCAGCATTCTACCCCTAGTTTCAAAAACTTTCTCAATAGCGTTTCGTGAGAAAGACAGCATCATTCCTCCAGGTATTCCTATTTTATTTCACGAAGCAAGTTCGAACCTACCGGTAATAGATCTATCGGCAGACCTCTGAACTGATTCAGTGTCTTCCTTGAATCTGAGCTGGTGGGGGTCACAAACACTTGAGCAGTACTGAAGAACGGGTCGCACCAGTGGTGGCGTTTTAGACGAGCTACACTTCCCTGAAAGTCTCCCAATAAACCCAAGTCAAACACTCGCTTTCCCTACTGCCGATATTACGTGCATCTCCCACTTCATATCTCTTTGCAATGTTACACATGACGTTTCAGCACAACACTAATATTGTATTCGAACGCTAATGGATTATTTTTTTCTACTCAACTGCATTAAGACCCGCCAGGTTGGCCGAGAGCGCCTCGGGTTGGCGCGCCGGCCCCAGATTGAATCCGCCCGGCGCATTAACGACGTGGACCGGTGTGCCGGCCACTCTAGATTTGGTTTTTAGGCGGTTTTCCACAACCCACTTGGTGAATACCGGGCTGGTCCCCACATCCCGCCTCACTTACACGACTCGCAGATATCTGCAATGCGTTCGCTCTATTTCATGGTTTACAGTAGATGCAGACAGCTGGGGTACACTGATTCCGTCCTGGGGTGGTATGGGGTGACGGCAGAAAGGGCATTCGGCCACCCATTTAAATTAACCATGCCAAATCCGAACCTGCAAAAACTGCGGGATAAAGGCACAAGTGAAAGAAAGAACTCAACTGATTTAAGTTACAGTTTTCTACAGTTAGAGCAAGATGTCATTAATCTCAACAAACATAAATTGTGTCTGACAATCAGATCACACTGCGGTCGGGTTTTTGTAATTTTTCATGTTTATGGTACGTCAAGTTCAGGCCTCAAATTTCAATTTCCCAAAGCAGTTTGATACATCTCTCAAAAATTATTTTTGCAAGCATCTTTAATACCATGAATCAAGCACACATTTTCGGTGGGTTCCGTGGCTCTGCCTAAGAATGCTCGGCCGTCTTATCAGCGGTCAGGGTTCGATACCCGCCCAGTGAATATTTTTAAACAAAGGTGTATGTTCTACGACCACCCTCGGTGAAGCGTAAAATACATAAAGGTCGAAAAAGAATCGGTAGCGCTCGAGACTGGTAAGCACTTCGTCGCTGGTTCGAGCCTCGTTTTGTTCATTGTTTTTCTCATCTTTTTCCTTTTCAGTTTGAATTCGTATACCTACATCATTTAAATACAAAATTCATCTATTGTATGCTAATCAAGTCATATGTAATTGTAATTTTTATGAAAAATCCACGTCGTTTTATTTACAATTACTTATCACACACAAAATTACCGTTGTCATTGGAAATATAAATTCTTAATTACCAATCAGTTATAAAATATTGTTAATGTAGGTTTATTTAGATTAAAATCATTAAAAATTACATTATTTGATATTTGTGTATGTTACGCTGTACGGAAATGATCGTAGAACATGTACCATTTCCAGAATGAGATTTACACTCTGCAGCGGAGTGTGCGCAGATATGATACATCCTACAGATTAAAACTGTGTGCCGGACCGAGATTAAAACTTGGGACCTCCGCCTTTCACGGGCATGTGCTCTACCGGCTTTTTTTGTTGATCTCATTTTGTGCTATATTGTTCGTTGAATTTGTTCGTGGCGGACGTCCGATGACACTCGTTCAGGTTTTTCGTTGATCCGTTCACTCAGTTTTTTTATTGGAGAGGGTAGCTAAACCCTCTGGCCGAACACGCTGAGCTACCGTGTCGACATAACATCCGCTAGGAAAAACGGCCATGAGAAATTTTCTAATCTCAGCCCAGAAAATTCACGTTCCCGTACCGGGAACTGAGCTACCCAAGCACAACTCACATCCCGTCCTCACAGCTTCAATTTTGCCAGTACCTCGTCTCCTACCTTCCAAACTTCACAGAAGCTCTTCTGCGAACCTTGCATAACTAGCACTCCTGGAAGAAAGGATACTGTGGAGACATGGCTTAGTCACAGAGTGGGGGATGTTTTCAGAATGAGATTTTCACTCTGCAGCGGAGTGTGCGCAGATATGAAACTCCCTGCAGATTAAAACTGTGTGCCGGACCGAGATTCGAACTCGAGACCTTTACCTTTCGCGGACGAGTGCTCCTTCTGTGAAGCTTGGAAGGTAGGAGGCGAGGTACTGGCGGAAGTAAAGCTGTGAGGACGAGGAGCTAGTCGTTCTTGGGTAGCTCAGTTGGTAGAGCACTTGCCTGCGAAGGGCAAAGGTCCCGCGTTCGAGTCTCGGTCCGGCACACAGTTTTAATCTCCCAGGAAGTTTCAACATGTACCATTGTTTGAAGATAAGCATCGACCGGGAAACAGACCAAGCCCGCCCACGGGGCAGGAATGCAATCTACCGCAAAGCCACCCTTCCGTAAGTTGAGCTTTATTTAGGTTGTCTACGACGTTCACAAAACTTCAAAGGAGATTTTCCCGAGAATATTTGAGTGATGCATCGATATGGTTGAGTAATTGATGTCTGAGGTCTGAATTTCACGAACCATAAATATGATTATAAAAATCCAAGTGTCACCTGATCTGCTTGTACGACACCATCCCGTGCACCACAGAGTCACCAGCAGACAGTCGCATACTGCCGGTTACTCGGTCTGTCACATTTCTCAGTGGCACTGCTGACCACCACTCGCCATTCAGAACGACGTACTGGATTCTGTTAATACACTATCTTCTGCCACTCACATATATGGAAGCCTCTTCCTTATGCTCGGACCTTCGTTAGCAATTTTCAGTCTGGCACCTGTCAGTTGCTCTCCATCTATAGTTCGCAGTATGCCCTGTGAGTAAAGGGCAAGCTGAGTTTCGCACGAGCGACGCTTTCTAAATCCATGCTGATTTCCGCATGAAGAAAATTTCTGTGTGAAGAAAATTTGTTACATCCGAACTTAAGAATATGCTCATTAGCTTTGTTGTTGTTGTTGTTGTGGTCTTCAGAGATTGGTTTGATGCAGCTCTCCATGCTACTCTATCCTGGGCAAGCTTCTTCATCTCGCAGTACCTACTGCAACTGACATCCTTCTGATTTTGCTTAGTGTATTCATCTTTTTGTCTCCGTCTACGATTATTACCCTCCATGCTGCCCTCCAGTACTAAATTGATGATCCGTTGATGCCTCAGAACATGTGCTACCAACCGATCCCTTCTTCTAGTCAATTTCTGTTACAAATTTCTCTTCTCTCCAACTCTGTTCACTACTTCCTCATCAGTTACGTGATTTACCCACCTAATCCTCAACATTCTTCTGTAGCATCACATTTCGAAATCTTCTACTATCTTCTACTCTCTTCTTGTCTAGACTGTTTTTGTCCATGTTTCACTTCCATACATGACCACACTCGATACAAATACTTTCAGGAAAGGCTTAGAGAAAGCTTTCGACAATGTTGACTGGAATACTCTCTTTGAAATTCTGAAGGGCAGCAGTGGTTGAGAAAGGAGTGACACCTCCATCTATACTTGATGTTAACAAAATTTTCTTCTTCAAAAATGCTTTCCTTGCCATAGACAGTCTACATTTTATCTCCTCTCTACTTCGACCATCATCAGTTATTTTGCTGCACCAATAGCAAAACTCATCTACTACCTTCTGTGTCTCATTTCCTAATTCCCTCAGCATCACCCGACTTAATTCGACTACATTCCATTATCCTCTTATATCCTCCTTTCAAGACAGTGTCTATTCCGTTCATCTGCTCTTCCAAGTCCTTTGCTGTCTCTGACAGAATTACAATGTCATCGGCAAACCTCAAAGTTTTTATTTCTTCTCCCTGGATTTTAATTCCTACTCCAAATTTTTCTTTTGTTTCCTTCACTGCTTGCTCAATGTTCAGATTGAATAACATCGGGGATAGGCTACAACCCTGTCTCACTCCCTTCTCAACCACTGATCCCCTTCAGAATTCCAATGAGAGTATTCGAATCAACATTGTCAAAAGCTTTCTCTCAGCCTACAAATGCTAGAAACGTAGTTTCGCCATTTCTTGATGTATCTTCTAAGATAACTCACAGGGTCAGTATTGCATCGCGTGTTCCAACATTTCTATGGATTCTAAACTTCCCCGACGTTTGTAAGAAATTCGTGTTAGTATTTTGCAACCAGACTTGTTAAAGTGATAGTTCTGTAATTTTTACACCTGTCAACACCTATTTCTTTGCGAGTGGAATTATTATATCTAACCCTACAGTAAAGCTGCATGCTCTCGGGAAAAATTACGGCTGTAGTTTCCCCTTGCTTTCAGCCGTCCACAGTACCAGCGCAGCAAGACCGTTTTGGTTAGTGTTACAAGGCCAGATCAGTCAATCATCCAGACTGTTGCCGCTGCAACTACTGAAAAGGCTGCTGGCTCTCTTCAGGAACCACACGTATGTCTGGCCTCTCAACAGATACCTCTACGTTGTGGTTGCACCTACGGTACGGCTATCTGTATCGCTGAGCCACGCAAGCCTCCCCACCAATGGCAAGGTCCATGGTTTATGGGGAGGTCGTGAACTTTATGTATTATGATCTCATGTCAGTAGTTAATTTCCATCAGCTTCTTTTGAGAGAGTTCAGCACAGACCTGAATATCAAAGTAACTGACTGCTGATATTTACATCTACACACGCCACAAGTCAGCGTACGGAGTGTGGCAGAGGGTACCCTATACCACTACTACTCCTTTCCTGTTTTCCCACTCGGAGAGGCAGCGAGGAAAGAACGGCTGTCTGTATCCTCTGTATGAAGCCTAATTTCTGGTATCTCATCTTCGTGTTCCCTACGCGAAATGTATGATAGCAGCAGTAGGATCGCAGCGCAGTCAGCACCAAAAGCCGGTTCTTGAGTTCCCGAAGCATCTTCATAACACCTGAGTGTTCCAGAATGAGATTTTCACTCTGCAGCCGAGTGTGCGCTGGTATGAAACTTCCTGGCAGATTAAAACTGTGTGCCCGACCGAGACACGAACTCGGGACCTTTGCTTTTCGCGGGCAAGTGCTCTACCAACTGAGCTACCGAAGCACGACTCACGGCCGGTCCTCACAGCTTTACTTCTGCCAGTATCTCGTCTCCTACCTTCCAAACTTTACAGAAGCTCTCCTGCGAACCATGCAGAACTAGCACTCCTGAAAGACAGGATATAGCGGAGACATGGCTTAGCCACAGCCTGGGGGATGTTTCCAGAATGAGATTTTCACTCTGTAGCGGAGTGTGCGCTGGTATGAAACTTCCTGGCAGATTAAAAATGTGTGCCCGACCGAGACTCGAAATCGGGATCGGTAGCTCAGATGGTAGAGCACTTGCCCGCCAAAGGCAAAGGTCCCGAGTTAGAGTCTCGGTCCGGCACGCAGTTTTAATCTGCCAGGAAGTTTCATATCAGCGCACACTCCGCTGCAGAGCCAAAATCTCATTCTGGAACCGCAGATCAAAAATGGTTCAAATGGCTCTGACCACTATGGGACTTAACATCTTAGGTCATCAGTCCCCTAGAACTTAGAACTACTTATACCTAACTAACATAAGGACATCACACACATCCATGACCGAGGCGGGATTCGAACCTGCGACTGTAGTAGCAGTCGCGCGGTTCCAGACTGAAGCGGCTAGAACCGCTTGGCCACCGAGGCCGGCCCCTTCATCCATAGTTCGCAGCATATCATGTGAGAAAAGGACAAGTTGATGTTCACGCAAGCGATGCTTTCTAAAATCTTGGTGATTCGTGAACATGAACTTTTCCGTCTCTAGGAAATTTATTATATTCTAAATCAGAATATTTTTCCTGGTCTGTTCTTTTACGCTTCGTATACACAGCGGAGTCACCTGCGGTTTTTTTTCCATTCGCTTGGGACATCGTTCTCGGCGAGAGACTTGCGATAAGTGCAAGCTAAGTAAGCGGCCAGGGCAGCAGAGTAGTCTTCGTAAAACCGAACTGGGATTCCGTCCTGACATGGCGACTCATTTGTTTTCATCTCTTTCAGTTATCAGTTGTTTCTCTGCGCCAGGGATGCTTACTACTATGTTGTCCAGACGGGAGTCTTTGCGATGGTCAAACGATGATATGTACGTTTGTACGATTCTCCTGCGCGTACGATCTCTTAAATGGGGTACGTTAAACTTCGACTTTGGTTTTGCTGTCTTCAACTGCCACTCCAGACTGGTCAACGAATGACTGTAAGCACAATAGCTACTTGGTGAGAAAATAATGCAGTGCGTCTAGACCCGCCAGGGGTAAAATGTTAGTAAGTGACCTTGACGTGGCTTCTTTTGTGTGGAAAGGAGTCAGTTTTACTTCTATGTGCGCGTGCCTCGGTTACCGGCTAAACACATCGGACTTTTACTGAAGAGGCAATACTGCGGCCTCATAGAAAGCTATAAAACCGTCCTGCTGAAGCGGTTGGAGTTATAAACTTAGAGCGGCCCCTCCTCCGCTTGTCCAGAGGTGGGTGGGGGAGGGCACTCACGGCCCGGCCAGCGCTACACGGGACCCCTCTCTGTTGACACTGCAGCGCGGCGTCTGGCAACAGGCAGGGACGGGAAGAGGTCGGCCTGCAGCGTGGAACCCATCAGCGCTCAATCAGCCAGATGGACCGCGCACGCCGCGGACGTTTACTTTGCCTTAATAGGGCCAGCCGATCGCGGGAGGGTATATAGGCCGCTGTGTGCGCCAGATGCCGCGTAGTCTGCCCGCAGCCATGGCACCCTCGACTGCAGCACTGGCCGTGGTCGCGCTCCTAGCTCTCTCCGCCTCTGCGAGCGACTCTCACCCGTCCCACAGGTATACTCTCTCTATCCTGATTAAAACGCAAGGCTTGAAACTGTAAGTCCAGCTTAGCGAAAGGCAGCGGACATCTAAACTTCTACTAAACTCGTCCCCGATGGGCCATGAAGGCCGAAAGGCACCAACCGACCACCGTGTCATCCTCAGCCCACATATGATGCGGATATGGAGGGGCATGTGTGGAGCACACCGCTCTCCCGGAGCCGCTACTTCTCGATCAAGTAGCTCCTCAGTTTGCCTCACAAGGGCTGAGTGCACTCGACTTGCCAACAGCGCTCGGCAGACCGGACGGTCGCCCACCCAACTGATAACCTAGCCCGACAGCGCTTAACTTGGGTGAGGACATAGAAGCATTTCACAGGCGGGCTGCTAGATTTGTTACTGGTAGGTTTGATCATCACGCGAGTGTTACGGAAATGCTTCAGGAACTCGGGTGGGAGTCTCTGGAGGAAAGGAGGGGTTCTTTTCGTGAATCGCTGCTGAGGAAATTTAGAGAACCAGCGTTTGAGGCTGACTGCAGTACAATTTTACTGCCGCCAACTTATATTTCGCGGAAAGACCACAAAGATAAGATAAGAGAGATTAGGGCTCGTACAGAGGCACGTAGGCAGTCACTTTTCCCTCGTTCTGTTTGGGAGTGGAACAGGGAGAGAAGATGCTAGTTGTGGTACGACGTACCCTCCGCCACGCACCGTATGGTGGATTGCGGAGTATGTTTGTGGACGTAGATGTAGATCTGACTAGAATAGGTGTTACAACTGCGGCAAGGTCGTTGACATCTAAACTTCTACTTATTTTTAATATTTTTTATGTCTGTCAATTGACCTGTTCTCTATGTATGTATATGTGACTTACACTTGCACCTGCTGCGGTGACACTGTCTATTTCTTTATTCTGCTCTATTTTGGAGTCAGAAAATGACTGGCTGAAGTTGACGAAATATGATTTTAACTGAAGAAATGCACTGAGATGACAAAAGCCATTAGATACCTCCTAATAAGGTGTCGGAGCTCCTCTCGCACGACGTAGTGCAGCAACTCAGCGTGGCAGGGACTCAACAAGTCGTTGGAAGTCCCCTGCAGAAGTACTGAACCATGTTGCCACTACAGCCGTCAATCATTACGAAAGTGTAGCAGGTGCAGGATTTTGTGCACAAACTGACCTTTCGATTATGTCTCATAAATGTTTCATGGGGTTCGTGTCGGACGATCAGGGTGGCCAAGTCACTCGCTCGAATTTTCCAGAATGTTCTTCAAACCACTCGGAACCAGTTGTTGCCTGGTGACATGGCGCATTGCCAGCCATAAAAAATCCATCGTTATTTGGAAACATGAAGTCCATGAAAGGCTGCTAGGGGCCTCCAATTAGCCGAACATAACCATTTCCGGTCAATGATCGGAACAGCTTGCACAGTGCCTTGTTGACAACCTGTGTGTATGGCTTCGTCAGATCTGCGCTACACTCGAACTTTACCATCAGCTCCTGCCAACTGAAATCGGCACTCATCTCACCAAGTCTCGATGTTCCAGTAGTCTACGGTCCAACCGATGTGGTCGCGGGCCCAAGAAAGGGGCTGCAGGCGATGTTAGCAAAGGAATTCGCGCCATAAGCCAATAATACCAAATTTCACCATACCTTTCATATTGATTTGTGCGGTTATTTCACGCAGTGTTGCTTGTCTGTTAGCACTGACAAGTGTACGCAAACGCATCTTCTCTCGGTCGTTTAGTGGAGGCCAACGGCCCCTGAGTCGTGAGACTTAATGCCTGAAATTTGTGTTTTTCGGCACACTCTTCGACACTGTGCATCTCGGAATATTGACTTCCCTAACGATATCAGAAATGGAATGTCCGATGCATCTAGCTCCAACTACCATTTAGCGCACATAGTCTGTTCATTCCTCTCATGCGGGCATGACTACATGAGTACAAATGGCAGGTCTGCCAACAGACAGCCGTTTTTACCTTGTGTGTGCGATGCTACTGCCATCTTTTTTGTGACGGCTCCATAACCCAGGCTCCTCGGCGGTACTTTTGGGGCAGCCACCACAAATTGTATAAAGCGTGGGTAGTGACCAGGACGTAGCTATGTCTTCTGGCCGAAAAATAATTAACGACAAGAATTGCGATAGCTAGAATGGAGAGGTAACTTATCTTTATTTCCGACGAAAAATGCACCAGCAATACAAGTAATTTCCGAGAGTAATCCGTGTAATGAGCCTAGTCGAATAGAATAGCAAATATCACACTGCAATCGTTCCGCTATAAACTCCACGAAAGGCTAGCAATAGACAATCGTCAATACACTGTCCGTCTCGGGGCCAGCGCTCCTCCTTACATGCAAAAGGCAGAGGGCGCTGCGGACCGGAGACCAGCCATGGCGCGACCTCTTCCGTCGGCGGTAACGCCCTGAGAATGCGACGGCCGCGACAGGAACTGTGGCCAGCGATGTCACGGTCTGGGCGCGCGTGCGCGAGTTGGTTGGTTGGTTGGGTCCGTGGATACAGGTCCTTTGTATGTACATATCGCTATTTCATGACTTTTGTCATCTCAGTGAAGAATGCAACAAGCATTATGAAACAAAACTCAAATTTCTTCCAAATAGGCCTTGCCGGCCCAAAGCTATTGACAGATCGCCGGTTTATCCACTAGATGCGCATATGGAGGGGCATGTGGTCAGTGCCTCTCTCTCCCGGAGCCGTTGTCAGCTTCTGTGACCAGTCGCTAATTCTCAATCAGGTAGCTCCTCAATTGGCCTCGCAAGGTCTGAGTACACCCCACTTGCGAACAGCACTCGGCAGACCCAGCCAGATGCTAGCCAAGCCCGACAGCGCTTAACCTTAATGGGAATCATTGGGACCACTGCGGCAAGGCCGTGGTCTACTTTCCACTGTCATATGTATAAAAATACATCCAGACTATTGCTGCGAGCTGCTACTACGAAATTATCACAGCAGAGAGAAGCTACATTTATCTCCTGACAGGGGTGTCGCTCACCGAGAAGTGACGTCTTTTTCCTCTTTATCTGCTGTGCTTCCTGACAGGCATTGTTGGAGTCAGGGATAAACTTTGTATTGTAGGGTATAATGCATACTGTAAGAGACAGCAAAGGACCTGGAAGAGCAGCTGAACGGAATGGACAGTGCCTTGAACGGGGGATAGAAGATAGACACCAACAAAAGCAAAACAAGGATAATGGAACGTAGTCGAATTAAAATGGGTGATACTGCGGGAATTAGATTAGGAAATGAGACGCTTAAAGTAGTAAATGAGTTTTGCTATTTGTGGAGCAAAATAACTGATGATGGTCGAAGTAGGGAGGATATAAAATGTAGACTGGCAATGGCAAGGAAAGCGTTTCTGAAGAAGAGAAATTTGTTAACATCGAATATAGATTTAAGTGTCAGGAAGTCGTTTCTGAAAGTATTTGTATGGAGTGTAGCCATGTATGGAAGTGAAACATGGACGATAAATAGTTTAGACAAGAAGAGAATGGAAGCTTTCGAAATGTGGTGCTACAGAAGAATGCTCAAGATTAGATGGGTAGATCACATAACTAATGAGGAGGTCTTGAATAGAATTGGGGAGAAGAGGAGTTTGTGGCACAACTTGACTAGAAGAAGGGATCGGTTGGTAGGACATGTTCTGAGGCATCAAGGGATCACCAATTTAGCATTGGAGGGCAGCGTGGAGGGTACAAATCGTGGAGGGAGACCAAGAGATGAATACACTAAGCAGATTCAGAAGGATGTAGGTTGCAGTAAGTACTAGGAGATGAAGCAGCTTGCACAGGATAGAGTAGCATGGAGAGCTGCATCAAACCAGTCTCTGGACTGCACAACAACTACTATGCACTCGCATCCTGTACAATCATAATGTGTAAGGGAACTGTACCCTTACGCCTAGCTGCCAACAGGTCATACCCCAACACTCTTTAAAGATTCCTGCCTGGATCAATAAAAAATAGAGAAAAGTTAAAATTGTGTTTTTTGAGTACAGTGCAAGGAACGTTCGTAAAACATATGAACAGTCCGGTTCCAGATGTTGTTCAACTTACGCATGAAAATCGACGTTGGTTGCGTCCTGGCGAACCACCAGAGGCGTCTTCTGCAGTTTCTCGTTTCGTGGAAGTTTCGTAGTTACATCATCAAGTCCTGCCATCGGTGATGATTTTTTCCGGGAAAGAATTTCCGCATCTTTCATTTCAGATTTCCACGTCTCGTCGTTTCTGTTGAGGAATCACCGTGTGCGGGACGCACTTGGCACAAACACGAATTTTTCTCTTCTTCAAAATGTTCTTGGCAATATTTTGAACGGATAATTTACAAACGTTCAGATCGTTGCTCCACTGCGGTTTGTGACACAACAACGTTAACATACTTCGGCCGCCCGTTCACTACTGAACGCTGCCTGATAATATAATGGGTATCCGTTGTTTACTGTTGTTAGTTCAAGCTGCCATCGTTGTTACTGCACTGACTACACTTACGTCTCTGCACAGCGCGACCCTCGCGTGTTTCGCTTTGCGGGTCGCGTGAGGTTGGGAGGACGTTCAAATCTCGCCTGCTCGTGTTCCGTGGACCCGCAGTAGTAGGTTGGAGGTAGTAGTGTTACGCGGTCACTGCAGCTGTTAGTTGTGTTATCGTCTAGTTCTTGTAAGACCTGAGTCTAGTGCGAATGCTTTCTGTTGCAGAGAGAGCGGTTTTAATGGAAGAGGTTTTCCGTACAGGAGATAACTTTGCGGTGTATGTCAGGCGGCAACTTAGATTGCGTTTTCCTGCTTCTAGATGTTCACATCGTGACACTATAAGTGATTTAATTTGCAAATTGCAGACAAAAGGTTCAGTTCTTGAATCACCACGAACTGGTAGGCTCACAAGTTCAACAGAACGGAAGTTTCACGATATTTCGGACGTAACGTTGCAGAGTCCATCAAAATTAGTGAGAAGGTTATCGCAAAATCCTAAAGGCTGCCGTACGGCAGCACAGAATGACGTAACCAAAGAGCTATGTATGTGTCCGTATAAAATTACTGCTGTGCAAAAGTCACGCTGTATGGACCATGCGAAGCGAATAGCGTGTCGTGAATCGTTTCAGGGGTTTATAAACCGACATGGTGTTTTAGATCGAACTTTTTCACTTTTTAGGCTTGATTTCACCTATCTGGTTACATTCCCAAAATCCACAAATATTGTCATCAGAAAATCCACATGCCTTAAGATAAAACGCCCTTGCACGGGATGTCGCAGAGAAATGTAGCCGCGTCGGCATGGCGGCAACCTGCCGGGCAGTCCTGCGTGTTGTGTTGCTGGGTCATCAGGCGCTCACCATACACTGTGTACGCAGGGCGGTCGTGAACTATCTAATAAGCTGAGTGCTGAGTAATAATAAGAAAAAAATCGATAAGTTACGCCGTTACCTAGTTATTTAGCATCGAAGTCAGCGAATCAGGTCGCCGTACGTGCAAGTTGCTGCAGCCTGCCGGAAACAGTGTCGTTCGCTTTCCGCAAATCGAACAAACGTATCTTTCGCTCAACTAGCTTAAATTTATCATTTTCAAAAAAAGGCATATTTTAGCTGGTAATGTGAATTGTGGTAACTCACAGACCATTAGATGTGTTACGCGCACGTGCGAGTGTATGAATTTGTGCACGCAACGACCTTATTGCCTAATTTCAATGCTAAATAAGTCGGAAACGGCGCATAAAAGAAACCTGTTTGCACGATATCACAGGTTTGTCAGCGCCTTCAGTTTTGTGTTTACTGCAGGCAGGGAATCAATCTGCGACATGTCGGTTAGAACAGAGTCTTCTACAATGGAGACCAGAGCTTTCAATGTGAATAACTACACACAGCATAATAGTAGACGCAGAAACGTATCTAGCAAAGCATATCTGAAAAAGCACGGGTACACTTCGAAGCGGACGGTTACACATCGAAGTGGTGTTATAGCCTTTCACGCCTTTTACAACTCAATAAAACACTGAAAGACAAGAGATGAAAGTAAAATCATCTGGCAATGCCATACGTGGATCAGTCTTAACTTACTTGAGAGTGCACAGCCAACGAAAAGTGATCACGATATCGGCACAGAAAAGAAGTATCTACATCTACATCTACATCTACATTTATACTCCGCAAGCCACCCAACGGTGTGTGGCGGAGGGCACTTTACGTGCCACTGTCATTACCTCCCTTTTCTGTTCCAGTCGCGTATGGTTCGCGGGAAGAACGATTGTCTGAAAGCCTCCGTGCGCACTCGAATCTCTCTAATTTTACATTCGTGATCTCCTCGGGAGGTATAAGTAGGGGGAAGCAATATATTCGATACCTCAGCCAGAAACACACCCTCTCGAAACCTGGACAGCGAGCTACACCGCGATGCAGAGCGCCTCTCTTGCAGAGTCTGCCACTTGAGTTTGCTAAACATCTCCGTAACGCTATCACGGTTACCAAATAACCCTGTGACGAAACGCGTCGCTCTTCTTTGGATCTTCTCTATCTCCTCCGTCAACCCGATCTGGTACGGATCCCACACTGATGAGCAGTACTCAAGTATAAGTCGAACGAGTGTTTTGTAAGCCACCTCCTTTGTTGATGGACTACATTTTCTAAGGACTCTCCCAATGAACCCCAACCTGGCACCCGCCTTACCAACAATTAATTTTAGATGATCGTTCCACTTCAAATCGATCCGCACGCATACTCCCAGATATTTTACAGAAGTAACTGCTACCAGTGTTTGTTCCGCTATCATATAATCATACAATAAAGGATCCTTCTTTCTATGTATTAGCAATGCATTACATTTGCAGCTAACTTTAAAAGATGAATACAGGGTGTTCACTTTAATTGAAGACACAGAAATATCTCAAAATCCACACAGCGGATTAAAAGAAGTTATAATTCCAATATGTTTAAACTCGGAGCCGGACAGCCAATGATACCACTCTCGACCCCCGCCGACGTCATCCCATCCCGTGTATCCGAGGCTCGTGGAAACTTTGAAATATACAATGGGACCCTCGTTTTTTATTGCAGATTACGATTCTACTGCAGAATCTACATAATTTTGTCTCAAGCATTTTCTTCGTTTCGTCACAGATGGCACTGTAATCGGAGGAACAGAAATGGGCACTCAATCGTAATTTAAAATATGCTACTCAATGGCCCTTGAATATCCAATGGGACGTGAGACTTTATCTCCATCCTACGAAGGTAGAAAAGGCCATTATTTCTTAACCGGAAACCCCATTCGCAACGCTGTATTCCTCAGACATATCGAACAGGGGACAACTCGACGTAGCACTGTGGTCATGGCTCGAGGCGAAAGCTACTCTGCTTTTCCAATTACAGTAACTGTTCAAACATAGCGCCGCCAACTTCAGTATACTTAGTGATCCGCTTTTCACATGACCATCGCAGGAGAGAAGCATATCTACGGAAATGCCTGCACACGTGTTTCTGATGTCCTGCAGTGGTACCGGTGGTTCCTTTCCAAAAAACAGTCGATATCTGCGTCTATTCAACGTGCCGTCTATAAAAGACGGACCATTAAGTTTGTTCCGCATCATGACACACCATACATTAACCCACCAAAGACGTTGATGGTCAACTTGCCGTAAGCAGTGGGGATTGCCTACACTCCAGTAATGCACCTTATGCTGGTTAACGCTACCATGGTTTGTGAATGTAGACTCACTGGAAAATAGTACCTCAGCAAAGAAAGTGGGGCTCTTTTACACTTGTAGACGTGCTCATTTATATGCTTGAGATCTGCAGCACCACCATGAGACACGGATACAGCACAGTTACATATGTTACATTTTGCTGAACAGTCATTGTCTGTAGCAGTGAAGCAAGGAAATTTCTTCTGAAGCTCTTCCGAAAACTTTGATTTTCGTTTCGGCATCACCACGACGTCCTACACGAAACTGATACTGAGTGCTGACAACAATGGCAAGCAAAAGCAAGAAACAAATAAGAGTACGCAACAATTACAGTGGTTAAGCTGTACACTATCAGGGGGTACCAACGTACGGAATGTCAGTTTCAATTGATGGTTTATAAAATCGACACTCAGAAATTATTTTAACCACTTTGTAAATGTCTGAAAATAATCCTTGAAAATCGGGACAAATTGCTTGTTTTAAAAAAAAAAGTCGGGAAAAACTTTTGAGCCTCAAGAAACGGGACAATTCCGATTAATCAGGTCGTATGGTCACCCTATATGTAAGGAGATCATGCATAAAATGTGAAGTGCAAAGGAATAAGAAATAATAAAACGAAAAGTATCAGGTAGTGTGTTGTCTAGAGTGAAGGAGCACTGTAAGGACTATCTGAATTATCTTGTTTACTCTCTGCGCAATACGCTCACACATCTACATCTAAAAAGACACGTGTAGCGACAGTGAACAAACTATTACAGATAGTACAGATAGCACAACATTACCCAGTTATGGAAATCGGCGTCATGTATTTCTTTATGCAGTAACACGTGGGTTGGATGATACTTATGACGAAGCGGTATTGTGACAACACCACCTACGAACATACCGGAATCACGGTGTAGTAGCCGGGCGTTTATCTGTGGGTTCTGCTACACTGCCGCTAGTACAGCTATTTCATTAGCTTCTCCTGTAGACCGTTTGCTTCGTTTCCTTTTCCAGGTGTGTACGCTGGCATTAGTCATAAAGGCGTTCACTTAAAAAAACCAACGAGAGAGAGCTTTCTCTGGAAAGCACTCGGCATACAAGGCAACAACAGTCTCAACATTTCTCCTACATCCTCCATAAATCAGCATTATTTCAATTTTTTCTTCTGTGATTGTAACATTTATCATCCCCTTGCACGTCTGTTCTCAAAATGATAAGTAGGTGTGGAGGCAATAAAAACTGGGCAAGTACTGTAATGTTTAGGGTCGCTACGTCTGCAGGATACGTGAGCTCCGGTCGCAGTGTACTGCCTGTTATGATAGTCGTAGTTGTCTACACGGCCACCGTGGCGTGACGAGTGGTCCCCTGTTCGATATATTGGAGTAATACAGAATTGCGAATGGGGTTTGCAGTTAGAAGATATAAAAAACTGGTCTGTCCTACCCTTGCAGCATAGAGGTGGTGTCCCACGTGCCACTGGATATTCAGTGGTCATTGAGTAGCATGTCGGAAATTACGATTGTGTACCCATTTCTACGCCTCCGATTACAGCGCCAACTGCGGCGAAACCAAGGAAATGCTTCAGACAAAACGGATGCAGATTTTCATGTAGAATCGTAATCTGCAATAATAATCGGGGGTTTCCAGTGAAGATTTCAAAGTTGGGACCCATCACCCACGCACAAGCCGGGTGTTGTATCGTTGCATATCGCATCCGAGACAAACAAATTGGAATTATTACTTTTTTTAATCCCAAGTGTAGTTTTCGATATATTTCAAAGTATTCAGTTAAAATGAACATCCTGTATGTCATAAGAAATATCAGTTTGTTTGGTATGTTCGCCAACGTAAGCATCTTTGCACACCCGAACACATGAGTTCTAACAATCTGCGTGGTGTCTGTTCTAAGTCGTGTCTCCCTACCACTTTCGCGCAACGACACTCTGAGCATATTTTTTTTATGGAATTGACTAGTTTGAACCTGGGACCTGTTGCTGGTAAGGAGACGCCAGACCACACATGACATGTAGAGTTCAGAAGAGATCAGTGAGACTAGCGATGATATAATCAAATACTTAATGATTTCAGTGTCAGCTCCACTGCACTCCCTGTAAAAGAATCTTAATACTAACTAAATTTAGTGGAAGGGGTTCAAGGCTTTCCTATTTTTAGTTAGCTGGTAAAATAACGTCGAAAAAGCAGTTAAGTTTCCCATTGGAATTTTTATTCTACCCACAAAACATTGTTTATAAATTGTACTATTGATAAAAGGAAATATTTTAATACAGGATGATAAAAACCAACTGCGTTCAACAAAAATGTGAACGAATATTCCCTGAATGGGTTTCCAAGGTCTATAATGGATCGAAGGATGACCTATGCCATATCACATCTATAAAGAGAAAACTATCAAAAATGGTCTACAGTGACCCTCAATTGTCTTTAATTACTTATTTAACTTTTCGTAAATTATAGTGGCTGATGTAGCTTCTCAATAATTATATAACAGAAAAATCATCACGTTTCAGATTTTAACTTCAAGTAACAAATGTGAATACCACGAAGTTTAATTGACGATCGACACTATTATTACGTAAAAAGGGAATGTAACAGATGAGACTTCTGCTGTTCTGAGTGAAGCCTTATGCACTCTTATGCGGCTGCGCGTGCATTCATTACCTCGTCGGTGGTTAGGCAGCGTCAGGGGCGACTGGCGGCGCAACTCCACACACCTCGCTGTCTCGGTAGAAACTCTCTCGAACTTATCCTTACTACTGTTTACCGAAGTTGGTTTAACAAAAAAGTGTCTGGCTGTGTTTTCAACTGACCAATCAGCATCTCAATGTTAACCTTAAGCTCTGCATACAAAAATTCTGTCTATCCAATGAGAAACGTTATACGTTTCATGGTGGGGCAATGTTTTTAATGTTTGCTATGTAACAGAGATGCGTATAGTCTCACGCGAAAACTTGCAGCTGGTGTGGCCCTTTTAGTGTTATCGTAAGATCTATACTGTTCTTCTGGAGGGCTGGGGGATGGACCTCTTGGCGGTCGGTCGGCGATGCGGGTGTCCCATTGTCCCGCTCTTATCGTAGAGCCTGCTAGCCTACACGGCTCTACTCTTGGCTTCTGTTCTCGTTTCTCCCCTCGGAACTGCGTCTGTTTAACTGTGGGAAGGTATGACATGCATTTAGGGGTTCTTGTGTTAGTCTGTGGTATTTCATTTGCTCACTCGTTGATCGTATTACTTTGGTTGATTTAATGTCAGGATTTATTCGGAGCTATGTGACATACTGCCAGATTTGCTATCATGTCAGGGTTTTCATGGAAGGTGTTGGATTTGCCTGACACCTTACAGAATGACGCGTATTCTTTGGCTGTCAGAGTTGCTGTAGAGTAAAGTTGTCATTGTGTTTAACAGTATTTACTACTTGGTATCCAGGGTGAATTATCAGTCATGTGTTCAGCATTCAAATTACCTTTCTACCTCCACTGTTAGTAAAAAATATTTCCATTAGGAAAGCAAAGAGTAAATCTTGCGTTACTTAATATCGTGTGTAAAAATAATTTTTGTGGTGTATGGCAATGTTGAGAAAAGGTTATAGGGCATGTTTGAACAAGTTACTTGTGTGTCATTAAAGGATTACGCACTTAATACTTTTGCAATACGCAGATAGAGTAGAGCCCAACTGTCCGTTGCGAGGTAGCAAACAACTGTAGGGTCTAAACGAATATTTGAGAGAAAATTGGAGTCAGCTTCCATCTGCAAAAGTTTCAAATAAATTCAGTAGAGCCGTTTTCTAACGGCGCTTAGTTTTTGATGTACAACAGTTAGCCATTGTGTAATTGTGACAAAGCCATTCAGAATATTATTGACAATTATTCTCTACATTTAATTTTATTTGCAGATAGCCAGATTCACTTTAGATTAAGTAGTATCACACATGTCGTGTTGAGAAGCATGATAGCTGTGACTATTCTAGACAAAAATATGTTGATCAGCCAGAACATTATGGCCTCCGACGTACTATTGACAGAAAACCGTCCAGACAATAGCAGCGTCACCTGTAGAGCAATGACTGCTAGTCAGACACACCTACGATGTATGCAGTGTCAGTGGGCGTGTTGTCCGTGTGTAGAATGGGGACGGAGCGCGATCCGTCTGAATTGGACCGAGGGCAGATTGTGTTGGGGTGGAGGCTCGGCAAGAGAATTTCCGAAACTGCACGACTTGTCGGATGTTCAAGGAGTGCTGTGGTGAGTGTCTTCAACACGTGGTGAAACCGCGTACAGATGTCGTGGGTTGGACGGCCACCCCTCATTACAGATGTCGGACGTCGGAGGCTGGGCAGACTGGTTAAATAGGACAGGCGGCGATCTGTGCGCAGCTAACATTAGACTTTAATGGTGCGTAGAATACAAATGTGTCTGAACACAAAGAGTAGCGAAGAGTACTAATGATGGGCCTCCGCAGCCGACGACCCATTCACGTGATAATGTTAATACGACTGCAACGGGCACGTGACAATCGGCACTATAATTTGGCACAGCGGCAGAGCGTTGGATGGTCTGATGAATCTCGATACCTACTTCATCGTGCCGACGGGAGACCACGATACACTCATCTTCCAGGGGAACAGCTCCTTAATACCTGTACAACTGGACAAGCTAGCGGCGACTCCATTATGATCTGCGAAAAATTCATGTGGGCATCCATGGCTCCAGCGGAGCCCATTCAAGACACCATGACGGCCAAGGAGTATCGTACACTGGTTGAAGAGTGTAATGGCATGGCTCGAGAAACACAGTGTCGAGTTGCCCCTCAGAGCCTTTTTAAAGGGACCAAAAATGTCGTAATCACAGGCAGAGAGGTCCGGACTGAACGGAGGGTGCCCGACAACATCCCTTTGGAATTTCTGCAGGGGTGCCTCGACTGTGTTGGCCGTATCAGGCTTTGCACTGTCGTGGAGCAGAATGACCCCACGGGTGAGTTTGCCTGCCCGTTTTGGTTTAATCGCTTGGCGAAGAGTGGTCAAGGATTGCGAGTGACGCTGGACGTTCACTGTTGTCCCGTGGTGCAGGAAGTGAATGAGAAGGGGGCAATTTTAGGTCCCCTTAAAAAGTCTCTGAGGGGCAAACGATTCACCTCAGACGACGACGTCCACCTGTACGTGCGGAACTGGTTAACATCACAGCCCCGGAAATTTTATGAGACAGCCGTTCACCGCCTCGTGACAAATTGGGACAAGTGTCTCAACAGCCAGGGTCAATACAGGTAGTGATTTCTGTAATTACACCTCCGGCTCGTTTCTTTTTGAACGCCCCTTATAGCTCTCAGTTTGCCTCACAGGGGCTGAGTGGATCCCGCTTGCCAACTGCGCTCGGCAGACCGAATGGTCACCCAACCAAGTGATAGCCCAGCCCGACAGCGCTTAAATTCGGTGATCTGACCGGAACCGGAGTTACCACTTCGGCAAGGCCGTGTTATTCAGAAATTAGTCCCAAAAATGTGTATTACAGTAAAAGATGTTTATATTAACGATTCTACTGTAAAACAATTAACTCAGTCTTAAAATTAATTTGAATACCCAGTGTACTGCAGAAAGGGAACATGTCCAATAAACAGATTCGTCTCTCTCTTTCCCCTTATGCCATACTTGACATTTACATGTACACTACTGGCCATTAAAATTGCTACACCACGAAGATGACGTGCTGCAGACGCGAATTTAACCGACAGGAAGAAGATGCTGTGATATGCAGATGATTAGCTTTTCAGAGCAATCACACAAGGTTGGCACCAGTGGCGTCACCTACAACGTGCTGACATGAGGAAAGTTTCCAACCGATTACTCATACACAAACAGCAGTTGACCGGCGTTGTCTGGTGAAACGTTGTTGTGATGCCTCGTGTAAGGAGGAGAAATGCGTACCATCACGTTTCCGACTTTGATAAAGGTCCGATTGTAGCCTATCGCGATTGCGGTTTATCGCATCGCGACATTGCTGCTCACGTTGGTCGAGATGCAATGACTGTTAGCAGAATACAGAATCGGTGGGTTCAGGAGGGTAATGCGGAACGCCGTCCTGGATCTCAACGGGCTCATATCACTGGCAGTCGAGATGACAGGCATCTTACCCGTATGGCTGTAACGGATCGTGCAGCCACGTCTAGATCACTGAGTCAATAGAAGGAGACGTTTGCAGGAAACCAACCATCTGTACGAAGTTCGACGACGTTTGCAGCAGCATGGACTATCAGCTCGTAGACCATGGCTGCGGTTACTCTTGACGCTGCATCACAGACAGGAGCGCCTGTGATGGTGTACACAACTACGAACCAAGGTGCACGAATGGCAAAACGTCATTTTTTCGGATGAATCCAGGTCCTGTTTACATCATCATGATGGTCGCATCCGTGTTTGGCGACGTGGCGGTGAATGCACATTGGAAGCATGTATTCGTTATCGCCGCACTGGCGTATCACCCGGCGTGATGGTATGGGGTGCCATTGGTTACCCGTCTCGGTCACCTCTTGTTCGCATTGCCGGCACTCTGAACAGTGGACGTTACATTTCAGATGTGTTACGACCCGTGGCTCTACCCTTCATTCGAATCCCTGCGAAACGCTACATTGCGGCGGGATAATGCACGACCGCATGTTGCAGGTCCTGTACGGGTCTTTCTGCATACAGAAAATGTTCGACTGATCTCTGACCAATTGAAAACGTCTGGTCAATGGTGGCCGAACAACTGGCTCGTCACAATACACCAGTCACTACACTTGATGAACTGTGGTATCGTGTTGAAGCTGCATGGGCAGCTGTATCTGTACACGCCATCCCAGCTCTGTTTGACTCAATGCCTAAACGTATCAAGGCCGTTATTACGGCCAGAGGTGGTTGTTCTGGGTACTAATTTCTCAGGATCTATGCACCCAAATTGCGTGAATTGTAATCACATGTCAGTGCTAGTATAATATATTTGTCCAATGAATACCCGTTTATCATCTGTATTTCTTCTTGGTGTAGCAATTTTCCTGGTCATTAGTGTGTATATTAAGGAAAATTACCTACATAAAGAAACCAGAAATGCATGTCAGGATATAAATTTCATTAAATTGGTTTTATTTAGTTTTTTTTGCCTGTAATTGATGGTAGGATATGTGGACACGTTGCCCTTCTGCAGTAAGCGGTCGCTACAGGCGGGCAGCTAGCTATGTAACGCTGGCGTCTGTTTGTGTGCTCAGGTGGAAGCGGCTGTCGGACCAGCGGCTGGCGGAGCTGGAGACTCTGGTGGCGCTGGAGGCGATGGGCCACACCGTGCCCGTGGGCGCGGGCGTTGTGGACCCCAGGGCCGTGTGAGTGCCGCGCCGATACTTTCAACGTTTCACGAGGAATAGTAAGCATCTTAGGAGGTTGTAGTGCAGACTAATAAACGAAAACGTTCCATATAACATGTGTTCCACTGTTACTGGTTACAGAGGTACAGCCGTCACAATATAACCTAAAGGAATACTCACAGTCCAGAATGAGATTTTCACTCTGCAGCAGAGTGTGCGCTGATATGAAACTTCCTGGCAGATTAAAACTGTGTGCCCGACCGAGACTCGAACTTGGGACCTTTGCCTTTCGCGGGCAAGTGCTCTACCATCTTTTTTTTTTTTTTTTTTTTTTTTTTTTGAGTCTCATTTTGTTCGTTTTTGTTCGTTGCATCTGCTCGGGGCGGACGTCGTGAGACATCCGTTGAAGTTCGTTGTTGATCGATTAGCTCAGTTTTTTTTATTACAGAGGGCTGCTAACCGTCTGACCGAACACGCTGAGCTACCGTGCCGGCAGCCATCTGAGCTACCGAAGCACGACTCACGCCCGGTCCTCACAGCTTTACTTCTGCCAGTACCTCGTCTGCTACCTTCCAAACTTTACAGAAGCTCTTCTGCGAACCTTGCAGAACTAGCACTCCTGTGAAGTTAGGAGGACGGGGCGTGAGTCGTGCTTGGGTAGCTCAGATGGTAGAGCACTTGCCCGCGAAAGGCAAAGGTCCCGAGTACGAGTCTCGGTCCGGCCCACAGTTTTAATCTGCCAGGAACTTTCGAATACTCATAGTGTCGTAGAGTTGTGTACGACTTCCTACACAACGGTAAGCATTGGTGGCCTACAAAGTTGTGTGGCAACCGTCGTAGTACAAAAGCTGCACAGGAGCAGAATAATTGTAACACCCCACCCGTTGCTTGTCCCACTTTTGCGTGTGTTCGCCGCTGACAAACAACTTACAGAGAAATTGGGAGTGGAACTATACGCAAATATGGATAACGCTAGATTAAAATGTGGCCCGGTCATCCCTAATTAATCTGCGGTGGTAGTGTTGACGATAAATCACACCTATTTTTACTTCCGAACATGAACGATGACGGACACTTAGGGTGTTCAATGACATCAAACACATACCCAAAATAAAATAAAGCAAAAGGGTGAATTCAGGATCAACTACTGAAAGTAAAGGCTCTACTGAATTTATTATAACCTTAAGATCAATGCTGAATAAAACATAATGAACAATTTACAAATTATCCTCCTATCTGGCATTGGCAGTAACTGTGTTAAAATCGGTCCAAAACGCGATCTCTTATAACACTCCAAAGTACTGTGAAACCTCTGTGGAAACAGCAATTCCAATTGATCCCACTATTTAACGTTACTCCTAACACAGGCTGAAGCGCGAGCGATCTCACCGTAACATTCCTGTTGTAACGCCGGTCTCCGACGGCGATGCGCAGCCGTGCGATCGGCGTGTGGCGTCTCGCAAAGTACAATCCTACTCTATTCGAACACCAGACTGCTGTCCGTAAACTTCCCTAATTGCGACAATGTTTCCGCCAGCAATGAGATGGCGCGGCTAACGTCCTTTCAGAACGAAAGACCAAGAGGGGAGACGACTTGGCTAACGTCCTTTCAGTACGAGAGCCCAGAACGGAAGATCTCTACCAAGAGTCCAGCAAGATCGCTCTTCATCCTTATTTTCTCACCTCAACTTTTACTGAGCGAATCACATCACTAGAAGCTTTCAAAATACCCAGTTTGCCAGTGCCGACCAATGTACGGCCTGCCACAATTCTTTTATTTCTACAAAATTTCACAAGTAAACTCCGCCCTCGTCGGCTGGGAAGAACCAAAGCTGTGGGTAATAACGCGTTTACTGGAAGTTTCCTCCCAAGAGACCACTCGAGATTCCCCATCGTAGCGAACACAGATTCTTGCATTGAATGTTTGTTATTCGCAACTCCTGGCCTGCTCCACTTGAGTTACTCGTAGGTGTAAAATTGGTGGGACATAGGCGAGAGCACGCACAGGAAAGCCCTTCCAGCTATCCACCGCTCTGTTTTGGTAACCACTTGAAGACCTGCCGCCGCACGTCCCTCAGAGGCCGACCGCTGTGGCCTCTCTAACGGATTACAGAAATCCCCCAGTTCACCATTCATACCGCCAAGCTGTGGACTTCGGCGGTTAGGCGGGGATGTAGCCGAGCTCTGTCTCGCGTACTGCCTTTCCGCAAAATCTTATAATTACAAAATCGCGGAATTCTCGCGTGCCGATGCCTTTCCACATAGATTTCCTACACCGTAATTTAAAGTATTACTCCAACAAAACCTAGTGTCACGTTAAATGGACTCATGTAAGGTGCAAGGCCGTTGCCATCTTACATAATCATTAAACGAGTTAACACAGTAAATATGAGATTTACTTAACTTGTCTATCTCCGAGTGTGCAAAGACTCAATACAAATAATGCAGCACAAAATAGGGTCCAGCTCTCAATGTCAACAAGTAAGAGGTACTACCAACCAAAGCACAAAAGGTGGGGCCCGCATCTCGTGGTCGTGCGGTAGCGTTCTCGCTTCCCACTTCCGGGTTCCTGGGTTCGATTCCCGGCGGGGTCAGGGATTTTCTCTGCCTCGTGATGGCTGGGTGTTGTGTGATGTCCTTAGGTTAGTTAGGTTTAAGTAGTTCTAAGTTCTAGGGGACTGATGACCATAGATGTTAAGTCCCGTAGTGCTCAGAGCCATTTGAACCATTTGAACAAAAGGTGGGGCCGGCCCTGGTGGCCGAGCGGTTCTAGGCGCTATTGTCTGGAAGCACGCGACCGCTACGGTCGCAGGTTCGAATCCTGACTCGGACATGGATGTGTGTATGTCCTTAGGTTAGTTAGGTTTAAGTGGTTCTAAGTTCTAGGGGACTGATGACCTCAGCAGTTAAGTCCCAAAGTGCTCAGAGACATTTTTGAACAAAAGGTGGTGTCGGAGTCGCGACTAGGCCGCGTCTGTCTAGCGTCAAGTAGCAAAGTGGCTCCGAGTGTGTGTGGACTGTGTGCTGCTGCTGGCCATTGTACACTCCTGGAAATGGAAAAAAGAACACATTGACACCGGTGTGTCAGACCCACCATACTTGCTCCGGACACTGCGAGAGGGCTGTACAAGCAATGATCACACGCACGGCACAGCGGACACACCAGGAACCGCGGTGTTGGCCGTCGAATGGCGCTAGCTGCGCAGCATTTGTGCACCGCCGCCGTCAGTGTCAGCCAGTTTGCCGTGGCATACGGAGCTCCATCGCAGTCTTTAACACTGGTAGCATGCCGCGACAGCGTGGACGTGAACCGTATGTGCAGTTGACAGACTTTGAGCGAGGGCGTATAGTGGGCATGCGGGAGGCCGGGTGGACGTACCGCCGAATTGCTCAACACGTGGGGCGTGAGGTCTCCACAGTACATCGATGTTGTCGCCAGTGGTCGGCGGAAGGTGCACGTGCCCGTCGACCTGGGACCGGACCGCAGCGACGCTCGGATGCACGCCAAGACCGTAGGATCCTACGCAGTGCCGTAGGGGACCGCATCGCCACTTCCCAGCAAATTAGGGACACTGTTGCTCCTGGAGTATCGGCGAGGACCATTCGCAACCGTTCCATGAAGCTGGGCTACGGTCCCGCACACCGTTAGGCCGTCTTCCGCTCACGCCCCAACATCGTGCAACCCGCCTCCAGCGGTGTCGCGACAGGCGTGAATGGAGGGACGAATGGAGACGTGTCGTCTTCAGCGATGAGAGTCGCTTCTGCCTTGGTGCCAATGATGGTCGTATGCGTGTTTGGCGCCGTGCAGGTGAGCGCCACAATCAGGACTGCATACGACCGAGGCACACAGGGCCAACACCCGGCATCATGGTGTGGGGAGCGATCTCCTACACTGGCCGTACACCACTGGTGATCGTCGAGGGGACACTGAATAGTGCACGGTACATCCAAACCGTCATCGAACCCATCGTTCTACCATTCCTAGACCGGCAAGGGAACTTGCTGTTCCAACAGGACAATGCACGTCCGCATGTATCCCGTGCCACCCAACGTGCTCTAGAAGGTGTAAGTCAACTACCCTGGCCAGCAAGATCTCCGGATCTGTCCCCCATTGAGCATGTTTGGGACTGGATGAAGCGTCGTCTCACGCGGTCTGCACGTCCAGCACGAACGCTGGTCCAACTGAGGCGCCAGGTGGAAATGGCATGGCAAGCCGTTCCACAGGACTACATCCAGCATCTCTACGATCGTCTCCATGGGAGAATAGCAGCCTGCATTGCTGCGAAAGGTGGATATACACTGTACTAGTGCCGACATTGTGCATGCTCTGTTGCCTGTGTCTATGTGCCTGTGGTTCTGTCAGTGTGATCATGTGATGTATCTGACCCCAGGAATGTGTCAATAAAGTTTCCCCTTCCTGGGACAATGAATTCACGGTGTTCTTATTTCAATTTCCAGGAGTGTATATTGGGGGGCGCTTATCGTACGGAGCCATTGGAGGAGTGGTTCAGTGAGCGTGCACCATTGGGTCCACCAGTTACTGCATGATCCCTAGCGGCATCTGACGTAAACTTGCGTTGCCCTTGCCAACTTTGAGACTCCAGTAGGTATCAACACGTAATATCACACACAGAAGGTGTTATGCAAATGATTAAGCTGCAAGTTGACTTTTGTAAATTCACTCTTCCAACTTCAATGAACTACTGCATTCTCTTGTCAATGTGTAGCTCTTCTGGCGTCGCCTGACGTCTTTTATCAAGGAGCAGTATTCATAATCCGAATCATAAGTTCGTTTGTCGCCTTTAAATTTTCTTCGCAAACTTCGCCTTTCAATCATCCTAACAGACACTGATATGAAAGGGTAAGGTCCGAGGACCTTGGCAGTCAAGAAACGTTACCATTTTTTCAAATACATCTTATGAGGAATGTTGGATTTATTCATTAGCTGACAACCAAAACGTGTAGAGGCCTGTTAGGCTGCAATAACATGCCGATTCTTGTAGCCAGAAATGCCTTCCCCGATAAACATGAGAACTCGTTTTTGAGGACTTCCGGATTACGGCGCCCTGTAAGACGACACGGTAACACAGCAGGCCGAATTAACCGATTGCCTGTCATATCACACAACAATCTTAAAGCAAAGTGCTCTCTATAGTACACTGGTGTCCAAAATTAAAGTAACAAACCGAAATTTAGCTAGGTTGCCACAAACAGTAAATCAGGTGAAATTAAAGCAGAATGAAAATAAAAAATGCATAACGGTGGACAAAAATGTTCTTCGTTTTAATCCAACCCAGCGGATTTACACACACATTCCGACAACTGGTTAATGCGCTCAGTATGGTGTGGGACCGCTTCTGGCAGCAGTGCAGACAGGGCATTCTGTGGCTGATGTGATGTCTCTTGTTGAGACAATAATTCAGCTTCTTTTTGTGTAGCTGCTCGCAAGTCTTGGAGAGTGGTTGGTGGATGCTGACGTGATGCAACCCGTGCTCTATGGGATTCAAATCAGGGGAGCGTGCAGGCTAAGCCCCGTGTGCAATATCTTCCGTTTTCAAGAAAACATCATCCACCCGTGCTCTATGAGGTTCAACATATCCTTCATCAATACGAAGTCTGGGTCTGCAGCACTTCACAACGACAGTACATGAAGTCCTAAATCTCGCCGGCCGGGGTGGCCAAGCGGTTAAAGGCGCTACAGTCTGGAACCGCGCGGCCGCTACGGTCGCAGGTTCGAATCCTGCCTCGGGCATGGATGTGTGTGATGTCCTTAGGTTAGTTAGGTTTAAGTAGTTCTAAGTTCTAGGGGACTGATGACCTTAGAAGTTAAGTCCCATAGTGCTCAGAGCCATTTGAACCATTTTTTTTCCCAAATCTCGTCACGATATCTGACAGCTGTTAAACCTTGTCGATTTAAACATAGAGTTTCATGAAGAGGAGGTTAAGTGGTCAACATAATCACCGCCCACACAATTAAGGATCATCCCCGATATCGGTCTCTTTCCATAATGACTGGTTCCAGAAATCGTGCTCCACGTTCCCTCCATCGTCGAGAGTCACTGTCCAGACCAAATCGGGATTCATTTGTGAGAAGAACGTTGGCCCCTGTCCGACAGTCCAGGTGGCGTAGTGACGGCTCCACTCTAGACGTTCCCTTCTGTGAAGACGCGTCAGAGGTACACATACAGCAGGTCTCTGAGAATAAAGGTCACTGCCGAAGCCTTCTGTACACCGTTTGCTTCGCTTCAACACGTCCAGTCGATGCTGTGAGCTCAGATGCCTGTTGCCGTGCACTACTAAGGCAGTAATGTCGTATCTTTACAACAAAATAACGGTTTTTTCTCTCTGATGTTACACGTAGTCGGCCCCGCTCGGTCTTCGGGATACAGTTACGATCTCTAAAAACTGTCGCCACATCCGAAAAACAACAGAACAATTCACATTAAGCCATCGGACTACATCAGTCTGCTACTGTCCTGCTTCCATTCTTCCCATGGCCCTCCACCGTAGAGAAACTCGTAAGCGTCTTCTCTGTGCCGTACAGCACTGTCTGTGACTGTGTACACAGTGGTGTGTGGATGTGGGAGTACACGGCAGACATAGGTGCCCTCACATCATTGTTGGCGTAGTTGCCCATTGACCAGAATCCCATCATCCGTGCAGGACACGATCGTACGGACTCCTGTTGGCAGTTTGTATGATTATATCGTGAGATAGACACCACACTGGGAAATAGCGGTTTGTTGTTTTAATTTTGGAACCCAATGAGTATGTCGACAAAGCCTCGTGGGTTTACGTCAGACTATAGATGTGCGTTACGAATGCGTTACGTGCGTTACGAGTGCGTTACGAGTCATGGGATACCGCCAGATATCGGTCGGATGTCCTTTTCCTCGCGTAGTGCAGTAACTCGACGTGGAATGGATCCACAGTTGTTGGGAGTACCCTGCAGAAATACTCAGCCGTGCTGCCTATATAGTCGTCCATAACTACCCAAGTGTTCACGAACTGACATCTCGATTGTGCCACATAAATGGGACTTATGCCCGACGATCTGGGTGGCCAAATCATTCGCTCGAGATGGCCAGAACGTTCTTCAAACAAATCGGGAACATTTTTTACCTGGTGGCATGGCACGTAGTTATCCACGAAAATTCCATCGTTGTATGGGAAACTGGAAGCCTATGAATGACTGCAAATGGTTTACAAGTAGCCAAACATAACCATTTCCAGTCAGTTATCGGTTCAGCAGGTCCAGAGCACCCAGTCAATTCCATGTAAACACAGTCTACAGTATCATGGATCTATCACCAGCTCGCACAGTGTCTTGTTAATAAATTGGGTCCATGGCTTCGCGGGGTCTTCGTCACACTTGAACCCAGCCGTCATCTCTCACCAGCTGAGATTGGGACTCAATAGACCAGGCCACGATTTTCCAGTCGTCTCGGGTCCAACTATGTAGTCACCAGCCCAGGAGAGGCGCTGCAGGCGATGTCGTTCTGTTAGCATAGGCACTCCTAACGCACACGTACGTCGTACGCTGCACACTGACTTCTGCGGTTACCCCAGGCTGCGTTGCTCGTCTGTTAGCACTGACAACTCTATGCAAACGCCGCCGCTCCGGATCGTTAAGGCCGTCGGCCATTGTGCTGGGAGTGGTGTGGGACAATGCTTGAAATTTGGTATTCTCGGTATACACTTGACGCTGTGGATCTCGGAGTATTGAATTCCTAACGATTTCCGAAATGCAATGTCCCATGCGTCTAGCTCCAACTGCCACTCCACGTTCAAAGTCTATTAATACCCGTCGTGCTGCCATAATCGCCCCGGAAACCTTTCCACATGAATCACCTGAGTACAAAAAACAGCTCCGCCAATGCACTGGCCTTTCGTACCTTGTGTATGCGATACTACCAACTTCTATAAATGAGTATATCACTATCCCATGACTTTTGCCATCTCGGTGTACATCAAACTATCTAAGTGAGTTATGGGTGTTATCGATAGAGTCAGGAGTGAAACTAGCTGTTGTGTACATAGTTCCGCGTAGTGAGCGCGTACACAACTTTCCCACTAGAGCACAACAGCTAAGCACAACAGCGCAGGCGCAGCGCTCGTCCGTCAATGCACTACGAGATGGCGCTGCCTTAGAGATGGACCAAATTCTGCTTCCGCCGATCTGTGTATTAATATGTAACGCAGCCAATGAGATTGCTGCTAACGTAGAACGTTTTCTCCTCGCGGATCACACTCGCACAGTGATACGTGAACGCATGAGGTATTATAACGAGTGTACAGACCTCTGATTGGCCAGTCTGCATTTGTCTGCACCAATCTGTACCAGTCTGCATTAGTCTGTACCAGTCTATAGTCAAGTTTCAGTCTGCGCCTAATAAGATTATCATATTCCTGTACATTGCCATGAAGATAAATGTAAACACTTTGTCAAGTTCAAAAAATGGTTCAAATGGCTCTGAGCACTATGGGACTTAACACCTATGGTCATCAGTCTCCTAGAACTTAGAACTACTTAAACCTAACTAACCTAAGGACATCACACAACACCCAGTCATCATGAGGCAGACACTTTGTCAAGTATCAGAGATATGTGAGAATATGATTAACGTACCAAGACCAAAGGAACTTCAGATTGTCAATTGTAAACAGCATCCAGAATCAAGTTACGTAACATCTACGTTTTTCTGTTATTTTAATAAATGTTTGTGAAACTTAATCAAGTTCTGTTTAAAGTTGGTCACCGCCAATCTGCTACTCTAAGCGTGCAAGTGGCATTTCTATCGTCTGACCTAACGGCAGAAGATAAACACGCCACGATAAGACCACGAGACATGTTGCTGACACTCGCCTACTTCGTTAGAGCGACAAGTCAAATAATCTGATGGTGTGTGTACCGAAGGTCTTACAGTATGCACACCACACTAGCCTCATTAGTTAGCAGTATTCATGAGACTCCTCAATGATTTACAACTAGGCACTGACAGGATCCTAATCGTCCTTTAAGTTCCTCTCTAAAGTTGTATGTGGAACACTGGTATGTCTAGCAGTTCTGTGTGTGGTTGTTGAAGGACTACGAGTATATTCACCCAATTGAACAACGTCGTCTGCTTCACGCACACCACGTTCAGGTGAGGTATGACTGTAGGGCAGTGCACCAACCTCACTCTAATTATCAAACTACGAGAAATCTGGTAGTCTGCCATAAGGAAATCATGTTTTGTATTATCTAAAAGCAGTGTTTCCACTGGAAAACTCGCACACATGTGACATATCTTGTGTTACATCAGCCAACACATAATTCTAAAGACACATGATATGCTTAAATGATACAGCAGAAGTGGCCAACAGGTCACAGTCACAGATGAAAAATCCTCTACTTAGAACTTAAAAACAAAAATGCCATTCCATAAATAAACCTATAACAAGAAACTTTCCTGTGTAACCAGCTGTATCTCTGTAACCAATAAAAATAGCACCACATGTTACATGTAATCTTTCGTTTGAATTAGTCTATAGTACAATTTCCTAAAATATTTACTCATCCTCGTGAAACGCTCTGTATAGGCATCATTGTCCTAAGAACTAAGGGATATTAAAAGAAATCATTCTTGCACCTTGTTTGATACTGTCCTGAATCTTTTCTTTATCTTCTGCTAAGCTTTTAGTCAGTATTTAACTATACTCTCAATATCTTCTAACAGTAATATGTTTTGAACATTTTACTCTCTACTCTACTTTTCTTATCTTGTGCTAAGCTTTCCTCTCTACTTTTCTACTACACGTCCCTGAAGCAGGGACTCATGAAACCATTACCCAAGAAGAAATCTGCCAAACAACTTCCCGACTCCAGACCCATTTACATTCTACCTGCATTATCCAAAGTTTTAGCATATACAGTGTACCAACAGGTTTAACATCAAATAACCTTGTAAACGTATACCAGTCGAGTTTCCAGAAAAATCGCAACATTACGATCACTCCTATAATAGTGACTGACGAACTGAAACAATCTATGAACGAACAACAGCTACAATTATGCACTTTTTTGGATTTCAGCGATGCTTTCACCACTGTCGATTTTGACGCTGTAATTGCTAAACTCACAAGTCAATATTTTTTTCTAGTGCTGTACAATGGTTTCACTCACACCTTACATATATACATACATACAGAATTAAAAGGTCGCAATATGGGGATGTCATATCAGAGTTTCCACAAGGATCAGTATTGGGACCATAAGTTTTCTCATTATACATTAATGATGTATTAACCATTCTCTCCTATTGCAGAATCACCTACACACTCACGACCTCCAGTTATATCTGAGTCCAACAAGTTCAATACAGCCATCCATCATGTGAATGCTGATTTACTTGCCTTATCTATGTGAGTGTGGAGAAAGCAAACTTAGTCCCTCACAAAAGACTTATTACCAGTTCAGAGAATGTTCTCCACCCTCACTTCAGGAATAACCTTTTACTCTTCTGCAAAGAACTTCGGGTTAATCCTGGACAATCACTTAGACTGCATTGATAATAAAACTTTAATTTGTATGAAGACTCAACATCACTTCGTTCACTACAGAAACATAAAAAAGTATTTTCTTTAGAACTTAAAAAGAAGATGGGTCAGTCGGTAATACCACTCAGACTTGACTATGATGATGCTATTGTCCAGGGAGTTCCCTACGAAAGCTGACGCAGGCTAGAATGGCGATGAATGCTTGTGTGCAATATAGTTGTGATGTGCGCTATTTCGAGCTTATCACCTCTGCCTATGAACCGTTACCATGGCTGCGTGCTGATAAGCGTAGAGACTATCATACGCTACGTTTGCTCTATCGTCTTCTCAACCATTGCCCTCGCTCTTATTTAGCTTCTGCTCTTACACTACTATCTGAACAATGTAAAATTCTCTCTGTACCATCACATAACACTGCCATGTTCTCTAAATCATTTTCTGTGTCAGGAACCCGACTTTGGAACAATATTCCTCAAAACATAGGAGAAATTAAATTCCTTCAAAACTTCAAATCGTAGTTAATGACCACCTTCTGCCACAACAGCCATCTCTCCAATATACTGGTCTGCTGCTTAGACTTGTGAATACCCCCTCCCCCACAGATCTTCCTTCACACATGTTGACAGAGTTCTTTATGTAAATTCTATTCTCTCCTAATAGTCGCTGTCAGTGTCATTCGACTCTTCTCCTCTTTCTTTCTCCCTTCCGCTTCTATAATACTGAACATGTATTCAGAGGTGTTAAAGCAATCTGTATCATTCTTAATGCCTACTGCTGTTGTTATCATGGTTATCATTAGTGTTATCTATTATTTTCATTAGCGTTATTATTGTCATTTATTATTTTTATTACTACTACTACTACTATTATTATTATTATTATTTATGTGAATGTTTGTGCAATATCTTTTGTGTTGTTCCTTGCCAGATGTAATGTAGCTGGGCCAAATAAGCCATAAATAAATCACTAAATAATACTTTGATACTCACAAACAAACCCAACAATAGCCGTAAGTCAGGGCGGCCAAGATTTCAACTCGCAGCCAGTGCCTTGGCATTTATGCCCGCTGCATATTTCCACCACTATCATGCCACGTTCCCTGAGCGATTGGAGAGCGGAGAAGGGAAAACAGCGAACGTGACGAATGTAAATGGCAGCGCAGTCTCACTACATAAGACTTGGTTTTACAGTTCACATCTCGGAACGACATAGAAGACAGTGAAAGAAATTTTCAATGTTATTTAATTATTTTTGGCGTGTAGAAGACATAATATAATTTTTATCTGGTTGAAACCGTCGGCATAGGACAGATGCAGACAATGTCGCAGACTATGGCACTTGAGTTGCCACGTAGTCATCACTTATTTAATTTCATAATCGAGAAAAGATCTTTCTCATAAATATGTCGATCGAAATAGTGCAACACGTTTGGAGCCTCATTATGGAGACGTGAAAACTCTGAAACGAATGCAGAAGTTCTGGAAATTTTTAATGTAAAAGAGTTTGACATTAAAACCATCAGTTCCATGTGCACATGTGTGGCGCGCTTTCACCTGAAACGGCGAGCGGTTTCGAAAACAGACTGAAAACAGATGTAAGACTGATAGTGTCCTCGTAACGTTTAGGGAACCACCGTTGTAATTAGGACAGGGTCACAATGAATTCTTTAAACGTAGTGTTTTGTTTTAACTGCAGTGAGATTAGGGAACTGGATTTGTTTGTCAGAATGCGTCGCTTCTATAATGCTATTTCTCAAGATCGAAGAAGACATCTACAAGCTGCTGTCTGTGTAGATTGTTGGATTTCCTTCGCTAGCAGGATGTTGTTTTCAAAGGTTGAACGATACCTCCGAAATCCACACTGGAAGCGACTAAGTAGGACCGATATCAGTTGACCATGTGTTCTCGTGTCTTTCCTATACATCTAGTGAGGGCCATTTTGCGATAACTATTGGCCAACATGTGGCCTTTCGCTAGTTTTGGAAGGGACACTAACCTCCACGAGTCAGGAAAGTCCCCGGTCAACCGAGTCGCATTAAAAAGGGACAAGAGTATTCCCTTTGAGTCCTGGTGCTATAACATGCTGTATCGGATTCGATCCTTACCTGGGGCAGTATCCTTGACCCGAGACAGGGTACAGTAAATCTCTCACATGGAGAAAGGGCGATTGTAATCTTCGGTGTCGGTAGAATGAAAATTTGAACCAGCTCTCTCCACCAATGCTCGATGGCGGCGGAAAGCTGGATGTCGATTTCCATTGGCAGTGATCGAACCACAGTAATCCGCTGTGGCATTCGCTATGTTTCCATGTGTAGATTGTAGATACCCCTGCCGAAATACAGCAGTTACAGGTCGTCTGGAACATTTGCCAAATATCCTTAGTATGGCTTCCCATACCTTTGAAGAGTTAGCGGAACGATTGATCGAGCCCAGAAACACTTGACTTGTTCTCACTGATTTTCTATCGTGCCTTTTCGCTCACGATTCAGAAAGCTGAGAGGTTCATAGCCCAAGGTTGACGTTTGAATCGTCACAGGGCCATGCGTCGCTCCCTGACGGTGGAACGACACTCATTGTTGCACCGTGGGACATGCCGCCTCCGAGGTCGGTTTGAAGACTTGGGGATGGACGCATCAGTAGCATGGTGGTGAGCCATCCAGTCCTGTACCCTACCTCGACGTTCAAAAACAGTCTCCAGTCCGCTCTGCTTCCTTTCAGGGACAGCTCTATCTGAGAGGTGAATCCAGATAGGGGAGTGGCAACTGGAATCCACGTCAGCGACCACTTTCCAGTGTGCAGCATCGACAAGGGCTGGAGAACAGAAAGCAAAGGCTATGGCCGAGAAGACCTCATGATAGTCCAAAAGTATGTACTACCACCAGCATTAAAATAGGCATAACTCCTCTGACATAGTAAGGCTTTCGACAACCCTACGCCTGGGGCATGTTGATGAAGATCCACATAGCACATTGTGAGCATTAAAATCTCCTACAAGTAGGAAGGGTGGAGGGAGTTGTGAAATCAGTTAAGAAAGACCGACCCTATCCCAAATTTCGTTGGACGGCGGATACACACTACAGATGGTAAGAGCAAATGGAATATGCACCGTGAGAATAACTACCTGAATAACTGCACTGAGGGAGAGAGAAGTGATGACATGTCATTCACAAAGATAGCCCCTCCATCTTCAGCCCTGTCTCCACCGCAGTAATCTTTCCGATGAGGACTGTATCCCTGAGCATAGGGATGTTTAAAGTGCCTTTCCTGTAGACGCAGACAAAGGGGCTCCTCCTGTGCCAACAGTCTCAGCTCCTCCGTTTGTGTTCTGTACTCGTTCATGTTCCACTGAAGCACAGAAGCCATTTGTCTGGGGGATTTATGTTTTCCTCTTGCTTGAACCCGCTTCAGAAGGTAGAAAACCGAGTAGACTCAAAGGTTCATCGAAGCCGTGTCGTCATCTTCTAAGTGTTCCTGGACCTGACGATCCATCTGCTTCGATTTTGCCTTCTTGTTAGTTCACTTAACCTTAGTCTTCTGCTTCAGATTCGACGACGCCGAGGTATGCTGTGTCGTCCCAATGTGTAGCACTTGCCCTGCCAACGTAGTAGCAGCAGCACCAGGAGAGGGAGCAGTGGTCACTGTTGGAGATCACGTGAAGACAGCAATATCAGGAGCGAAGTAGTGTTCACTGTTGGAGTTTGGATGGAGACAGCAACGGCAGGAAATGAAGCAGTGGTGACCGTAGGAGTGTGCGTGGAGACGGCAACAGATTCATCTGAACTGTCGCTGCCACAGATGTCCTTGCAAAAGCATTTCTTGGTATGAGGGTCCACAGGTGACGTCTGGGTGGAAACATTCATAGTCGAGGGTTTCTTCGAGAGTACTGCAGCAAATGATGTGAGGGGCTTTAGGTTTGAAGCGATTTGCACATCATTTTCGCTCCAGCGCATATACACGTTTAGTCACCTTTAACTCTTCGATTTTCTTTTCCTCCTTTTATTTTCCTCCTTGTACACCATACACTCTCTGCTCCAAGCTGGATGTAGACCTTGAACAATTGACATAAAGGGCAGGGAAGGTGTATGTAGTTCCATCAGCATCGGTGCCTGTACCACACTGTACCACGCGTAGCTCGTCTGTTACACGCGAGAGTCGTGTGCCCGAATTTCTGGCACATGAAACACTTCATAGGGTTGAGGAAGTATGGCATGGCTTTATTAAAAACCCAGCCTTAATATGATCCAGCAAAGACGGCGATCTCAACATCAGTGTAAATGAGTCTGATTTTCCCAGTTTTTCATCAACATGATGCATTAATTGCTTCACCTCAGTGACCCCATCGTCAGCCCATTCCTCCTGTTGCTCTGCAGTGTTCATGTGCATAATGTCACTGCATGTGATCACTGCCTGACAGTAGTTAGGGGCGCGGTGCTGTTCAGCTGCAGTTGTTGTAGTTGTGGTCTTCAGTCCTGAGACTGGTTTGATGCAGCTCTCCATCCTACTCTATCCTGTGCAAGCTTCTTCATCTCCCAGTGCCTACTGCAACCTACATTCTTCTGAATCTGCTAAGTGTATTCATCTCTTGGTCTCCCTTACTATTTTTACCCTCCACGCTGCCCTCCAATACTAAATTGGTGATCCCTCGATGTCTCAGAACATGTCCTATCAACCGATCCCTTCTTCTGGTCAAGTTGTGCCACAAACTCCTCTTCTCCCCAATTCTATTCAATACCTCCTCATTAGTTATGTGATCTACCCATCTGATCTTCAGCATTCTTCTGTAGCACCACATTTCGAAAGCTTCTATTCTCTTCTTGTCTAAACTATTTATCGTCCACGTTTCACTTCCATACATGGCCAGACGCCATACAAATACTTTCAGAAATGACTTCTTGACACTTAAATCTAAATTCGATGTTAACAAATTTCTCTTCTTCAGAAACGCTTTCCTTGCCATTGCCAGTCTACATTTTATATCCTTTCTGTTTCGACCATCATCAGTTATTTTGCTCCCCAAATAGCAAAATTCCGTTACTATTTTACATGTCTCATTTCCTAATCTGATTCCCTCAGCATCACCCGACTTAATTCGACTACATTCCATTATCCTCGTTTTGCTTTTGTTGATGTTCATCTCATACTCTCCTTTCAAGACACTGCCCATTCCGTTCAACTGCTCTTCCAAGTCCTTTGCTGTCTCTGATAGAATTACAATGTCATCGGCGATCCTAAGTTTTTATTTCTTCTCCATGTATTTTAATACCTACTCCGAACTTTTCTTTTGTTCCCTTTATTGCTTGCTCAATATACATATTGAATAACATCGGGGATAGGCTACAACCCTGTCTCACTCCCTTCCCAACCACTGCTTCCCTTTCATACCCCTCGATTCTTATAACTGCCATCTGCTTTCTGTAAAAATTCTAATAGCCTTTCGCTCCCTGTATTTTACCCCTGCCACCTTCAGAATTTGAAAGAGAGTATTCCAATCAACATTGTCAAAAGCTTTCTCTAAGTCTACAAATGCTAGAAACGTAGGTTTGTCTTTCCTTAATCTTTTTTCTAAGATAAGTCGTAGGGTCAGTATTGCCTCACGTTTTCCAACATTTCTACGGAATCCAAACTGATCTTCCTCGAGGTCGGCTTCTACCAGTTTTTCCATTCGTCAGTAAAGAATTCGCGTTAGTATTTTGCAGCTGTGACTTATTAAACTGATAGTCCGGTAATTTTCACATCTGTGAACGCCTGATTTCTTTGGGGTTGGAATTATTATATTCTTCTTGAAGTCTGAGGGAATTTCGCGTGCCTCATACATCTTGCTCACCAGATGGTAGAGTTTTGTCAGGACTGGCTCTCCCAAGGCTGTCAGTAGTTCTAATAGAATGTTGTCTACTCCCGGGGCCTTGTTTCGACTTAGGTCTTTCAGTGCTCTGCCAAACTCTTCACGCAATATCATATCTCCCATTTCATCTTCATCTACCTCTTCTTCCATTTCCATAATATTGTCCTCAAGAACATCGCCCCTGTATAGACCCCCTACATACTCCTTCCACCTTTCTGCTTTCCCTTCTTTGCTTAGAACTGAGCTTCGTTCTGAGCTCTTAATATTCATACAAGTGGTTCTCTTTTCTCCAAAGATCTCTTTAATTTTCCTGTAGGTGGAATCTATCTTACCCCTAGTGAGATAAGCCTCTACATCCTGACATTTGTCCTCTAGCCATCCCTGCTCAGCCATTTTGTACTTCCTGTCGATCTTATTTATGACACGTTTATATTCCTTTTTGCCTGCTTCACTTACTGCATTTTTTAAACTCTCCTTTCATCAATTAAATTCAATATTTCTTGTGTTAGCCAGGGGTTTCTACTAGCCCTCGTCTTTTTAACTACTTGATCGTCTGCTGCCTTCACTATTTCATCCCTCAAAGCTACTCATTCTTCTTCTACTGTATTTCTTTCCCCCATTCCTGACAATTGTTCCCTTATGCTCTCCCTGAAACTCTGTACAACCTCTGGTTCTTTCAGTTTATCCAGGTCCCATCTCCTTAAATTCCCACCTTTTTGCAGTTTCTTCAGTTTTAATCTACAATTCATAAACAATAGAGTGGGTCAGAGTCCACATCTGCCCCTGGAAATGTCTTACAATTTAAAACCTGGTTCCTAAATCTCTGTCTTACCATTATATAATCTATCTGATACCGTTTAGTATCTCCAGGGTTCTTCCATGTATACAATCTTCTTTCATGATTCTTAAACCAAGTATTACCTATGATTAAGTTATGCTCTGCGCAAAATTCTACCAGGCGGCTTCCTCTTTCATTTCTTATCCTCAATCCGTATTCACCTAGTATGTTTCCTTATCTCCCTTTTCCTACTGACGAATTCCAGTCACCCATGACTATTAAATTTTCGTCTCCCTTCACTACCTGAATGATTTCTTTTATCTCATCATACATTTCATCAATTTCTTCGTCATCTGCAGAGCTAGCTGGCATATAAACTTGTACTACTGTAGTAGGCGTGGGCTTCGTGTCTATCTTGGCCACAATAATGCGTTGACTATGCTGTTTGTAGTAGCTTACCCGTACTCCTATTTTTTATTCACTATTAAAGCTACTCCTGCATTACCCCTATTTGATTTTGTATTTATAACCCTGTATTCGCCTGACCAAAAGTCTTGTTCTTCCTGCTACCGAACTTCACTAATTCCCACTATATCTGACTTTAACCTATCTATTTCCCTTTTTAAATTGTCTAACCTACCTTCCCGATCAAGAGATCTGACATTCCACGCTCAGATCCGTAGAACGCCAGTTTTCTTTCTCCTGATGTCCTCTTGAGTAGTCCCCGCCCGGAGATCCGAATGGTGGACTATTTTACCTCCGAAATATTTTCCCCAAGAGGACGCCATTAGCAGTTTAACCATAAAGCTGCATGCCCTCGGGAAAAATTACTGCTGTAGTTTCCCCTTGCTTACAGCCGTTCGCAGTACCATCACAGCAAAGCCGTTTTAGTTACGGTTACAAGGCCAGATTAGTCAATCATCCAGATTACTGAAAAGGCTGCTGCCTCTCTTCAGGAACCACACGTTTGTCTGGCCTCTCAACAGATACCCCTCCGTTGTGGTTGCAAGTACGGTACGGCTATCTGTATCGTTTAGGCACGCAAGCCTCCCCACCAACGGCAAGGTCCATGGTTCATGGGGGAAGCTGCAGTAGGACTCCCAAAACTTCAAGAGGTTGTTAACTCACTGTGATGTGGCTGTTTCGAATAGCAATGTGCCGTTACGCAAATGTTTAACAGATTTGAGACTGCAGCCGATACATCAAGGTCTTTCTGGGTATAGAAGGGCGATACCTTCCCAACCATCTTGTCCCCTGATCACAACAGACATTTTGACACTCTGGGTGCTCCGTGTTACGACACAGTGCCTGAACGTTTGAGGGAGATTTCGCACGAGGTCTATCTCCTGTCTCGCTTTGAAGGATGATTGTGCGTACTACCTAACAGACAACCAAAATTTTCGGGAGGAAGTTCATAGAAAGTCGTGGATGCCATAGTGATCCCACCAGCAGTTGAGAAACGAACAGTTCGCCCAGACAAAGCATGACTGAGTAAACCTTATATAACTAAGGCGCGGCAGGTGCACCAGAGGTTGCCCGCTAATGACTGTTCCACCACAACAAGTATGTATCACACTGGCACGCAGGACATCGTAAGACTGAGAGTTTTTGTAATCCTCGCGACCTCGGAGGTCAAGCCAAGATCCCCATTCCCTGTGGTACACGACGTTCCACCGTCTCACCGGACAGTGATCGCTGAAACATGCCCAGAGCTTCGCGGTTTGCGAGTCCCCACCTCAGGAACCCTGGGGTCGCCAGAGCCCTTAACCAGCAAGCAAATGCTGAACTACTGAGGGTGATTTTAATTGTGTTGTACGTCCAAGCAATCAGACCTCACATTATAATTTTTGTCCCGATTTAAGTGAATTGGTTCAAAATCGCTCTGAGCACTATGGGACTTAACTTCTGAGGTCATAAATCCCCTGGAACTTAGAACTACTTAAACCTAACTAACCTAGAGAAAACATCACACACATCCATTTCCGAGGCAGGATTCGAACCTGCGACCGTAGCGGTCGCGCGGTTCCAGACCGTAGCGCCTAGAACCGCTCGGCCACCCTCGCCGGCCCGGATGGTCTTTCTAAGCAGTTTTATACCCACTTTTGGGCCCTCTTGGGTGCTACGTTTACGACGATGTTAAACGAGGTTACGCAGGGGAGAACTGTGCCTGTAGACTTTAATATTAATACCGAAGCAACACGGCCGTGTCTCTGTGAATTCTTTTCGTCCTCTCACTTTGCTTAATTTTAACTATAAAACTATAGCGACGGCAATAAATAGCAGGTTATCTTCTGCGTTGGCGAATGTGACTGACGAACATCACAGTCGTCTTTCTGCTCGCTCAATTTTGACTCCAGTATCGGAGAAGTGATTTCAGCTTGTGCAGCCATTTCTGCCCACTGTGCCCTGCTTTTCTAGATGTTAACATGGCATCTCACCATGTTTCTCATAGTTATTTTACCTGTGCGTTGCAGGTAATCGATTTCACCCTGAGGCTCGTGTAGTTCTCTCCCATCGTCGCAAAGACACTTGCCGGTGGTCAGCTGACGCCTTGGATCGCGTTTAGTCCATGTGTGCCCTAGGGCACCCCGCTTTCCTTACTTGTCCCGTCTCTGGAACTACTGCTTCGCCGTCTCCCATTACAGTTACGTAGAATGAGTGTTTCTGGTGCAACCATTACAGTTCAGGCGTATCCAGACGTGGTGGTCCTTCTCCGTCGTAGTGAGTTTCCAATGTAAAATTGTTGTTGAGTTCCTGACGGGGGCAAAAATAAAATTCTCGCACTAGCGAGCTTCGATGACGTTGCTGCCCGTGGGCTACTGCTGTAGGCTGGCGTACGCCATTGGGTGCCATCGTTGATTGTTACCCTCTTAAAATGGTGACACCTAACTGGAAAATTGACAATGTCTAGGGGGGAACAATGGGCCCCATGTTACAGTTCTCCAAGACGTTCGCATCTTGGATGCATATGTCTTGTGTAAGTTATTTTACATTGCCCAGTTGGTACGGATCCCTGCGATGATGGAAAAAAAAAATCCGCTCTTGTCTGGCCGGTTTTTATGGAGACGTTACACATTTAGGTTGCGCTATGCGATCACGACGCGAGAAACACTTACTATCTTACGGGGGTTTCCCTCTAGTTTATACATTCGGTACACGGGTTTGATTATTATCCAGGAATCATATAATTTCAAGACTTGCTATTCTGACATGTGCGCCCACCACGTCTTGCTCTACCTGTTAATATTGGTCGCCTTGATTTTAAACTACGACACGTTAGAGAATCTTACCTTGCCGTGGGCTGTTCGGGTTCCGATGTACTGCAGCGGCCGGTACCTGCGAGCTGGTCTCTGCTAGCTCGCTCGGAAAGGATTGTCTGTCCCACTCCCATAGAACTGCTGTCCTCTGGAAGACAGTGTGGAACAGTATTAGTTTCCCGTTTCTTTCCACGACAGTGGTCTCTTCTTTGTACAGAGCGGTAAATAATTTGATCCCCAATGATGACCGTTTGCATCGGACTGAATCGGTAACACAGACAAATGTAGCAGTAAATTTTCAGAGTGTTCGGAATAATGTTCCTGAATTTACTAACCTCCAGGAAGCGTGTGGCGCGCAAATTATTCTCGGGACTGAGACCTGGCTGAACCCTGAGATAGGAAGTTCTGAAATATTTAGTGAGGGTTGGAACGTGTATCGGAAAGACAGATTACACACCGTATGACGTGGTGTCTTCATTGCGGTTGACAAAAATATTGTGTCTACTGAGGTCGAAGTAGAGTGTGATTGTGAAGTTATCTCGACATGTTTAACAGGGCTAGAAGAAATAAAGTTAATTGTTGGGTGTTATTATCGGCCTCCAGGTTACACCGTGACAGTTCTAGACTCATTCAAAGGGAGTCTACACTCTGTACCCGGATCATGCTATATTAGTCGGAGGCGACTTCAACCTACCTAGTATAGACTGGGATGTCTATGGATTCATTACAGATGGTACAGACAAGCCGTCGTGTGAATTACTTTTGAACACATTGTCCGAAAACTGTCTTGAGCAGCTAAATCGACAGCCAACGCGTAATGGAAATATTTTAGATCTGGTAGCCACGAACAGACCAGACCACATCGACGGTGTCAGTGTTGACACAGGGATTAGTGATCATGATGTTGTCATTACGACTGTGGTTACGTAAGCTTAAAAGTCGGTCAAGAAGGCTAGGAGAGTATTCTTACTAGAAAGAGCAGATAAGCAGTTGTTTGCATTCCACTTAGTAAATGAATCGACTTTATTTACTTCCGGTACGATGGAGGTGGAAGAATTTTGGGCAAATTTTTAACACATTGTAAATCACGCATTGGAGAAGTATGTGCCGAAAAAGTGGGTTACGGACGGAAAAGACCCACCGTGGTTTAACAGTGCAATTCGGAGAATGCTCAGGAAGCAAAGACAGTTGCACTCGCGGTACAAGAAAGATCGGGAGAATGAGGACAGGCAAAAGTTAGTAGAGATTCGTGTTGCTGTAAAAAGAGCGATGCGCGAAGCATACAACCACTACCACCGTCATACTTTAGCAAAAGATCTTGCTGAAAGCCCAAGGAAATTCTGGTCTTACGTAAAATCGGTAAGCGGGTCGAAGGCTTCCATCCAGTCACTCACTGATCAGTCTGCCCTGGCAACGGAAGACAGCAAAACGAAAGCTGAAATTTTAAATTTAGCATTTGAGAAATCTTTCACGCAGGAGGATCGTACAGATTCCGGTATGGAGGACATAGTGATAGACATCCCTGGGGTTGTGAAGCAGCTGAATGGGTTGAAAATAAATAAATCGCCAGGTCCTGATGGGATTCCAATTCGGTTTTACAGAGAGTACCTACTGCATTGGCTACTTACTTAGCTTGCATTTATCGCGAATCTCTTGCGCAACGTAAAGTCCCAAGCGACTGGAAAAAAGCGCAGATGACGCCTGTATATAAGAAGGATAGAAGGACGGATCCTCAAAATTACAGACCAGTATTCTTAGCATCGGTTTGTTGCAGGATTCTCGAACATATTCTCAGTTCGAATATAATGAATTTCCTTGAGACAGAGAAGTTGCTGTCTCTGCATCAGCACAGCTTTAGAAAGCATCGCTCCTGCGAAACGCAACTCCCCCTTTTTTCACATGATATCTTGCGAACAATGGATGAAGGGTATCAGACGGGTGCCATATTCCTAGACTTCCGGAAAGCGTTTGACTCGGTGCCCCACTGCAGACTCCTAACTAAGGTACGAGCATATGGGATTGGTTCCGAAATATGTGAGTGGCTCGAAGACTTCTTAAGTAATAGAACGCAGTACGTTGTCTTCGATGGTGAGTGTTCATCGGAGGTGAAGGTATCATCTGGAGTGCCCCAGGGAAGTGTGGTAGGTCCACTGTTGTTTTCTGTCTACATAAATGATCTTTGGGTAGGGTGGATAGCAATGTGCGGCTGTTTGCTGATGTTGCTGTGGTGTACGGGAAGGTGTCGTCGTTGAGTGACTGTAGGAGGATACAAGATGACTTGGACAGGATTTGTGATTGGTGTAAAGAATGACAGCTAAATCTAAATCTAAATAAACGTAAATTAACGCAGATGAATAGCAAAAAGAATCCCGTAATGTTTGAAGACTCCATTAGTAGTGTATCGCTTGACACAGTCACGTCACAGTCACGTCACAGTCACAGTCACGTCGATTTGGGCGTAACATTGCGCCGGCCGCGGTGGCCGTGCGGTTATAGGCGCTTCAGTCCGGATCCGCGTGACTGCTACGGTCACAGGTTCGAATCCTGCCTCGGGCATGGATGTGTGTGATGTCCTTAGGTTAGTTAGGTTTAAGTAGTTCTAAGTTCTAGGGGACTGATGACCACAGATGTTAAGTCCCATAGTGCTCAGAGCCATTTTTCGCAACATTGCAGAGAGATATGAAGTGGGACAAGCATGTAATGGCAGTTGTGGGGAAGGCGGATAGTCGTCTTCGGTTCATTGGTAGAATTTTGGGAAGATGTGGATCATCTGTGAAGGAGACCGCTTATAAAACACTAATACGACCTATTCTCGAGTACTGTTCGAGCGTTTCGGATCCCTTTCAGGTCGGATTGAGGAAGGACATAGAAGCAATTCAGAGGCAGGCTGCTAGATTTGTTACTGGTGGGTTTGTTCATCACGCGAGTGTTACGAAAATGCTTCAGGAACTCGGGTGGGAGTCTCTGGAGGAAAGGAGGCGTTCTTTTCGTTAATCGCTACTGAAGAAATTTAGAGAACCAGCATTTGAGGCTGACTGCAGTACAATTTTACCGCTGTCAACTTATATTTCGCGGAAAGACCACAAAGAGAGATTAGGGCTCGTACAGAGGCATATAGGCAGTCATTTTTCCCTCGTTCTGTTTGGGAGTGGAACAGAGAGAGAAGATGCTAGTTGTGGTACGAGGTATCCTCCGCCACGCACCGTATGGTGGATTGCGGAGTATGTATGTAGATTTAGATGTAGATGTAATAAACGTGCTCTTATAGACAGCATCCAGTATCGACTTACCTGCATTTGGCAAACTGGAACTGGCTCCGTAACACTTGGCTTTCCATACCCGCTCTGCTGACCCCGTCTACACCACTGATATCATTCGGCGGCTTGTAACTTTATTTTTTCAGAAAACGAAAAACAATACAGTAATCTGGGTGCTCGGTTATTTTGTACATTCCGTGGTCTCTGGTTATGGGGAACCCTCACTTTGCGTTTCACCAGTACATGAATACCGCCTATTGGAGCAGCCAGCCACTTTAAGGACTCTTTTGACAACATGCTCACCCCTACGTTTCATCGGGAGGGCATAGGCTGAAGCCAGGTGCGAATGCTAGAAGCTTGTAATGCCATGCTCTGTAGCATAACTGTATACGAACACTCATGTGAGAGATGACTTGACTTACAGTGCTGTCTGATGGGTAGTGGATACATAACACTACAGATGTTCAGCATTAAACAATAAAATAAAATGAAAATAAATAAATGAAGTGTAGTGAGTAGAGATTTCGTTGGAGGGCTCGAGTTGGATAGTTCACTAACAGGTCTGGATGTAATGTTTTTTATTTTATAATTTGACTCTGCATAATAAACAAGGCAGCTTTGGCTCGATTAATAATAATATAATAATAATGAAAAGGACGGAAAAACGTCTGGTCAGAAGCCAATAAGTTGTAGGATCGAATACAGACTGTGTCAATTTCTTTCTCTCTGCTTTTTAACCTAGCATAGGAAAGCGGTAAAATGTCTGGCTAGGAAACGAAGGATTGTTGGATCGAACGCTACCTGGGTCACGTTTTTACACTCTAGCTTTCAACAAAAGAAAAGGCGGAAAAGGGCGTGCCTGTAAACTGAGATGCTGCTAGATCGAATCTCGGTCGAACCACGAATTTTTCAGTCTTCGTTTTAACCTAGCCTTCACCTCTCAACAATGTGAGACATCGCCAGCAACGACTCGGATTCCACGTTACTCTGTCAACTTTCACCACGTGGGCAACTGGCGTAGATTAAGGACTCGTAGGTCGCCGATGTCGTCTCCAACAGAAAAACTTGCATACTGGTCCACACGAAATTATAATAACAACAATAATGATTATTATTATTATTATCTATATACATACAATTAAGTTTGCACAGAACCCTCAGAGCACGAATCCTACTCGCAGTTGTCTGTTGTTTGTTTTTAATTAAGATAGTCGGAAGCAATCAATTTACAATTCGTTTCCTTAGCTAACTTTGCTAAAAAAATTATTCCTGTCTTAATCTACTACTATTTACCTTAAAACCAGCAAATGTAGATCAAGTGTTTGGTTCTGGGGAGGAGAAAGAGCGTTCATGCTTTTTTATTGTTTCTTTCCCCCTCCCCCATCGCGAAATTTATCTTGCTGTCATCCCCACATGTAATACGCTACATGCATACTATTTTAATAACAATATCAGTGCTGTATATAAGGGGCAGTAAAACGAAAAGGTGAAAGATTGAAAAAAATTAAGTAAACTGTGGAGTTCAGTGCCTTCATGGAAAAAGTTTGCACTTGTCTACCGAATCATGTTAGTCCCCAAGAGCGCTCTTTTTCGTCTGAAGCAAATCTATGGCCTCTAATGACCTTCTTGACAACTCTAAAAATATGGAAATCGAATATTGAGGTATGCAGGATGTGTAAGAGTTTCCCAGCGAAACATTTCTAGCATAGTCAAAACAACCTGCCAGCAAAATGTCAACCCACTTGTTGGCAAGATCGTTTCGAGTGTACTGGAAAAATTTCACTGCGAATCTTTTACACATTCTCCATACCTCACATATTTTTCCACGAAAGCAATGTTCTCCTCTTTTTCTTCTCTTTATTGCATTCCAACTCCCCATCTGAGTTGGCTGGCAGCAGTGTAGGCGCCGCTCTTCAGACGCGAGACACTAAGTACAGAAGATGGAGACATTTAAAACAACAAAAAGAGGAAATATGGTAAGACATAGGTTTAAAAAAGGGGGTTACATAATGGAATATAAAATACAAAGGGGATGACTGTAAAAATGGAGATAAAAATCTAAAATAACCACTCACTGTCACGATTAAGAAACACAAGGTAAAGTACAGCTGGAGCATAAAAGTGGCGACGGGTGGAATATCACAAAACAATCACAGACAGCAACACTATGTACAAGTCCAGCACATGATTAAAGTCATAGCACTTGATGTCATTGTAGAACAGCACCAGACACACCGATGACAAAGAACAAACTGGGAGGATCTCCTAGCAGTACGGATACAAGGGAGAAGGGAAGAAAGGTGGGGGGGGGGGTGTTAGAGGGGGAAGGGAGAGAAGGGGAGACGGGATAGGGGGCGCACTGAAGGGGGCCTGGGAGGGAAGAATGGGAGAGGGAAATGGCTGCGGAGGGGATGCAGAGACTCAGGGGAGGGGAAGGACGAGAAACAGCTCCAAGAGGAGGAGGGGAGAAGAAAGGGGGGCCCTAGGGAGGGGAGGGGGAACAAGGCCAGGCTACAGTTGGTAGGAAGGGTCGAGATCCTGGCAAGGTTCATCATACGTAAGTGAGAGGTGCTGGAAATTGGCCTTATGGAGGAGATGGAGGGTGTGGAGGTAGAGAGGGGAAGGAATACAGCGATAGAGGCACGGCAATGGGAGAGGGGCGGAGAGGAAGGAGGAATCCAGGTGGTGAGGGGGGGGGGGATGAAGGATGTGGACAGTGTAAAGGGTGCGGAAATGTAGGAGGAAAAGGAGGAGGTGCGGGAAGTGGATGAGGTCAGAGAGGAGTCATATGGGGGACGGAAGGCGGGTACAGAAGGCGACCACTTCGTCTCACTTTGGGATAAATATTTTAACAGTTGCGTCAGTTACTTTCAAAATAATGAAGAGTTGAGTTCCTGTTTTCGAACTGTCTTGTTTTCATTTTGCTGTCCCTAATATGTCTAAAGTACAGCAATATAAGAAAGTAATTCATTAACTAGAGGAAACTGAAAAAGGAGCAAATCAAAATTTTTGCAACATGGTGTGTAGGAACAGTATTATAGGATATATATCAAGACATCAGGGAGTAACCTCTATCGTAGTAGAGGGAGCTGTAGAGTGTAAAAATTGTAAGAGAAGACAGAGATTGTGACTTCCTATTATGTTTTCATGCGTAATTGTTCTCTGTTATGGTAACTAAGCATCACTGCCTAGCGAGAGTTTCACAAAGGATTACACGGAAAGGGTGAGGGAAACACGTGTCGTCACTTTAAGCTTCGAACACCATACACTGCTGTCCAAAATTAAAGCAACAGACCACTATTTCCTCGTGCTGTATCTAATTCGCGATATAATCATACAAACTGTCAACAGGTGGCCATACGATCGTGTCCTGATTGAAAGATGGCACTCTGGTCTACATACAACCAAGCCAGTGATGACGTCAGGGTAGCAATCAAACGGGATAGTGTTTGCCGAGAAGTCCCACATCCACAATCGCTGTGTATACAGTCACAGACGGTGCAGTATGGCGCAGAGAAGATCCCTACCAGACTTTCTACGGTGTAGAGCCATAGAATGCAGGGGAGCAGGACAGTCGCAAACTGATGAGGCCTGATCTGCATCTACATCTACATGGTTACTCTGCAATTCACACTTAAGTGCGTGGCAGAGGGTTCATCGAACCATTCTCATACTTCTTCTCTACCACTCCACTCCCGAATGGCGCGTGGGAAAAAGGAACACCTAAATCTTTCCGTTCGAGCTATAATTTCTGTTATTTTATTATAATGATCATTTCTCCCTACGTAGATGGGTGTCAACAAAATATTTTCGCATTCGGAAGAGAAAGATGGTGATGGAAATTTCGTAAATAGATTTCGCCGCAAAGAAAACCGCCTTTGTTTCAGTGACTGCCACCCCTATTGCGCGATAACACGAAACGAGCTGCCCTTCTTTGCACTTTTTCAATGTCCTCCGTCAATCCTACCTGGTAAGGGTCCCATAACGCGCGGCACTATTCCAGCAGAGGACGGACAAGTGCAATGTAGGCTGTCTCTTTTGTGGGTTTGCCGCATCTTCTAAGTGTTCTGCCAACAAAGCGCTGTCTTTGTTTCGCATTCCCCAGAATATTATCTACGTTGTCTTTCCAATTTAAGTTGCTCGTAATTGTAATTGCTAGGTATTTAGTCTAATTGACAGCCCATAGATTTGTGCGATTTATCGTATATCCAAAATTTATCGGATTTCTTTTAGTACCCGTGTGCATGACTTCGCACTTTTCTTTGTTTAGTGCTAATCGCCACTTTTCGCACCGTACGGAAATTCTCTCTCGATCAGTTTGTAAATAGAATTGGTCGTCTGGTGATTTTACTAGATGGTAAATTACAGCGTCATCTGCAAACAATCTAAGGGGGCTGTTCAGATTATCACATAGACAATTTATGTAAATCAGGAACAGCAGAGGGCCTATGACACTACATTGCGGAACGCCAGATATCACTTCTGTTCTACTCGATGATTTACCGTCTATCACTACTACCTGTGACCTCTCCGAGAGGAAATCACGAATCCAGTCACACAACTGAGACAATACTCCATACGCACGCAATTTGATTAATAGTCGTTTGTGAGGAACGGTATCAAAAGCCTTCTGGAAATCTAGGAATATGGAATCGATCTGATATCCTTGTTGATAGCACTCATTACTTCATGGGAATAAAGAGCTAGCTGTGTTGCACAAGAACGATATTTTCTGAATCCGTGTTGGTTATGTATCAATAAGCCATTTTCTTCAAGGCGATTCATTATGTTCGAGTACAGTATATACTCCAAAATCCTACTGCAAGTTGAGGTCAGTGATATGGGTCTGTAATTCAATGGGTTACTCCTATTTCCTTTCTTGAATATTGGTGTGACCTGTGCTACTTTCCAGTCTTTAGGAATAGACCTTTCGTCAAGTGAGCGGCTTTATACGATTGCTAAGAAAGGCGCTATTGTCTCTGCATACTCTGAAAGGAACCTGATTGGTATACCCATCTGGACCGGAAGACTTGCCTTTCTTAAGTGATTTGAGTTGTTTCGCAACACATAAGGTGTCTACTTTTATGTCACTCATGCTAACAACTGTTATGGTTTCGAATCGTGGAGTATTTAGTTCGTCTTTTTTCGTGAAGGAATTACGGAAAACTGTATTTAGTGACTCCGCTTTAGTGGCACCACCATCGCTAACATTTCCATCGCTATCGCGCAGTGACGGTATTGACTGTTTTTTGCCACTGGTGTACTTTACATACGACCAGAATCTTTTTGGGTTTTCTACCATATTTCATTGTGGAAACTATTAAAAGCATCTCGCATTGACGTCCGCACTAAATTTCGAGCTTCCGTGAAACTTAGCCAGTCTTGGGGATTTTGCGTTCTTCTGAATTTGGCATGTCTTTTTCTTTGCTTCTGCAACAATGTTCCGACGTGTTTTGTGTACCATGGTGGAACAGTCCCGTCTCTTATTAACTTATGCGGTATGAATCTACCTATTTATGTCAATACTGTATCTTTGAATTAGAGCCATATCTGGTCTACACTTACATAATTAGCTTGGAAGGAATGGAGACTCTCTCTTAGGAAGGCATCAAGCGAAATTTTATGTGCTGTTTTAAACAGATATACTTTGCGTTTATTTTTAATGGTTTTTGTTGACATGGTTTTGAGCATCGCTACAGTGACCTTGTGTTCACTAATCCCTGCATCCATCATCACGCTCTCTATTAGATCAGGATTATTTGGGGCTAAGAGTTCAAGTGTGTTTTCGCAACCATTTAAAATTAGTGTGGGTTCATGAGCTAAGTGTTCAAAGTAATTTTCAGAGAAAGCATTTAGTACAATTTCGGAAGATGTTTTCTGCCTACCACCGGCTTTGAACATGTATACGGAACGCCGTGCTGGATCCCAACGGCCTGGTATCACTAGCAGTCGAGATGACAGGCGTCGTATCTGCATGGCTGCAACGGATCGTGCAGCCACGTCTCGGTCCCTGAGTCAACAGATGGGGACGTTCACAAGACAACAACCATCTGCACGAACAGTTCGACGACGTTTGCAGCAGCATGGACTATCAGCTCGGAGACCATGGCTGCGGTTACCCCTTATGCTGCATTACAGACAGGAGCGCCTGCGATGGTGTACTCAACGAAGAAGGTGGGTGCACGAATGGCAAAACGTCATTTTTTCGGATGAATCCAGGTTCTGTTTACAGCATCATGATGGTCGCATCCATGATTGGCGACTTCGCGGTAAACGCACATTGGAAGCGTGTACTCGTCATCGCCATACTGGCGTATCACCCAGCGTGATGATATGGGGTGCCTTTGGGTACACGTCTCGGTCATCTTTTGTTCTCATTGATGGCACTTTGAATAGTGGACGTTACATTTCAGATGTGTTACGACCCGTGGCTCTACCCTTCATTCGATCCCTGCGAAACCCTACATTTCGGCAGTATAATGCACGACCGCATGTTGCAGGTCCTGTACGGGCCTTACTGGATACAGAAAATGGTCGACTGCTGCCCTGGCCAGCACATTCTCCAGATGTCTCACCAATTGAAAACGTCTGGTCAATGGTGGCCGAGCAACTGGCTCGTCACAATACGCCAGTCACTGCTCTTGATGAACTGTGGTATCGTGTTGACGCTGCATGGGCAGCTGCACCTGTAAACTGTTGACTCAATGCCCAGGCGTATCAAGGCCGTTATTACGGCCAAAGGTGGATGTTCTAGGTACTGATTTCTCAGGATCTATGAACCCAAATTGCGTGAAAATGTAATCACATGTCAGTTCTAGTATAATACACTCCTGGAAATTGAAATAAGAACACCGTGAATTCATTGTCCCAGGAAGGGGAAACTTTATTGACACATTCCTGGGGTCAGATACATCACATGATCACACTGACAGAACCACAGGCACATAGACACAGGCAACAGAGCATGCACAATGTCGGCACTAGTACAGTGTATATCCACCTTTCGCAGCAATGCAGGCTGCTATTCTCCCATGGAGACGATCGTAGAGATGCTGGATGTAGTCCTGTGGAACGGCTTGCCATGCCATTTCCACCTGGCGCCTCAGTTGGACCAGCGTTCGTGCTGGACGTGCAGACCGCGTGAGACGACGCTTCATCCAGTCCCAAACATGCTCAATGGGGGACAGATCCGGAGATCTTGCTGGCCAGGGTAGTTGACTTACACCTTCTAGAGCACGTTGGGTGGCACGGGATACATGCGGACGTGCATTGTCCTGTTGGAACAGCAAGTTCCCTTGCCGGTCTAGGAATGGTAGAACGATGGGTTCGATGACGGTTTGGATGTACCGTGCACTATTCAGTGTCCCCTCGACGATCACCAGTGGTGTATGGCCAGTGTAGGAGATCGCTCCCCACACCATGATGCCGGGTGTTGGCCCTGTGTGCCTCGGTCGTATGCAGTCCTGATTGTGGCGCTCACCTGCACGGCGCCAAACACGCATACGACCATCATTGGCACCAAGGCAGAAGCGACTCTCATCGCTGAAGACGACACGTCTCCATTCGTCCCTCCATTCACTCATGTCGCGACACCACTGGAGGCGGGCTGCACGATGTTGGGGCGTGAGCGGAAGACGGCCTAACGGTGTGCGGGACCGTAGCCCAGCTTCATGGAGACGGTTGCGAATGGTCCTCGCCGATACCCCAGGAGCAACAGCGTCCCTAATTTGCTGGGAAGTGGCGGTGCGGTCCCCTACGGCACTGCGTAGGATCCTACGGTCTTGGCGTGCATCCGTGCGTCGCTGCGGTCCGGTCCCAGGTCGACGGGCACGTGCACCTTCCGCCGACCACTGGCGACAACATCGATGTACTGTGGAGACCTCACGCCCCACGTGTTGAGCAATTCGGCGGTACGTCCACCCGGCCTCCCGCATGCCCACTATACGCCCTCGCTCAAAGTCCGTCAACTGCACATACGGTTCACGTCCACGCTGTCGCGGCATGCTACAAGTGTTAAAGGTTGCGATGGAGCTCCGTATGCCACGGCAAACTGGCTGACACTGACGGCGGCGGTGCACAAATGCTGCGCAGCTAGCGCCATTCGACGGCCAACACCGCGGTTCCTGGTGTGTCCGCTGTGCCGTGCGTGTGATCATTGCTTGTACAGCCCTCTCGCAGCGTCCGGAGCAAGTATGGTGGGTCTGACACACCGGTGTCAATGTGTTCTTTTTTCCATTTCCAGGAGTGTATTTTCGCTAACAAATCGTAGGTAGATTGAAGTATCCACCAATTATAGCTGTATGAGTGGGGTTCTAATTTGTAATGAGATTCAAGTTTTCTTTGAAGCGTTCAGCTATTATATCATCTGAGTCGGGGTGTCGATAGAAGGAGCCAATTATTATTTTGGTACGGATGTTGAATATAACTTCTACCCATAGTAATTTGAAGGAACTATCTATTTGAACTTCACTACAAGATAAACTACTACCAAGAGACACAAACACAACACCACCTACATTATTTAATCTATACTTTCAGAACACGGTTTGCACCTGTGTAAAAATTTTGGCAGAATTTATCTCCGGCTTTAGCCAGCTTTCTGTTCCTATAACGATTTCAGCTTCAATGCTTTCTATCAGCGCTTGAAGCTCTGGTACTTTCCCAACACAACTACGACAATTTACAACTACAACACCGACTGCTGCTTGGTCGATTCTCATCGTTTCTTTGCCCTGTACCCTTTGAGACTGGAGCCCTTTTTGATCTTTCCCAAGTCTGTCTAACCTAAAAAACCGCCCAGTCCACGCCACTCAGCCCACCTCCTGTGTGTAGTGGACACCTGACCTATTTAGCGGAACCCGAAACCCCACCACCCTATGGCTTAATGTGAGTCGTCCTGTTATTTTTCGGATGTGGCGACAGTTTATAACTAAACTATCCTGAAGACCTTGGACGCAGCCGACCACGTGCAACATCTGAAAGACAAAATCGTTATTTGGCTGTACGGACACGACGGTACCGCCTTAGTACTGCAGGGCAACTGGCATCTGACCTCCCAGCATCCACTGGACGAGTTGTAGCGAGGAAGACGGTGTACAGAAGCCTTCGGCAGAGTGCACTTTAATGTATGTGTACCTCTGACGCGTCTTCACAGAAGGGAACGTCTACAGGGAGCTGTCAACATGCCACCTGGACGTTCGAAGAGTGGGCCAATATTCTTTTCATGTCTAGTTGCTGCACTATTTCGGGCAAAAGGAGGTCCGACATGGTATTAGGGGGTGTCCCCTGTCTTTACTCAGCGCAGTGTAATGTGCATTATAATTTTCAATACACGATACTAATTCTGGCACCTTTCCCTGGATGCAACTGCAGTTTAGTAGTATAATAACAATCCCCTCTACGTCGGATCTGCAATGACGAGAATTCTCTGAGGACATTGTTGCGAATGTATTTTCGAATTAGGTAGGCAATTCGGCTCTAATCCGTAAAGGGGGATTTCTGTAACCCAAGAAACCTCCATGCGCACGCCACACGTAATCCACCACCCCAGTAGCCACTTTCTGCGTGCAGTGCACGCCGGACCTATCAAGGTGAACCCTAAAATCCTTTTCCTGATGGCGGAGATGGACTAATTCGCATCTGATACCAGCGTTGAATTGTCTCAGTCTCTGGATTAGACCTTGCAATCTGCTCCAAGGTCCAAACCAGACGGTCAGGTGAGTCTTTTACACGTTTAATTCTCTGCATCAAAGAGCACAGTGAACTGTTCGAGTCTCAGTCCGAAGCCTTTCCAGCCAAGTGGCAGACGAGCCGACGGTAAGGTAGGAAGTGGCTGGGAGGGGGAAATGTTTCGAAGGGGATTCCTTTTTCTGGCATTCACCTGTGCAATCAACAGAAACCTCCCAATTACGTGTTTGGAACTGCAGTGCTGAATCTTTCTTAGGTTTCAGGAACGATGCCTCTAGCTCCAAGTAGCATTTCGTCAAAGCCCAGCCCTTTTATACCTTGTCGTAGCCAAAGATATAAATGCTATTGTGTGTCTGCGAACGTGTTTGTTTCTTACACATGTTCATAGGGTCGATTACTTGCTTCGGATGTGTAGTGTGCTTGCTATTTCTGAATGTTGCAATTTTTACAAAGGAAGTGTAGGCAAGGTTTGTGTGTGTGCGTACGCGTTTGGGAGCCTGTGTGTGTGTGTGTGTGTGTGTGTGTGTGTGTGTGTGTGTGTGTGTGTGTGTGTGAGTGAGTGCGTCGAGGACTAAAGTTTATGGTTTTCTTGACTCTCACTAGAGTACTCAAACTTTCCGTTAGCTCTGTGTGCCATTTTATAAGTGTGTTCATATTTTTCGGCCGTCGCGCCATGTGTTTCAGTGGTCGCAAACGTTCTGATTGGGATGACACTTGGCGACCGCAAGGCGAAGCAGACGTGCCGCTGGCTCTGTACGGTGGAACCCAAGGAGTGTGGCCGGCGCAGCAGTAACTGCAAGACGAGCCGAGACACTGGCCGCACAAAACGGTAACTCACTCACTTCTTGTTACACGTCAATTGTAAGCTTAACATATTTATCACAATCGGTTTATCAGGCATTCGAGAAGAAAAATGAATGATTAAAATGTAGCGAGGGAGGAGAGAGAGAGAGAGAGAGAGAGAGAGAGAGAGAGAGAGAGGTGGGAAGTTTACTGAGAAGCAACGATCATAATACGATGGGCGTTAAATGAGTAATGCAACACTTTTTTTTCTGAAAGCAGGATCGCAATACTCCATATTATTATATTAGAACAAATAAGTCCTCGGTCACAAATATTAAGTCAAAATTGACCAGGTTTCGACGCTACTATGAGCGTCGTCTTCAGAATTAAACTAACTGTTCTAAAACGTAATAGGTATATAAGACATTAATAAACTAAAGTGTGTACTGACTAGAAAGAGATGCGGTATTTACTAGTCACATTCTAAAAAATCTGAGCCGAAGGGTGACCTCATGAAGAGTTGTAAATAAGATAAGATGGTGAGCCGCTAAGGGCTGCTCGTACCTGAGTGAACACGGGCTGCAACAAAACTGAGGTGCCCACGTTAGAAAGTGTGGGCAAGTAAACATGGTGTCGCTACAAGCGCCATCTAGTAGCCGCAGAAACAACTAGGCTACTGTACATTCAAAATTACACACATGGAATTGTAATGAAGCAGATTCAGGTATAACGTAAGCAATAATAATAATAGGATGAAGTTACATATTTATGTGCTTTAAACAGAGATGCATTTTGTAAAGTAAAAAAACCTCAGTTATGACATACAAGAAAACGGCAAAAACGTAACAGGAAAATAACATTTCGGCAAACTGCATGAGGAAATCTGAATCAAAGATCAAGCAAATGGCTTTATACAATCGAAAAAGTTTTTATTTCGCAGCTGCAGCTGTTCTTTGAGAATGAGGCCATCATGACGAGATAGAAGTTTGAAAATCTCCAATTCCTCCAAAACATCTAACCTACGTCCCTTCTTTTCGGTATGCAGAATATTGCTATCGCCAATGGCTTTAGGCACGTGTCCAGTAATTAAGAGATGATCGGCAAAGGATGAATTTAGGGGACTGGTGCCGTTCTTTCTCAAAAGATGTTCTTTATGTCTGATGGCGAAAGCACGTCCAGTCTGCCCTATATAATAAGAGGAGCAGGTATCACATATGATCTTATAAACGCCAGAACTTTCTGTAGGGGAGCGAATAGATTTCAGATTATGAATGAAGTTTCTCTTCAGATTATTATTAGTAGAGAAGGCAACATTGCAGTTGTATTTGTTACGAAGCATGCGCTGAATCTAATAGGAAATGGGTCCTACGAAAGGAATAGAAAAGCGTTTTTTTTGGGGGGGGGGGGGGGGGGGTTAACTTCAGCGCGTGAGGTGTTGAGCGTAGTAGTTCTTGCAGTTTTCTTTTTGTGGATATCGTCCACTATGTTAGGCGTATATTAATTATTGACTACTATGGTTTTAAGTAAATTAATCTCCTCATTAAACTTTTCTGTTGAAAGTGGTATAGAGGTGACTCGGCGGATGGCACTATTTTGGCTACAAAACCCAATTTTCCAGGATAATCTCCGTTCAATGCCTGGTCTTACGCCACCTTATTGTGGGGGCCTGCACGCCTGCATGGTAACTCCACAGGTCGACGTCAGGGCTGCTTGAATAACCTCTCCGTCATCCCCCTACTGCCCCCTGTGGCGAGCATACTTCATTGGGCCAAACAGATGGAAGGTGCGAGATCTGGGCTGTAGGGTGGATGAGGAAGAACTGTACAACGAAGTTTAGTGGGCTCCTCTCTGGTGTGCAGGCTTGTGTGAGGCCTTGTTTTATCATGGGGAAGGAGAAATTTGTTTGCATTTTTGCGGCGACGAGCACACTGAAGTTATTTCTTCAGTTTCCTGAGGGTACCACAATACATTTCGGATTTGATTGTTGCACCGTGAGGAAGGCCATCAAACAGAATAGCCCTTTCAGAATCCAACAACACCGCCGCCATGACATACTGGCTGAGGGTGTGGCTCTGAAGTTTTTCTTCCAAGAAGAGGCGGAGTGGCGCCGTTCCATAAATGACCGCTTTGGCTCTGGTTCGAGGCGATGAAGCCAGGTTTCATCGCCTGTAACGATGTCTGATAAAAAATTTGCACTATCTGCCTAGTAAACGTGCAAGCAATTCCGCATAGATGGTCATTCGTTGCTCTTTATGGTCTTCTGTTAGGCAGCGAGGAACTCAACCTACACACACCTGTGAGTACCCCCTCTGGTGGACGAGCAGTCCTGGCTGTTGTGTAAGAGCGCAAGAGCACGTGAGCACCCCAACTTTTACACCATGCTATTTTATTAGTTATTTTTCTTTGGATTCTGTTAAAAGTAATGTAGATTCTGCAATCTGAAAGATACAGCACTTAAATCTACCGCGCTACAGCTCCTCTAGACTCGGTGAAACTTCGCATCAGGGTCGTGAGCACACCTTCCCTTGTGCTCATTGTAAAGGAACCTGTGCACGTGCACAACTGACGTGACGTAATTGCCTTAAGGGCCAAATATACACGGACTTGATAAGCAATGTGCACGGTTTACGGCGGTCACAGCTAGCCCTCAACACTCAGCTACAAGTTTACGTCAGTGCCACCAGGGGGTAACATACTGCAGCAGACTTTTATCCACGTTCGCTTGGCATAAATCCCGCTAGGCAATAGCAAACTCCATAGATTTCCAATTCATTCACTACATAGTAACACTAGATGAGACATAAGTATATGTTACATTTATACTGATAGAGAAACCTATTTTGTGGGATTATGAAAGAGATGTAGCACAATAAGTTCTGAAAGTTAGCATACAGTAATCTATTTGGGGCGGTGAGAATCATAAAGCACATCATCGTCGATTGGGGGACTGTAGCATTTTTTCATGCTTCTGACATCTGTTGATCTTATGGTGGGTTAAGTTTGTCTGTACTGCAAATAAGCATGACTACCAGCGAACATTTAACAAAGAAGTGTATAGTAAACCTAAGTTCCTGTGTGGGTGCAATGTAAGAGCGCTCGATTTTCAACCTGGAATTTAATTCGTTAAGTAATACATGAATTAGAGACCTTGTACATTTTTCCGAAGAGATTAAAAAGCACTGCCAGGCACTTAAATGTGATTTGCAGAGTATCCATGTAGATGTAGATGTAGAAATATCGGCGGTATGTGTTGTGTATTTTGTTTGTAAACTGGGTTTTTACATTCAGATACTGTTGACAACAGTAATGCCCACTCTGTTCTTGGCCATGGAGCTCGTATTCAGTAGCCAATAACACAACTGTATTGCAGGTGCGTTTATATTTTTACAGATGTAATAACAATATGATTTTTACACCCATTTTTATTCTATAGTTAGGATGATTACTGTTTCCGGTATATTGTACATAAGGGTGTCTACACTATTTTTGTTCTTAACGAGACGACTGAACCCATGAAATTGTGTGATTCAAATTATTTACATACGTAATGACGACAGGATACTTGTATTTCCCTTTTTTATATCAAACAATCACGACCCGTATTATCGCAGTTACTGTTTTACTTGTGTAACGACTATACGACTTTTGGTAAGCACTGGTTTTTGTTCCTCTTGTGTTGTACATAGTCGTTCTGTTCTACTTTTGTTTGTACGAAGTTTCTGTTAATTGACTGAATAACTATATGGTGTCTTTTACGCTTGATTGTCATATCTGTAGTCCGTTCAACTGAATATTTCATTTATGTGTTCGCAGCGTAATAATTGTAAGTAATTTTTGCATTCTGCTGTTAAGGTGAGCTTGTATCTATAGGTATTTTTCAGTTCAGCCTCTCGCAGCTAAGTCATTAGCTTTGGTTGAAACGAATATGATAGCATACAACCGAAATACTGCAGTAGACAGATGCCGAGCAGGATGTTTACATGTTAACATCTTTGGTTAAGGGGCCGTGCCTGGACAGTCCAGTACAGCACAGCACGTTGGTTTGTTCCCTGAATCCACTGACGGCTGTGCTTCTGTGAGGCGATCGACGAGTGTTTAAATGTGTTCTTCGTGTTCCAGAACGTGTGTCTTTCGTTTTACGTATGCAATATTTCTCCGGAAAAAGTTCTGTTCAATGCTCCATGGACGAATTTCTGCCTAAAACTGATAGATTTTTAACCCTATGTGCGTCACATTTAGAAAAAAATTGGGGAAAATTGTTTTGCGATGAATATTTACTGTATATGTTGCACATATGCCATATCCATTGCAAAAGATCTTTTGAAGCTATTGGTTAATAAATAAAATAATGATTCCAAATGGCATCATTAGAAATTACATAATAATTACTCAAAAAAATGCCTACGTAACTGTACTGTAAACTTACCGTATTTCTTTCCCTTGCCCTTGAGGAACTACATAAAGTTGATTCCACAACCAAGAATTTCAGTTTACACAGAATAAAACTAAACACAACAGTTATTGTTCACTCACAAATGCAGTAGCACAACTCACGACACTTCTCTGTTCTGCACTTCAAACAAACGGCGAGTCATGAAAGGAAACGCCACTGTCATCTGTTGGCCAAACTTGGAACTACGTGAAGCGATGCCAAACGGTATCATTGAAGCATTGGGAAGCTCAAGAAAAAACCAGGAATATTTAATGATGCCATTTGGAATCGCAGACGCAGAAAGGGTTAAGTACGGATTCCTCAACAGGACGTAAATTCCCACTTACAAAAAAGTGCGAAACGGATAGTAATGAAAATTTAAAAATTATTTCGTTCTTGCATAAACCGTACTCAATTATTGAGCCATGGCTGGCTCGCGTCATGCCTTGTTTTTTAGCATTGGTTGCAGTCCAGTGGTGCCTTATTTCTTCTTCGGTTCCTGCCATAACGTTGCAGTCTTCTCTCCGTGAATGGCAGCTGCAGAGTGTATCGATGCTAGTACTGCTGTACTATCTTTGGTGTGGCGGATATATTTTCCGGGTGTGCTGTGTGTGGCAATAGGGATCTCAGTCGGGGCGCAGCATCAGTGAGGTCCAGATAGCCATGATTCGCCCGACCGTTGCCGACACACATAACCTGAGTGGCGATGGCCTTGCTTGGCCGTTCGGTCGGTCCTCTGATCAGACGACATGTATTTGGTCGCCGACCGACTATCGGCTCTGTGTGTGAGTCGACTTGTGATTAGCCTTTGTTGTTGTTCAGTGAAATCACTGGGCTAGCAGGACAGAGCGGATGCGGTTATATTTGTGGAAAGGGGCCAACATAAGTTACTGTCAGTTGCACTCAACATATAAACTTTATTTCTTAAAACACACAATCACACAAGCAAGAACCAAAACTCTCAAAGTTTTAACGAAAGACCTCCTTTGATTAAATTTAGATCAGCTGAAGGCCACATCGAAAATGCAAGGCACAAGGACTAAGCAAGGAACTGAGATACAGGAGTTCTTCTGGAGGTTTCACTTCTTTAGAATTTTTCTTTATCTTCAATGTAAATAGGCGGAAAGCCATAGCTTAAATTTTTTCCGTAGAACTCGGCTGAAGGCCTCACATTAATCACGAAATGTGTTACAGCTTAAGGCTGAGACAAAGATTTTCAAATTTTAAATAGGCTGAAAACTCGGCTAAAGGCCGCATATCAACAAAACAATTTAATGGCTTAAGGCCTAGGAAGAAGAGCTTTCAATTTGAAAAGGCGGAAAGCCTTATCTTGAAATATTTCGTATGAAATTCGGCTGAAGGCCTCATACTAAGGAATAAGAATCGTACGACTCAACGGCAATTAATTTAAGAGAGTTAAAACTCGGATGAAGGCCACATACCATGCTGAAAACAATTTTATGGCTAAAGGCCTAATGGGAAGAGCTTCTAAATTTCAACTAAAATATGCTAAAGGCCTTATCCTAAAATGCTTCACATAACTCTCAGCTCAAGGCCACATACGACACCCAAAAAATCTCATGGCTTAAAGGCCAGACAAAGAAATTTCCAATTTTCAATTTAAGCTGGAAACTTCGGCTGAAGGCCACATAAAAACTAGAAAATATTTCTTACGGCTTAAGGCCTAGACAAAAGTGTTCAACTTTAGAATTGAAAAGGCTGAAAACACGGCTGAAGCCCACATACGAAACTGAAACCAATTTACAGCTTAAAGCCTAGGCACGAGGAAGTTTCATTTTTAATTTTGAAATGCTGAAACTCGGCTGAAGGCCACATATCAAACAAGAAACAATTTTTTTTACGGCTTAAGGCCTAAGAAATGGTTCAAATGGCTCTGAGCACTATGGGACAACTGCTGAGGTCCCCTAGAACTTAGAACTAGTTAAACCTAACTAACCTAAGGACATCACAAACATCCATGCCCAAGGCAGGATTCGAACCTGCGACCGTAGCGGTCTTGCGGTTCCAGACTGCAGCGCCTTTAACCGCACGGCCACTTCGGCCGGCTAAGGCCTAAGAAGAAAAGCCTTGCAATTTTAATAAGCTCGGCTGAAGGCCATACAGAGTACTTAAGACTATAAAGGAAATCACTATGTGAAACACAAGGAGCGGCGCTCAGAAAGTTCGAAGGGTCGGCCTGGGAAAGTAACACTAACGCACGTTTAGGTAAGACAGGCAGCCAGACCGACAACCTCTTAATTGGAAGGCAACCCAACCGAAAGCCAGTCGACGAACCAACCAAAAAGATCAATTCTGCTCCACCAGACCAGCAAAACGACAACAAGATGTCAATAGCACAACGTTCTGGATACTGGTGCCCAATCCAGCCAACTCAGAATAAACGCCTAAAACTACCAAAAACACCTGAGCTGTCGAACTACATGCCGTGCTGGACAGCATCAACACGCCGAAGAAAATACACTGTCAAAAACTGCATCAACTACCAGGGCAGGTCACCGGAACGTCAACGGCCACAAGTCAAAAGAGACCGCTGGTATACTTCATTAATGAAGGAATGAATTAAATTAAGTTAAAAACCACACAGGAAGACGGCTGCAATTCTAGCCAACTTCAGTGCACACACGTTGTCGGTCGCGGGAATCTCCCAGAAAGCGACAACCAGACTCAAACGAAGAGATGTGATAGCAGCTGAGGCTTGATAGTAGGATGAGTGAGCACTCAACCTTAGTGTCCAGGATCGGTGGGCGACGATTTGTGTAACCCTCGCAAGAAGCGCCTCACAACTCCAACCGCGCGAGCACGCCGCCAGCGGCTCCGTCCTGACCACGCACCACGGAGACTTCCTCGCTGCTCTGCCCCAACCGACCGACTGTCACAGACCGCTCAGCCGGAAAATATATCCGCCACACCAAAGACAGTACGGCAGTACTAGTATCGATACACTCTGCTGCTGGCACTCACGGAGAGAAGACAGCAACGTGATGGCGGGAACCGAAGAAGAAATAAGGCACCACTGGAGTGCAACCAATGATAAAAAACAAGTCACGACGCGAGCCAGCCACGGCTCAATTATGTTCAAAACAACAGAATTCCACAAAACAATTCATTCTTTTTTTCAGACAAATTATAGACATTATTAACATTATTATTAATGTTATTATTATTATAATATTATTATTATAATATTATTATTATTATAATTATTATTATTGACAGCAGTTGAAGCTGTACAAATATGTTGATAAGCATAACTGTTATACAGCACTTGACAGGCCGCTGTGACCGAGCGTTTCTAGGCGCCTCAGTCCGGAAACGCGCTGCTGCTATGGTCGCAGGTTCGAATCCTGCCTCAGGCATGGATGTGTGTGATGTCCTTAGGTTGGTTAGGTTCAAGTAGTTGTATGTCTAGGGGACTGATGACCACAGATGTTAAGTCCCATAGTGCTTAGAGTCATATGAACCATGTAGAGCACACGCTAATTCAGAGTATACAACTATGAGCCGCCACTGTGGACGAATGTGTCAGCACTGCCAACAGAGACATCCAGTAGATCAGCGAGGTGTTTGGTCGTGATTAGTTGATCACCTCGAATGAGAATTGTCGCATATTTAAAAAAGGCAACTCCTGGAAGGTTGCCGAATAGCAGCCAGAACGAATAACTTACCTTGAAAGTTCTGAGAGTTCAAAGGAGACGCCACAGGAAAGGCGTGGGTTTGGGAATTGGCCGTAAATGTTATGTACACTCACGAGGTATCACGTGAGCTGACTTGTTGAGCCCCGAGGGCCGCAGTGCACTGGTTGTGACCATGATGTGGTCGTACCTGAGGCCGCACAGGGCAGTGTCCAGAGGCGCCAGCAGTGTGGTCTGCCCGCACAGTACAACGGCGGAGGTGGCGTAGCTCGTGGGACAGTTCAGAACAGACAGCGGTCCAAGAGGGACCTGTATAGCTCTGGCCTGCGAGCTGGACTTTTTGTATTTGCCCTGGCTCTCCTCACGCTCATACGTAGCCGTGTACCTCCCTCCATTGGACTTTGATATCAGGACTAGTGTAATTTCATCCAAGTCATTATCCAAAGTGACTCAGATGAGCAATTAAAGACTGCAGTTAATCAAGTCTTACCTTTGCTCGATTATTACCCGTCAGCGTTCTATAACTCTTTCAGACTGCCCGTTAGCCACCTCCACGTTAGTTGACTGGACGTACCTTCTCCAGTCTCCAGTGCACTGAGTGTCTGTACCGCTCCCTGGACGCGACACAGTGCCGCTCGTTCCAGCACTGCTGGAGTCAAAGCTGTGTGCAGCCGGCGGGCGCACGGGAGATGGACTGGTTTGCGCGACATTTTTTGCGATGACGACGTACGCCTCACCCAGCGGTTCACTCTGCAAGCGTCTGTGAATATCTGAGTGCTCTTGTTTTCCGCTGAAAGAAACACAATGACACGTCTCTGCTTGGAACGCACATCCGCTACAGACACTATTTTGAAAACCATATACAGGGTGGTCCATTGATAGTGACCGGGCCAAATATCTCACGAAATAAACATCAAACGAAAAAACTACAACGAACGAAACTCGTCTAGCTTGAAGGTTGACCCGCTAGATGGCGCTACCATATATCAAACGGATATTAAATGCGTTTTTTTAAAAAATACGAACCCCCATTTTTTATTATGTATTGTGTAGTACGTAAAGAAGTATTAATGTTTTAGTTGGACCACTTTTCTCGCTTTGTGACAGATGTCACTGTAATACTCACAAACGTATAATTACGTGGTATCACGTAACATTCCGCCAGTGCGGACGGTATTTGCTTCGTGATACATTACGCGTGTTAAAATGGACCGTTTACCAATTGCGGAAAAGGTCGTGTGCTATATATGCTGCTCGGTATCCTGGACGACATCATCCAACTGTCCGTACCGTTCGCCGGATAGTTACGTGATTTAAGGAAACAAGAAGAGTTCATTCACATGTGAAACGTCAACCACGACCTGCAACAAATGATGATGCTCAAGTAGGTGTTTTAGCTGCTGTCGCGGCTAATCCGCACATCAGTAGCAGACAAATTGCGCGAGAATCGGGAATCTCAAAAACGTCGGTGTTGAGAATACTACATCAACATCGACTGCACCCGTACCATATTTCTATGCATCAGGAATTGCATGGCGACGACTTTGAACGTCTTGTACAGTTCTGCCAGTGAGCACAAGAGAAACTACGGGACGAAGACAAAAAAAAAAAAAAAAAAAAAAAAAAAAAAAAAAAAAAAAAAAAAATCATATGTGTGTGAAATCGTATGGGACATAACTGCTAAGGTCATAAGTCCCTAAGCTTACACACTACTTAATCTAAATTGTCCCAAGGACAAACAAACACACCCATGCCCGTGGGAGTACTCGAACCTACGCCTCGACCAGTCCATGACTGCAGCGCCTTAGGCCGCTCGGCTAATCCCACGCATTTAACGACGAAGCGTCATTCACCAACAGCGGTAACGTAAACCGACATAATATGCACTATTGGGCAATAGAAATCCACAATGTCTGCGACAAGTGGAACATCAGCGACCTTGGCGGGTTAATGTATGGTGCGGCATGATGGGAGGAAGGATAATTGGCCCCATTTTATCGATGGCAATCTAAATGGTGTAATGTATGCTGATTTCCTACGTAATATTCCACCGATGTTACTACAAGATGTTTCACTGCATGAGAGAATGGCGATGTACTTCCAACATGATGGATGTCCGGCAGATAGCTCGTGTGCGGTTGAAGCGGTATTGAATAGCATATTTCATGACAGGTGGATTGGTCGTCGAAGCACTCTGACATGTTTCATTATTCACTTCTTTACAATAGTAATCTGTCCAAGGAAAATTGAAAATATGTAGGAGAAATAGAAAACACATTTTAACTCATCTTGATAATTTAATAATATTTTTATGCCGCCCCACCATGAACCACACATCTCATTGAGAGGAGTTTGTAACGCGCATCAATACAGACAGACGTACCGTGGGTGTAACCACAGTTGGCAGGAGTCGCAAAGAAACAGTCTTCATGAGTGACGCATGTAGCCTTGCAGCATTAACCAAAATCGCATTCAGGGGCGAACCTGCTGTATTTTGGCACCTGAAGTCGAGTTTAAAGTCGCCACCCCACTATCCTGCCGGCAACAATTGTACGAAAACATCATATGATAATTTTTTGGTTGGGTGCAAGCAATTTTCTGATGCAAATGATTAAATAAGGTTACATATTTTTAAATAGTTTTTGTCTATGGAAAAAAAATTAAAACACATTTTTGTAAATAAATCACTTACTTGATGATTAATGAAGCAATACAAAACCCAAACACTTTCTTACTAACAAGCGAATTCAACATGTAGCTTAGAAGTCCCTCTTATGGTTACTGGTTATAAGTTCCACCTGTTATACAAAAACACTATTTTTTATTATCGAAACATGTTTTGACAACTCTGTGCCATCACCAGTGAGTTTTGCTTATAGAAAACTGTAAAAAGTGATTTTGGCTTGTAACTGGTCTAACAAAGTGAGACCTAAAGAAAGGTTCTGTTCGCTTTTCTTCTTACCGCGATTTTACATTATATAGTTTTGCAGGACCATCTGTATGATGTCCTGCACTGATACCTTGTCGTCTGTAAACTTAAGCGATGTAAATGTGAATTTCACTGCAAGTTAACACATCCCTTGTTTTTAAGAAACGTTAGTTTGGAATGGCAAAATGCTTTGCGTATATATTCGTTATTACTCACGTTTTGTTGTGCCTGATCCTTCTTCTTTCGCATTCTGAGAGCACTGCACACACATATTAATGTACTTTGCGTAATTTCGGTTTTACAAATGCCTTTTCACTTCACAAACCGCAGTGAGCACTATGTTGTAGTGTTTCCCAATTCCATCGGCGTTCATTTGCTAGCGAGAGTGTTTGGCGCCGAATTTGAATTTTGTTTGCTTTTTTTTCTCTTTCTGCGGGCGCGCGCGCGCGCGCGCGCGCGCGCGCGCGCGTGTGTGTGTGTGTGTGTGTGTGTGTGCTCGCGCGCGCGTGTGCATGTATGTGTGTATGTGTGTGTGTGTAAGCTCCTTTAGCTGTTTGTGTTTCCTTTTCTGTAAAGTTCCTTCAGTGTGTTAAACATTGTGTCTTAACAGAGTGTAGTGTTTCATTTAAAACTTGTTTACCTTCTGCTGTTGCCTCTTATATGTGAAATTTCTTTTCTACTGTCAGTTTGTGGTGTAGACTGTGGCCGGACGTAAGTATTTTAAAATCTGTTGCTATTGTAATTGTGTGTTGGTTACGGACTGTTAGGTGGTCAGCAAACGTGCTCTAGGTACTGTTACTTTTTAGGGCTCTGAGGTGTTCTGAGTGTCTTGTTTAAAAGTTTTGCATGTTTTTTCTATCTCATTGGCAAGTGTTGCGTGTGAGTTAATATTTCCTGATCTGTTGAATTTATCTGCGTGTGTCTTCTGTTTTTTGAGTTTTTCTTTGTTGTGTTGTCTGTCCTGTATTCTATCTGAAGTCCGCGTTTCTTCAATATGTTGACTATTCTGTGGACAGCTCTGTTATTGTAAGCGAGAATGTGCCATTTTATTTTGTGTGTGTATTGTTGCAGTCTTGTATCTTGCATGTGGTCATTGTTTACAAATATTGCATCGCTTGGTTTGCAGATGATAAGGTATCAATGCAGGACACCATGCAGATGGTCCTGCAAAACCATATAATGTAAAATCACGATAAGAAGAAAAATGAACAAAAATTTTCTTTAGGCCTCACTTTGTTAGATCAGTTACAACCTAAAGTATATACACTTTTTGCAGTTTTCAATAAACGATACCCATGATGATGGCATAGAGGTGCCGAAACATCTCTGGGTAACGAAAAAATAACGTTTTTTTCATAAAAGGCGGAACCTTCATCCAATAATTTAACTGCAAACACGAAAAGAAATACAAGAGCTACAGATCCAAAAGATGAATCTCCCTTCCAACTTTGAAGCAAATTTTGAAACAGTGGGTAAAAATCGTCACCTGTAGCTGGATTTCTTTCGATTGTCAAAACTAACAAACTAGAGAGCACAGCCGGCCGAAGTGGCCGTGCGGATCTAGGCGCTTCAGTCTGGAACAGCGTGACCGCTACGGTCGCAGGTTCGAATCCTGCCTCGGGCATGGATGTGTGTGATGTCCTTAGGTTAGTTAGGTTTAAGTAGTTCTAAGTTCTAGGGGACTGATGACCACAGATGTTAAGTCCCGTAGTGCTCAGAGCCATTTAGAGAACAGAGCTTGACTCATACTGGACCTAAGATGATTCTTAAATGGTTCGAGTTTTTAAAAACTCATCTCTCATGATCCTACTAAACCACACAAAGTTAAGGTAAATCTCTATGTCAAAATGAAATTCTGAACGGTTTCGGAAAAATATTCAGTAACGAACAGTAAGACCCTTAAATATGTCCAACCATCAGGCTCTGTTTCTTAGAACTTTGGTAGCTAACAAGATACCTTGTTAGGCGTGGAATTTATGCGATGATACCATCTACAGAAATCTCATTATAATTGTAAACTATACTTTTTTCCAGTAGTGGGAAATTTACGCTTCACAGATTTGATCAGATAGCTGTGCTTTAAAAGAGCAGAACGTTCTGATATACGTTTCAGGATTTTGTAACGTGTACCGGTTTCTCGCAGAAACCTGTCGATGCACTCTGACGTTGACCTTCCCCGTTCCTGTTGCAAAGGCACTGTAGCCTTCTGTCCAGGCACAATTTTTTTTCTTGTTGATAGTTATACTTTTTTGCCACAGTATTACCCACCTAATCATACGTATCCTTCGCAAAACGAAGCTTTTAAGTTTCTTCGCGTATGTCCTATCTCTCTGGTTCTTCACTTTCGTGTGTTTTTACGTTGTGTACGTATCCACTCCAGAATTGAGGTAATTTTATACCTTCCGCATGTCGTTTTGGTCTGATGCTTTTTGAAAACTTGATGCTGTAGGGATGAAGGGTGTAGAAGGTTTAACAACATTCAGCACTCAGGTTACCTGCGACTGGTCTCTCACAACTTTGCCGCTCTCTTTTTTGACAACTGTGCTCCACTTGGGAGATGTTTTATGTTTATGTATATATTTTAAATTATATTTATGTAATTTTATTTAAAACTATATTTTTAGTCAATAAGAGCAATTGTTCGTTGATAAAAAGGAAATAATTAAAAAAACTGAGTTCTTTAAACACAGGCAGCATTTACTCATTGGAACTTAATGACACGTTACGTGCAAAATAAAGGAAATACTAGTACCGTACGTAAACAGTGTTTACGAATTATAGCCCAAAAGTTTTGTAGCATCAAAATACCTCAGTTTGATAAACATTTTTGGGAAGCGTTTCGCACACACTTCCCCTACAAGTAGCACACAATGTTAAGGGCAGTGTGACGTCACTTTATTTTCTGCAATATTTGGCCCAGTTCGTATCTCCGCGTGTTTTTGATGCTCCTCCTGCTATTGCTGATTTGGTGCTTTTGTTTCTGTACCCATCAGACACAACTTCATCCTCTCTAATAATGTGGGATATTTAGCTATTGCTAATTGCCTGAGAATCATTCCATTATATATTAGTATTAAGCTCCTTAAGAAATATGCTTTTACTTTATCTTTTTATTGGGACCATTTTGTAAAGAAGATAAGACTTAAATGAGCAGACGTTAAAAAATTAGAACATAGCGAGGGGCCATGTACTTATTTTGCGCGTTGCACAGATGTTCGCACACGTCCAGCTTTCCCTTAGTGCAGTTATAGACTCACATTTCTTTGGACACACCTGTATCTTCACATATGTCAACATTGCTTATATTAGAACTAAACAGTGAGACTTCATGGGAACGTAAAACACATAAACATTGTCTTGTTAAACAAAGCAAACTTGAATTCAACTTCTCTGTATTTATTGGGCAGGAGCTCAGGAGGAATTTCGCGTTTATTCTTGTTCAGTCTCGCTTTAATCAGTTTCAAGTTGATCAAGGGCCTGCCATGCCAGACACAACTATGCCAGCTGTCAATGGTTGTATCTCTTCCTGAGCCTTGTATGTGGGTAACAAGATGTTTAAGAACATTTGAAAGGCATATACCTTTAGCTGAAATGTGCGCGACAAGAAACTTCCGTTTCTACTACGGCAACCACCTTTAGTTCCAACTTTCTTTGTATTTTCAGGCAAATAATGGTTAAATGAGCAACACCCTCGAAATGGAGTTGCTTAGCAGTCATCAGATAGTCTTTAGGACTTGTAAGGTCCTGGGCCGAGACGCTTAGGGTTGCATGATTTCAAAGCGAGGAGTTCGGTGGTAAAGGCCTGTCCTGTTGGCGCTCTGCTCACTAATGAAATGGCGTGAGTGAGACATACATTTATTCCACTTAAGTGTTACCATAAAATCATCTCCGTGACCGTGAGGGCAGTGGGCGCAGCATGCAGCCTTGGAACACACTGACTCATCTACCCCAGCAAATTCTCGAGGTGCATTCTGGACTATTCAAACCCATGTCTGGCCATACTGATTTAGGTTTACCATGATTTCCCTAAATCGCTTGAGGAAAATGCCGGAATGGTTCCTTTGAAAGGACATTGCAGATTTCCATCCCCAGCCTTCCCTAATATGCTTGAGCTCTGTCTCTAATGGCCTTGTTGTCGATGGTAGGTTAAACACTAATCTCTTTCTCCTACTCTTCCTATTCTCAACGTTCTTGTCTCTGTTGTGGCTGCTCAAGATACATTGCGGTGCCATGCAGGGCTGCTCATGTTACACTGTGGCACCATGTAGGGCTGCTCACGTTACACTGTCGCACCATGCAGGGCTGCTCATGTTACACCATGGCGCCATGCAGGGCTGTTCATGTTACACCATGGCGCCATGGAGGGCTGCTCACATTACACTATGGTACGATGCAGGGCTGCTCACGTTACACTGTGGCACCATGTAGGGCTGCTCACGTTACACCATGGCACTGTGCCGAATCATTAGTTTAATTTGTCATGGGTGTAAAACGCTGAGACTAATTAATTATTTGTAGAAGAATGGGAAACCTGGCAGAGGCCGATTGTGGGCAACTTAGTTTGGGTTCTGGAGAAATGTAGGAACACATGAGGCAATACTAACCCTACATATTACTGTAGAAGATCAGATGAAGAAAGGAAAACCTACGTCTACAGCGTTTGTAGATTTAGAGAAAGCTTTTGACTTTGTTGACTAGAATGCACTCATTGAAATTCTAAATGTAGCAGGGGAAAAAATACAGGTTATTTACAGCTTCTACAGGAACCAGATTACAGTTATAACAATCGAAGTACTTGAAGGGGAAGCAGCGATTCAGAGAGCAGTAGCACTGAAATAAGGATGTAGCCCATGCAAGATGTTTTGAGTCTGTACGACGAACAAACAGTACAGTAACACAAGGAAAATTTGGAAAGGAAATTAAAGTTCAGGGAAAAGAAATAAAAACCTTGAGGTTTGTCGACGGAACTGTAATTGTGTCAGAGACAGCAAAGGACTTGCAGCAGCAGTTGAACGGAATGGTCAGTGTCCTGGAAAGAGGTTATAAGATGAACACCAGGCAGTTTAAAAGAATGTAAAAGAATGTAGTCCATATAAATCAGACAGTGACGAAGGAATTAGCTAGAGAATGAAATACTAGTTGATGAGTTTAGCTGTTTGGACGGTAAAAACTGATGATACTCGAAAAGAGGGGATATAAAAATATGTAAACTAACTATCGCAAGAAACGAATTTATGAAAAAGAGGAATTTCTTGACATCGCTATGTGTATGTAAACTGAACTTGCTTCCTCGTCCGCAAGTATCTGTGGAAACAAATATGGGGATTGTGATCCGGTTTCGATTAATAGATACCCTGATTCACGAGCATTGGTTTTGTATATTATTTATAAATATTTAGTTCAAGTTGAAAGAATTATGACGCATTATAGTTGAATTGTGAAAGTGATACCACTGGGGCCCAGCGAACTGCCGCCATTACTCGAGAGAGTAGCAGTGTCTTGTGGCAGTACAAAGCGTTACCAAATTCGCATTTCGTGTGATGGTCTGAGGGTAGAAGCTGAAAGGTTGTAGATTCGAATCCTGGCACGGTCACTTGTTTTTCACATTGCCTTTTAACCTAGTATTCACCTCTTAGCGATGTGGAGGTTCGCCAGAAACGAAACGTGGCTCGCATTCGAGCTCCCATTCGCCGGCTGGATAAGTGGTTAGGGACATGCAGGTCGACTGAGTAACATCCAGTTGATTACAATCGTTTCAGAACAACTGCAAAGCGAAAAAAAAACATATGAATCCGAAATCTGTGGTTTTCAATTATTTATGCGTAATGTTAAACGCAGCATGGTATGCAGTTTTATTTCGTACGTACAAAGAAAGTTTTCCAGCGGCGCAGCAAACGACTCAACTTCCAGATTTCTTTTTCCCTTGAGTCAATATCAAACATGCATGGGAACTCGATTCTTCGCGTGGTAGGGCGAAAGATGTTATTTTTTTGGATACTTCGATATAATTCAGAAGAGTGGTAAACGAGTCTTCACTAGCGAGAAATAGGTAAAGGTCTTTTAAAGATCATATAGACATGGACGTTACCTCCTTGAGCCGTCCGCGAATCGTGTTCGTGCCGTTTATTACTTGACATCTTGTCTTTGCGGTATTGTCGTCTCGTTTCTTATTCGATTTACGGGCGCCACTGAGTTGTTGGCTTGCCTGCCCGTGAGTGGCAGCAGCAGCGATTATCGATGAGAGCGCTGTCGTACTATCTTTGATGCGACCGCTAGTATTTCCGGGCCGTCGTGTGCAGTGAGTTCAGTCGGGGTTGAGTACCAGTGAGGTCTGGACAGCGAGTACTCGCCCGACCGTTTCCGGTCCCCTTCAGTTGGTCATCCTGTGGGACGTGGGTCGGTTCCTTGCTTGTGCGCAGATGTCAGGTGGCCAACGGCCAAGTGTTCCCTCTGCATGGTTGGGTCCTAGACAGTGTCTCTGGGTCGGTGTGCGTCCGAAGGGAGACGGGAAGCAGCAAGAGTGAGGTCCGGACAGCCATGACTCGCCCGACCGTTACCGACACACATCACTTGAGTGGGACCACCTTGGTGGGTCGTTCGGTCGGTCGTCTTATCGCTCGACGTGTATTTGGTCGCCGACCGTTTCTGGGTTCTCCGCGCGCGTCGACTTCTGATTCGTCCTTGTTGTTCCTCAGTGACTGCTTTTAGTATCGTTCGAGTTGTTTGTGGAAGTGTTCCCACGGAACCGTGTGTAGCTTGTGGTTTTGACTGACCAGTTATTGTAACGATGTCTGCGTGTTGGATGCAGTGAGTCGGTTGGGACGGAGCAGCAAGCAAGTCTCCGTGGCGCTAGGCCAGGTGAGGGCCGCTGGCGGTGTGCACACGCTGTCGGATCGCGAGGCGCTAGCTGCGAGAGCGACTAGTTCGTTGCCGACGGAACCTGGACGCTGAAGTTGAGTGATAAGTTAATCTGTTATGAAACCTCAACTATTGTGACACCTCTCCGTTCATTTGCGGGTTGTTGTCTCCTTGGTCATTCGGGCTAGCAGCGTCGTATGATGTGTTGGAGTCAGCGAAATCTTGCAGACATCTTCCTATGTCGTGACTAATTACTAAATTGACTGATACTTATCAGTGAAGTGAACTAGCAGTGTTTTCTGCCCTGTGGCCGTTAACGCCCCACTTTCCTGCCATGGTCGTTAGCGTAGTTTGTAGGCAGTGTCCCTTTTCCTCGTCGCGTTGTTGCAGTCCAGCACGGCTTGTAGTTCGACAGCCCTTTAAGTTGTTTGGTTCGTATTTGCTTAGAGTGATTATTGTTCCCCTGGCTGTTTTTAGACGCCAATTTCTAGAGGCGTAGTGCTGTTCGTATTCTCGTCCTCGGCCGACATTCTCCACCATCGCGCCGTTGGTCGGACAGAAGGAAATTGGTTAAATTGTTGGTCGGTCCTTGGGCCGTCCCTATTTTAGGTTGCCATCAGATTACCTAACTTCAACTCTTGACTGCCTGTCTCACCTCACGTTTTAGCTACCTTCACAGGCCGACCCTTGGAACACTTCTGAGCACCACTTGTTCTGTTTGTTTTAAATTTTGATTTTCATTTTAGTTTAACTATTGTACAAGGCCTATGGCCGCGTATTAATTCCGTTTTTTTAAATTTTACATGAAGGCGTTCATCCGTGTTAAATTAAAATTTTGACCACTGACTGTTCTAGAGAAAAATTTTTTTTCTTAGAAATTGTTCTATCTGAAATTGTTTTTAATTCAGGCCGTAAGCCGTTAGTTCTTCCATGTGTTATGTGTGGCTTTCAGCCGAGGATTGGCGTGAACCCCTTAATAAGGCCTTCAGTCACGTGTATTCTCTAAGGGAATTTTCTTTTAATAAGAAGCAAGGGGTTTATTCTAAATTATTTATCTGACTTGTTGTTCAGGCCTTTAGCCGTTGTTTCAAATTTGTTTGTGGCCTTCATCCGTGCAATAAGTTAATCAGGTTTCGGCCGTTTTAAAAGAAATTTTCTTGCTTAAAAAGATTGTTTATTAATGTGCCTTAATTATAGTTGTCCTTCAGACGTGTAGTGTAGGCCTTCAGCCATTAATTGTTTTTATTGCATGTTTTTACAATTTTTTCTACCTTCTACTTTTAATTGTTTTCGATTTCTAAGCCAGGCCTTTAGCCGTTCTTCGGTTTGCTGTATGGTTTTGGGCCTTCAGCCCAGAAAGCATCTCAAGTTTTTTTAAAGTAGGCCTTCAGCCGTATTGTTTAATTGTCATCTTTAAGCCAATGTGTAAATCAGTGGTTCTCAGAAAAATAAAGTTATATGTTTGATTGTGCAACTCACAGTAACTGTTTGCGGCCCCATCCACAACCTTAACCTTATCCTGTGCGCTCTCTGACCACCTACCCACCAGGTACCACTCCTTGAATGGCATACAGAAATTTCTTGAGGAGTAATATACAAAATTTTAAAACACTTGTACAGATCGTTGAGAGACGCATTTAGAAATATGACGACAATTTCAGACTGCCAATTTCTGCTTCCCTCAGATTAGCTGTCGTAATTCAGATTCTTAATTGACTGCAAATTATTCGAACAACGGGCAGTGAGTTACTCAGTTTTGAAGTATCGTAATAAAGATGAAGAATAACGAAATGATAACCACCTCGTCGTCATGCTGCGATATGAGACTTACAATTTGAAATAATCAAGCTTTTTAACCAATAGTTTCCCTGCAATCGTAAGTTATACGAGATGACATTCACTTACTTAATGTTATTCTCTGAATTTTATTCGCGGCAACCAAACAAAATACGCTACTCCAGTGAAGTAGTTGAGGGTATTTGTAGTGTAGCTTTGTACGGAAGTGAAACGTGAATGGTAATCAGTTTAGACAAGACGAGAATAGGTTTTAAACTGTAGCGTTACAGAAGACTGCTGAATATTGGATGGGCAGAGGGTATCACTTACTAAGGGGTGCTGAATCGAACAGAGAAAAAAAAGCAATTTGACGTACAACTTGAATAAAAGAAGGGGTTGGTTGACAGGATCAGATGGATGTAGGCTGCAGTTTTCAGAGATGAAGAGGCTTGCACGGGATAGACTTGTGTAGAGAGATGCATCAAATCAGTCCTTGTATTGAAGAGCACAACAACAACTACTACAACAACAATGTCGATACTTCAGAGACCCTTAACTTCAGTGAACATTGTACGTTTTGGTCCCACAAATGATACATTCATTTCTGTATACTTATAAGGCAGATTTTGTCTAGTTATGACACCAGCTTTTCTTTTTGAGATATAGAAAAAATATATTCGCATTTTAAATCCAATGAGCCACTTTTTACAAATATTTATATATTTTCATTTGGTTTTTAGTAGGGGTAAATGAAAACAGTCTCTTCATTTTTTCAGGTATACTACGACAAAGAATGCCCAGAAAGTTCCCAGCGAAATGATCAGCCGACCAAAGAGATTCCAGCTCCACCACTTCCGTAATGAAGATGGCTTCGCACACTGCGATTACTGCAAGACTCAGCCTCAAACATCGATACTAATGTTCGGAGCTTCTATGCTTCACGTAGCCCTCATAACTTCGTATTAAGTAGACTTTCTTCCGAAAATAAAGTTTAATCTAAATTACTGTTTCTGTGTGATTACTGTTTTCCTGCTGCTTCCCAGCCAGTTCACTTATGCTGTCTGATAAAGCCTCAAGTGTCATCCAAACTGTATGTTTTCTCCTATTCTTCGGTAAAGCGGTCAGGCAAAAGTTTCATTTGTCGTGACATAACAAAATATTTGCAGAATTACTAAAATATAAGGCAGATTAGAGAAGACCGACTTGATAAAATCCTTTTTCGGATGTACCAGTTTTATTTCTTGCTGATTACAATTTTGGTACGTTTCTAAGATCAGTCCACGTTCAGAAGATTTCTGGGTCTGACAATGAGATTTGTTTGGTTTAAAGTTCGCCCTCTTAGTAGCAGATCGATTTATATGATGGCTAGTTTAGATCAGTATTCAATAATCGATAGATCTGCTCAGCTGCATAAGCAACCAATCATATCCATATGGAACCACATATCAAAATATCACACATAAAATATCCCAGCGAAAAAACTGTATTCTGGATGCAAAAGGACAACAGAAATGCGAAATTTTTTTGTATTATATTGTAATTGTAACGCGGAATCTCTAATGACGAATATGTCGGCAATGATGATTTGATTGTTTATCTGATTTCAAAGAAAGAATAAAAACGTTGGTAAGTGTGTAGCAAGAAGACAGCCTATTGTGTTGGAAGTACCAGTTCAGAGATCTTTCGTACTGTTGTTGCAGTGGAAAGGTGTGCACAGCGTTAGCTTAATGGAGAAAAGTCCAAAGTTGGAAATATAAATAACATCACCATTTAAATAAGTAACTATTCTCTGCAGACGGACCATCTAACCATCATCTCATGCATTTATGTTGAATAAAAGAATGGCTGTAGTAAGAAAATAAACTATCCTTTGCGCGATCTTTCACTCGTTGCCAAGGAATACTGTTCTGATCGCTTGGCATTGACATATAACGTGTCGATCTCCTCAGAAGGGACTGAATTTGAGTTATTGCAGAATCAGTAACAGGAAGCAGCAGACTGGGGGAAAAATGTTGTCACTTAACGTAAAAAATCGTGGATCGTAATGTATTTCTCACCGCCTGTCCTAGAAGCATCGAAGTAATCAAGTCTGGAGATGGTTGCTCCAACAACAAACACTTGACCACTCATGTGAGTTATCAGAAAGTTACCTCACAGTAATCCGCTGTGGCTTTCTTTGCAGTAGATTTTCTCACAGTCTGAAATGAAGTAAGAGAAAAACTTACATTATCTCTATATTAAAATCGACATTATAATAAAATGAACATTGTTCACGTAAGTCGTATTGACAGTCCATCAGTGGCCATTCTAGTTCTTGTTACAGGCGTCTACTTGTTCATTCCTGCTTGGATAGAGGAATCCAGCTTTCCGACTAAACTTATGTACAGTGCTAACTGAATCTTTCACTTTTTATTCAGTCTTTTGTACTGTCTCACATTATTACAACGCATCATTAACACATACAAGTCTTAACCCACAACTCCTTTACAATGAGTCGTCATTTTACTTAGCTGAAACACGATAGTGCAAATCCGCATCGCCCAAGGCTTGCGAGTAACGTTACAAATAATGTACGACGGAAAAAAAGCAATTGAAATAGAATATTCTAAATTCTTTGGTGCTTATATTGGTGAGACTTTGAACTGGAAGTCACATGCCACATATCTTAAATGACTTAGTTCTGCAACTTTCGAATTTCGGATTACAGCAGATTTTGGAGATAAGTGTCAAAATACTGACTTTCATTTCCTGTCCTCATTCAGTAATGTTTTATGGCACCATATTCTATAACAACTCTTAGTCAAGAAGGAAGGTTTTGGTTGCACACGAGCCCTTTAAACAGTTGTGCATACTGACCAACTGTCCCGCAGTACATTTACTATTTTACGATTTTTGTTATCAGCGATCTATCGGTTTGAAAGCTACAGTAACAATCATAAATCCGATACTTGAAGTAGAAGTAACTGACACTGCCCGTCACCGGACCTTAGTGGTACACAGAGAGGAGTGACGTATTCAGCCATAAAAAAATCTTTGACCGGCTGCCAAGTTAGGTGAAGCATTTAATGGAAAATAAAATTAACTTCAAAAGCAAACTGAACTGTTCGGGAACTTCTTCAACTCCTTCCTAAACAGAAAGTTTTTCTTACTTAATATCAACAGGTTCAACCAGCGTAGACGACGTTTATAAACAAGATCAGATCTTGAAAGTTCCCGTCGTATTACAACTTAGTGTCGGACCGGGACTCGGACTCGAGGCCTTTGTCACGGGGCAAGTGTTTTACCTACGGAGCTACCCAAGAACGATTCACGAGACGTCCTTAGAGCTTTATTTCCTCCAGAATCTCATATGCTACCGGGTCGAGAATCGCGGTTGGGTAGCTCATATGGTGAGGCACTTGCCCGCGAACGACATAAATTCCGATTACGAGTCTCGGTCCGGCACATAATTTTAAACAGCTAGGAGATTTCGTTTCAGCGCACAGTCAGTGACGAGAGTTTAGCCGGCAGCAGATAGATGACATACGCACTGTTTTATGTCTGGCCCCTGAAGTGCATCTTCGTACCGTATCTTTCACGGGAATGGCCGAAGATCCACGAGACTTCCGATGAAAACACGCACTGTTCTGTTGCTTGATATCTGACGCCTTGTATTGTAACTGATCTCTTCTATACGCACCGACTGAGCAGTTTTCGTTGATGTCCTGTGATTTTGTTGCGAAGCAAGGTTCTTCTCCTTACTCAACCCGAACTAGATCACATTATCACAAACATGATGAGTGAAGGTAAAAAAAAAAATACATGTTCACAATGCGGAGAAAGCTACGATTAAAACAAGAATTAAAAGATAAACGGACAGTAGGCATATCAATTTAAGTGTATCGCCCGACAGTTAAAGGGGCAAATATTTCTGTAGTTTATGAGGAAAACAGTTTAACCGACATCGTAATTTAATGTTCCACGGAAGAACGCACAGGCATGACAGAATGCTTTTAGTAAGAAAATAAAATACCTATTGCGCGATCTTTCACTCACTGCCAAGAAATACTGTTCTGATCGCTTGGCATTGAGATATAACTTGTCGATCTCCTCAGTAGGGACTGAATTTGAATTATTGCAGAAAATCAGTGACCGGAAGCAACAGACTGGAAGAAAAATATCGTCACCTAACGTAAAAAAGCGTGGATCGTAATGTACTTCCCAGATAATATCACATGATACCTATACCGTGTGAAAACTCAAGGGAGCAACAAAATACAAAGTGCCTGTCCTACAAGCACCGAAGTAACCAAGTCTGGAGATGGTAGCTGCAACAACAAAAACGTGACTACTCATGTGAGTTATCAGAATGTTGTAAGTGATTTAGGCGTGACAGATACTGGAAGAAACTTGCTAGCTATTGACATAGCAAACGGAACTCGGTTCGATGAAATACATAACACAATAAGAGACACACTATCTGATTCCAAAATCTAGCAAATTCATGTGGCGACAAGATACATTTGTAACACATTCGGTTCCATGGAATACATAACACAATAAGAGACACACTATCTGATTCCAAAATATAGCAAATTCATGTGGCGACAAGATACATTTGTAACACACTGAGCAATATAATAAACTACATCGAGATGTCTTGAGACGGAACGACGATGGTACCAGTGTAGAAGCGTGGATTAACGAGAGCAGCACTTACGATAACCTGTGTGTGTCAAGCCACAAGACGTAAGCAGCCCAACGCGTTGACTCCTAGAAAGAGAAGACTTTGTTCTCATTATTACGGATAGTGTTCGACGCGAAATGTTGATAAAGTACCGCAATGACTGCATTTGCATCGATAGAACGAACTTCTATGGTTTTGAATGAATTACGCCTCGTAGGCTTGACGACGTGGGAGAATGTTTTCCTTGTGTTTTCTTTATTTGAAACAGATCAGCAGCTCAAGAGGGGCCATGATTGTTTTTTAATGAAATAACAGTAGAAAGTAAAACAGAGGGTCAGATGTGTAAATCAGATTTAGCTGAATCATTTTACAATGCTTGACTTCCAGTGAAAAGACCGTGTCAAAAGACCATTTTTTGGGTACAGAGACAAGGTATGGATAAAAAATATTTGCAAGGAAATTAAATCGGAAAAGGAGAAGCCGACGTGCACAATCTCAGGGGACGCCTGATTCAGTAAGGACAAGTTATTTTTTGTGAAGAGCTTCTACTTATTCTTTGCTCTCTGCAGCTCAGTACTGTACTTTTTTATATTTTCTGCTGATCTCAAAATTCAAGCCGTAAAAAAAATGATTTCCATAAAGAAGCGATTGTGTGTTGCATGAGTTTGGAATCAGCTCCTGCCATCAGCACAGAGCGAGTGCGTAACATAAAAATACCTCACTTTTGCAGATGCACTTAGTTTCAGAGAGTTTACTTATTCTTTCAAAGATAATAGAGTGTTATTTTCTGCTACCAAGATCAAGTTGACGCTAAAATCACCGAACGTCGTACACTACTGGCCATTAAAATTGCTAAACCACGAAGATGACGTGATACAGACGTGAAATTTAACCGACAGGAAGATGTTGTGATATGCAAATGATTAGTTTTTCAGAGCATTCACACAAGTTTGGCGCCGGTGGCGACACCTACAACGTGCTGACATGAAGAAAGATACCAAACGGCAGTTGGCCGGCGTTGTCTGGTGAAACGTTGTTTTGGTGCCTCGTGTAAGGAGGAGAAATGCCTACCATCACGTTTCCGACTTTGATATAGTTCGGATTGTAGCCTATCGCGATTGCGGTTTATCGTATCGCGACATTGCTGCTCGCGTTGGTCGAGATCCATTGACTGTTAGCAGAATATGGAATCGGTGGGTTCAGGAGGGTAATACGGAACGCCGTGCTGGATCCCAACGGTCTGGTATCACTAGCAGTCGAGATGACAGGCGTCGTATCCGCATGGCTGCAACGGATCGTGCAGCCACGTCTCGGTCCGTGAGTCAACAGATTGGGACGTTTACAAGACAACAACCATCTGCACGAACAGTTCGACGACGTTTGCGGCAGCATGGACTATCAGCTCGCAGACCGTGGCTGCGGTTACCCTTGACGCTGCATCACAGACAGGAGCGCCTGCGATGGTGTACTCAACGACGAACCTGGGTGCATGAATGGCAAAACGGCATTTTTTCGGATGAATCCAGGTTCTCTTTACAGCATCATGATGGCCGCATCCGTGTTTGGTAACATCGTGGTAAACGCACATTGGAAGAGTGTATTCGTCATCGCCATACTGGCGTATCACCCGGCATGATGGTATGAGGTGCAATTGGTTACACGTCTCGGTTCGCATTGACGGCACTTTGAACAGTGGACGTTACATTTCAGATGTGTTACAACTCGTGGATCTACCCTTCATTCGATCATTACGAAACCCTACGTTTCAGCAGGATAATGCACGACCGCACGTTGCAGGTCCTGCACGGGCCTTTCTGGACACAGAAAATGTTCGACTGCTGCCCTGGTCAGCACATTCTCCAGATGTCTCACCAATTGAAAACGTCTGGTCAATTGTGGCCGAGCAACTGGCTCGTCACAATACGCCAGTCACTACTCTTGATGAACTGTGGTATCGTGTTGACGCTGCATGGGCAGTTGTACCTGTAAACTGTTGACTCAATGCCGAGGCGTATCAAGGCCGTTATTACGGCCAAAGGTGGATGTTCTAGGTACTGATTTCTCAGGATCTATGCACCCAAATTGCGTGAAAATGTAATCACATGTCAGTTCTGGTATAATATATGTGTCCAATGAATACTCGTTTATCATCTGCATTTCTTCTTGGTGTAGCAGTTTTAATAGCCAGTAGGGTAAGTCTAAAGATCGGATGACTTTCAACGCTACCATTTCACGGTGTGGTACAAAATGGTGGAGCTGCTCAATGCTTGTATCGAGAATGGTTTTTCGGATCGCCTCAGTCCATCACATGGCATTTTCTTGTAACCACAACGACGGCAGCGACGAACTAGTACGTTCAGAATAAGGAAGGTTGACTAGAGTGCTGCCTGGATGCTCACCGAGTGTTGTGCGCCGAGTGTACGACAGCTTGCGTCACTGATACACAAGGCCGGCATCAAGCTCAAACTGCGCAAGCAGCTACTGGGGGAGCCAAGTTATGAGCAGTGCCAGAGGTGTCCTAGTCCAAATCTGTACATGAAATGGATGATGATTAGTAACGAAACCAACTCAGTACCACACCCAATAGATCTTGCTTTATTTTTAAATGCCTTAACAAAAGCGCAAGGAACATCAGCTAATGTAGGGTACAAGGTTCGGCCCCAAATGATTTGCTGCTCGTATGGAAAAATGTTCTACAAACTTTCTTGCAGATAATGTTGTGAAACGAATATCAGGCAGAAGAAATGCAAAAGTGATTCAGCGCCAGATCCACTCGACTAGCATGAGGCATGTAGGCTGCCTACATGTCAGGGGCAATGACGTCGTCAATTACCTTGGATGCCTGATGCCAGCAAGATGTTGGAGGCGGGAAATTTAAAAATTCAAGATGGAGCATCTAACACGGTATTTCTAATGAGAAATTGGGAAAAAAATAACAAACTGAAAAAATACAAGATTGCTGAACTAGCTCACATGTGCTAATAGCCTTTATGACACCTTGGTCGAAATTATACCATCTGTCTGTAGTTCGCGTTATGTTAAAAATAAGGAAAGATGTTGATAACACTGCGGTATTTCCAGGCCAAAAATATGTAAGCTTTACCTGAATTTTGCTTAAGTTGGCGCCATGTTTGAAAGAGTCCTATTATTAATCAAATACATAAAGATACTGATAATACCAGTGTAACTTGAGACAGGGGTATCGTCAGGAGTGTCCCAGGGAAGTGTTCCATCAAATGGATGGGGTGAGTAGCAATCCAAAACACTTGGTAGATGACGCCATGGTATGTGCAATAGTATCGCTATCGAGTGACAATTGAAGGATACAGAATTTATATTTCGATTAATGAATGAGAGCTTTCTTCAAATGTAGATAAATGTAAGATAATGCAGATGAGTAGGAAAAACAATCCTGTAATATTCGAGTACAGCATTAGTAGTGTGCTATTTGGCGTAGTTACGTCGATTAAATATCTAGTTGTAACGCTGCAAAGCAATATGAAATGGTATGAGCACGTAAGGACGGTAGCAGGGAAGCGAACTGTCAGCTCCAGTTTATTAGGAGAATTTTTGAGACGTGTAGCTCATCTATCCCATTGCTCGAGGTATCTCCACCATGTCGGATTAAAGGAAGACATCGAAGCAATTCAGAGGCGTGCTGCTAGATTTGTTACCGGTAGCCGGCCGCGGTGGTCTAGCGGTTCTAGGCTCGCAGTCCGGAACCACGCAACTGCTACGGTCGCAGGTTCTAATCCTGCCTCGGGCATGGATGTGTGTGATGTCCTTACGTTAGTTAGGTTTAAGTAGTTCTAAGTTCTAGGGGACTGATGACCACAGATGTTAAGTCCCATAGTGCTCAGAACCATTTTTTTTGTTACCGGTAGGTTCGATCAACATGTGAGTACTACGGAGATGCTTTATGAACTCCAATAAGGTTCACAGATGCTGAAGACAATGTTATTTTTGTGATACAAAGTAAGAAAATTTAGCGAACAAACTTTTGAAGTGGACTGCACAACATGTCTACTGCCACTGACGTGTATTTCGTGTAAGGATTAGAAAATCAAGATAAGGCAAATTAGAACCCGTATGGAGGTATATAGGCAGTCGTTTTTCCCTTCCTTTATTTGCGAGGGAAACAAGGAAGGAAATGAGTAGTAATGATACGTAGTACCCCCAGCCGTACACCATATCGTGGCTTGTGGAGTATGTGTGAAGATATAGATGTATGGACAATTAAATATTGTTCCATAAAACATATGATGCTTGTCGAGAGTTACAATGTTAATTCAACGTCTAACATATCTGCAAGAAGACTTAAACTTCAACATCAATACAATGTTTATGTCAACGTTGTTTTCGCATCTTATAAATAATATATCATCAATTCACACACACAGACACACACACACACACACACACACACACACACACACACACACACACACACATTTAAGAGTTACAATGATATCTCCACATCTAATGTGTATGTCAGACTACGTAAAGGAAATTGGCATTCCTGTCAAAGGCTAGGTTAGTGTTGGTACGAAGAACGAAGTATCAGCGCCTGTATCGTCTTCTCGTGTTCTATGCTGCAAAAATGCAATCGATGATATTGTCTGACTGTTATTACTTTTTATGGCATTTATTCTAACCCCACGAGAGATAAAGTACAAAACGAAGTTTTGCTGAAGGCTGCGACATTTACCAATCGGCCCAATGGTATCAAGGCTTTCTAATACATCTATAAAATGTATTTTCGCAACCAGCTACTACCTAATAACAAAACATAATTGTAATGCTCCCAAAAAAGAGATGTAAACACACAACATAACCAAAGATAAACAACCTGACCAAGAAACGTATGGGTAGAAGGCATTTTGATGAAATCTCTATTCCGTTGTTAACACTTTTGTATTGTATAGACTACAGAATGGCCAAAGACAATAGTGGAACAAGTTATCACACTTGATATTCCTTTGCACCACAGATCTCTGGTTGCAAACAAAAATTTGATTGTTACACCAAAATAAAATTGTTTATCAAAATAAGAAAAGATATCGAGTAGAAAAACTTACACACAGGTACCTTGCCATAATACGTAATTAAATATCTCTAATATCAAATGAAAATGTGTTCTTTGCACCAAAATAAAATTGTTTCTCAAAATAGTGAGATTTCGAGCACAAAACGTGCATGGTTCTACTGTCATAACTTCGTTGTTCTGTAACATATAAAACACATATGGCTTGCATATTGGCTGATTACACTTACACCTTAAGGTACACTGGCGACAGCCGAAGTTAGATTATTGTACATAGCTTTGCAAGGCGCAATAGACCCTCAAATTAAATATTAACACTTCTAAATTGTCTGTATTACTTATCAACATAGTAGTGCTTATTCGCACTACTGAAAGAATTATCGGTTTGTTGTCGGCTTGTCGACGAGCTTTGTTCGATCTTTGTGCCATGCATTAAATTTATAAAATAACACAAAAATTTGATCTCCAATATTACTAAACACACATGAGCACTGCTTCTGTTCTAACTTTCAGCTGAAAATGGACATATTGATGAGAACGGTTTGATATTTTTAGGAAAGTAAACAGTGGCATTCCTTTGCCTAAAATTGACAAAAACTTACTTAAGATAAAACCGTTATCAAAGTCAGCCAAACGTTATAGTGACTCCCATGGTAGGGTATTTAGTTCACCCACCAGTACAAAATGTTTTTCATCTTTCGCTTATACTGCTGGCTTACACTATCACACAATAAAGACTACACGACTCTTTAGCCTCCATACATCAGCACATTAATGAAAATTGTAGCAAACAGCCCAATATATAGCAACATTACACCAGAAATGCAACAAATTCACATTATAACAGCAAAATTATAACAAATTCTCCACAAACTGACATCACAGCAAAACTGTAACAAAAATCACCATGCAATGACATCTTCTATCAAAATCTGCCCCATTAGTTTAGTGATCTTGAATGGTAATGGGCGATCTATAATAATTTCTTGAGAGACGCCGAACTTCTTAACTAATATCGCCTGTAAACGACCTTTATTGTCGATTACCAGTTTCAGTAAGCATGGATACAATATCAAATTATACAGAGATAAAATTAAGTATAATAGCAGGTGCACTGTAATAACAAAACTGTGGTACAAGATACCTTGATGAAAGGTTATTACATGTCTCCTATACCAGCTGTCCAAGCACGCTTTTTTAAAAAAGTTCCGGGTATATGACGGACGAGGTGAATATCGCACAAGTGCGCCTATGTAGAAGCTACTTTACAATTTGGTGCAATTTCCACAAACTGATAAGCAATAAATTGCTGTTTGACGATATTTTGTAATTTATAGAAAGCTGCAGACATAATTGTAAACTTATTACAATTTTAAAAGTTATAAAAATATACAGAAGTAAAGTTACAAGTTGCGCTGCATATGACAACCTAAGTAGTTACCACATATGCAGGTAAAAAATAATTGCAGTGATAGTGGATAACACACTTAAGTCACATAGCAACAACGGTTAAACAATGTGACTGCTAATGTCAGCGTCACAGAATCTGGAGTCTAGTACTTAAAAAATATCGGCTCACCACGGTGACATTAACGGAAAGGCTAAAGTCGATGAGTTAACAACACATTAAATAAACGTAAAAACTCTAGGTAATGGACAACACAAATTCACGTGTAAGACACTTGACACAGCCACAAAATTCTCGTTTACTATGTTTCGTTAAGGGTATCTCACCATGAGCTGTATTTCCCGTACGACCATGTCGCAAGTATATCAGGAATCCGGTAAAACATCGACATCGGTGCGCCCGGAAGAAGATCCTGCAAGAACGGGACCAACGACTATAGAAGAGCATCGATCAACGTGACAGAAGTGCAATCTTTCCGCAAACTGCTGCAGATTTCAATGCTGGGCCATCAGTAAGCGTCAGCGTGCGAAAACTTCAACGAAACATCATCGATATGGGCTTTCCGGAGCCGAAAGCCCACTCGTGTTCCTTGATGACTGCACGTCACAACACTTTACGCCTTGCCTGGGCCCGTCAACACCGATGTTGGACTGTCGATGACTGGAAACATGTTGCCTGGTCGGACGAGTCTCGTTTCAAATTGTATCGAGCGGATGGACGTGTACGGGTATACAGACACCCTCATAAATCCATAGACCTTGCATGTCAGGAGGGGACTGTTCAAGCTGGCGAAGCGTCTGTAATGGCGTGGGGCGTGTGCAGTTGGAGGGATATGGGACACCTGGTACGTCTAGACACTACTCTGACAACAGGTGACTCGCACTTAAGCACCCTGTCTGATCACCTGCATCCATTCGTGCCCATCGTGCATTCCGACGGACTTTAGCAATGTCAGCAGTACAATGTGACCAACCTACACGTCCAGAATTGCTACAGAGTGGCTCCAGGAACACTCTTCTGACTTTACACATTTCTGTTGTCCACCAAACTCACCAGGCTTGAATATTATTGAGCATACCTGGGATGTCTTGCAACGTGCTGTTCAGAAGAGATGTAAACCCACCGTACTCTTACGGATTTATGGACAGTCCTGCAAGGTTCATTGTGTCTGTTCCCACGAGCACCCCTTTGGACATTAGTCGAGTCCATGCCACGTAGTGCTGCGGCACTTCTAGTGTACTCGCGGGGGTCCTACACGATATTAGGCAGGTGTACCAGTTTCTTTGGCTCTTCAGTGTAATATCTGAGTCTTTTTGGACAATGTTGTTAGGCGCTCGCCAGTGGACGCAACCGGAGCTGGCGCACTGAGTCAGTTTCCCACTGGCGCCACGGGCGGCGCTTTTGAGTTCGCCACCAACCGCAAGCACAGATCAATCAGCAAGTGGATGACTGGGCCGCACTTAGGTGGGCGGCGAACTTCAAAGAGCTGCCTGTGGCACCAGTCGGATAATTCCACTGAATATCTAATTAGGCATCCCTACAGTGATACTGGTAATAAATTGTCAGTGCTGTCACGACTGCGCAAATGCACATGTGTACGAGGCGAGCGTTTCCTTGTGGAAATATGCAGTGCTTTGATCAAAAGAATCATAGTTACTGCCAATTACAAAATTATCTGCCACAGCGTGATTATATTTTGTCCAGGATTGAATGCAAACCCCAGCCTCATACGAGATTGATCTCATAAACCACGCATTATCATCTAAGGACAACATCAAGTAACTCAACATCAATTAAGGGAGTTGACATATGGTGTTACACAAGGTGTAATAGAGTGACGTTTTAAAAATCTGGAAGATTGTAGGCGATGAAATTTTGAGGAACCTATAGCCGCAAATGTAAAATAAATTTTTACAGAACTACGCAGTTTCCATGCATTCGGTAGGCTACTCGAAATACTAGAGTATTGTAATTTCGAAAAGGTTTATCGACAGTAAAGTACGATCCAATACTATAAACCGAATCTGTGACTTCATTACTTCAGTATGGCGACCATGAACTTCGTTACACGATGTGGGACGACGCATTTTGTTTTCTCTAAGATCTCGCGCTCTCCTCTGAGGGTATCAAATGCTGTAAAGATGTGCTCAGTAAGCACAGGTATTGCTCCTTACTGGGGTTTACAACGCTATGCCCAGGCCTGACGATCATAGTGCGCTTGAGCACCATCGTTCTGAAACCGCAAACAACAGCTGGAAGGGAATGTCTGTAAAGTTCAGGTATGCATTGCTCAGAAAGTACAAATACCATTCGTTGTTCAAACGATCTGGTAAAGTGCGTGGTCCAATAAAGTGACCCCACGAATTCTAGCGCAAACGTTCACTCACAATCTCACGTTGGTAACTTCTCGGACAGATTGTGTAGAAGCTTTATTTTATGCTTCCATCTATATGTTTCTTATATGGAAAAGTTCAAAATTTCATCCTCTACAATGACCCAAATTTTTAAACCATGATTCTGTTGCAGTCTATATACTGATGAGTGAAAACATTATGACCACTGCATATGCTGAAGCAGGGGAAGTATGAGGGGCGTTCACTGAATAACGGAACGCACTGTTTCCTGTCGACCAGTTTCGGTAGAAAAATGCAGAATTTGTTGTGGGACATCGTGGAACACTCCCACTTCAGCCTCTATAGTTTAAGAAGTATCGATAGGTGGCCGAGCTTACGTAGCCTTCAAAATGGCGTCTGTACCGGAGGTGTGATCTGAACAGAGAGCTGTCATTGAGTTTTGACGCAAAACCAGACAGCAGATATCCATAGGCGCTTGAAGATGTCTAAAGAGACCTGACAGTGAACAAAAGCACGGTGAGTCGTTGGGCGAGGTGTCTATCGTCACAACAACAACTTCGCGCAGACCTTTCAGATATCCCGCGTGCCGGCCGGCCGCATTCGGCTGTTCTACCTTCAGGTAACTGAAGAAACTACTTCTGCGTGTTTGGCCCCACAAAAATGGAAACGAAATTCTCCATGACATAGCAAGGCCTCATACAAGTGTATGCACCAGAGAGGAGTTCACATAATTTCGTCGGAATGTTGTTGCTCATCCAACCTACAACCCGGATCTCGCACCTCCAGATTTCCATCTGTTTGGCCTAGTGGGTGATGCACTCCGTGGGCAGCAGTACGTGCATGTTGGGGAGGTTATTGTTGCAGCAAATCATTGGCTCCGACGTCAACCGGTGGAGAGGTACAATACTGACATACAAGCCCTCTCATTAAGGTGGCGCATGCTTGTCGGACTGAACTTAGACTGTGTTGAAAAATAGGATTTTGATGCCAGAAGAGTGGGAAATGATATGTTGTGTTGGAATGATTCATAAAACCAGCCTGCTTTTAGAAAAAAATGTGTTACATTACTTACTGAATTCTCCACGTATACAGGGTGGTCCATTGATCGTGACCAGGCCAAATATCTCACGAAATAAGCGTCAACCTAAAAAACTACAAAGGACGATACTTGTCTAGCTTGAAGGTGGAAACCAGATGGCGCTATGGTTGGCCCTCTAGATGGCGCTGCCATAGGTAAAACGGATATCAACTGCGTTTTTTAAAAACAGGAACCTCATTTTTTATTACATATTCGTGTAGTATGTAAAGAAATACGAATGTTTTAGCTGAACCCCCTTTTTCACTTTGTGATAGATGGCGCTGCGATAGTCACAAACACATGGATCACAATTTAGTTGGTAACAGGTAGGTTTTTTAAATTAAGATACAGAACGTAGGTACGTTTCAACATTTTATTTCGGTTGTTCCAATGTGATACATGTACCTTTGCGAACTTTCTGAGAACGCATGCTGCTACAGCGTGATTACCTGTAAATACCACATTAATGCAATAAATGCTCAGAATAATGTCCGTCAACCTCAATGCGTTTGGCAATACGTATAACGACATTCCTCTCAACAGCGAGTAGTTCGCCTTCCGTAATGTTCGCACATGCATTTACAATGCGCTGACGTTGTCAGGCGTTGTCGGTGGATCACGATAGCGAATGTCCTTCAACTTTCCCCACAGAAAGAAATCCGGGAAAGTCAGATCCGGTGAACGTACGGGCCAATCCACCAATCCACCTGACATGAAATATGCTATTCAACACCGCTTCAACCGCACGCGAGCTATGTGTCGGATATCATCACGTTGGAAGTACACCACCATTCTGTCAGGCAGTGAAACATCTTGTAGTAACATCGGTAGAACATTACATAGGAAATCAGCATACATTGCACCATTTAGATTGCCATCGATAAAATGGGGGACAATTATCCTTCCCCCATAATGCCGCACCATGCATTAACCCGCCAAGGTCGTGATGTTCCACTTGTCGCAGCCATCGTGGATTTTCCGTTGCCCAATAGTGCATATTATGCCGGTTTACGTTACCGCTGTTGGTGAATGACGCTTCGTCGCTAAATAGAACACGTGCCATCGTCCCGTAATTTCTCTTGTGCCCAGTGGCAGAACTGTACACGACGTACAATGTCGTTGCCATGCAATTGTTGGTGCATAGAAATATGATACGGTTGCAACCGATGTTGATGTAGAATTCTCAACACCGACGTTTTTGAGATTCCCGATTCTCGCGCCATGTGTCTGCTACAGATGCGCGGATTAACCGCGACAGCACCTAAAACACCTACTTGGGCATCATAATTTGTTGCAAGTCGTGGTTGACGTTTCACTTGTGGCTGAACACTTCCTGTTTCCTTAATTAACGTAGCTATCCGGTGAACGGTCCGGACACTTGGATGATGTCGTCCAGGATACCGAGCAGCATACATAGCACACGCCCGTTGGGCATTTTGATCACAATAGCCATACATCAACACGATATCGACCATTTCCGCAATTGGTAAACGGTACATTCTAACACGGTTAATGTATCACGAAGCAAATACCGTCACCACTGGCGGAGTGTTACGTGATACCACGTACTCATACGGTTGTGACTGTTACAGCGCCATCTATCACAAAGCGAAAAAAGTCCAACGAAAATATTCATATTTATTTACGTACTACACGAATACGTAATAAAAAATTTGGGTACCTATTTAAAAAAAAAAAAACAAAAAAAAACGCAGTTGATATCCGTTTGACCTATGGCAGCCCCGTCTAGCGGGCCAACCATAGCGCCATCTGGTTTTCTCCCTTCAAACTAGACGAGTTTCGTTCTTTGTAGTTTTTTCGTTTGACGCTTAGTTCGTGAGATATTTGGCCCGGTCACGATTAATGGCCCACCCTGTATAAGCGAAGCAGAAAAGAAAGGGAAATTGTTGTAACGATGATACGGATTCCATATGCGAATATGTACAGAGATAGGTGGCTTTGGGAGAGGGATGTTGGTAAGTGTCAGCTTATGGGACAAGCATATTAATCTTATCCTCCGGTCCAAACGCAATACGGCCCCTGGTCACGACTGTGTCACCTACCGCCACCATCGAGAAAGCCCCTATTCCTTCCTGACTGTCCTCGCCCATCTCTATAATGTCATCCTCTCTACTGGCTTCTACCCTGACCTGTGGAAGACCTCCTGTGTCCTCTTATTCCTCAAACCCAACAAGCCTCCTTCTGCCGCCTCTTCCTATCATCCCATATGCCTCACCTCCATCTTCAGTAAAGTCTTCGAATCCATCCTCTCCTGCCGTATCCGTCAGCACCTTACTCAACTCCACCTCCTCCCCCTTACCCAGTGTTGCTTCTGACCCTCCTTCTCCGATGAAGACCAACTCCTTAACCTTGTACACCTTCTGTCCCTCCAGATCAACTCCTGTTGCTCCACCATTTCTGTTTCCTTTGACCTCCAAAATGCCTATGACCATGTATGGCATCCCGGTCTCCACTTTAAACTCCAAACCTACGCCCTACCTATCAATTTTGTCCGTCTGGTCGCCTCCTTCCTCTCGCACCGTCCTTCCTATGTCACCCTCCACAACACCAACTCCCGTATCTTTTATCCCACTGCCGGTGTCCCCCAGGGCTCTGTCCTCTCCCTTCTCTTTCATCTCCTGTACACGGCTGATATGTCCAAGCCACCCCCCGTCGTCCTGGCTCTCTGTCCTACCCTTCAACGGTCCCAACGTACGCTCCAAACCTACCTTAACCAGTTCACCACTTGGTGTAACCAGTGGTTCCTCCATCTCAACTCCTCCAAAGCCCAGGCAATCATCATAGGCCGCACCACCTGCTCCTTTCGTCTCCATGATTTCTACCTCACCCTTTATGGTCGTCCAATACAGCTGACCGCCACCCTGAGATACCTTAGCCTCACCCTCAGCTGACGCCTCACCTGGACCCCTCACCTCCAGACCATCCAGCAGAAAGCCCATTCCCGCCTCCACCGTCTGAAAGTTCTGTGTGGCCGGACATGGCGATTGCATCCTCTACACCGACAAATCCCTCATCCGTCCTATCCTCTGTTATGCCAGTGTTGCCTGGATCTCCGCACCCACCCGATTTTACAAGGCCCTCCAAATTCTTGAATGCCATGCGCTTTGCCTTGCCTTCCATATCTGCCTTCCTTCCCCACACAGCTCCTGTATGAACTCATTCCCTTCCCCCACCTCCTCCTGTTCCTCCAACATCTCCACATCCTTTACATTGTCCGCAGGCTTGATCCCCCCCACCCTCTGGTTTCCTCGTTCCTCTCCACCTCCACACCCTCCATCTCCTTCATCAGGGCAATTTCCAGCGCCTCCCCATCCTGGATGATGATCTTCACCGTGACATCTACCCTTCCTTCCAACTATAACCCGGCCTTGTTCCCCCCCTATCCAGGCCCCCCTTTTTCCTCTCTCCTCCTTCTCCCAGAGCAGATTTTCCTCCCCCCCCCCCCTGAGACCCTGCACCCCATCCTTGCCTCATCCCTGGCCCTCTTCAGTATGCCTCCCACCCATCTCCTCCCTTTCTTCCCTTCCCTCCCTTCCTACCTCCCTCCCTTCTTCCGGTCTCCCTCACCTCCTTGCGCCTGGCAGATCCTTCGTTTTGATCATCATCAGTGTGCCATGTCAGTGTTCTGTTTAGTGCTGTTTCTCCTGTGTGTCAAGGGGTGTGATTTTAATTGTGTGCTGCCTTGAGGCTCGCTGACAGTGTTTGTTACATGCTACGCCATCCGTCAATACTTTTATGCTCTGGTCATACTGTGCCTAGTGTTCTTTTAATTGTGCCAGTGTGTGGTCTTTTGTGTGCGCTACTTTTTTACGGCTTTTATCTCCATTTTACAGTCACCCTTTTTTTGACTATTGCCTTCCATGATGTTCCACCTTTTTTATATTTATATTCATCATATTCTCTCCTTTGTATAATTTTAACTTCTATTGTTTGTTCTATGTCTTTCGGCTGAAGAGCAGTGCATATGCTGGTGTCAGCCTGCCCCGATGGGGAATTGAAATACAATAATGAAAAAAAAAAGAAGGAGGACAAGCATCTCAGGATAAGAGAAACCGGTATGCGACTGCCAGGAACGTCTGTGGGAAATGGCTGAAGGACGGTGAAACGACGCCTCATCACAGGGATCGGAGGCTTGTCCGCCTCGTAAAGCAGGACGGAGGGCGATCTATGGCAGACACTGTGCTGGTGCAGGCACGAGTGTTTCGTAGCATACCATGCAGCCCGCACCGTTGAACATGGAGTTCAACAGCAGATGACCCCCTCCACGCGGACATGTGCTCAATACGTGTATCGCGCCACTGGCAGAGGCCGGCTGTGGCAGTGGGGGACATTCACCTGAGCTTCCGTGGGACTTGTGGTAGTAATCGAAGGCGCCGTGATAGCTACAGGCTGCGTTAATGCAATATTTTATGAAATTTTATCATCTGACTATGTACGGAACGTAGCTCTCCTGCAATGCTGCTGTATTATTACAGTGGAAAGAGGCAGTTCCGACGAAGATATGTATACATGTCCGAGGTTTTAAAAGTTTGACATTTATTGAAGCAAAATGTACTACTGTATACATGGTATGTGCGTGCAGTTCTATTTGCACACTCTTCCTTCATTTTTTAATTATTAGGTTTTGCAGTACCACTTGATAATGACCTTAAAGCCGAGATTGTAATTGTGAAATAAATCATCTTTACACTCAACGGCGAATGAGATCTCCTTTAAAATGTTCTATGCGACTGTTAAGCCCAACAATGAGAAGTTGTATCGACTCGGTTTTAGGAGCAAGAAATTGGGTTCTTTAACGATCAGAGAGAAAATTGTTGATTGCCTTGAAGCGTTATATCCCCACAGCGAAAAAGTACAAAGGGGGCACTTGGTAGAGAGTTGCAAGTTAAGGTTTATCCAGCTGGACTTCACATGGTGACAAGCACACCAGCAAGCGGCGCCGACTGCAGCTCACAGCGAACGCTTAGGAAGCCAGGCTGTGCTCAGCTCGAGGGCAACATTGTTATCTCACTCGCGATGCTCCCGGAATTTTCCGTTCTCGTGTTGTGTTGGAGGATTTACGATTATTAGGAAGCTGAGGAGTACAGCATAAAAAAAAACAGCGTCACGGTTTATGGGCTTTTAATCGTCTCTCTAATAAACTTATGTATTCAGCAGCACTCAAAAAGGTTTCTTGTAACTACTGCCTGCAATTACCACATCCGGTACACTCTCTATTAGTATAGCGGCGGTAACGACTTCCGCGTGAAATCCGAGCTTCCAGGAGGGTTTCAAGGTTCTGATGTCGATGACACAGCAGCTAAAAAGAGCAGAAAACCAGTGGCCTTGACTCTTGTTGGAGAGGGAACAAAATTCAGGCTACTCGGAAACGTATGTGTAGTCACCATCAAAAGTATTCCTTTCACAGGTGGCTGGAACTGCAACTGTGGACTACCTTCTTGCTTTCTTTTGTCAGGACTCGAGCTTCCCTCAAACATCAACAGCTCTAGTAAGACGAGGAACAAAAACCGAGAAGGAGCCCCGTTCGTGTGAGGTAACTACTGTCCCGCACGGTCGCTGAGTGTGGACGTGGTCGCCTGTCCGCTGCCATTGGAAAAGCAATAGTTGTCTCAGAGGAAACACTGAACATGCACTGATGGGACAAAACATAATGATCACTCAAATGAAATGATTCGAGAGCCGGCCGGAGTGGCCGTGCGGTTCTAGGCACTACAGTCTGGAACCGCGCGACCGCTATGGTCGCAGGTTCGAATCCTGCCTCGGGCATGGATGTGTGTGATGTCCTTAGGTTACTTAGGTTTAAGCAGTTCTAAGTTCTAGGGGACTGATGGCCTCTGCAGTAAATTCCCATAGAGCCATTTGAACCATTTTGAACCATATGATTCGAGAGACTTTTTCAAGTCTCAAACATCTATGATGTACATAAGCAGACTGAAGCGACGAATAAAAATTTGCACCAAGGCCAGGAATCGAACACATGGGCTAACCGGACGAATCTAGCACGCCTCACTCGTCAGTGCAAATTCCCACTCACACCTCAGTCCAATTGGTACTCCTCCAATAATCAAACAGTATTACAGAAACTATCCAATTGTATTGGAACACCATCGAACGAAAATGGGAGATCCTTCCTGAAACCCAGGTTCAAATGGTTCAAATGGCTCTGAGCACTATGGGACTTATCATCTGAGGTCATCAGTCCCCTATAACTTATCACTACTTAAACCTAGCTAACCTAAGGACATCACACATGTCCACGCCCGAGGCAGGATTCGAACCTGTGACCGTAGCGGTCGCGCGGTTCCTGACTGTAGCGCCTAGAAGCGCTCGGCCACCCCGGCCGGACCCTGAAGCCCAGGCATAGGTGCTTTAAATCATATGTAATTATATGGTTCCAGAGTCTCAAACAACTATGATATGCAGTTTGAAGTGATGAATGAAAATTCGTACCAAGGTCCGGATACAGCTGGAGAGCTTCAGCAATCCTTTTAGAGTTTATGGCTGAGGCGTGAGTAGCTGTTTGAATTGAGGAGGACGCGGTGCTAGGGTAGTCCATGCACTTATGAAAAGCCACTTCGCCAAAGTGGTGTATTGGTTAGCGCATCTGCCTCCTGAGGCGCAGGTCTGCGTTCTAATGCCAGTCTTGGTAACATTTTTCATTATTCGTCAATTTATTTTGCATCACAATGAGCACCTGCTTAATAACGTGTTATTCCATCTCTGGAACGCAGTAGAATGGTAACTTTGCATCGCAGCATCTCGACAAGTCCGAAGGTCTGTGGCACCAGTTGTCTACGGACAGATCACGCAATTCGGTAAGTTACGGACAGGTGGAACGTGGGTGTGGAGATGAAGTCTACCAGAAGGGGTCCATCGGGTTCATATCAGGCGTTATTTCGTGATCTAGACATCTACATCTACATCCGTTCTCCGCAAGCCACCTTACGGTGTGTGGCGGAGGGTACCTTCAGTACCTCTATCGGTTCTCCCTTCTATTCCAGTCTCGTATTGTTCGCGGAAAGAAGGATTGTCGGTATGCCTCTGTGTGGGCTCTAATCTCTCTGATTTTATGCTCATGGTCTCTTCGCGAGATATACGTAGGAGGGAGCAATATACTGCTTGACTCCTCGGTGAAGGTATGTTCTCGAAACTTCAACAAAAGCCCGTACCGAGCTACTGATCGTCTCTCCTGCAGACTCTTCCACTGGAGTTTATCTATCATCTCCGTAACACTTTCGCGATTACTAAATGATCCTGTAACGAAGCGCGCTGCTCTCC